>NC_084529.1:17268643-17975310 GCF_024500275.1 Phycodurus eques
GCGCATAGCTTCCAGCGGCTCTCGATCAAAGATATGGCAAAGCTTGTATCACAGTGTGTGTATGATAAATGCAGATCAACAACAACATGTTCTTTCCCTATGAAGTGCAGCGAAACGATTCAACAAGTCACCGGTAAGAGTCGTCGGAGACAAAACACGAGACGTCACATGAGTCGATCCAGAGGGAAACAACGTTGTCAAAGATTACTCCGTGGTGAATTTACCTACGAGAAAGCAGAGAAGTGCGTCACTTGAGGATTTACTCGCCGTCTGATAGCCAACCGGGTTAGACAGGAACGGCAGGTAAACAGGACGCCGTATCTTCCCTTGAGGAAGCGCCCACGCGTGGGACAATTGAGAGGACGGAAGGGGGAAGCCTTGTGTCAACATCACATCTGAACTGCTTCTCTACAACCATAGTTTGTTTGCGTGGATCCAAGTTGCATATTTTCGGTGCGTGTGACAACATCCACTGAAGGGCGTTTTCTACTTTGCCGAACCAAGGTTGAAATCTTCTCTTATTAAAATGCCTCTGATAACCCCGTAGGGATGACTAATGTTGAATAAATTACAAATTCGGTCAATGGGAGCTAGACTAAAAGGCTTTTTTTTTTAACCAGCATATTCTTTTACAAGTTGTATAAGCGATGTTACCCGCTGTGATAGTGTGGCGTTTAAGGCACGCCGAGCGTGTCCGAACTGGCCAATCGCGAAAAAAAAATTCAGTCTGCGACTCACACCCGCATGCCAGGCAATTGACCCTCGCACGCACGCCAACTTGCTGCAATGGAAAACCTGCGACCCCTGGTGTTCTTATCAGGAAACAATGTTTTGAGGCACCACATAAAATGGACTGTACTATATTTGTATTGAACCACAAACCACATGGCGCGATTGTCAAGGAACAATTGAATTGCAAAGGCCGCTGTAGCCGTTATTTAGTAATAGTAGAAACGGCCGAGAAATAAAAGAGAGGGTGGGGATACTTGAGAGGTTGCTGGCAATGGTAGTTCCATTCATTGACAGCACTTGGGCATTTATGTGACAGAGACTCTCCACACTTTGCTTTTTAGCCACAGATACATATGAAATTATGAATATAGTGAAGTATTATTGTAAGACAATATATATACTGTGCTGTAGTTAGTGTTTTGGTACAGCGGCCGGCTGGTTCTGGCTTGGCACCCGAAACAATATTTTTGCAGTGAAAGCTTATGCGATACAACATGGCATTTTTGATTGGGCGTTACATTCGTGACCTCGCGATGCTGTTCACGTGCGATTCAAAGTTCGAATCGCAGCAAAACGAGTTGCCGACAGTCAGCCACTCGTGAAAACTAGTTGCAGAACCCCGCAACAGTTCAGTGGCGTTCGGTCGCGTCACTCGGTGTGTCAGCGTTAGACGTTCTATTTATGCAAGGTATTATCCTGACTATATTCGGCCATACGGCTGATGTAGTGTAAACCAAGAGCTCCCGTTTAAAGAGCAAACCGGTAATTGACGTCAAATAGAGTGGAGTCGTCCTCGTCGTCATTGTCGTCGTTGAGGGGGGCCATCTCGACTCGCTCGGCGGGCGTCGTGATGATGTCGTACTTCCGGGTTTTTCTGATTCTCCTCCCAGATCTGCAATAATTAGCAATATAATAAATGACATTATTTTTAATGATCTTACAGCTCAAAACTGTAAATATGACTTAGAGTGGTGGAAAGAAATTATTTTATCACCAGTTGAATTTGTATGTTTGCTCATATAGATTCAAACTCAGAGGTCCTAGATCCTCACCTCTGAGACTTTGCCGATAGGAACTTTAGAACATAAAAGTCCTTACTTTTGTTTCCTCAAGTCACCGTCCATGACAGATCAAAGGTAAACAATCATTTTCACTTCTGTCGTTGTATTGTATCATTAAAAATACAATAATAATAATCAGGTTTAGCTAGCAGTCCTTATTTGCAGGAAGATGGTTAAACAGACCCTGGCCTTTCTTCTGACATCCCCTAACATCACATGGAGTAAACACAATCACATGCTGATACTTAAGTCAAGTGAGCCTTCGCACAAACAACCTTTAAAATGGGGAGTGTCAAACAAACAGCCCGAGGCCCAAAACTGGCAGACTCTGGAGGGGGGGGGGGTCAATCCCGTGCACAGCATGAATTTGAAAGTGACGAAATACTGTAGCAACCCAGCAGTTCGAGTTCTAGAATTTGTGAGATTGTGACGGTTTACAGGTTAAATCCCAATTTGAGATAAGATGACAAAGTCAAGGGAGTGGGTGTGAGGGGAGAGAGCAGAGGACTTGTAATGCTTCGTATTAAAACAATGGGGAAAAAACACACATTTTCCTGTCATTAATATTAATTATGCTACATCTCCTAAAAAAGTGATTGATCAAGTTTTCTGTCTTAAAGAATGTTTTTGTTTCACTGTTAATTCATATGCTTAAAAACACGTGCAAATGTTTAATTTATCATGACCGTTTCAACTGCACTCCCCTTTTGCTTCTCATGCAATGGACTCTTCCATTTTCCTCACGAGGATTCTCACTTGTAACATGTTGGTGCAGTTGTGAAAATGAAGCTTCCCCCAGTTGAACAGAGAAGGAGGCGGAGGAAGTGAGAGGGAAACCCCGTTTTCATCAAAACTACCAAATGCTACAACCTTTTTCACAGTGACACCGAATGTCAACAGCAAGGGCCAAACGGTACAGATGAAGTGGAGCGACAAACGAGTGACGCTTTGGTCAACTATAAAATGTTGATTATTGCGCTTATCAATTATCGTAAAAACGTTGAGAATGTTCTCATGTTCGATAGTAGGCCCCAAGAAGGATTTGAACGTCTTTATCTCGCGCAGGAAGTGGATTTTGCTCAAAGATCCCACTTTTGTTGTTGATGATAAACATTAATATTGAAAGTCTTTGCAGCCCAAGGATGTGGAGGGCTTGATGACTGTCTTTGCCATCCGACACGAGTGGGCCATCCTTACCTGACCACTTTGGCGAGCAGGCAGGTGATGAGAGCGCCTGTCAACACGCAGGTGAAAATCACCATGACTTTGAGCGTGGGCAGATACGTCATGAGGGTCGAAGTTGGGGATCCGACGGCCGCCTGGGTGCTGTTGTCATTGCGGAGGTTGACGGCTGACGAGGTCGTGTTCGACGGCGAGGAGGGAGAGGAAGACAGAGTTCGGGGCTCACCTTGGACTCTCCAAAACGCCGCCGCGGTGATCGCGAGAGCGAAATAAAATGTCGCCATGGAGCCTCAACGGAATACAGGTGATAGTTCTCCCCCCACAAAATGGAAATGGAACATACGCAGCGACAGCTGTCACATTATACGCGAGAGGTTGGAATGAATTTTTTTTTTTTTTTTTTTTTTGCTAATTCACACAATAAAGAAACCGAGGCACAATAATGTACATCTCGACAAGGACCAACGAACAATTTCAATATCTTGGTCTTAAGTTGAATTGCATTCCGAAAAGCGGTTCCCTTTGAGGCGAGTTGGAGGCAATACCTTCGTGCTCGCATTAGGAATGGGAAGGTTGGGATTATTATCCGCCTCCTCCGGAAACGCTCAGCAGACCGGCCCTCTTGTTCCTGCTCTGTAACGTACGTAGCCCGGTGACGCCTTCACGGGAGCCTCGGAATTACTATCCTCCCCGACTGATGTCACCGGTTTCACGTCTGCACTCAGCTTCTGAACGAAATGGCACCTTATTGAAATGCTGCCATTTGAATAACTCAGCCAAGGTACATATTTTACATTAGGGAGAAGAAAAATATATATATATATATATATGTATATATATCACTTCACACCACCAAATGAAAACGGCATAAAAAAATAGATACACCAGTTACTTGTACCTTCTGCCATCTAGTGGAAGAGTATTTCATTGTTCTGCCGATCACTATACGTAGCTGGCATAGATAGATAGATAGATAGATAGATGAACAAATATACAGCAAATCCCCGCTATGTGTGTGTTTAAATGTGTTTGTATCTTTTTAAATGTATTGAAAGACCTTAAAAATATGTCTAGGGTGTATTTAAATATAGGGTATATCTATTTTGCAAATTTTCACTCATCACGGAGGGGTCTGGTTACTGTACTTTATTTGTAGTCAATAAATAATGTTGGGAGAAATTAAGTGAAATTGGATATTATAAAAGGCCAAACCTTACAGTGCTTGTGAAATCTTGAGACGAGTGATGTCACCAAGATTTTGTGTGGCCCCTTTAAAGGAAATGCTGCCGTTTCTCAAATAATAATAAAACGAAGTCTTACATTTCTTCTTAAATTATAAAAAAAATACTCTCTTTTTGTTCAAATGTGCTTCTGTGACCAAAAATCTCATGAAGCAATGATCAGGATAATATGATCGGACAACACACCATTATGCACATACGCAAAATCTATTGTGATCCAATGGAAGAGCTGTCATGCATATGTTGCCTTTACAAAGATAATTAAGTTCAGTTTTGACACTGGCATTGTTACTTACAATGGTGTACAACTTTAGAATATACAGTATGTGTGTTTGACTGTATCTTATTTTTGATTGATGATTCTGTTGTTATTTTGCTTGAATGTGCTGAATGAAGTGAGCCGAGAGGGTATCTATATTTTGTGATATAGACTAGGACATTCCTTTTACTATTCAAATGTACAATTGCTATTTTTTAAAAAAAAACATGGATATATCCTAACTTTTAATGACTGATAAAACATGAAGTTCGATCTATGGATGCATAGTTCCTATGAAATTTGAAAGCAACATTTGCCTATTAACTAATTGCCAGTACTTTTGAAAACACATCAGTGATGCAATTAGACACACTTGTTTCCCTCCCTCGCAATTTATGATAGTTCCTCATATTTTCTTCTACCAGTTTTAAGTATGCACATTCCTTTGAATAACTAGGCCTCCAGTCTCCATTGCTAGATCAACATGCGGTCACTACTACTACAGTTTACTTATGCGTAATGCTCTAAATGCAAGATATTGCACATGTTGTTGTGCTATTTTGCTCATCCAATGAGCAGAGTCCACTTGTTGAGCGTTCCCTTAGTATGTGTTCTGTTTGAGCGAAAGGAGAACCCACCAGATGGCAGCACAAAACAACTACAGACAGCATTTTTTTTTTTTTGTCTGCAATTTGAGTAGTGCCCTTTCATTGAAGCATAGTTTTGGTAGTTAAATATTCTATCACAGTATTTTCAAAAAGGATCTTTTTACAGAGGGACAGTGTTGCTTTAAATATATACATATATAATTTTTATTTTGTTTCCCTTTGGAAGTTATTTGCTGTAATAGGATGCCATCTTTTCCTAAGGAGGAGCTACGAATAGGACAGTCTGACCTTTGTGCAGAGAGCACGGCTTCATGATCATGTTTCACTGTTCAACTCGGTTTGAAGATTGCACAAACTTAATTTAAAAACAAACCTACTCATACGTAATCACCCGAGTCATCCCATAATCCCAGGAGAGGATGGGCTTAAAGTGACTGTGTAACAAATTGACATTTGGCATGTCAGATAAGGTGTTAGAATAAACCAATAAACCTGCATTGCAACGTGTTGAGCGGTAGGGAGTTTTTAGAAACATGAAACCAATTAATGTAATCCTGTTTGTGCTATTTTTGCAAGGCACGCCTTCCTACAACAGTGTCTGAAATTGTTGATGTGCAAAATACATGGTGTCTTTGCTTATAGGATCAGGAAAAGCCTACTAAAACATATTTAATTCATCGAGGTTGAGTTAATCAGAGGCACTTTAAATGGTAGCAGGTGTGTGCCGACTCCCATTTAACATGAGTTTGAATGTGACTGGTTAATTCTGAACACAGCCACATCCCCAGTTGTAAGAGGGTGTGCACACTTGTGCAACCACTATTTCAGTTGTATATTTTTTATTTATTTTTTTTTTTTTTTAATTGAGTGTGTTGTACAGGTTATAGGTCACATTAATGCTGAAAAAAGTTTTGAAATGCTTCCTTTTGGTCTCCTTTTTTTCCACATTACAAAAACTTGGCATTTGAACATGGGTGTGTTGACTTCTTATTACCACTGTACGTTTACTGTACTGACGGGTTCAGTCAGTTTACAGAAGCTGCTTTATGCAATGATACCTGACACATATGGTAGGTGAGCTCTTACTTCCCCCCTCCAAACCTGTTCTACCGGGCAGCCACTATGTTTACTCGACTTACAATGATTACATTTGTACACCCCTTACAAGGCCAGTGCTGTTGCTAGGCGGCAGATCTTTTTAAAGAAATCTTCCTCGTGCAGTGGGCATGCGCTGCGGTGTCGAACATCTCATTGGCTACGGGTGGGGGTGGCGTGCATACCACAGGCTTCACAGGCCAGCCAACAAAGGCTGCACTGACTGAGCAAACTAACTTAGCCAGGTTTGGATGTCCCCGTTGAACTTTTCATTCAAAAATAGCTCAAAATGGTGATTGGGTTCATGAATGTTAGGACTAACAGAAGGGATTATGTTGAGATTTTGACATTGTTTTCCTGCCCAGCAACTATTATTCCATAAAGCAGCATTTGCCATTTACCCAAATGGTCACTTCCGGTTCAAGCCATCTTATCTTAGTAGCTTTTGGTGCCAAGAAGAATCAAGAAGATCTTCTTTCTGATTGTGACTCAATCAATCTATCTACAAACAAAAAGACAAATATTAAATAATTTCTGCTGGGTTTTTTCTTCATGTTTTTACTACCACTGCAATGTTTCTAAACCATTTATCTAGAGGCCCAGCGCTGCCCATTTTTACACCACTTTTTAATGGTGGAGAAAGTCAAACAAAGCAAAATTAATCTATCTACTAGTAATAACTGAGTGATGAGAAAAAATATACTATATTGATAACAGATTAATTGTAAATTTTATTTCAAGCGCCTTTTAAGAAACTCAAGGAGACTTAAAAATAAAACAACAGTGGTTAAAATCTAAGTTTGACATTTAATCAATGTAGCAAGGTTAGTAGACTTCTTTCTGGCAAAAATGATGTGGTTGTTTAATGGCTTTGTACTCCCGGCACTAAAGTTGACTGAATTTGGTATTTTCATATTTAAACATGCAAAAAAAGAGAGATATTTTTGTAAATATGTCTTTGTAATAATCCCAAATGTGGGCGCCAGGTTAAATTGTCAAGGTAAACTGTCTTTTCTGGTGGTTAGCCACCCAAAAGTGTTAAGAAGAATCAAGAAGCGCGCATATGAATCATCAATCTAGTATCTACAGTAATAAAAAAAGACAAATAGAAAGCATTCAATTTAAAGTATTGTGGGTGCTTTTGAATGTTTTTACTACCACTGTGATGTTTTTCTAACTATATCTATCTCAGACCATTTTTATGATAATTTTAAGTTGTTTCTTAGGATACTGAATCAATCGCAACTGGACTGTGGGGCGTATGATGCCCGTTTGATGCCCCCTTCCGGGTGGATGCCCAGGACCCCCCACTTTGCCATCACTGACTGGATAACAGATTGATGTTTAGTAAGTATGTAATAAGGATTTATATAATACATGTAGTTTCAAAAATGAACCTAATAGCTCAAAGGTATGGCTACAATTAATGCTTATTTTAATAACCAATTAATCTGCCGATTATTTTCTCAATTGATCGATGAATCGCATTGAAAAGTAAATCCATCCCTTTATTCAACAACAGGTTGATATGAAATTGAAAAAAGCAGTTGATGAAAGCAGTCTGTTTTCATGGATGGCTACAGAATTCTGAGAATATTTATAGCTGAGAGGTTGAAAGAGCATTTGTACAACTAAGTTAAACAATGGCTCTAAACGATTAATTGATTATCAAAATAGTTGTCGATTAATTGATTGTACCTCTACTAACCTAAAAGTAGACTTAGTTCTTGCAAATTAAAGATGTTGTTAAACATATTGCTTGGTGCTAAAGTCTAAGGAAATGGGATTTTTTAAAATATTCAAACCTGGGGGGTAAAAGAAAATGTAATTTTCATTTAAATGTCTTGGTAGTCATTTCAAACGTGGGCGCCATGTTAAATCATCGAGGCTAACTGTTGTTCAGTACTTAAAGCTTTTTCTGGTGGTTAGCCACCACGTGTGTTTTGCTTTCAATATATTTTATTTTTATGAAATGCATGTCTCGATAAGGTATGTCAACGGTTACATAGCGTCAGGACACGAACGGACGACGATGTTAGCAGCGGGCGGCCATTGCTAGCCCCACAAACGAGGCAGGAGAGGAAGTGGAGCTTCGCTTACGTCGCGAGGCAAAAAGTGGGCTGAGCCGCCGAAGGATATGAGCTCGTCGGGAGGCGGAGAGGAAAGACACACGCAACAGAGGAGGGAAACGGGCAACACGGAGAGGAGAGAGCGCCCGAGCTATGTCGCGCAAACCCCCACCAAAACGACGAAAATGGCCAGAAAACAGCACGCCGACCGGGACAGACGACGGCGGATAGTCACCGAGGATGTTGGTAAGAAAAAATCTAACAATTACACGTTAATTGGCGAGAAAGCGCGTCGACCGGGGGGACGAGGCAATATGGTGGAAAAGAACAACTGTTAGACGCAGTGTTGTAAAAGAAAAAAAATGGCCATGGTGTGGTGACAACGACATAGACGACGAAATTCGCTCGATATTGAGTGTTTCTGTGTGGGAAATGACTCATTTTGTTACCCTACATTGACTTTAGATCGATGATATTAGAAGAACGGTCTTTTTCTCGATGTTTCTTGGTGTCTTTCGACCTACGCATTTAAAATTTCCTTTGTCCTTGAAAGGACAAATGCCCTTGGTTCTCTTTCGGTCGAATAAAAGCACAATGTTTTGCAAATGTTTCGTTTTTAAACCGTGTACAGGTACTTTGCGACAAGCCCATTATGGATTTGTGGTTTTTGCTGATTTTCCTTTTTTAGATTTATTTTTAGGCGTTTTAGTGTAATTGTTAATTGTATAAAATATCAAAAACCCATGTTTTACCACCACATGATCTAATACACGGTTGATGAAGGCGCATTGTCAAAAGATTGTTCAGTCTTACTATTTAATACGTTTTAAATGTTTTTTAAAAAATCTTTATAAAAAAAAAAACTAAATAAATATTTACAAACGATTCACTGAATACTTTTAAAATGTATTGCAGCTGGTATGTTGATCAATTGAAGCTCTTTTATGTTAAAATACATAGTATATCTGGAAAGACAAAATAGGGTGTTGGCTTTTAACCCTTTAAGGGATTGAATGGAGATTTAATTTAAATTTTACCATACATTTGGCATCTCCATGGTCAGATTAAACCTGCAAGGACCATTAAATGAATGATTTTAGAGAACAAGAGCACACACGTATGTTTAGTTGACTCTAAATATGTTATTAAAATCGAGAAAAAATATATATAAAAATATTCTTCAAACCACAATCCCAAAGATACGACTGTTGGTTAGGGTACACAAATACAGCTTGATGAAATACTTAACCTTTTGTGAATCTCAAACTATATATTGTCGAATATAAAGAATTAGTTTACATTGGAAGAAAAAAGAGGTCCTCGCTCATGTATTCCCTATAGGATACTACTGTAGAGAGAAAATATAATAAGCCCCCTAGAGATATTAAGCATATTTCCCCACAAAATAAGCGCGTTACCATGATACTTTTAACAAATTTTAACATTATGCAAAATTTTGAGATTGAAAACATCCTAAAACAAACTACATTTTTAAATTAAAATGCATTCAAAATTGCATACATTTTGTATTTTGAAGGGATTCCCTTTGGCGTATAACAGAATGCGACAGAAGAACCGGATTGTCTGACCCAAAGAAAATGGTAAGTCTTTTTCCATGTTTAGCGTCCATATTTACTGCAAGTTACATTTGGCCACTAGGGTGTGCTGTTGGCTTGTTCCATCTCGTAACCCGAACTTTTTATATTTTAAAGGGTTGACGTCAGGCTACGAAGACGTTACGGATGGATTCGTACGATTTTCTCTCCAGAGTAGAATTGTAAGTTTTTTTCGAAGACTGAAAACTTGTTTATGATCTCTATGTTGAACACTTAGAATAAGCGAGGACGAAATTTAAAAAGTGTGCTAATCTATAAAATTGTTTGCTGAAGTACATTTTAGGAGCTACGATGTTGCAAGGACATGTTTACCGTAATGTCTCCTGTGCTATGATTTATTGCATGTTTAAAGTAATAAAATAAGTAGACAATATTAGTTTCATTAGTCGTGTTAAACATTTTTGGAAACTGTTATATTAATCGTTGCTTCATCCATTCATAATGGATTTTTGGCTAGCTACATTAACATGCAAAAAAAATAAATATTCCAAAATACGGACAGTGCTTCCCATTTCGCCAAATCCACTTGACAGCTATTCCATCGTAATCATACCTTACATTTATACCAGTAATAGAAACAATTTAGAGTTTTTGGTATTCATGATGTCAGATCACTTTAATCCAAGTGGAAGTTTGCAGGTAAGGGTCTTCGTCCACCAAATAATTTTGATACAGGATGAAGTTCAGCATTAACTTTAACCAAAATTGTACTTATCAGTTGAACACCATTGTAGGCCTTTTTGAAATTTTCATTAATGGTGGATGGGTTATTAAAAGATTACAACAAATCTCACTATTCCACACTGACATACAAGAAAAGGATTTACCAATGGATTTAAGATGTCATCACGCCAATGGTATGGTTTTCACTTCTGATTGGGCAGGATACTGTAGTGGACCCCTAACTAGCATACCAACATGACACGCTGAAACGTGCGGATGAACCAAAAGCAGACAGTCATTACTGTATGTGAATCACAAGTGACCTAATAGCCAATTAAATTACCTGGTTGTGCCTGATGATATTCTCATTCATCCAGTTCTTTTCATTCTCATTGATTGTCTTGGGCAGTCAGAACAGTCCAGTTGCGATAGATTCAATACTCAACTCAACTCAAGGAATTTTGAAGGATTCTGGAAACTTTTAACGACACTTGACCGAATCACTTTGAAAATGAGTTGCTTTGGAAGCACAAAAGCACCCCTGTTAATCCCAGTAATGATACAGAAAAGTATGTCTTGTGCGTATACGCGTGCAGTTATTCTTGGACGCTAAGTCGACCGTTCCCAAACTTTACCTCGCACCCAAAGAAAACTTTTAAGCCCCCCCCACACACACACCCCAACAAATGTCTTACTTCGAAGGTAAGAATGCAGTTTTATACAAAATTTTAGGGAATAAATTGTTTTTTTGTACTGCATTTGGAAAAAGGTTTCCCATTCCGTAAAATGTTATCTCACAACCTTGGTTATGAACACTTGATCTAGAAGCTATTCTGATTACTGAATTGACAGAGTGATAGTCACAATTTGGGATTAGTTCTGAAAAGCTATGCAGCCCTATTTTGGAAAATCTGAAAGCTTTCTACAAGTAATTCCTCCATAATTGGCTACAAATAAACATTTAAAAAACAATAAACGTCTGTTTCCAAAGGCATTAGATTCAGATCCCTTACTGTATAATAGTGGATTGTATTTCATAACTGGTCCAATTCAGTTCATAAAAGGTTACCTTGTGTCGTTCTTAAGTCTACACGTTCATTGAAACAGTAACTGCAATGAAGTAAAGGCTTCCATTATGCGAGGCACATGAAGTAAAAAATTGATATCGGATCATTATAATTTCGGGAATCACTCATTGTTGTCCGCATCTCTTCCACAGTGGAGACATGGACTGTTAGGAAGATTTTCAAATTAGGACCAATAGAAGACAGCTCTGTAAGTTTTTCATATTTTTCTTTGATTTGAAAAAGTGGCTATTTTAAACCGAATGAGATGACTACTTTTTTTGTTAGGCGTTTCACATTAACCTACAATATTTGTGGATGACATTTACTTTGACTTCTAAAGACTAACAACAGACCTAGCTAGTTGGCTGAACAAAAATGCTACGATGACCCTCATTTCCATGAAATGGTACGGTTCAAATAATTTTTGGTACAGGGCAGCTTTTATTGTTTCTCCATTGTAAAGGGTCCTAAAATGCCCCAAACCTAAACACTTTACAGTATATATTGTTGGTATTGAAATTTGAGGGGTGGAGCCAGACAAAGGGGGTTTGAGCCAGATACACTGATGTCTGTTGATTGGTCCACTGCCTTCCGTATTAAAATGAATGGGAAGAAAATAAAAAGCACAAAGAAAAAGAATACAAATTTGGGGGATTTGATGCAGTGTTCCCTTTTTATTAGTGCCATTGGACCACATCACTGTACCTGTCGTGTTAGGTTTGAGTATTAATCTTTGTTTAGTTAAATTTAACTGTACCGCTGGTAAATTATGTCACATGTATCTCACATCATCTCAATCCCACTATTTAGATTTTCAGTTAACTTTAAAAGAAAAAGAAATGCTGTTGACCCTGGGAACTCCCTGCACTTTTTTTGTTTTAACTTTGATAAGTGAAATATTTTAACATTTCAGTTTTATTGGAATTTTGGAGAACTTTTATTTACTGTAGAAAACTGTAGGGAGCAATTTATATAAGTCTATTTAACTTCTAATTTAAGGTATGATGCTGAGCCTTTGAGCTCCTTGCACTTTTTCTTAAAAATTAGTCTTTACACGATGAGGATTTTTGGGACCGATCAGTGAATTTAAAAAAACGATCCAATCACAAGGTGGAGGAATGTGTCTATTTAAATGGCCTGTTAATTTACTGTACTTAATTGCTCAAAAATGTCATTTACTATAAATAATGTATCTTTGTTCCTCCATTTATGCCAGTGAGGCATAGTGTCAGACAGAACAAATGAATGGTCTTCTATTAGATGGCAGGAAGTAAATACAGTAATGAATGTATCCACCTTTTGTGACTTTTTGTTTGTTGGTGTGCCGTAAGATTTTCCAACTGTAAAAAAAACCTTGGCTCCATAAAGGTTGGAAATCACTGCTCTAGTCAGATCGTGTATTCTAATCAGTCAGGTCAAACCAACATTACAACATGACAGAAATAATGGGTGCTAACTTACTGCAACTAAATTACTTCACCCACACCAAAACCTCAGAGCATGATTCGACAGAACGGTGGCATGTTTACGCACAACCGTTCGTGCTAGCACTAGCGTGCTAGGCTACATAACGTTTTGGTGCCTGCTTGCGAGCCGCATCGTATTAAAAGTACGGGAACCTCAAGCAAGCCTTAAACGAACTTGAGCACCGGTGACAACCAATACACATTTCTCCCCATTTTGTTCTTCTACTACAGTCGGCTGATCCACTCGTGTTGTCGTCCCCACGGTAACGAGTGTATCCGGTCGCATTTGAGTTGACAAAATAAAGCCGAAAGATCGTAACAACGGGATGCGGTGGTATCGGAATACAAGTTTTTATTGCAGTAGTCTTACATAGTGCAATTGTGAAAGAGCTAATTTGTCTTTTAGTCTGATCCAGCATTACGTGTTGTCTGTTCCACACCGCTGATTTTATTTTTTCAATAACTTAATTGGCCGTCAGATATTTACAGTACTGCATCAAAAGACACACGACAAGACTAAAAATAAACTAGCTTTTGGATTCAAATATACTGCGCACGATGGCGATGCGGAGTAAATGTCTTTTGCGGAGCCGATGAATGACATCATTGATCGGATCTGCAAATTAATGCAAAGCCCATCGGCCGATCAGCATAAAATGCTAATTATCGGCCGATACCGATCAGGCCAATAAACGGTGTAAAGTCTATTAAAAATTTAAAACAGGTGTCAGTTGTCTTATAAATGTCACAAATCTGAAAGTCTGTTCTATAAACAAATGCTTAAAGGCATTTAAACAAAGTTAAGTGTTAGTTTGTATGCAGACATTTGACACCAAATTTATTTTCTTTTACAGCAAATGCATATTGGCCTTTAATATTAGATATTGGCCTCCTTGATTACTAATGGCCAGTCTCTTAATCATACCATGGCAAACCGAAGTGCCACTTGTTGGAAATGTGCGGACTTGTTAGCTACCCCGCTGACTGAAAATAAATTTGACATTTTCGATTACAAATATTTTTCTGTATTCTGAACAGTACTGTAGGTCTTCTAAACTAGTCATTGTAATAAACATAAGGAATAGTTGCAAGTTCCTGGTTTTAAAATATCTAGTTTTGTCCACTTTTGTAACTAGCTTCAATACTAATGCATCTCATCACAGCAAAATGTGCATTAACTCCAGTTATTTTATTTTTTATAAACTTGGAAAATGTTATGCTGTCAGCCATTCATCCATGACTTCTTTACATCCGATTATATGAGCCCACCTCTTAAAGTGGAAAAATACTTCGACAAACCCAAACAACCTGCTGGTCAACTTCCGCTATTTCAATTTAGGGGGCCAACTGATCATGATTAAATGTTAGGTTTATTTGAAACTCCAAATTACATTAAATAACCCCCTCAAACATTTGAAGTAACACTTAAACCTTAGGTTTTGGTTTTCTACCAAGAAGCTTTGACAATAAATACATTTATTATTTGTTGAAGTGATAGAATTTATGTAATTACTAAAACTTGTAACCAAAGAAAAATGTTGAGTCTGTTGTGCACCATAACTAAGCTGTTCACTTTCTTGACAAAGCCTTAAAATACTTTTTTTTTTTAATTTTTTTTTTTTTAGGTTTTTTGTTGGTTGTCTTTTCTGTTATGACTAGTCACTGCTGGTGCATATACAGTAATAATATAAATATAACAAAAAAGATTTTGGCTCAGCCATATGCTCCAAACCCCTAGTGGTGACTTGTTGAATTTTTTTGAACAGGTAGCAAACGTTTGACAAAAAGTCTACTTCGACTTTCGATTTTTATTAACTACGGGACCGGACCGTGAGTTGATCGTTTGACATGTACTGTGGGCTTATGAAATGTTTCCTTCTTTGTTTTGTCCCATCAAGACCCCATTCAACTGGATTTCGCTGACAATGGAGACCGTGTTATACGAAGATAGCGTTGTTTAACGTGAAGATGGCAATTTTTGACAAGCTGAATTATTTTTTTTTTGGACGAGATTTCATATGGATTTTTAAATACGTTTTACGACACAGTGGACATCGGAACACAGTTGCTACCTGTGTGGTGGACTTATATTTTACCTGTTTTTTTTTAGAAGCACAAAATTGGCAATTGTACTTTGGTGTTCATGCTGTTGTGAATAAAGAGTATGTTCTGTATTTTTTCTGTGTTTCATTAGATAAGGTGCTTATTTGCCACAGAATTTTAAATTTGATCATATCCCAAAGCTTTACATTTGTATTTCAGATGGCTGCGACAGTTATTTAAAAATAACAATCATGAAGATTGGGCAATGTACTCGGGTGAATGTCATCCAGAAACGGTCACTTCTATTGTCATCGTCATCAAATATTAGTGTTCTGTATTTATGATAAATTGGTGTTAATTGGGTATTAGTTTTGTAATTATTCCTAGTAGATACTCAAATATAATGTTGCCAATTCAATAAAACTGTTGCAAAACAATGGCTCGGAAATGGTTAAATGGCATTTAGTGAGATATGAAATGGTTTCCTCAAGCTTCCTAAAATGGCTTCTGACTGTTCTTCTTCCTGTTCGAAGAGGAAGTGATGCAATTTCTGGGGAAAAACATTTTACACTCGTTATTCTTTGTCCATTTATTAGTGCAAACGAACCCTTTCACTTTCGGGGGTTGTGCTTGTTAAGTGTGATGAATACAATTCTACGTTTCTATAAACGAAAAGTTAAAGATGAAGGGGAGGGACTTGCACATCACCTGAGTGTTGGCTAAATGAAAATAACGTCAATCAAAGGCTTTCAGAGCTAGGAAGGAGCTCTAGATGGCGGATGATCCTTAGGAAGGCTGCTATGGGCTGTCGTCATTCCGTTTTTCTTGCCCGCGTGTCGACTGACGCGACGTCCTGCTCCGTCCAAGTGATGCTTCCGCTTACACGCTCGACGTTTTGACCGCTTTTGGGCCGTTTCGCCGGGCTTTTAGGGCCGTTTTTCCGCGTCGAAGGAGCCGTCTGGGCTGTGGTAGAGCTTGTCGTTGTTTTACATGCACGGCTCGGGCAGCCATAGCGAGCCTCCATTTTTAGAGTGCTGCTCGCTCGCCTCTTGTCTCGCTGAGGCTGCTTGACAGCAGAGCAAGGAAACCCACAATGTCTTTAAAACGTAATTCTTTTTGTATTTAATTACAAATAACTGCCTTTTTTGTCTGTCTGCCTGTGTTGGTTTGACGTTTTCTTTCATTTTGCATCCGCGGCGAATCGGAAGGAAATAGTTAAATCTATCGGCTACTGTCTTGCTATGGGATTGCTATGTTTACATCGTTTGCTTTATTAATCCCACATTGTCTTGTTTAACTTTTTTTTTTTTTTTTTTTTTTAAGTCATTCTTCTGATGACGCAGTTAGAATTAATTGATGCGACTCGGCCCTTGCACAAAACCGATAGCTGGCATATGTAGGCTAATGGAATAGCACGTCTTTCGGAAGTATATTTTGTGTATATATGTATATATATATAAAAAATGGTAAATAATTTGTATTTAATAACACTTTCTCCTCTCGCGTCGCACCGCTTGGGATTTAAACTGCCTGCCGAGGGGCGAAGACAATCTTGACTTGTGTGCTACTTTATGCCTCCTGGAACTTTTTGACACGAATACCAGGACACCAGATCATCTCTCCCAAAGGATATATACACTTTTTTGTAAACATTAATCAACCATGAAGAACAGAAATAAAAAGCAAGGGGATGAAGGATCTACTCAAAGCAATGCATCCAGGTATGGATCTAATTCGGTTTGTTTTTAAAATAGACTGTTAACGTCTGCATAACTTGTTTACTTTGTCAAACGTGGTCGATCAACCGTGTGAGTGTGTGTGGCGGGGGTGATTTGCATATTTGTGCCACTGACGAAGTGCACCAGTGTCACCAATGACCTTGCTTTTGTTTAATGGCCACACCCTGATTTTCGTAGTATTTTGTTACACTACTAGTGAGCTTGCAAGGCCCCTGTGCTGGGAGGTACTTTCCCAGGAGATGGATACGATCGAACCCCGAGCCGGATGTATTGCTTGTATCATATATTGTATTGTTCCAAACCATTAATCCACATTGTTTATTTACCTTTAAAACAACACGACCTTGTATTTCTACCTACTACTTGCTGCATTGCACCATTTTCTTAACATTATTTGACCCCCCCAAAGTAACTTTTGGTTAAAACATACGGAAGTGGTGACGTTTTAATGCAACTTTTGTTAAACCTTGCTGCACTTTCATACAGAATCCAAATGTGAACACTTATTGTCCTCTCTAGCTCTACAAATCCACATGACGAGATCGATACATATAGTTTAGTCAAATGGAACAAGTTGACTATAACATGAACTTTTTACTTGTGTGAATGCACCTTTGAATTTGTATTCAATATGAACGGACTCCTATTAAACAAAACAAAAAAACACTGTTCTAGATGACTGGAATGATTCACTTGTAACGCTTTCACTATGCAACATCAGTTGGTTGTATTTATTATTATTTTTTTAGCATATACTTGACATGTTTTTGCTTTTATTAGCGTGTAGCCAAGTATGACTACTGGCATATCACCAATATTGTATCATTTCAATTAAAGCAAGCTACTTTGGGTATGGGTATTTCTGTCTTGTGACTTTACACATTTAATCAAGAACGTTTAATTGCAACTTAAGCTATTTTATTGTGTGGCTACTTATTTCTGTCACGTTACACTTTTATTCATATTTAAACTTATGTAGACAGTAGGAATATTGTAGTGTTTTGCTTTACCCCCAACTTTGAAAAATAAAGAAACTAATAACATCATTTGTATGTTGTCAAGAGAAGCTTTACTTACTGAAAGGTAAATTGAGGGATTGGTTTATGTTCTGTAGTTGCTTAAATATAATTCTTAGAACCAAATGCAAATCTTCACCATCAGATGAAATGTCTGTATGCTGAAGACACACATTTTTATATAAACTACTGAATACATTTGAGCACCTAATATTTGTCTACTTTCACTTGAGTGTATTGTGCACTCGTGGCAGCCATTTTAGTTTGGTTAGCTTAGTAAAGCGTCAAATTGAGCTCGTTCTTGTTTGCAGCCAAAGCGCCTCTTTACATATCAACATTGTGGAGCACAGTAAGGAAACAAACATGAAATGCACCAGCATTTCGAAACGAGTATCCCACGTTTAGTTAAATATTGTTGAAAATCTTCAAATGGTCCCCTTGCTCTCCCTGCTGAGTTTGTCATTTCATGTGTGCAAAAGTGTGTGGCCCAGGAAACGGAAGTCTAGAACAGACCCCCCCACAATTGGCTGCAATATTACCGAGCGACGCTTTGACCAATAGAAACTCGACATTTTATCAGTCGTGACACTCATTGTGAGTCACTTAAAGGGGACGTAGCCTTCTCCTTCCGTGTTTGGTCATTTGCAGAGGTCGCCGAGTATTTATATCTTACTACTTCACTGATGGCTATTACCCTTTTTTTAAATGTCATATGAAGACTTCATACGTTTTTGAATGGTAAAAAAAAACTGAACATTAGGTGTTCAGTTTATGGCGCTTCAGTTTGAGAGCTCAAAATTTATGGGTGAATGGCAACCTCATGCGTTCGAGTGCGGAACGACAGCGCAGACAGACGTGACAGGGGTCTTTGTTTCTTCACAACAACCATTAACATTGATTTAATGGCGGAATCTCATCACATAAGTAGATTACATCAGCACTCCGATTTGACATTTATTTGGTACGAGTATTTCAAGATGTTTCAAACTAATTGTTCCTGGGGATAGTGCAGTTTGATATTACTTTCTTGCCTGGAAATTTTCATCCCATTAATGATAATATAATTCATCATAAAATTATCTAGAAATATGAGTGCTAGATAGGGGTAGGTGATGTAGCCTTAAATTAGAATATCAGATTTCCAATTTTAGTCTATTTCCCCCCTTTGCTTATAGACAAAGCGAATGACCACACGATTCTCCTTTTATACTCTTATTTCTCTTTGGACCAAACAAGCTTTGAAAACGTTTTTTTTTCCCAGCAAGTTGTACCTGCATTAACTTGTATCACCTTCCACATAAAGAAATGGGGAAACAAATTATTTCCATGTACAATGGTACTTTGACTTAAGAGTGAAATCCATTCCATGACCAACCTCATTTTAAATTTTCCCATTGAAATGCCATTGAACTGTTCAGCCCCTCCAAAACACAAAAAGCATGCTAAGCCAGGACCCACTCAGCAAGCTGTGGAACGGCCCGCACTGCAGCTCCGGAAACAGGAACGGTTGTCATTTCTGGCGGCGGGTACGCTCCATAAACGAGCTTCGCCATACTGCTTAAGGTGCATCATCAGTGACTGAGCAGCGCACTGTATTTCTGCGGTCGTAGGAACGAAACTCCGTCCCCTTGTACTGTGAAGCAGAGCAACATGGGAATTTTTAGACAATAGAAATGTTTGTTTTAAAATTCTAACAAAAAGAGCAATGAGCTCCCAGGCTTAGCAGCATGGCTTATAATGTTAAATGAAAACTTAAACAAATAAATAGCTCCCTAAAGTTTTCTACAGTAAGTTTCCCAACATTTTAATATAACTGTAATGTTAATCTTTCACTTATCTTTGTTTTAAGATCAAATCAAAACAAAAAGTGCAGGGAGCTCCCAGGGTCGGCAGCATCTTTCAAAAAGTTAACTGAAAATGTAATGGTTCCCTGAAGTCTACCCAGTTTTAAATTGTTCTCTTTCGGCTGTAGGATGTTTAAAAAAAAAAAAAAAAAAAAAAAAAAAAAAGTTGATTCTGGTATGCGACAAAATGCCAAATATCCTCGCCAATAATCGGCCCGGCTGATAATTGTTCCATCACTAATATTTGGCACTGGTTGCTAAGCTACCTAACAGGAAGTAGCCTGGTGCATTTTTTTCTCTGGTTTGGACATTGAGTAGTTAAAACAGAAAGCCCTGGCTTTGCTTGGACTAAGGAGTAGGAGATGTGATGAAAGGGAAGTATGTGTGGCTGTGCTGTATTTAATGTTAAAAATCCCAAAATCACATTTCTACCACTTTCTACCAAAATAGTAGATTCAAAGTAGTGGAGCTTTCATCCAACATTGATGTATTTTGAACTACGGAAGCCGCAAAAACAAAATCATCCTGACAAATAAACTTAAAGCGATCAATAACTTTGCCATGATTACATGGACCCGTAACAAATACAGAAGACAGTGGTGTACTGTAAACCTATAACTTGAAATGGGCTGTTTTCTTTTCCCCATAGCAATTCAGCCTCAGAAGAATCCAACCGCTCTGCGTCAGAATCGGGGAGTCAGTCCGAGAGCGAGCATGGCAGCGAGAGGCGACATCCCCGCCGCTCTGAGTCCAACAGCTCATCGGGGTCTGAGAGTCGCTCAGGGAGTGGCAGTGAGTCTGCGGAGTCCAAGAGGCAAGCTAGCGGCGATCTCAAAGACAAGCCGGTTAAGAAGAAGGAACGCCTAGCTGACGTTAAGAAGGTATAGAAGCACCTTCAACTTTGTGCTCTACTTTCAGGATATTACTGGTCGTTATTATCTTATTACAGATGTGGGAGGAGCATCCAGACGTGTACGGAGTCAGAAGGTCCAACCGCAGTAGACAAGAGCCATCTCGTCTGAACATCGGCGCTGGGGTAAACAGAAGAAACCGTACAATCACGACAGGCGTCCTCTGTTTACGACAGAGTTCAGTTCCTATTGTGGCAAGTCATCCAAATTTGTATGCAAACACAGTGGTAAAGTTGTAATTGAAAATGAAGAGCACTACCAGGCCATAAATATTAAACAATCAGATTTAAAAAATCCTAAGTATGGTGCTGAATTTTGACATATTCTTATGAAACCAGTTAATAGCATGCTGTTCATAACCTGAAAATGTCATATGTCGATAACTTCGTAAACAGTGGACCACCTGTTGTAGTTAAAAAAATAATAATAATAATTTCCAGTCAAAACTGGATACTTAAAAACTGTATTGATTTTTATTTTATTTTTTCCACAGGGTAGCAGTGACTCAGAAAGTGAAAGTCCAAAAAGAAAAAGCTCTCGTGTAAAAAAGGAGTGAGTATTTGTCTTCTGATATCTGTCCACTTCATATCATTTCATTGAAGTCAAGATGTCATAAATACATTTGCTCAACATTTTGATGTTGTGTTCCGTATTATTTATTCTCATTTGGAACTGGGTGTCTGTGGGCCAAGTCAGATTGCAGTCAGCCAGTTGGAGACATTATCTCCATTCGAAACACTTGAATTAGTAACTTCTTTCGCGCTGTTCGAATTGTAATAACCACACCCAAAATGACAAATTTGCAATTGGTGAATTAAAACAGCGGTGATGGGCCGTGTGGGTGAACTTGTGGCATCTCTTTGTTGTGAAGTATCTGGAAAGATGATGACTCAAATGATGACGAGGAGGAAGCTTCCGGCAGTACAGACAGTGAGCAGGAAGAGAAAAAAGTTAGATCCAGAAGACTTCCTGCTAGAAGGTAAGAGCTTAGCGAAGCCTGGCCATCAGACAGATACCCACTGGTCATCTTTTTTCCATATTGTTTATGTCTATTGCATGATTTAGTTAAAGCAGGGTTGGGAAGATTTGTTCCGGTCTGCCATGCAGTTCTAAAAATGCAAAAAAAAAAAAAAAACCTCAGTGATAAAAGTCCCAAAACACAATGCCCACAAATGCTCATATCTTATTTGTTGACTTGTTGTGGAATACAGTGGTACTTTGACTCAAGATACAAGCCATTTGTTTGGTTGATGGGTATAGCCCACACATGCTCATATCTTATTTGTTTACTTGTTGTGGAATACAGTGTACTTTGACTCAAGATACAAGCCATTTGCTTGTTTGACGGGTGAGCTTCAGGCATTCTGTCACTAGATGGCAGCAGCGAACTTCACAACATCCGGGCATCATCAGTTCATGGTGGTTACTTTGCAGTGAAAGTACAGGGGTACAGTTGCGTTCTGTGTATGACTGCAGCTATTGGTTATTATTAAAGTTGATAATTCTATCAAGTAATTGGATGAAAGTAATTATGCATTCTTAAATAACAATACCAACATAAAATTTGCATGTGAGGTGCAGGTATTATTTTTGCCCTCTTGCGGTCGCTATCCTCACATTCAGTATCTGTAACTTTGAATGGATGTGGCTTTAAAAGGCAAAGCCTGGCCTGGTGAGTGACGTAGGTGTCAATGAATGAGACTATAGTTTGGTCTTGTTATCTCAGGTTAGCCACTCTGCGGCCTAAGTCCCTCGGTGTCAGTTGTGCTCATGTATGAATATGCTTATTCCGTGTTTCTTTTGTTAGTTTGTTCAATAAAGCAACTGAAAGTACACAACCGGTGGCTGTGTCTATCTTTGACCACTTGTGGGGGGCTTTGCAATACAAACCCCAATTCCAATGAAATTGGGTTGTTGTGTAAAATCTAAATTAAAACAGAATACAATGATTTGCAAATCCTTTCAAACTATATTTAATTGAATACACCACAAAGACAATATATTTAACTCATTCACTGCCAGCCGTTTCCTGAACAGGGAACCCCGAGACTGCCAGGAATTTTCGAGCAATTTCACTATTTTTTTCAAACCCCACAGAATATTATGTAAACGCCAAAACCACCAAATGAAAGATCAGACTCTCTTCTTTCATCAGGAAAAAAAATGTCTCTAGTTTATACCATTCTTTAGTAATCAGCAGTCAAATATAGACTACTTTCAGCCAAATCTGTTTCTGGAAGAAAAAAACCCCGTAGAAAACAGCCTTTTTGTGAAAGCAGACACATCAAGCAGAACAATGACTGACACCAACATTTTTTTTTTCTTTTGTGAAAATGTCAAACATCTGAAAATAAAACAACACTATGAAATTAATTTTGCCAGAAAAATAATTTATTTACAAGTATAATGATGTACAGAGCGGCACGGTGGACGACTGGTTAGAGCGTCAGCCTCACAGTTCTGAGGTGCGGGGTTCAATCCCCGTCCCCGCCTGTGTGGAGTTTGCATGTTCTCCCCGTGCCTGCGTGGGTTTTCTCCGGGCACTCCGGTTTCCTCCCACATCCCAAAAACATGCATTAATTGGAGACTCTAAATTGCCCGTAGGCATGACTGTGAGTGCAAATGATTGTTTGTTTCTATGTGCCCTGCGATTGGCTGGCAACCAGTTCAGGGTGTACCCCGCCTCCTGCCCGATGACAGCTGGGATAGGCTCCAGCACGCCCGCGACCCTAGTGAGGAGAAGCGGCTCAGAAAATGGATGGATGGATGGATGATGTACAGAATTTACATTAGACAAAAATGCATGAACAAATTGTCCTCCCACACTTGCACCTTTTTTCCCTCCAAATTCTCCTCCTCTACCGTTTACTCAATCGTCCAGGTATTTATTACTTTGCGCATAAAATCTAGAAAAATTTTATCCACATCTAGATTTTATTCTTCTGTTGGCAATGAATGGGATCTTGTGTGGTTGTCGTTCTCCTTGAAACCAGTCACTACTTATGCTCGAAGCACAACCTGTGCAGTTTAGAAATATTACTATTACTATAAAAATACATTGTTGAAATTGCTGACGTGGAGGGGGAAAAAAAGCTTTAAATTACCTTTTTTGTCTGCACTACGTACTGGAATGGGAGTCGAACGTCTGCTGGCTGCATAACCTGTAAATTTTAAAAAATACATATGTTTAATTGAGAATACTTTTTATTGATGAAGTGTTTTAAAGGGTAAAAAAAAAAACATTACTTCTCTTCATCGCAATCCTGAAAGACGTTCGCGGGTGTTGAATTCCTGCAAGATGGACAAAAATGGAAAATTCAAATCAGTACTGGCAACAGATCTTACATTGTAAAGTGAACTAGTGGGACTAAATTGTTTTCATGTGACAAGGATTGAAGGAGCGTGTTTGCTCGCTAAATGTAGCTAACGCGACCTGCAAACGAGTAGCTTTTGTCGGAGGAAGCTCGGGATGAAGCTCGGCTGGTTATCCAGACGGAGTTCACTCATCACGATTCCGGATCCCATTTGCTCAAATCCTGGTCGGCAGAAGATCAGCTGGCAAGCGGCCGTGAGCATCCCCTCAATATGTGTATGCGATGGCATTTTGCGCAATCACTTTGCAAAGCGATCGGCTCGGAGCGTAATTTTTCATTCCCTCGCATGATCTAAGGCGTCATTCCTATCGGTCGCAGGAATATTTTTCTTGCCTTGGTGCAATAAATTTCTAGTACCGAAAGGTTGTTGTTGTTATATATTTTTTGGGGATATTTTTCATTTTGTCTTCTCTCTTTTCCGCCATTATGCTTGTCTCTTCTCCTTTTCTGTTGCATCCCGCCGGCCCGCCCCCTCCTTCTTCCTCTTCTTCAATCTGAGGAAGGGACGTTCACCTCAAGGCATTGTTGCCCTCTACAGGGTGCCATTCCACATTGCAGTTATCCAGAGGCTTGACGATCACACATGAACGGCACAAGACCCTCCCCCACCCACCCATCTCCTGTTAAAAAAACGGCATTAACGTCTTTAGACGGCATTGGCAGGGAATAGATAGATTCTGAATGACTGTATTGGCAGGGAATGAGTTAACGTTCAAACTGATGAACGTTATTTTTTTGGGCGGTTGGTTGGGGAATATTGTATAATTCCAAAAGCTGGGACACGGGCAACAAAAGACGAGGAAAGTTATGGAATGCTTAAACGTTTGGAACATTCCAAACAGGTTAATTGGAAACAAGTGAGTGTCATAATTGGGTATAAAAGAAGCATCCCAGAAAGACTAAGTTGTTCACAAGCAAGAATGGGGCAAGGTTCACCACTTTGTGAATAACTGTGTGAGCAAATAGTCCAACAGTTTTTCAACATACAATTGCAAGGAATTTAGGGATTTCATCATCTATGGTCCACAATATCAAAAGATTCAGAGAATCTAGATAAATCGCTGCACTTAAGTGTAAAAAAAACAACGTTGAATGCCTTGACCTTCAATCCCTCAGGCAGCACTGCATTAAAACAGGCATCATTGTGTAAAGGATATTGCCACGTGGGCTCAGGAACACCTTCAGAAAACCATTGCAAGTGAACACGGTTCGTCACAACATTTACAAATCCAAGTTAAAACTCTACCATGCAAAGCAAAAGCCTATATCAACAGCACCCAGAAACACTGCTGGCTTTTTTGGGCCCTAGCTCATCTGAGACGGAAAGTGGAAAAGTGTGCTGTGGTCTGACGAGTCCACATTTCAAATTGTTTTGTGAAATCATGGATGTTGTGTCCTCCGGGCCAAAAAAGAAAAGCACTATTTGGGTTATTATCAACACAAAGTTCAAAAGACAGCATTTGTGATGGTATGGTGGTAGTGGGTAATTTGGACATCTGTGAAGGCACCATTAATGATGAAAGGTACATACAGGTTTTGAAACAACATATGCTGCCATCCAAGCAACGTATTTTTCAGGGATGTTCCTGCATGTTTTAGCAAGACAATGCCAAGCCACATTCTGCACGTATTACAATTGTGTGATTTCGTATTAAAAGACTAAAAAGTACTACAACCCCAATTCCAATGAAGTTGGGACGTTGTGTTAAACCTAAATAAAAACAATACAATGATTTGCAAATCATGTTCAACCTATATTTAATTGAATACAAGACAAAGACAAGATATTTAATGTTCAAACTGATACATTTTATTGTTTTTAGCAAATAATCATGAACTTAGAATTTTATGCCAGCAACACGTTCCAAAAAAGCTTGGACAGGGTCATGTATACCACTGTGTTACATCACCTTTTCTTTTAACAACATTCAATAAATGTTTGGGAACTGAGGACACTAACTGTTGATGCTTTGTAGGTGGAATTCTTTCCCATTCTTGCTTGATGTACAGCTTCAGCTGTTCAAGAGTCTGCGGTCTCCGTTGTCGTATTTTACGCTTCATAATGCGCCACACATTTCCAATGGGAGACAGGTCTGGACTGCAGGCAGGCCAGTCTAGTACCCACACTCTTTTACTACGAAGCCACGCTGTTGCAATGCGTGCAGAATGTGGTTTGGCATTGTCTTGCTGAAATAAGCACGGGGCGTCCATGAAAAAGACGTTGCTTGGATGGCAGCATATGTTTCTCCAAAACCTGTATGTACCCATGTGGTGAGATCCTTTACACATTGATGTCGGTTTTTGATACAGTGCCGCCTGAGGGATTGAAGGTCACGGGGATTTAATGTTGGTTTTCGGCCTTGCCGCTTACCTGCAGTGACTTCTCCAGATTCTCTGAACATTTTGATGATATTATGGACCGTAGATGATGAAATGGCTAAATTCATTGCAATTGTACGTTGATGAACATTGTCCTTAAACTGTTGGACTATTTTCTCACGCACTTGTACACAAAGAGGTGAGCCTCGCCCCATCTTTGCTTGTGAATGACTGATCAATTCAGGGAAACTCCTTTTACACCCAATCATGGCACCCACCTGTTCCCAATTAGCTAGTTCACCTGTGGGATGTTCTGAACAGGTGTTTGATGAGCATTCCTCAACTTTTTTAGTCTTTTTTGCCACCTGTCCCAGCTTTTTTGGAACGTGTTGCAGCCATAAAATTCTAAGTTAATGATTATTTGCTAAGAACAATAAAGTTTATCAGTTTGAACATTAAATATCTTGTCTTTGTAGTGTATTCAATTAAATATAGGTTGAACATGATTTTCAAATCATAGTATTCTGTTTTTGTTTGTTTAACACAACGTCCCAACTTCATTGGAATTGGGGTTGTAGATTGGCCTGCCAGTAGTCCAGACCTGTTTCCCATTGAAAATGTGTGCAGATGCATTATGTAGTGCAAAATACGACAACGGTGACCCCGGACTTTCGAGCAACTGGAGTTGTACATCAAGCAATCATGGAAAAGAATTCCACCTACAGAATTTCACCAATTAGTGTCCTCAGTTCCCACCTGCTTATTGAGTGTTGTTGAAAGGAAAGGTGATGTAACACAGTGGTTAAGATGCCGCTGTCCCAGCTTTTTTAGAACGTGATGCAGGCATCATTTTCAAATTGAGTGACTATTTGCAAAAAACAAATATCTTGTCTCTGTAGTGTATTCAATTAAACATAGGTTGAAAAGGATTTGTGAATCATTGAATTCTGTTTTCATTTGCCTTACACAATGGCCCAACTTCATTGGAATTGATGTTTGTACATTCTATTAAATTGGCAAACATCGACACCTTTGTGTTGGCGATCGTAGATGTGCTGTTGTGGTATGTTTTTGCTTTATAGTATACACATTGCACTTTATCTTCTTTTTAAGGTGTCAAATACATGTTTTTTGTCTCTTTTTCCTCTTGGCTCACCACCCTTGTGCCAACTTATTCTACATGGAGTGGTGCGGACTATTGGTAACATTTAATCCCTGTCGAAAAATGATCACTGCAAAGCTTCAAGGCATAGTAGTTTGCATCAACCGTTTTTTAAATCAAATTGTTAGAGCTATTCGATTTGTTCCAGCCGAAATATTGTGGTCACATTTTCTGCTTTTTGTGCCAAATGTCTTTTTTTTTTTTTATTTTTATTTTTTTTTTTTCTAACAATGGATCTTACGAAAGTCGTTGAATTAAAACTTGAAATCCCAAAACAACCACAAGCGAGTTGTGCTTGTAGTCAAAGCAGTGGTGAAGCAGTATGAGCGTGTTACTTTTATGACATGTACTGAAGCAGAATGAGTCGATAAAGGCTAAAATGGTAGCCAAGGCTGTTAATCATTTCTAAACTGCGGACCTGTGTCTATGAAAAGATAGAGAGTTGCTGAAAGTGTGGAAAGGATGGCCCAAAAAAATGTAGTACACTGTTTATTTCTTTACATTCTATTTTACTATGTTATTACTCTGTATTCATGCACTGCTATTTTCCTTCTAGAAATGTGGGTGTGTTTTTTTGGGAGGGGCGGGGGGCTGGAACAGATTAATGGCATTTCCATTCATTTTCAAGAGGGAAAGTGTATTTAAAATGGGAGTGATTTGAGTTACAAACATGGTCAAGGTACCACTGTATGGTATGTTTCCCATGGACCTTGGAGGTCATATTGTGAGGAAAAAGGTTCCCCACTCCTGCTTTAAAGAAGACATTTGAAATTGTCCCAAATTTGATTTGGTCTCTCTAAAGTGGATCAACCCACACCCTCTTCCTTTTCTTTTGCCTTCATCTGCTCTTTTACAGACCTCAGATGAAATCGTCAAACAAAAAACTGTCCCAAAAAGCAAGGAAATCAAAGAAACAAGAATCCTCACCTGAGGAAGAGGATGACGAGGAGGAGGAGGATGAGGAGGATGATGATGATGATGATGATGACGAAGATACTCCAAAAAGACAAACTCGTCGAAGAGGGGCGACCAAAGTGAAAAGGTAATTTTTTTTTTTTTTTGTGAAGCTGCTGGCAACACTGCCACAAATCCGACTATTTTCCTGCATTGTCGGTCTGTAAACCTTTTACAGTTATTCCTCGCTTTGGCGAAAATCCGTGAATAATTGATGGCCACACAAAAAGGTTTGTAATGGCCTATAGATGCCACAAGATGACAGAAAAGCATGTTTTTCTTTTTGACAAAGCTATGGCCTGAATAAATTAAGCTCCTCCTCTCAGTTCAACATAGGTGTTTGACACCAAGATGTCACCCAATGGCGACCAAGCAAGATTTTTACATTAGACAGGGAGTTGGCCTGAGCACAATAACAGTGAAAGGTTCTGCGATTGGCTGGCAACCAGTTCAGGGTGTACCCCGCCTCCTACCCGATGACAGCTGGGATAGGCTCCAGCACGCCCGCGACCCTAGTGAGGAGAAGCGGCTCAGAAAATGGATGGATGGATGGATGGATGGACAATAACAGTGAAAAGTTACATTTGTCAGTGAATAACGGAAGATAGATTACCCCCAAAAAGCAGCAATTAGGTAAATGCTTAAACTTAAATATGTGGGGGTTCGCTGTATATCATATACGTAGGTGCTGTTTCCTTTTTGTAGCTATAAAGAAGACCAACATGACTTTGAAACTGATTCTGACGACCTGATTGAGATGACGGGCGACGCGTGCGAGGAGCAGCAGGATGATGACAGCGAGACCATCGAGAAAGTCATGGACACCAAGATCGGCAAAAAAGGAGGTGATCAAAAACTTATTTCAAATAATACGCAGTGGTGCCTTGCCTTACGAATGACTGACTGACTTATGAGGTTTTCAATAATATGAGCTGTCGCTTAGCCAACTTTTTTTTTCTTCTTGAGTTTCGAGCTAACTTGCGGCAAACTTCACAACAAGCAGCAGCCTGGCAAATGCCACTGACAGATGAAAGACAGCTGTGAATTTGTGATAGATTTACACAAACCTAATTACTGAATTCAACAAAGAGGAGGAATACAGTTACTAAAGTGGACGTCAGACATTATTTGCTCTCTTTTATTGGCACGTGCCACTGTGTATAGTACCACAAAGGACCGTTGTGTATCTAGCTCCACACTAGGTGCCATATCTGTCAATGCGGTTCACTTTACTGTGTAACTGTACTGTTTACTGCAAACGAGGCTTAATATTAAATGTGATTTTCTGTCTTTGCGGATCTTAGCCACGGGTGCTCCCACAACCATGTACGCTGTGGAGGAGAACGGTGACCCTTGTGAAGGCTTTGACCCCAACAACGACGAAGGGGAGACTCAGTATCTGGTCAAGTGGAAGGGCTGGTCTTACATCCACAACACATGGGAGAGCATGGACTCGCTAACACAGCAGAAAGTAAAGGGTTTGAAGAAGCTGGACAACTTCAAAAGGAAAAATGATGAGCTCAGTGCATGGTGAAAATATGTTTTATCTTAATCTAATAAAATATTATAACTTGTTTAAAAAAAAAATATATATATATATATATATATATATATATATATATATATATATATATATACAGGGTGATTGAAAAGTAACTCTCTATTTTAAAATACTTATAATTTATTCATATGATGAAATATTTTTCTAAAACATTTTGTGAATTTTCCATGATGTATGGGAATTAAATAAATTAAAACGACTTTGGAAGAACTTGAAGGGCGAATACGAGAAGTTATGTCTTCCATCCCACAAGAGTTCCTTGTGAAATCAGTTAATGCGGTTCCCAGGTGGCTTGAGAAACCAACTGGTGGCTAATGCTGGCGCCCATATCGAATTTGAAATAAAACTCCATACAATACACGTTCTTCTCGTGTTCATTTCTTGTAAGAATTATAGTTCAGAAATAAATTACAAGTACTTAAAAATGGGGAGTTACTTTTAAATCGACATGTGAATATATGAATTAAAAAATATTTCAGGTTGAAGAAGGCATCTCCTGAGGATGTGGAGTTCCACAACTGCCAGCTGGAGCTCATCGCAGACTTGAACAAGCAGTTTCAGTTTGTGGAGCGTATAATCGGTAAGAGCTGATCCAGTCACAGTGCAGATATTTGTGTAGACTCCCATTTTAATGTGATTTATGTCATCACCAGCAACCAAAACAGGAAAAACGCATGGATCCTCTGACTTCCCATGTAAGTAAATATATTTTATAACAATTTAAGTGTTTGGAAGACAGCGCTCAACTAAATGTGCGTTCCTCCAGCTCACAGTCACAAGACGTTGTCAAACGAGCCCGAGTACCTGTGCAAGTGGATGGGCCTTCCGTACTCTGAGTGCAGTTGGGAAGACGGGGCGCTGGTTATGAAGAAGTTTCAGCACTGCATAGACAGCTTCTTGAACCGCAATGCCAGCAAAACTGTCCCCTCCAAAGACTGCAAGGTACGAGTCAAACTGGCACTGGTGTTTTTGCTATAAACGGTCAACGCTTCATATTGTTGGGAATCTTCTGTCGTCTTAGGTGTTGAAACAAAGGCCGAGATTTGTTGCTCTGAAAAAGCAACCTACGTATATTGGAGACGAGAACCTCGAACTGAGAGACTATCAGCTGGCTGGGCTCAACTGGCTCGCTCACTCCTGGTGCAGGTAGTGTGTTTAAAATGGAGAGGATCATTAAAAAAGTGGTTTTATGTCTCCTGGAGTTCAAATGTTCAGAAGGGTGTGCTCAAGTTCATGAACACAGACTGGTAGTCTGTTTAGATTGATTTATTTACTATTGTATGTAACAAACACAATTATGAGCAAACCAGAAACACACCCATGCATCTAGAATGTGCACAATCATGAACCCAAGTTACATAAAACAAAAAAACTTGAAAATTATTCAATGCAAACACACCACCTGCACATGAGGCCACTCTATAGTATTAGCTAGCATAGTTAACAAATTGATGTGACATCACACAAACAAAACACACTCGCACTTTCTACAAACGGTATAAGTCATTAAACTCACCTTTTAGAATTTGTACACTATATTAAATTTCAGGCAAAGTAGATTATATGGAGTATTGGTAGCTGCTTCGGGAGAAACACGAGAGAAATATTCACTTTGACCGTTCCCTGGCTGGAGGTGTGTTGAAGTACTGCCACAAAAACAGTACACCTCAAAGCCCATTAATGAATTAAATGTAATGACAACCACCATGTAAACAATAGAATGTCTAACAGTGTTGCTCACCAGTATTGATGTCAAAGGAGCAGTGTAAGTAATCACCCCCTCCTCCTCTTCAGGTGCAATAGCGTCATCCTGGCAGACGAGATGGGTCTGGGGAAGACCATCCAGACCATCTCTTTCCTGTCCTACATGTTCCACCAGCATCAGCTGTACGGGCCCTTCTTAGTGGTGGTGCCCCTGTCCACGCTCACGTCCTGGCAGAGAGAGTTTGACACCTGGGCCCCCGACATGAATGTAGTGGTCTACCTCGGTGACGTCATGAGCAGAAAAACAGTAGGTAGTCTTTTGTAGTGACATAAGATGGTCGTAACAGTTTTGGTAATCGTCACCATTTTCTTACAAATATTAATAGTAATATAAAAAAAAAAACATATAGCACCCTTTAAAGGACCTAAGGATGCATTATCACTTGCGAAAGGGTAAAGATAGATAAAAGAACAAGTGAAATAAATGCCGAAAAATCCTAAATGAGGAAGCAGAGTGATTAGTTAATGCTGTGGTGTTTTTTTGTTTGTTTGTTTGGGTTCTGGATTTTTATTACAGAATTAAGACCTGTTCCTGAACCAATCCGATGAGGGTTGTAATAAAAAAAACATACATATCTTACATATTTGTATTGAATTAATCAGGAATAAGTGCGATATTATTCATCATGTGACGTCACTGTATTGTTTCTTCTGCTGTGAATAGATCCGTGACTACGAGTGGGTGAACCACCAAACCAAAAGAATCCGTTTTAGTGCACTATTAACTACTTATGAAATTCTCCTCAAAGACAAGGTGGGTGCTAGTTTCCTGTGTTTTCTTTTCATCACATTTACAAAGACAAGCAATCACTCCCAATGGTTTTCTTCAGGGAGTCCTGGGCAACATCAACTGGGCGTTCCTTGGTGTGGATGAGGCTCACCGGTTGAAGAATGACGATTCCCTCTTGTACAAAACGTTAATGGAGTTCAGGTCGAATCACAGGCTCCTTATTACCGGCACTCCGCTGCAGAATTCTCTCAAAGAGCTGTGGTCATTGCTGCACTTTCTCATGCCTGACAAGTATGTTCTACTCCACACCTTCAGTGTTCCACAAACAAGGAAGGCACATATTCCAAAAGAGAGTTAATTGTTTCAATCTGCGTTGTACACTCAGGTTTAACTCGTGGGAGGATTTTGAGGATGACCACGGCAAAGGAAGAGAGAACGGCTACCAGAGTCTCCACAAAGTCCTCGAGCCCTTCCTGCTCCGACGTGTCAAAAAAGATGTGGAGAAATCACTTCCTGCCAAAGTGGAGCAGATTCTCCGTGTTGACATGAGCGCACAGCAGAAACAATTTTACAAGTAGGATTCTATATGCCTTTCCTAATGTCATCTGCGTTAAAACAGATTACACAGTGGAACCTCTAAGGTGTATTTTAAAGTTGTTCAAATTTTCGATGTGCTTTTTTCCCCCATAGGAAATAATGCAGGGTGATTTAATTTTTTCAATTTATTCGTTTGATATTTATATCACAAAAACATTGGACATAACAGATACATTGCTTTAAGTGTTTTACAGCTGAGTTCTATTTATCATCACTTGTCCACGAGGTTTTTTTAGAATCTAGATAGTATACAAGAAGTTAGACAAAATAAAGACAAAAAATGTGTCCACATTTGAAACAAGTGTCATCATAATTAGTTTCCATACTTATACCAATATAAGTATCAGTGCCCATACTGTCTGTACTGTACTTGTAGTCGAACTGGAAAAAAAAAAATAATAATAATTTGCTGTGATACTATGACACTGCTACTTTACTAGCCTGACAATATACCCTTCAGGCAGGTGGAGTAGGAGCCATGTTAGCCATTTAGAGATACAAGTTGTTACTCTAAAATGTTATATTTTGAGTGTTCAAAAAAAGTTTGTGTTTTGGAACAATATCCGATTAAAATGAACCACATTTTCATCTAAATTGCAAGACGTAATGGCATTTACCAAGTATCGGTACTTGGTACTGGCGAGTACTCAAATGTAAGTAATTGTACTCTGTCTGGAAGGAAGTGACATTGGTGCATTCCTAATATTAAACATCTAAATCTTCACACGAGTAACTGTCCAGATTTAAACCACTTTTGAGATCCTTGCCAAAAGACCAAAAATGTTTTAATTCTACACGTTTTCAGTGTTTCTTTTAAACATTTAACATGCTTTGTCATACAAGTATGAAAAGAATCTAGCTAGCATGTTAAAGAAAATGTCGATTTGAACTTTGAATTGTAGGACTTTTGAGTTACTGCTGTAATTTTAAGAATGCATTCAATAAGATTTCTTGTTTTAATTTGTTCCTCAACCTTTGCAGGTGGATTTTAACACGGAATTACAAAGCTCTCTCCAAAGGCACTCGAGGCAGCTCCTCGGGCTTCCTGAACATTGTTATGGAGCTGAAAAAGTGCTGCAACCACGGCTTCCTCATCAAGCAGCCTGAGGAGGGAGAGCCCGAGTCACAAGAGGAACACATGCAGGTAAGTTTCCTGATGTGGGCCCTCTTTACCTCTGGGCGTCGCCACGAGACAACTTCAGCAACATAGAACGGTGGTGTCATCAAACGTTGGCTCTGTTCGTGTGTCGTAGGCTGTTGTTCGCGGCAGCGGGAAGCTAGTGCTGCTGGACAAGCTGCTCACCCGGCTCAGGGAGCGAGGCAACAGAGTGCTGATCTTCTCACAGATGGTCAGGATGTTGGACATCCTGGCTGAATACCTTGCCAAGAAACGTTACCCGTTCCAGGTAGGATTCACCATTTTGGCGTGATTTTTGCTATATTAACAAATATAGTAACAGAGAATCAATCCATCCATTTTATGTGAAGCTTGTCATTAGGGTTATTGGTAGACTTTACATCAATCTTATCAACCTGGTCGGTATCGGCCAATATTTAGCATTTTATGCTGATCGGCTTTAATGTCATAATTTGCCGAGCCGATCAATGACAAAACACATTTACTCCGCGTCGCCATCGTGTACGGTATATTTGAATGCAAAAGCTTTATTTTTAGCCTTGTCGCGTGTCATTTGCTGTAGTACTTTAAATATCTGACGACCAATAAAGTTATTAACAAAAAAGTCGGCGGTGTGGGACAGATAACACGTCTGAGACAGACAAACGTAATGCGTGGATCAGACTACAAGACAAATTTGGTCTTTCACGATTGTCAGACCGATACTCCGATATGTTATTCCGATACTACCTGCATCGCGTTTTTTACGATCACCGGGCTTCATCTTGTCAACTCAAACGAGACCGGATACACTTGTTACCACAGCCACGACAACAACAATCAATGTCGTGTGTATTATATAACTAAATGGTGAAAAACGTGTGTTGGTGGTCACCGGTGCTCTGGAGAGGACTTTAATTCAAGGATTGCTTGAGGTATGTTCACATACTTTTAATCAGATACGGCTCGCAAGCAGGGAACAAAACGTTATGTAGCCTAGCAAGCTAGTCCTAGCACTAACGGTTGTACCGGCGTTCTGTCGAATCATGCTCTAACGTTCCGGTGTGTGTGTGTGTGAAGTAACGTAATTACAATAAAGTAATTTAATTACAGTAAGTTAGCACCCATTATTTCTGTCCTGTTGTAATGTTGGTTTGACTGATTAGAATACATGACCTGACTACATCAGTGATTTCCAACCTTTATGGAGCCAAAGCACATATTTTACATTTGAAAAATCTCACGCCACACCAACAAACAAAAATGTCACAACAAGTGGATACAATAATTACTGTATGTACTTCCTGCCATCTAATAGAATAGCATTTAATTGTTCTGTCTGTCACTATGCCTCACTGGCATAAATAGATGAACAAAGATGTTCATTCATTCAATCATTCATTTTCCGTTCCGCTTAACCTCACTAGGGTCGTGGACGTGCTGGAGCCTATCCCAGCTATCTTTGAGCGAGAGGTGGGGTACACCCTGAACTGGTTGCCAGTCAATCGCCTGGCACATATAAACAAACAACCATTCGCACTCACATTCACACCCACGGGCAATTTAGAGTCTTCAAGTAACCTACCCTGCATGTTTTGGGATGTGTACCCAGAGAAAAAACATGTAAGCACGGGGAGAACATGCAAACTCCACACAGGCGGGGCCGAGATCTGTACCCCGGTCTTGAGAACTGTGAGGCGGATGTGCGAACCAGTCGTTCACTGTGCCGCCTGAACAAAGATATATTTCTTGTAAGTATAGTTTTTTGAGCAATTATGTATATGAACAAGTCATTTAGTCTCCATCTTGTGATTGGATCGGTTATCATTTTTTTAAGTTCGCTGATCGCCCCCAAAAATTCTGATCGTGTAAAGCCTAGTTACTGGTGAGCAGGAGCCTATCCCAGCTGACTTTGGGTGAGAGCCAGGATATACCCTCGTCTGATCGCCAGCCAATCACAAGGCACATATAGACAAGCATTCCCACTCACATTCACACCTGTGGGCAATTTAGTTTTGAACTAATGCATGTTTTTGGAACATGGAAGGAAGCCAGAGTACCCAGACAAGACCTATGTAAGCAGGGGAAGAACATGCAAAGTTCACACAAAAAATTCAATCCCCGAACCTCAGAATTCTGAGGCAGACGTGCTAACCGTGAGTCAAACTTGCTGCCCTGTTATGTTTGAATAAGGCCCTAAATAAATTTGAAGTAATCTATAATAGTGACACGCCGAAATGGGAATTATTGGCTGATACCAAGACCAAACACCAAAAGAAATAACTATACCAATTATTAGTAAAATTGCATTTATGGCTTTGAGTGCATAGCTGCCAACCTATTGAAATTCACTTACACAACAATTTGTCAGAATGTCCATATTTTAAAAATTACTGCAGGACAGTTATTGCATTTCTTTTGTAATAGGATGAAAATAATTCTGCGTACTGTTCAATTACACAATATAATTACTCTATAATTGTAATCGTTAATAAATTATGACTTCAATATTTGTTATTTTAACGTATTTATTCCATCAACTTTGTAGAGGTGAATGCAGTTGCAGCCAAATGTTTAATTTTTTTATTCCTGTATCCACTATTGCTGCTGAAACAATAAAAAAAATCCTCATGGTTGAAAATCTTGTATTAGTTTTTTTTGTAACAGGTTTTTTTTATTCAAGAAAAAGTAAACAAAACGTTTGTTCTCAACACAAAGCACAAATTGACCAAGCAACAGAAATAAAACAAATTTAAAAAATTAACACGTTAAGACATAAGCCAAGGTACCACTGTATGTGGTTATTCATAATGGCATGAGATGCCAATATTACCACTTGTAAATGTATTACGTCTAGTCTTAAAAAGCCCATAAGCACTGCCCACACACTCAATTGAGCACAATTGTAGTGTGGAAGGGAAAGTGCAAACTTGCATCCATCCTTTGACGTAAAATCTTCAAACTTGTCAACAGGAGACCATTTTATGGTCCCTATCTACAGTGGGGCAAAAAGGTATTTAGTCACCCACCAATTGTGCAAGTTCTCCCATTTAAAAAGATGAGAGTGTTCTGTAATTTTCGTCATAGGTATACCTCACCTATGAGAGACAAAATGAGAAAATAAAAATCCAGAAAATCACATTGTCTGATTTTTAAAGACTTTATTAGCAAATTATGGTGGAAAATAAGTATTTGGTCAATAACAAAAGTTCATCTCAATACTTTATATTATTATTTACCCTTTGTTGGCGATGACAGGTGAAACGTTTTCTGTAGGTTTTCACACACTGTTGCTGGTATTTTGGCCCATTCCTCCATGCAGATCTCAACTAGAGCAGTGATGTTTTGAGGCTGTCACTGGGCAACACAGACTTTCAACTCCCTCCAAAGATTTTCTATGGAGACTGGCTAGGCCACTCCAGGACGTTCTTACAAGGGCCACTCCTTCGTTGCCCGGGCGGTGTGTTTGGGATCATTGTCATGCTGAAAGACCCAGCCACATTTCATCTTCAATGCCCTTGCTGATGGAAGGAGGTTTTCACTCAAAATCTCACGATACATTGCCCCATTCATTCTTTCCCTTACACGGATCAGCCTGGTTCAGGTCTACAATTTTGTTTCTGGTGTCCTTTGGCAGCTCTTTGGTCTTGGCCGTAGTGGAGTTTGGAGTGTGAATGTTTGAGGTTGTGGACAGGTGTCTTTTATACTGATAACAAGTTCAACAGGTGCCAATAATACAGGTAACGAGTGGAGGACAGAGGAGCCTCTTTAAGAAGTTGTTACAGGTATGTGAGAGCCATAAATCTTGCTTGTTTGTAGGTGACCAAATATTTATTTCCCACCGTAATCTGCTAATAAATTCTTTAAAAATCAGACTGTGATTTTTTATTTTTATTTTATTTTCTCATTTTGTCTCTCATAAGTGAGGTATAGCTATGATGAAAATTTAAGGCCTCTCTCATCTTTTTAAGTGGGAGAACTTGCACAATTGCTGGCTGACAAAATACTTTTTTGCCTCACTGTAAATCTCATGTACTATGATAAAAAGTCTTATCTTCATCTGCGTTCATGCTGCTGACTAATGTGTTAATGTTGACGTAGATCAAATATCAGCGTTGTGGCACACATACTTGGCCAGGTCGGGAGTTCATGTGGTTATTTATATCGACAATTTGTTTTATATGGAAGAGCAACCAGGCTCCGGCAAGGCACCTGGCTCTGTTCTTATTAGCTGGCAGTATTTGTTGTTAAGTATGGTGTTTTTTGTCTCTGTCTGTTTTTAGCGATTAGATGGCTCCATCAAGGGAGAAATTCGAAAGCAAGCACTGGACCACTTTAATGCCGAAGGCTCAGAGGTATGTTCACGACTTGAGCACCATAACCAATACAGTGTTTATGTTAGTAGTTTCAAAACTGTATGAGATTGTTTGAATGATGCAAAAATTATACACGCATACTTGATTACTTGGAATCATTTGCGGCTACATTATCTTCATTTTTGGTAACGTTCCTGGAAGTATTGTTGTACGTTACCTGAGCGCCATCTGTCTTCCAGGACTTCTGCTTTCTCTTGTCCACGAGAGCTGGAGGCTTAGGGATAAACTTAGCCTCGGCCGACACCGTGGTCATCTTCGACTCGGACTGGAACCCTCAGAATGACCTGCAGGCTCAAGCTAGGGCTCATAGGATCGGCCAAAAGAAACAGGTACATTACGGTGGAAATCGCAAGCAACTCATTGTGCAGCGTCACGTTTTGTTTCATGTAACTAAAAATAATAATGGCCCTCTCTGAATTGCTGTTTTAATTATTATAGTCAACTATAATGTGATAAAAGTTGAGTTGAAGTCTATTAATCAGTAATGTCATTGATGGTTTTATCAGCACAGTCTAGCGGTGCCCAACCATAATTAATCAGTTCAACCCTTAGTTCTATCCACGTGTGTATTGGAATGTGTGAAAATCCTGAAGCTGTCTAGTGGGATATTTTCAGTTATTCATGCTTTTGTCCCCGTCATAGGTGAATATATATCGACTGGTCACCAAGGGAACAGTTGAGGAAGACATCATCGAGAGGGCAAAGAAGAAGATGGTTTTGGACCATCTGGTCATCCAGCGAATGGACACCACTGGTCGAACTGTACTGGACAGCAACTCTGGCAACACCAAGTGAGACCTCTTTGAGTCACTTGTATGACTATTATCGTAATTCGTCACATCTGCTCTTCCATTTGTCCTTCAGTTCGAACCCATTTAACAAGGAAGAGCTCACCGCTATCCTCAAGTTTGGTGCAGAAGAACTCTTTAAAGAGGCAGAAGGAGAAGAGTCTGAACCTCAGGTACTTATTCATCCTAATTAAGACCTGAAAGCACGTGTCTCTTCAATTTAGAAATTAAACCAATATGTTGTCTTTTTGTGCAGGAAATGGACATTGACGAGATCCTGAGGTTGGCGGAAACGAGAGAAAGTGACCAGGGTCAAAATGCCACTGATGAACTCCTATCTCAGTTTAAGGTACTTCCATGTTCATTGTGCTTTGCTTTGCTACATTAATATTACAGCAGCTGGGGCTGTCAAATATTTTTTAGAATCGAGTAGTCTGCCGATTATCCCATTGACTAATTGAGATAAATTTGAGTTTGCTTTATTAGACATGATATCACGTGCAGGTCATATTTTTGTCTACTTGGGGTTGCCATTCCCCAAGTTCTACTGTAGTATGTGTGACTTTGAATGTGTATGGCTTTAAAAGGCACACCCTGGCCTGGTGGGTGATGTGGGCACCAGCAAATGAGAGTGTTGAGTTGGCTAGCTGTAAACTGGCTAATCCCTTGGCCAGTTAGCTATTTTTCCCCGGAGTTGTACGAGTTATTAGATTAATTGATGCAGCCTTAAGTGTAACCTTGATTCATGAATTTAATCCATTATGTAACTCTGTAGGTAATATTTCCCATTGAAATAAACGGAAATGCAATTAATCAGTTCTAGACCCAGAATGAAGTTATAGTTTTTTTTTTTTTTGGTGTGTGGTTAAAAATAAATACTGTGCAAAACAGAAATTATTGTTTATTGTGGGGAAAAAAAACCCCACAGTGGATTCCCCAGCAAATTACTGGGCACCATCTTTTCCTTTTCGCATATAGTACTATTTACATTCGCCATGGATACCGCTAGCCCAAAATGGCTGCCAGATCCCAGAATGCAATGTGGCTTTTGCATCACATTTTGGGATGTGGCGGCCATTTTGGGCTTGCGGTATCCATGGTGAATGTGAACAAGGCTGTGTTAGTCCAGCACACTGCAAGTCGGCATGGTAAAAAAAAAAGGGATTTACAGGGAAACATTAGACCACAAAGCCTTGCTAGCACTATCACGAGCGAGTTCTTGTACTGTGGCCGAAGGTGGAACCCGGGCAGACATTCACTTCTCGGTGCGGTTAACACTCGATGGCTGGGACCAGTGCCTCCTCCTTGAGCCTGCCAGCTAGCCGTTAGCTTCCAGCTCCTCCTCCTGTGGAGTTTTTCGTTGCCCCTGCTGCTTTCACAGATGTTGTTGTTGTTGTTTTTAAGTCTCTGTTTGTGTGTGCCTATAATAAGTGCAATTAGGTGTTAAGCACTATACAAATTTAATTAATATTATTAGTTAATACAAATGGTAGATTTTCCCAAAACAAACTGCGCAAGATCACAAACATTATCACCATTTTCATGTTTAGCTATTATTTCCTCCTTTTTTCAGCAGTAATACCTTATGTTTTCCTAATTATTCTCACTAGCAGTTTTCACGTTTCTAGGAGCGAGACTGAGGGCTAATTTAGAGCACAACTGAGCTTTTCCGCAGCCATGTTCATGAACCAAGGTCATTTTTCTCCTGAAGTTTTGTTCGTAAACCGAATTATTCGTCAACCGGGTGGTTCGTTAAACCGAGGTCCCACTGTGCTATTAAACATAACCTTCTGTATCTCCTCTCTTTATATACCTGCAGGTGGCCAATTTTTCCAGCATGGAGGAGAGTGCTCCCGACCTCGAGGAGAAGCCTTCTCGGGAATGGGATGACATCATCCCCGAGGAGCAACGGCGTAAAGTCGAGGAGGAGGAGGAGAAGCAGCGGGCAATGGATCTCTTCATGTTGCCCAGAAGCAGAAGTTCCAACAAGCGGGTAAGCTTCTGCTTTTGCTTTATATCAACAGTTTTGCCTAGACACACCAGTTTGATCTGGTTAAAGAAGACTTATTATGGATTTCCTCCCCTACAATTTAAAACGGTTCCCAGGTGTTTTAATGACACTTACATGTTTCCGTAAAACTCCAAGGATCAAGAATTCTAACTCACTTTACACCCTATTTGTTGTCTCAGGCTCAGGCCAATGACAGCGACAGTGACGTGGGCTCCAAGCTCAAGCAACACTCGTCCGGCTCTGACAGTGAGACCGACGATAGCGACGAAGATAAAAAGCCAAAGAAGAGAGGTCGGCCTCGAGCCCGCAAGAACAACGTGGAGGGTTTTAACGATACAGAAATACGCAGGTCAAGTATTTATTACTGTTTTGGTAGCAGTACCGTGGAGTTCTGATGACTCATTTGCCTCTGAATGTTCCTTAATGTGCTACAGGTTCATTAAGGCTTACAAGAAGTTTGCAGCTCCACTTGAAAGGTAAGTGCACACTTAAAAATCGTATTTCCTCTAATAGCGGTCTCCACTCTAATAAACGCAGTGTCCCAATTAATTTCAGAGTAATAAATGAGCACCTCAGCTCAAATAAAGGCCCACTATTTTATCCCCAGAAAACAAAATCACTAAGCTGGCTGTAATTACCTTTACCATGACTGATAACACAATGTGTTGTGTTGGACATTCCAACAACACACACATCTGTGAAGCTGATGTTTAAAGTTGATTTTCAAGAAACTCCATTGGAACTTATTATTAGCACTAGTAATAGATACATATATACATTTGAAATTAACAACAAACAGGTGACAGTGAACAATTCTACTATAAAGAGGCCGATTGCTTGCATCAAGGTAGTTGAAATTTACTGTAAAACTAAACTTAAAACAAGGAGAATTACACATTGTGTATTTAACCAAACCACATAACTTATGAAAGTCCACGAGCTGAATGCTAACACAATGCAAAACACAATTGATAGGCTAACAAAACTAGCATTAATGTTGCAGTAGTTATAACCAACGACAATTTGAATGTAAACTGTTCAGCATCAAATGTAGGCAATATAATAATACTCACAGTATTACCTTTATTCTCTGGGACAACTACTAATATTTTGTAAGTATTACGTTGCCCTCTGGTAGCTAAGTTGGCCACACCAGAAGGAGCAACACATTGTCAATGGGCATCGAAATGTGAATGCATGATGCAGCAAACTGTTTAAATCTTTACAATCTATTTAATGATCTTTTTTCTGTATGTTTTAATACATGCCTAATGGATGCTCATTCTCCATCTAGCTGAGTAAATCGATGCCGTACGGGCACTATTTGAGCAAATGTGCTCATGAAATTTAATGGGACTTGTAAATTGTCAAACCGTCAAATGCATTGCACTTCCAGTAAAGGATGTTTTTGTCTCCCCAGGTTGGAAGCCATAGCGCGGGACTCTGAGCTGGTGGACAAGTCGATCGCAGACCTGAAGAGACTGGGCGAACTCATTCACACCAGCTGTGTGGCCGCAGTGCAAGAGCACGAGGAAAACCTGAAAGAGAACCCAGTTGAAGGTAAACTGGACGCACTTGTTGCGGACGTCACTTTCCAATTTAAAAAAATAAAATAAATACCTCAGAGGTGAAAATGCGCCCATTGCAGCTAAAGGTCCCGGCAAACGGCGAGGAATCAACATCAAGATCTCAGGTGTGCAGGTCAATGCCAAGTCCATTATACAGCACGAGGAGGAGTTTGAGCCGTTACACAAAGCCGTGCCGTCCGATCCAGCCGAGAGGAATACGTAAGCAAGAGGCCAATGTATTCGGAGGAAGGAAAGTGCCGCACATACAATTGCCTTTGCTCCGCCTTCCGACAGGTTCAAGCTCACTTGCAGAGTCAAGGTCGCCCACTTCGACGTGGACTGGAATGTGGAAGATGACGTTCAGCTCTTACTGGGAATTTACGAGCACGGATTCAGCAACTGGGATCTGATCAAGACCGATCCTGACCTCAAGCTGGGTGAAAAGGCAAGTACAGTACAGGGAACCCATGGGATCATGACACGAATACCAAAAATACCAAAAATATACCAAAAATCTGTGTGTAATTGATGCGCCCCCAAAATGTTTTATAGTTGCCTTAATTAATACAAAGGAAATAGGGGATAATCTGTGGATAGTTGACAGCCATTTTTGTAAATGCTTTTTTAAATCTGTGTATAGGTGAATCTGCACGTACCGAACCGAATATGTCCCAAAAACACATAAGGAATTTGTCTCCGGTAGTTGGAGCCGCTCTAGTACGACAAGAGAACACTTATGAGACATAAAGACATTGAGAAAAACATCCATCCATCCATTTTCAGAGCCGCTTCTCTTCACTAGGGTTGCGGGCGTGCTGGAGCCTATCCCAGCTGTCATCGGGCAGGAGGCGGGGTACACCCTGAACTGGTTGCCAGCCAATCGCAGGGCACATACAAACAAACAACCATTTGCACTCAGTCACACCTACAGGCAATTTAGAGTCTCCAATTAATGCATGTTTTTGGGATGTGGGAGGAAACCGGAGTGCCCGGAGAAAACCCACGCAGGCACGGGGAGAACATGCAAACTCCACACAGGCGGGGCCGGGGATTGAACCCGGGTCCTCAGAACTGTGAGGCTGACACTCTAACCAGTCAGTCACCGTGCCACCTTGAGAAAAACAGTCACTGAGCAATAAAGGATTGCTAGTTATCTGGTAATGCCGGTACAATTTTATTTTTTATTTTTTTTACAATTGTGCAAAAAGATGCAGTTTGAATGACTAATATAGCAATAGTCCGGTGCAATGACCATTGTGCAAAGAACCTCGAGACTTCAAGGAGTGCATGTAATTTAAAGTGACTAGTAGTGTGATAATCTGGGACAATGTTGATTGTGAAAATGTTGCAGATACTCCTCAGTCAGTGTGCAAGTGGACCAGATGCTACTCTGGCATGTGTGGCCAGTATTGGTCAACAACAGATATGAAAGTGAAAGTGTCCTTTTCAAATCTGCAGTAGAAGGTATTCAAGTCGTTGGCTAGTGTGCTATTGTTCTCAGCTTGGGGTGATCGTTGGTTGTAATTGGTAAGCGATTGGAATGCATGCTAGACTGATTTAGAGTCGTTAGCGCTAAACTGTTTTTCCAACTTTGCTGCATAGTTTCTCTTTGCAATGTTAATTTCTTTAGTCAGCTGGTTTCTAGCTCGATTATACAGGGCCCTGTCCCCTCTCTGATATGTGCCTTCCTTAGCTTGGCGAAGTTGCTTAAGTTTGGCAGTGAACCACGGCTTGTTGTTATTGAATGTGCGAAATGACTTTGTTGGTACACACACATCTTCACAGAAACTAATATAGGATGTGACAGTGTCTGTATATTCGTCCAGGCTGCCAGCTAAAATTTCAAAGACACTCCAGTCTGTGCAGTCTAAACAGCTTTAGACTGTTCTATCTTTGCTTCATTGGTCCACCTTTTCACTGTTTTCACTGTAGGCGTCACACATTTAAGTTCTTGTCCGTATGTCGGTATTAAGTGAATTAAGCAATGATCAGACGAGCCCAGTGCTGCACGAGGTTTGGCACAGTATGTGTTATTTAGTGTAGTATAGCAGTGGTCTAAAATGTTATTTTCCCCTGGTGGGACAGTCGATGTGCTGCTTGTATTTAGGGAGTTCGTGGTTGAGTTTAGCTTTGTTAAAGTCCCAGAGGATAATGAGGGGTGAGTCCGGGTGTTTTTTTTCAATTTTGCTTTCATATTCGCTTGAGGCGGAATGTAGACACCAGCAAGAGGGGGGGGGGGGGGACCTTCACTGAACGTAATCTTTTGGTTTTAAGTGGTGCTCTGTGTAAACATTTGCCTACCACTGTTACAACGTAATTTTAAAGTTATAACTACAATAAATATTTGTATGAAAAACACATCTATGACATAAATCAAATGAGAAACCATAATAAGTATGGCATTGACTGAGTGTGACAACATATTCTTACACCGCTGTGCAAACTAGTTCTTCAACGTCATGGACTCCCTGTAATTTGTTAGCACTATGAAATATCAAAAGCCAGGGCAAAAAATATCCCAATTAGAGTTGATTTTATCCATTTTTGTGTTTTACCCGCACAGATCCTCCCTGACGATCCAGGCAAGAAGCCTCAGGCCAAGCAGCTGCAGGCGAGAGCCGAATATCTACTCAAACTGCTCAAAAAGGAACAAGACAGCGCAGATGTGTCAAAAACGGGGGACGAGGTGAGCCGAGAACCGACAGCTTGTTGCTGCTGTTGTCGCCGTATTTCAATCCATGTCCCTCATCATTCACCACCAGGTCAAAGTAAGGAAGAGGAAGCCTCGGGTGAAGAAGGAGAAGGTTGTCAAGGATGAGCAGGGCAACGACATCTCGTCCCCGCGCTTGTCCGACAATCCGTCAGAAGAGGGCGAGCTCAAGGTCAGTAACAGAGAACTTGGGCTGGATTCGAGTTGCAAAAGGGTTGGACACATGCAGAAAATTTAAATTAGATGTCCTTAGGAAGTTAATATTGGGATATTTGAAAGTATTCCATATAAGAAATTTTCAGAGTGGAATTGTGGGTCATTTATTTTTTGTTTTTACCTCTCGAAAAATAAATGAACCCCCCCCGCCCCCAATTGATTTGTACAGGTTATAGGTCACATCGGTCAAAAAGGTTTTGAAATTATTTATCTTGGTCTTGGTTTTTTATACCACAAAACATCTGACACTTGAAACAGGATTGTGTGGACTTTTTATGTCCAATGCAATAATTATCCAACAATGTCACATTTGAGCAGGAGGAAGGAGCAGAAAAGTCCCCCGCCAAGAAACGACAGAAGAAGAAGGACAACAAGGAGAACAAAGAAAAGCAAGGAACTCCGAAGAAGGAGAAGGAAGGGGACAAAGAGAAGAAGGCGAACAAGGCCAAAAAAGAGAAGGTAAATTCACTTTTGTGCCCTGTTTTACATTGGCCACAACATAAGGGTCATTTGGTTAGGGTTAGGATTAATCTAAATAAAAACCCACACAAGCGATGTTTGCATTAATTCTGCTTTGAAAAGTCTCACTTGAAGCCCAGCAAAGCAGAAGATTGCTGCAACTGTGATTCGGCAGTCTTGGAATCTTCTCTGTACAACTATTTATAGCATTCAATCGAATTATCATCCTCGCCCACAGGTTTTGGGATTAATTTTGATTTTTTTTTTTTTCAGGGGAATCCCCCCACCCCCATCAAAAAAAACAAAAAACTGCTGTATGTCCAGCAACACAAACCTAAACAAACAAGTTTTTGTCATTGTGTCAATTCAGGTCAACGGTCAGTTGCCAATTGCTTTTCTTCCGTCTGGAAGTACTTTGGTGCCTGTTGTTTACAAACATTATGAGAAGTAATGATATTCCTGTGTATACATTATTATAGGTTTGAACTGCTTCTTTTTAATGTGCGAGTTTTGCATGTTTCAGGCGAAAGGAGCCAAAGGGAGGAAAAGTCAAGGACCCGTTCACATCACGGCAGGCTCTGACCCCGTTCCCATCGAAGGAAAGGAAGATGACGAACTGGACCAGGAGACTTTCAGTATTGTGAGTTTGAATTGAGACGAGCCAACTTGATGTATGGTTTGGATGCATGTGTGGAGTTGTAACAAGCTCATCAAATGCGTCCAGTGCAAGGAGCGCATGAGGCCGGTCAAGAAGGCCCTGAAGCAGTTGGATAAACCGGACGAGGGTTTGTCGGACCAGGACCAGCTCCAGCACACGCGCACGTGCCTGCTGAAGATCGGAGACCGGATCACCGAGTGCCTTAAAGCCTACAGTGACCCCGAGCATGTGAAAACATGGCGACGGTAAGATGGTTACACCGCGGTTGCTGTGCCTTCACGAATTGCACTTGGGTGGAACATTTCTGGTAAATTTCCATGAGAAGTAAAGCTTGGGAATTTTGGAAAGGTATCATATTGAAGCAGATGTACATTGGTGCCTTGAGGTATGAGTGACCCCATTTACGAGTTTTTCGACACACACACACACAGTATATAGACATCTGAGCAAAAATTTTAGATACAAGCAGTGTGTTGGCAGTGAACTAAACTCGACTTTTTTATTTTTTATTTATGTATTTATTTTTATTGCCACTCCCAGTTGAAACTTACTCTTAAACTAAACATAAAACAAAAAGAATTACACTTGTGTTTTAAACCACAGAAGTTTGCCTTGGAGTTAGTTAAGCATAATCTTAGCGAACAATGCGCAACGCCATAGATGGGCTAATGAATAGCACCAATGTTGCGGTGTTATAACTCTTTAAGCGACGGATATTTGCAAACAAATGGTGGAGTAACACGTTGACAAATAATATAACGATACAAGCATATATTCATTATCCTCTGCAAAGAACGACTAATATTCTGCAGTTAACTGAGGAATTGCGACCGGTTTATTTTATGTGTATCCGAATGTTTGTATTATGCTGTCCCCAGGTGGACAAGTCGTACCAACCAGAAGGAGCGGCACATTGTCCATTAATTCGAAGCACAAAATGTGACAAAACGTTTAAGTCTTTGCATTCTATTTAATTATGTCATTACTGTATGTTTTTATAAAGTGCAATATTATAGTTTTTTTTCTTTTCAAAAACCATGTTATCTGGAAGCTTGAACGGATTAATGATATTTCCAGTCATTTCAATTGTGAAAGAGGATTTCAGACAGCAGAATTTTTGAGTTAAGAGCATGGTTACGGAACGAAATAAACTCGTAATGTCCTAAAATGTCTTAAAAAATACAAATATTGTGATATTGCGCCCATATTGTCCACATCTAATGGTAAAATTTAATCAAAGTGGTCTTAGAATTGTTGTGGTCTCAGTCCACCCTCAGGAATTTTCTGTACTGATACAGATACTCTACTACGACTCATATGACTAATAATATAACGCCCTACGTGTTTTCCACAGAAACCTCTGGATTTTTGTGTCCAAGTTTACGGAGTTTGGCGCCCGGAAGTTGCACAAGCTCTACAAAATGGCCCAGAAGAAACGCTCACACGAGGAAGAGGTAAGTGGCTCGCAAATGCATAATCTTCATCTTGTGCGTCACTCTCCTCATCCTGACATTGGGCTTCGTTCGGACCCTTCCAGAAGGAGCACAAGAAGAAGGACGAGTCCTCTGGTAGAGGAAAATCTTTCCGGGCGGATGCTTCGGCGTCCGGTCGAGACTCCGCGGGTCCGCAGTCGGCTTCGTCTCACTCCATGCAGTCGGCCCCGCACGGACACCACCGAGATTACAGCAAACGACACTTTCCCAATGATGGTAATGTCCTCTTGGAGATGAATTTTTTTTGTCATCGGGCAGGTACAATGTACAGGTAATGCGGCACTGTACGGACGCATCTTAATAAATTAGAATATGGTGTAAAACTATATAATGTTTACGATTATATTTTAAAATGTTTTCCTTTTTTTTTACTGTTATTCATGGAAGGGTACGGTCCCGAGTGGGGTATTACGGTACACAAACAAAAGAATGGGATTTTCTTGGAACTAGAAATGGTACTAAAGTGTTTGTAATCTTAACAGTATCAATTTGGATTGATCAGATGGTAAATGGTGGTAAATGTACTCACAGACCGGGGGGACTGGCAGCGCAAGTACAACCACCCGGGCAACAGCAACCAGTCGTGGCAGGGCGAGCGTCATCACCCGTACGACGGCCACCGCTACAAGGACCACTACAGCGACCGGCACGCCCACGGTGACTCGTACCGCAGCTCGGGCGGCTACCGCAACAACAGCTCGCCGCGCAAGAGGCCCTACGACCAGTATGGCAACGACCGGGACCACCGGGCGCACCGGCCCTACTATGACAGGTAAACCCGACCGCGTCATCAACTGACGTGCGGTGCTGACTCCATGTTGGACCGCAAAACCTGATGTGTCATAAAGAAACGGGAAGTAAAAGTGCATGCAGGACATGTAAGACCAATACGGAAACAATTTGGTGTGGACTAATGACTAAATAAGGTACTGTATCAAAAGTACTCTGTAGTTTTCTTTTCCCACACACGCACACACAAAAAATACTCTCATAGTAAACGTAGAAGTACTGATTTAATTCATTTCCTCACATAAAAGTAAAAAAGTACAGCCTTTGAAATGTACTTGAAGGTCCCCTTCCATCACTTTTTGTCCGATTGGTCATGAATGTGTTGTGTAAATAAGCTTTGCTGTGATTAGTTCGCTCATCTTCCTCATAAAAAACTCTGCTCTGATTGATCCATATTGCTAGCGTCACTCAAGAAGCTTGGGGCGGCCAAGGATTCACCATAACGTCACGTCGTACGATAATGCTACGTTTGGACTACGCAGGAGTGGGGTTATTGATACACACTGAATGCTCGCTTGCTTCCTATGCGCCACATTGATATGCAGGTCAGGTACTGGAATGTTAATGGGCAAAACTACGTCACACATTCTCGGCGATTTCAACTCCACCCGTGTTGCAAGCCTTATGCTGTTTATTGCCTTTTTGCATTCAGTCGACAAACCACATACAGTGGGTACGGAAAGTATTCAGACCCCCTTAAATTTTTCACTCTTTGTTATATTGTAGCCATTTGCTAAAATATTTTTTCCCCTCATTAATGTACACAGATCACCCCATCTTGACAGGAAAAAAATTAATTGTTGGAATTTTTGCAGATTAAAAAAGAAAAACTGAAATATCACACAGCGATAAGTATTCAGACCCGTTGCTCAGTATTTAGTAGAAGCACCCTTTTGAGCTAATACAGCCATGAGTCTTTTTAGGAATGATGCAACAGGTTTTTCACACCTGGATTTGGGGATCCTCTGCCATTCCTCCTTGCAGATCCTCTACAGTTCTGTCAGGTTGGATGGTGAACGTTGGTGGGCAGCCATTTTCAGGTCTTTCCAGAGATGCTCAATTGGGTTTAAGTCGGGGCTCTGGCTGGGCCATTCACGAACGGTCCCGGAGTTGTTCTGAAGCCACTCCTTTGTTATTTTAGCTGTGTGCTTAGGGTCATTGTCTTGTTGGAAGGTGAACCTTCGGCCCAGTCTGAGGTTCTGAGCACTCTGGAGAAGGTTTTTGTCCAGGATATCCCTTTACTTGGCCGCATTCATCTTTTCTTCGATTGCAACCAGTCTCCCTGTCCCTGCAGCTTAAAAACACCCCCACAGCATGATGCTGCCACCACCATGCTTCACTGGGACTGTATTGGGCAGGTGATGAGCAGTGCCTGGTTTTCTCCACACATGCCGCTTAGAATAAAGGCCAACAATTTCTATCTTGTTCTCATCAGACCAGAGAATCTTATTTCCCACTACCTTGGAGTCGTTCAGGTGTTTTTTTTTGTTTTTGTTTTTTTTAGCAAACTCCATGCGGACTTTCATGTGTCTTGCACTGAGGAGAGGCTTCCGCCGGGCCACTCTCCATTTCTAGACTTTCTAGAATGTTCTCCCATCTCCCGACTGCATCTCTGGAGCTCAGCCACAGTGATCTTTGGGTTCTTCTTTACCTCTCTCACCAAGCTCTTCTTCCCCGATTGCTCACTTTGGCCGGACGGCCAGCACTAGCATTCTGGACATCCCAAACGTCTTCCATTTAAGGATTATGGAGGCCACGGTGTGCTCTTAGGAACCTGAAGTACAGCAGAGATTGTTTTGTCACCATGGCCAGATCTGCGCCTTCCCACATTTCTGTCTGATGATTCTCATTTGAGTCACTGATGGTGTAGTGGTACACTCGCCTGACTTTGGTGCAGGCAGCGTGGGTTCAGTTCCCACTCAGTGACGGTGTGAATGTGAGTGCGAATGGTTGTCCGTGTCTATATGTGCCCTGCGACTGACTGGCGACCAGTTCAGGGTGTAGTCCGCCTTTCGCCCGAAGCCAGCTGGGATAGGCTCCAGCGTCCCGCGACCCTAACCAGGATAAGCGGTGTTGAAATGGATGGATGGATGGATTCTCATTTGCTCTGACATGCACTGACATGCACTGTGAGCTGTAAGGTCTCATATAGACAGGTGTGTGGGTTTCCTAATCAAGTCCAATCAGTATAATCTAACACAGCTGGACTCCAATGAAGGTGTCGAACCATCTTAAGGATGATTAGAAGAAATAGACAGCACCCGAGTTAAATATGAGTGTCACAGCAAAGGGTCTGAATACTTATGGCTGTGTGAGATTTCAGGTTTTCTTTTTTGATAAATCTGCAAAAATGTCAATATGGGGTGCTGTGTGTACATTAATGAGGAAAAAATGAATTTCAATTGTTTTAGCAAATATAACAAAGAGTGAAAAATGTAAGGGTTCTGAATACTTTGCGAACCCGCTGTCGATGGATAGAAACTTAAACTATGTCACAGCCATTTTGACCTATGTTAAACTGTAGAAACAAATGGATTCTGATGGAAGAGGACCTTTACGTATTATTACAAGTCTATTACAGTGGTACCACTTGACAAATAAAAAAATGAGACAGAGGTTTTATTCCTAAAAATTATATTTAATATTGTAACCCACTGCAACGCGGCACGGTGGACGACTGGTTAGAACGTCTGCCTCACAGTTCTGAGGACCGGGGTTCAAATCCCGGCCCCGCCTGTGTGGAGTTTGCATGTTCTCCTCGTGCCTGCGTGGGTTTTCTCCGGGCACTCCAGTTTCCTCCCACATCTCAAAAACATGTGTTCTAGGTTGATTGAAGACTCTAAATTGCCCGTAGGTGTGAATGTGAGTGCGATTGGTTGTTTGTTTGTATGTGCCCTGCGATTGGCTGGCAACCAGTTCAGGGTGTACCCCGCCACCTGCCTTGTGAGGATAAGCGGCTCAGAAAATGGATGGATGGATGGGTGGATTGAAGCCACTGTAACATACACAGTTTCAACATTGACACTGTGCGTAATATTGTATTGTTAAAAAAAAAACCTTTAATACTGAAGAATCTACTGTGCAGTAATGAATTACTTGTATTTCATTAGTTCTTACCACTGCAAGTAAGTACACTAAGTCTAAGAAATCTTTGATCACAGTGATTCTGTGAAGTGTGGTACGTGGGCTCCCTGTAGTGGTATGTGAAATAATCACTCTGAGTACAGTTCAGTTGTATTTAACTTTTAAGTCCAATATGTTTGCATTTAATCTTTAAGAACTGTTTGTTTGTAAGCATATTTTTAGATGCAATTTTTGTTGAACTTTTATGTGCAATCTACAAAATTCTATAAAATATAATATAAACCTCTGTAACACACAGTTTGAAACTCTCAACTCAAATATATAATAGAATAGGAAAATAAAAAACTGTACTTAAAGAATTATTCTTTTAATATGTATTGCACAAAAGTTAAATAATAAATGTACCTAAATGTTTGAAAACAAACAGTCCTAAAAGCTTCAATGCTAATGTATTGCAAATTAAGTTAAATACAACTGAACTGTACTTAACAAATGTACTGTACTGGATATATATATAAAAAAGCAAGCCACTATAACATTATACACAGTTTGAACATTTAGTTCAGTGATTCTTTTGTGTACCAGTAGAGGATGTACCACAATTTGACAAATCATTAGATCATTAGCTTCAGGTGAAACGTGAACTTACCTGGGTCCATTTTGTCTCCAGGCACCAGGACCCCAAAAGAAGGCGTCCAGACGACTTCCACTCCAATTACCACCACCAGGGACGCGACGGCCCCTCTCAGGACTTCCGCCGGATGCCAGACCACCGGCCTGGCGCTCCGCCAAGCCAAGACCACTACGGCAGACACTTCTACCTGGACAAACCCCCTCCGCCGGACCCACGCTCCCTGCAGTGTCAGAAGTCGCCACAAGACTCTCTGTCGTCACCGCCGAACCCCAACGCACCGGCCGAACCCGCCTGGAACAACAGAAAGTCATAAACCTTTGGACCGGACCAGTCATAAACTGAGGGCAAGCGGACAGTGTTGCCTTCAAAGACACACGACAACCATCCTCAATGAAAACTGGATGCTGTGGAATGGATTCTTAGTCCCATGGACTACTTTCTAAGGGTGAATTTAGGACACAGTGAACACTTGACTGACCTTAAAGTGCCTGATGTTTTTGTTGTTGTTGTTGTTTGTTTTTTTTGAAACCACAACAAGGAGCATTTTTGTTAATTTCTGCGTGTTTAGCTTTAAATCTCATCGGACAATGTGAATACGAAAGAATGTGTCATTGCGTGCACCTTTGTTTTTTGCAGCACTTGTTAGAGAAAATTGTCGGTAAATTCCATGGGAAGTTAAAATGGTGAACCCCCAAAAATGATTATTGGTGGTTTATCCCCACTTATTTAATAACTTTCTTTTTTTTCCTCTTCCCTAATGCAATTATAATGGCCGTCAATGATCTGCAGATTTTCGCTATTCGCAGTAAGGCCCGGTCCCTATCCCCCCCGAATCACTGGGGTCCACTGTAATTCTCTTAAATTCTCTGAATTTTCCCTGAGAAGTTTCCAGACTCAGTGTCAGCGCAGGGAGGTTTGGGGGTGCACATGCTGCCATTTGATATTTTTGTTTTCTGTCAACAATTAAATCATTAATCCATCTCTTGTACCAAAACATGCAAAATAGCCTGTTATTCAGTTTAAAACACCTGATTCCCATGGAAAGTTCCCAAAAATAGAAATTTCCAACCCTGGCATTTGTTGCAAAATGGTGACCAAGCCAGCAATCACAGAACAGTAAATGACTCCACTGCATTTACTCCAGGGCAGTGTATATTAGAAAAATCTCCGAAAGGCACACCGACAAACACAAATATCACAAAAAGTACTGAAATAATGATGATGATCTTGTCTCAATATCCTCACAAATGTACTTTTTGGGTTCGTATAGTTGAACACAAAGCTGTGATTCTGTTGTATGAATGGTAAAACACGGGTTCATTGTACCTTCTGCCATCTAATGGAAGCGCATTGCTTTGTTTTGCTTGTCACTATACATCACTGGTATAGCTAGATGAACCAAGATGCGTTATTTGTCGTAACTCAAGTATAATTTTCGTACCAATTAAGTAGCTAATTTCCCACAGCGGTTGGGACTCATAAAAAAAATGTTTTTTCCAAACTACTGAGGAACGCCCCCTCTCGTGAAAAAGAAATGGAAGAAGCAGTATTTATTGCAACACTAGGATGACCCTTTCACTATTAATGATTTAATGTGTAATTGTGTGTGCTTCATGGACTATCTGCGTCATTTTAAGGACATTTACTCCCAGTGCCAAATGTGCCCCTCCATTTTGTGTTTCCCTTTTTTCGCGTTTATCTTGTTTGTGCATTCTTTGTGTGTGGTATATTATAGTAGTAGTCATCTGTGCACACGGCTGTGTGAGGGAGGCTTGCTGGTTAGTATTTATATCAAGGGTGGTCCGGAATATATGGTGCGTGGGCCATAGGCGGCACACTTGAGCGTTTGACCCGGCCTGGCATCATGCTCATCGGGGACAGGTTCATGGTTCAAATTTAAGGTTGCAAAAGGAGTGGAAAATGTACATGCGAAGTTAAGATGGAAATTTTGGGACATAATAAGCATAGACATTGTTTTGTCATCAGAAGACAGCCATGCAAAAATAATACAATTGACAAGCATGACATTTCAACAGATTTATTTGTAAGTACAACTTTGTCAAGTTTTAAATGTCTTATTGAACAATCAGTTCTTCATTAAAGAACAAATCAAATCCAATCCCTCCAAAAATTAACAACAATGCAACCCCCTCCATTCAAAAATACCAACAAAATCCCATTATGCTGATTAACTATATTTTAAGCTTTGTGAATTTTTGGTTTGTGTCCCTAAATATCCATGGAAAGTTTCCAATGTTGAAAATTAAGCATCCCTATTCGAATTTGGTGGCACGAACCCTAGAATGAGTTTGATCTGCGGAGATGATCCTAAAATAGCTGACTTCCTGTGTCTTTTGACTTTTTCAGACTTTTTTGTCGGTGTGCTCATGGCAGACATGCCTAGCAAATGTCATGTTGCACAATTGAACTGGCTTTGGGGACTGAATTTTTTGAAATATTAGTATAAATATTAATCTGTAAATTTTCACCAAGATGAAAATACCTGATGAGTTTTTGAAAACCCTGAAAACAAAGTATTTTCAAGTGGGTCTTTGCACTGTTAGAAAAAAAAATCCACCATAAATGCTCCTAATATATAAGAAACGTGTATTAATTACAACAGTCACTTTTTAAAGACAGTATAGAACGGCTCTATTACGTGGCAACTGTTGAAGGGACCATTTATCTCAGCGTTAATCATCAAGTATTAAGCGTGGTAGAAATACAAAGAACAAGTGTTTTCTCCTCTTCCTCCTCCACCACGTCAAGCAAGCTCCAGTCCTTGTATGATACGTTCTCAAGTCTAAAATAATTTATATTTGTGACAACAACCACTCTTAATGAGAAATGTTCTTCTTGTACATATGTTTGGACATATGTAATAAAGTTTGTTACACAAAAAAAGGACTGAGTTTGACTCCAACTTGTTGTGATTACACAATAACTTTTCAAATAAAGATGATTCTGAAAATGAAATGAATGGAAATGCCATTACTCTGTTTCAACCTCCAAAAGGTACCAACAACGTTTTAGTAATGTTTTTTTAATATGAAATAGCACTCTGCAATCATCATTATAAAAAACATACAGTAGTACTCTTAACAATAGCATGTAAAGAATTCCAACAGTTTACTGCTACTTCTACTGTGTGTGCCTCGGCCACCAGGGGGCAGTGTAACATACACCCATGTAAACGACGAAGGCGGTCAAAACTTAGTATATCGGCCACAGTAATTAGTTGTTCTTCGCAGAAGATGAATATATGCCTGTAAGTATTATATTGTCTGTCTACACTTAGTGTTTTAACTACTGCACCATTGATGTTAGTGAGTGTTAGATGTTAGCCCATTTATAGCATTTTTGCATCGTGTGTTAGCAATAAGCTAGCAGACTTTCCCAAGGCAAATTTATGTGGTTGTTTTAGAAGAAGCTTAAGTGTAATTCTCTTTGTTTTGTTTCGTTTGAGAGTAAACTTCTACTGGGAGCGGCATTAAACAGCTTGAAGCCTATTTTGAAGAACTATTCGTTAATTTTATCTGCCAAAATTATGCTTGTTGTGAAGTGAGTTTGGTTTACTGCCACCATTGCAGCACATCTCGCATCTCAAATCTTCGACGACTCGTGTCCTTAAAATCTCGGAAGTCGGGGTACCACAATGTTAATGGCTTACAATAGTATTAAAAACACTTTTAGCAATAAAACCTATTTTTTAAAACGTAGACTGACAAAAATAAAAAGTCGACAGGCCGCGATTTAAAGTCATTGTGATGAAATTATAGTCATCATGATGAAATTTAAAATCAACATTTGACGACAGCGTATCCTGGCATAGCAACCGAGTCCCACGTGATCGCCGTACGTCAATTGTTGACTTTAAATCTTTTTTTTTTTCAAATTTCATCGTGACCACTTTAAATCTCATCATGAGTTGATGACGATGATTTTCAACTATCGTCTTGCCGACTTTAAAAGTCATTTATTCAACCCTGAAATCTCAAAATGTACATAACGTTCACGTTCCCTACCTTGAATGTTTAAAATGTGCAATTCAAGATTAAAAATGAATACTGAGGGGAAATAGTCTTTAAGAGCACCCCAAGCGTTTCAGTGTCTCCTAAAATCCAGTAGGGGCCAGTAGAAGACTAACATAATATACATGCAAAGACAGCACAAAGAGACAAGACCACGCGTCACTAACAAGACATTTTCTTTTATTCAATAAATAATTGACATTATAAACAGCTGGTGGGTGTAGCACCACATTTTCTTTTTTTAACATACAGGTTGATCTATTCGGGCATTTCCCAGCTGTTTTACTATTATTATTATTATTTATTCCTTTTGAATTCCAAACAACAACGACACATCAACACAAAAGCTGGATGAAAACATAAAGTGCTTTTCATTGGCAAGCATGAGCAGCGCAAAACACAAAAGGAAAAGATTGTGTTGTGCATTGTTCATGTCTATGCAAAAAAAATAAAAAAAATTATTTCACATTCACAGTTAATAGTCGAATAAACACAACTCGCGCACACCCACACACAAAATAACACACTGTATGTACAATCTCACATCAGCCACTATAAAAGTCACAATACAAATCACATCTACAAACAAGACTTATGGAAATATATCTGGGCCATATGAGTTTTAATTTGAATTTCTGACAGCGATATTTTTTTTCAACATTAAATTTCTTTTTTTTACCATCAAAATATTCAGTGTGAAAAATTCAATGACAAAAATTCAATGGCGCACATATATTGTATTTGTGGTATTTTTGTGCCATCCTAGTATGAATTTCTAACAGATTTCCTTTTTACCGTCAAATTACTAAAAAAAAATTTGCCATCAAAAGATTCAGTGTTTAAAAAAAAATCTATTTAGAACTCACAAGTCACAGACATATCTTATTATAGTTTGAGACTACTGAGTTTCAGCCATAGATTAAAAAAAATATTTTTTTACATTGAATTTCACTTTGAAATTTGATGGCAAAAATCATTGTTAAAAATTCAAACTCAGGTTACATAATACCTACAGAATATACAAGTGGCATCTAACTTTTAATAAGAGAAGATTTTTTTAGACAGTTTTTTTTTTTACACTGAACGTTTTGAAGGTAAAAAAAGAAAAATCAGTAATATAAATTTGATGGTAAAAAAAAAATTCAGTTAGAAATTCAAATTCAAATGCAACAAGAAAATCACGATACATCCGAACCGTCGGAGTTGTAAAGGTCCCGTATTTTTCCCATTTAGACCTCCATAGTGATTCTCTAACATGGACTTAGTATGAGTAATCATTTCAAAAAACACCTTGGTTTTGTCATGAGTGTCCAGAAAAGGGCCTTCTGACAGCTACTTTTGTCTGACCCAGTTTTGTCCATATTTGGCTAAGACCGCCCCCTTTCCTCCGATTGGTTGCCTCCATGGAGAAGACCCCACTTGTGAGAGGACACGTGTGGCTTCGGGAGTGTATTGGGAAGGCGGAGGTCTTCGTTAGTGACGTAGATAAGCTTGACAAATTCGAATTTCAGGCCTCTCTGGAACTCAAGAATTCGTGGAGGATTTTAATTCATATTTCACGTTTACTGAGGCACCACAGAGACAATACTAGAAAAAAGTTTGACACAGAATCTTTTGATGGTAAAAAAAAAAAAAAAGTATTAGAAATTTCATCCATCCATTTTCTGAGCCACTTCTCCTCACTAGGGTCGCGGGCATGCTGGAGCCTATCCAAGCTATCATTGGGCAGGAGGTGGGGTACACCCTGAACTGGTTGCCAGCCAATCGCAGGGCACATACAAACAAACAACCATTCACACTCAACGCACACCGACGGGCAATTTAGAGTTGTCAATTAACCTACCATGCATGTTTTTGGGATGTGGGAGGAAACCTGAGTGCCCGGAGAAAACCCACGCAGGATTGAACCCTGGTCCTCAGAACTGTGAGGCAGACGCTCTAACCAGTCGTCCACCGTGCCGCCTATTAGAAATTTGCTGGTTAAAAAATAAAAATGAGAAATCCCAATTAAATTTCCAAAGGCCCAGATATACTTCCACAGAGATTCCACGTTACAATCACTTAAATCTCGTCGCTGCTGTCGTCAAAGCACCCAAAAATAAAAAATAAAATTAAAAAAGGGGCAGCAGTGACAAATACTTCAGTGTTAAAATCAAACCAAGACTAATAAGAGAACACCAGAGATCTCAGGTTGAAATCGGGACTAAATGCTGCTTGTAAAGTGTCGCTCTCAATATTATATGTACATTCCCAAAGATGTTGGCACAGAGGCTTGTTTCTTTGGCAATGACTCAAGCCCTCAAATCACTTCCATGTGAATTATTATGCTACGTGCGGCGTATTTCCTCAAATAGTGACCTCCATTCCGCCCCGCCACAAATAAACGTTACATCTATCAAATTAGGTGCCTTCTTTACCAGGTGTGGCATATGTGAAAAAATTGGTTGCAAAATTAGACAACTTTCAACGTTGGAAACGTTTCCATGGAAATATTCCTGAAACATCCCAGAAATACCTACAGCATATTACAAAACAAATTCAGGGGGAATTTGGGATATGTAATATGACAAAACATTTCGATGGTTTCACAGTCATAAGGGCCCTCTGAGGCAAATCGTAACCACAATGTGGCCTGTGACAAAAATAACTTTGAGCTCCCATGTTGTCCTTTTTCGGGCTTCCCTGGCTTGGCTTCCATGGAGGATCACCCAGGAAACCATCTAACTTCCCACACAGTCCAGTGAACGTAATCGCAGGTGGACTTTCCCAGGTCCCCGTGAGGAAAACGTGAGCATACAACTCGCGTTGCAAAAATCCAGGAATCCTCAAAATTGGAAACTTTCCACGACCATTCATGAGAATTTATGGCAATAAATGAGGATTTTGCCACATTTAAGGCTGGCTCAGGGTAAAATATATTTTAATAGGGACGTTCGATACCATTCTTTTTCAGACTGATACCAGTGCGAGTATTCACTCTTGAGTATGCGCCGATACAGAGTACTGATACCATTAGTACTTTTGATACATAACATTTCAATTAACAGAATTACAGATAATTGTGAACAAAGACTTTTCTCTCTTTTTTCTCATGATATTAAGCCCATGTGTCAAACCGCTGCAATATAGCGCCAAGTACTGGCGGGGAGGACTTTCTCCATGTCAAATTTGTTTTGCCTTAAGTATTAGTGGGTGGTACTGGCAGGCTTCACAAGTACCCGATACCGGTGATAACGATACTCGCCCATCCCCATATTTTATTTACGGAAGTCTCTTGAAGTACGCGTGCCCCAATTTACAAGTTTTTTTTAGTTATGAGTCGTTGCTCGAATTTTTGCATCGTGTTACGAGCCAAAATCTGAGGTACGAGCAAGTACGCTGCCGCTAGAGTGAAGTGAAAAACATGAGTAATTAAGGTACTGTTCATGCCCTCGCATGTGGGAAAGGAGAGCTATGTATTTTGCAGGGACATCAATTCCCATAGAACGTTTCCAATTTGGAATATTTCCACAATTCCCCATCTTAAATTCCCATGAAAACTTGCCAGAAACTTGTGAGAAATGTGGCCACCCCCTTTCGCAAGCTTCCAAACGACACGAGGCCTCTAAAGCGGTCAGTGTTAAAGTGGCTGTAGAGCAAGTGTGCAGCACAAGAGGATGGCGAAGAGGTTGAGGAAGCGTGTGCCCGGTGCGTGGGTCGCGGCGTGGCTGGTGAAGGCGTCCTTCTCGAAGATGTGATAGCGCTTACTATTGGAGTGCAGCATCTTCACGTCCTCCAGGGCGTAGTAGGCGGCCATGGTGAAGTTGATGTCCCCGGACGAGAGGAGGTCAAAGACGCACGACTGGAAGTACAGATCCTCTACGGGAAGACGCTCCTTACACTTGGCCTTGGCCGACCGGTAGGTGAATCCGTGGGTCCCGGCGGCGGCATGGGTCCGGACCTTTTTGAAGTCGATGCGCTGGTTGGCGGGGCAGCCGTGCAGACAGAGATACAAGTCCTGGTTGTCGTCCTCCTCCACCGAGCGCACCACCTCCTCGGGCATGCGCACGGCGAACGTCAAGTAGCGGCCCACCTGGCGGACGACCACGGTGGTGCCGATGTAGCGGGCCTGGATCTCCACGTGCTGGCCGGGCACCTTCTCTACCACGCGCAGCGCGTTAGCGCCGTGGCGCTCGCCGCCGTTCTTGGAGCCGTCGGCGAAAGCGGCGGGGAGCTCGTCCGTCTCGGCGTGATACATCTTCTGGTCCACGCACTCCTGGAAGTTCTTGAAGATGATTGTTAGCTGCAGAAGACGAGGAACAAAAACGCAAGGTTACTCGCTGGTATTTCCTGAGATCTGTCAAAGTCTTGTGATACTTCAACATATATCATGTTGAGCATCTAAATCTTTCCATTATGCACTTTTTATTTTAGAACTAGTAGGTTTTTATACTGTTATTTAATACGGGAACGTGATATTCTTTTGTACTTTTAAAACATACTGGTATTGTAATATTCTTTAGTACCTTCTGATACACTGTGGCGCTTTATTTAATGCTCTTGCACTTTTTCAGAACATTGTACAATTTTACTTTTTGATTCTAAATCCAAATAGCGAGAGATTCAACTGTAAACATGAATATCTCACTGAAAGGAAACTTCTCCAATGGTTCTGTGCCATCTAGTCCACCATGGATTGGATTTAGTGTCACAGTTCAGCTGGCTCAACATGGGGGGGAGCGAGAGGGAGGCCAAGGTAAACGCCCTCCCCCAAAAAAAAATTATATATATATATATATATATATATATATATATTTATATGTATATACATATATATAAATACAAATATATATATACATACAAATATATATATACATATATATATATATATATAAATAAACAAAACCAAATCCAGCAGTAGTCTGAGCAGTGTGTAAAAATCAGGCCTCAGTGTGTAGACACAAAGACGAGCCATTCATAGCGCTGAAAAACCTGCCAGTGAACCCCCCAACTATGCTCCGGGGAGTGGCGTCGGAGCCAGCGCTGAGCCGTATGTACGCTGCAGCTAATGAAGCCGATCTGGTCGCATTGTGGACGCGGGGACACTGACTAGTCATTGACACAGCGGCGATACCGCCGCATGGAATGAGCTGGTTAAACATGGAAGATTTGAATAGGAAAACCAGCGAAAATGACTGTTATTCCAATGTAGCCAGCCAGACGGTTTTATGTGTGTTACATTGCTGAGCTAATGCTGATCTCTTAGCAGATTGTTTGCACAGGTGCCTTTGGCTTGCTGCCTTGTTTTCCATTTGTCCACACTCAAGTCTCTGCTTTGGTTCCAAGTAGTGCACAGTAAAAAAAAAAAAAAATAATTGAATGACTTCAAAAGCTAAAACGAGAAGCCTAAATATCCATAATAGAGTGCCATTAAGAAACTTTGGATTAGTGAAAATTATTCCACTGCACACATGATTGGGCAAGTTCTGTTATGATAAACTGCAAAGTACACAAAGCAGGCAATGATTGCTGTGAGAATCTCTACCAGCTCACTGGAATTCTACAGAGGGTCATTTCTCATGCAGCTATTAAACGCTGCGGAAATTATTAAGAACACAAAGAAGATTGAGCTTGGCCTGCAAACTCTGTGCTCAGTATAGACTTCATGCCAAGGAAAAAAGTCAAAACGTTTAAATATTTAATACAACACACAAATTAAGAAGGATCGTAAAGATCTAAGGAAGTTTTTTTGTAATGGGCTTTTTTTTTATTTTTATTTTTATTTTATTTTTTTTACGACACTAACATACAGTACATCATCCATTTTTGAAAAGCGATTGTCTTCATAAGGGTCACTTTTTGTGGACTGTATATCTACTTGTCGATTGCAGACATGCCCTCTATATTGTGGAAATCTGTAGGTTTGTAGTGGTCTTTTTCAGGTTTTTCTTAATTACTGTAATGCCCTCGCATGTCGGAAAGGAGAGCTACAGCCGCTGATGCTTTTTTAGGTGTTAGTCGAATACACGATAGAACAGTAAAACACAAACTCAGCTGCTGTCGACACAGCCCACCGCCAGGACCCGCCTCTTAAAGGCACATATTGAACACACACAATACATACGCAGGTGGGTCTGAAATATATCCCACAAAATGAATGTGGGTTCACTGTACAATTCATTCCACGACCAAGATCGTAACTCAAATTTACTTGTAATCAGTCAATATTTTTCACTGAAATTAATTGAAATCCCATGAATCCATTCCAGCCTCCCCAAAAACCTCTGCAATTTTGTAATATTTGATAGATACAAATAGCACTTTATTGTATAAAAACAATAAAATGTAATCAAAGAGAATGTAAAGAAATAACTGGTTGCATCAGGCACATGATGGGTTAATAATCTCTGTGAGTGCCTGGACGTGAATCTTTTCCAACTGCGGCTGTTTGAGAATGTTCTCATTGTATTTGTATCTCATAAAATTTGTGTTTTTGACTGTTTAGTAAACGGCTGAAAGTACGTCACTGACTATGAGTCTCTTTTTTTTTCTTCAGTTGAGCGGGCGTGTATCTAAACCTCGCTCATAAATATTTTTTTTTATGACAACACAGAAAACGACCAAACAATGTCTCGTAACTTGGGGACTCGTGAGTCAAGGTACCAGTGTACTCTCAAAGACTTGTCAATGGTCCGATACAGTGGACCCCCGCTATTCGCAGGGGATAGGAACCGGGTTGGACCACAAAAAGCGAAAAGCCGCAGATAATTGACGCCCATTATAATTGCACTGAAAAACAAAAACAATTTCTAAGCCACCAATAGGCATTTTCGGGATTGGTTCCCCGCCATAAAAGAACAAACGAAAAGAAAAATGAAAAAAATGGGAATTATTATTATTTTTTTTAATCTGTGAAAAGGTGAATCTGGGGGTGCTGAACTACGAGTGTGCAGCGGTCCACTGTAGTGCGAAAACGGCCCCGAAGTGGGATAAATGAAGCGCAGCTCACCTTGCTTGTGGCAGTGGCTGAGGATCCGGGCAGCACAGGGGTGTTGGTCACCTGGACCGACAGATATTTGTTGTGAATGAGCGGCCAGGCGCCCTCCACCTTACACGTCTGGAAGTCATCCCCGAAGGTTCTAAGGTGGGGGTCTCCGAAGAAGCCGCAGTGCGTGAAGTTGCGCTGCGCGGCGTTGCGCGGGAAGCTACGCTCGTAGTGGCAAACCTCCGGGCCGTCGGAGCGCTCTTGGCTGTCGGGCGGCAGCGGCGGGGGCGCGGGGGTAAGCGGGCTGCGGGTGTGCGGCTGAGACGTGGGTCCTTCCTTGGAGCAGTTGTGCTGGCTCATGAGGTCCTCGATGCCATGCTGGGCCGAGTGGTACGCCAAATCGCCCCGGCAGGTGCGAGCGGTACGCCGCACGCAGCTGTTGTACGCGCGCAGCGCCGTGCAGAACTCCTCCTCCGGCCCGGAGTTGGTCGTGGAGGCCCAAAATTCAGAGTTGCACTTGAGGATCTTGCACTGCAGACTCACTGTGAGGGAAAGACAAAACAACTAATGCACATGTTCACTGAAATAGTCTTACAGTGACGCGATATAGACCTTTTCATAACGTTTGTAAAGAATAGGCACTGGGGTACTTCCAGGTGGCAGAAGTGAAACAGTTACAAAAACTTGTGATTAGTGTAGTACCACCAGATATACCCCAAAAGGTACATGTTTTTGCAATTTTCATAAAAACAATCCAAACTAATCCAACGGCACCTGCGAGTGTGGAGGATAAATCGAGGAGATGTCGTAAATAGTTGTACAGAGAAGATCACAAGACGTAGTAGCTACTTCTGAAAATAAGTCAGTTATTGTTTTTGTGGAAGAAATTTTCTAAAAGGTATATATAAAATGTTTGGTTGAGTTGTCTCTGCGTAATATAGCAAAACATAATAACTAGCCAGCTAGTAAAAAACACATTGTTATCCATTTCAGCATCAAACAAGCACATCCGTGCCATTAGTCAAGCATCGGAAAAGTCAATTACTGAGCCAGTCCCCCATAGATCATGGTTAACTACGTCTGAATTTCCAGCACATCTATTTTTGAATCAACTAACCTGTTGAAAAGTAAATTACGGACATTCCATCTCAATTGAGCTGACATATCTTCTTTTCGACTGACATTACATTTTACAAAATCGAAACATTTATTAACATTTTTGCCTATTTTCTGACGGATGTTACGGACCAAACCACTAACTGAATCAGAATCAATTTATGTTTGTGCATTTTCTAAACTGTCAGTTTGAAATAATGTCTAGTTTTTTAATAAAGGGATGCAAATTTTTAAAAGTTTTTAATCAAACAAATAATCGTCAGATTAATCGTTTTTTTAAATAATCAGTTGCACCCATACTATAAAGACCCACTTTTAACCATGAAAATAAAACAATCTTAATCTCAACTATCAGCACGTTATCACCTTGTTGTTGCACGGTGAGTGACTTAAGAGGGAAACTGATAAGGGTTTGGCAAACATTCACAAGTGAATGAGGTGGGGTGAAAGTGTCCAAGTGCTGTCATTCTGTTTATTGGTGTTATAAATGTGCTTATATTAGCATAGTTTCTGCCACAGTAACTTTAAACCAGTCAGTGCCATGTTTCTCTATAAAGGAATGGCTTAAAAAAGGCTCACTTAAGTATCAGATTGACCCCCCCCGCCCCCCTCCACATACACACACACACACACACGCACTTACGCGCACACACTTTTTGAATTACTTTGGAGACTAATAAAAACAACTCAACAGTCAGCCATCTTCTTCGGTATGAGCAAATGTAAGGGGAAAAAAGTATTAAAAACCAAAAGCACGCCTCCATGGCCCTAACAAAACAAAGCAGCAAATGCATTTTCTCGTTGCTTTCTGACTTGACTTAAAAATCCAACACGGCAATCATAAAGACTCAAAACTATTGCAGTAATAACTTACAATGCCACTTTTTCCATTTAAAAAAAACGATATCTCCTGAAACGTCAAAAGCGCGGCTCGCCCTCAATTTGACACCCAGTGACTCGCCATTTGTCGCTGTTGATTGTTGCTAGTGTGTCCAAACTTTTTCCTCCGAGGACCGTGTACGGAAAAAAGTAAAACATTCTTTGACTTTATGAAATACGCTAAAACCAATCTATCAAGCAATTATACCGTATTTTCACGACCATAAGGCGCACTTAAAAGTCTTAAATTTTCTCCAAAATGGATGGGGCGCCTTATAATGTAGCGTGCCTTATGTGTGCACCGAGTTCCAAAATCTATAAATGTTGTTGTGTGATGAGCGCTCCGCTTGACTGACTGGGACCATTTCCTGCAGACACGCTGCTTATATAGAGGAAGGCGGACGTGACTGAGGACAGCATGCGGACGTAAAGGGGGAAGGGTGCGCGTGAATCTCAAGATTCAGATGAACTTTGCTGGTTGCATTCCTTAACCGAAGAGCACTGACGTCCGTATTATTGGGAAGCTTTTATTTTGAAGGTGGCTTTCGCCTCGAGTTGGCGCCCTATTACCGTAATGCCTAGTATGAACAAAATTAGGGGCGGCTGGCTTGACTGCTACTTTACGAGTGGAGGCTGTCCTGATCGCAGTCGAAAATGGCACCTACGAAGAGACACGCTTACGAAGCACAGTTTAAACTGCAAGCTATCAGTTACGTGGAGGAACATGGGAACCGAGCAGCCGCGAGAGAATTAAAGATCAACGAATCCATGGTTCGCAAGTGGAGGAAGCAGGAAAACGAGCTTCGCCAAGTCAAGAAGACTAAGCTGAATTTCCGCGGAAACAAGGCGAGGTGGCCCGAGTTGGAAGACCAACTCGAGCAATGGATTAATGAACTCCAACCGCTGGACATCGGTGTAAACAGGGCGCTCAAAGTGAAGTTGCGAGCGGCGTGGGCGCGATGGATGACAGATGGCGAACACAGCTCTACTAAGACTAGGAGGCAGCGCCGGGCGAGTTACGCCACAATTTGTGAATGGATTGTGGATGCTTGGGCTAACGTGTCTGCTTGCACTGTTCTTCGAGCTTTCGTGAAAGCCGGCATCATTTCTGAGGAGCCGCACGGCAACGAGACTGACTCAGACAATGGCGAGAGGGAACCTGCCGTGTTTGATGGAGAACTTGCCCAGCTGTTCATTTCGGATACAGAACATGAGGACTTAGATGTATTTGTGGATGAGGATTGATGAAAAAATAACGTGAGTACATTGTTAAATACTTCAATAAATTGCAACCGAACTCAGTTTTGCTCCCGCTGCCTTTTTAAAAAACATTTTTTTAGCGTGCATGCATGCTACCTTTTGTTTCAAGCTAGCGTATGTTTTACCATGCCTGCGCCCAATAATACGGTGCACCTTATGTATGTGTTAAATACAGAAATAGACCCTGACACTGAGACTGCGCCTTTTAATACGGTGCACCTTATGGTGGTGAAAATACGGTACTTGATAGTTATTTTTGAAAAACTGATACATCACAGCTTTCTGTTAAAGGTAAATAAGGCATTTATAGTTTGGGCTTTTTCGTGATTTTGTGCTGGCCCGCAACCTTGTATCCCACTAGACTCGATCCGCCAACTAAAACATTTCAGTCCGTAATAAGGTGACAATGTTTAACGCAGTATTTATTATTTGAGGATTACAATCATCAATGTGCTATATTCTCAAATCAGACCTTGGCACAGCAGAAAGTGCAGGGAAACTTATTTTGTTTGTTTTTGTTTTTTTTTACTTCTGAAACAGAATTTGCTACCAACTTCCGCCAAACGCTTTGACAAAACAGCTGAAAGAACTGCCCTCTGGCACGGGTAAATGGCGGAACCCTATAGCAGGAGAACCCTAATAAAGCACCCGTAGGAACTTTAAAACTACAATGTCTTTTGTTTTACACAAGATGTCACCACAGAGCCACCCAAGATGACAATATCTGACTTTTAGGATTTTTTTCACGATCATATTATATGTAGTAAAAAAAAAAAAATTTTTTTTACTTTTTTTTTCAAAGACATCAACCATAAAGAACACAAACTTCAAACCATCATGTCATCAAGATGTAGTCATGTTTGTTAGCGCAGCATACACAGGAAGTCCGCTAACCTGTTTTCCAGGTCGGTCACGTGACATTCCGCATATAGTGAATTATTTTTATTCAAGCGGCATTATAAAGAGAAATTCTGTTAGTATTTTAGTTGTAAATAGTTTATTTGCATACGTAGAAAAGCTCTACATACAATAATACAGAGCTTTTCTACGAAAAAATATATATAACAATAATAATGATAATTATTATTTGTAGTAGTAGTAGTTGTCGTCGTAGTACTACTAGTAGTCATCATGTGTGTTGCAAGTTGCAACCCCCCTGCCTCCCCCACTTTTTCAACACCCACACTCCATAGTTTTGTTGATATGCTGCGGGCCACTAAAAAAATGGAAGACAGGCCGCAAATGGTCCCCATGCCAGAGTTTGGACACCCTGATAACTCGTTAGCATTTTGCTTGTTTTTACGACACTTTTGCGCCGTTTTACAACACTTTCGGCGGCGCCAAATAGTCCCAGTTCAAACGCAACATCGCCAACAAAATGGGGGAAAGGTGCCCCAGTTTGGTCAAAATTTGGCTAATTCGCCAAGTTTTATCACTTACAAGAAATTAAATAAATACTGTATCTTCTTACCTGGAGGGAAGAGCGATAGGAAGACAGCGAGGACTCTGCACACTTCAAGCGCCGAGGGTCTGCCTCTCTTCCCCATAACCATCCATCCAGCTCGGGGTCGCCCTTCACTCCTCTGCCTGGTTTAAGGGGCGACACGGCGTGGGACAAGTTAAGAAAAAAAGCCCGGAAAACGAGTCTGAAGTCGGCGCCGTGCTCTCTCATCACTCCCCCCTCCCCACCGGTAAGTGTACCGAAAGCTAGCTAGCCAGCCAGCCAGCCGCGGTTAAAAAGGCAGCGAGCAGGTCATTTCGTTCCTTCGCCTGAGGGAGCGTGGGGTAGCCGCAAACGTGTGTGCGCCAGCCGGGTAGAGGGAGGGAGAGAGAGAGAGGGCAGACCCGGCGAGCCAATCACGGGTCGGTGGGGGCCTTCACCAGCTCCGCACGGTTCATATTACACCTCAATGCGCAGGCTTGTTCGACGATGAGCCACCGAAGCGGTCACAAAGCACGATGAATTCAATAGCTCAATCCTAGCAAGACTGACCTTTAAACTATATTTAAGACGTCTGTGTATGACGACATAGTTGAAAATCCCAAAAGTTTGATCATTAGGGAGACATTTTAAACATTCATGTACAAAGATGAAAATAGAGGAACTATGCTCGTAGTAAAGAACGTGTAAAATCTAATTTGTTGTTTGTTTTTGGTTTGTATTTGTTTTGCCCCACTGTAGTAGGAATTTATTGCAAAAATTGGCAGAGATACAAAGCTAGAATAAACTGGTATTTAAGACATACAAAAAATACCAACATTAGTACTTGTAATGGCTCGTTTCACCATAATAATAATCTATTGTAAAAAAAATGTTGAAAGACAGTTTTAAAAACTTATTAGGTGTCAGTTATTTGTCACACACTTGTGGGCACACCGCCATGGCCTCCTCAAAAAATACAACTTAAAACGGATAACATTTCGAGTTATATCATTTTCTCACTGATCATATCATGTACTACTGTCAAGTCATAATGACTGTTTGAAAAAAAATAAAAAAATTTGTTTTGAAAATTGTAAACTTCCTTTTTTTGATTTTCTTGCACTATATGTGTGTGGCTCATATATTAATAAAAATGTACCATATAAATAACCATTGATAAATAAATTTAAAAAAGAACGAAAACACTACACTAGTAGTAAAGCCATGCAAAAACCACCAGAACCTGCTTTCTATGAGGTTTTGCTTCCAGCATAATTATAATCATTCATAGTAAATGACTAGAGCATCGTTACGTGCAGCCAATATGAAAGAGTTGGCATCTCACCACGATGGAAGAAATTACAATAATAAAAAAAAAAAAGAGTCACTGTCAATTATTTGTTTGTGTTTTGTTGTAAAGCGAGCCACGAGGCGCATTCCTACAAAACTCCAAACATGACAAACAAGAAGCAGTTTTTTCGCAGGCTAATCGACACACACAATCAGGAGGCTCTCAACATATGAGAACAGGGTGTCCCAAATGTTGGATTGGGAGCTAAAATGTGTTGCGGATGAATTTCGTCAGTACAAAGTCACCCCAAAAATGTTTTTATCTGTTTATATACATGTTGATGTTAAGGTAATATATCATAGGTTTGATTCAGTTTGTGCTCCATGAACCACATTGTCTAAGTTTGGAAAAACCCTAAATTTAAACATAATACAATAATAACAAGATTGAAGGGGGCCATGCAGTTATGCATGCACCAACTCTGGAAAATATCCTGATTGTGTCTCTTTGTCATGTACAAATCATGTCATTTTAAGTGTACCTAGGTTGTGGCCAGATGTAGTTTTTCCATACAGAGCAAAGAATTGCTGTCTTTGCAGTCCTCTCACGTATGATGGATTTGATCTTTTACAACTAGGGCTGATGAGCCTTCACACGTTTGCAACGAGGGGGGCCACCCCTGTGCGCACAGATTTCCAGCAATGTAGCCCAATTTGATGAATTGTTTGGACCTGTAGATGAAGACAATTTTTTTTGCCGACTTTCTCTTGACGCTTGGATAAGAATCATTCTGAGTAATACTCTCACCAAAGCAATCGTTAGGACAACCTCAAGATCTTAATTTCTAATTAGAAAATTATAAGGTACACGCCGTATACATTTATTTGTTGTTACCATGTGGTACAATGAACATCGACAGAAAATTCCATAGACATATATATAAATCTGCACAATTGGCGAGACAGCCCTATACATTGATCTACGACCTTTTATGATTGGATGATTCACAGGAAAGCATCCAATAGCCATTGTGACGTTGAATGCCATCTGAAAAGCCGTATATAGATCTAAAACGACAGAACGAGAATGTGACTTTATACTGGTTTAGTGCCATTAGACACAAGTATGCAAATATGTAAAATCCTTGCGTATTTTTCATTGACTGATTGAGAGGGAAAGTAATATTTGAGATCCAATCCAAATGACACCTGCAGTCTTGGATACAGCATTAATTTGTCATTTTTATGAGCATCTGGGTGGTACATATTGTGAGCCATATAGCATAATTGCCTGTCATTTTTTAATTTACTGTCACAATATCAATCAAAAATACCAATGTGCTTGCGAAAAAATGGTGTCTTTTCTTTACGTTAATGTAAATTCCCAGTCATCCACGTACGTCATGGTAATCCGCAAAGGTTGAGTCAAGGCAACTGGACTCATCTTGTTTATTGATTTATATTGATTGTTTATTCTGGTTTTCGGAAACCTTCAAAAACGACTTTGGAAATTAGGCCATTAGGCTAACGCTATACAGTATGTCGATGAATCCATATTATGTCACATCAGAGGCAGCATAAACGGTATATAACGATAAAAAATCCAGCGATGAGGGAGCATAACTTTAGATCTGTGATTCCACTTGTAAAATCTGCTAAGGCATTTGACTACCACGGCAGGGTCCACCTACTCGTCAAGATCGAAATGATGTACATTAACCTGAGCATGTAGTGCCAGTCAAATTAATCCCCCTGTTCCAACAGATGGCGCTTGTAAAATAAACTGGACCTCCTCAAACCGTGACACAAACGCACATGGCGTTACGACGACAGCCAAACCTGTCATTAGACCGCAACCTTATTGGACAGCACGGTTGTTGCTAATTGCAGCTGTCACGCTATCAGGGTTTTACCAACATGAAATTGTGTAGTTGGAGGGGTCGTGGGTGATTTCACTGCTCCCCTTGATTGGCTTTGGACGTGATAAATGGTCGCGAAATAAAGCGCTGCTCCACAGGTTTGCATCGACTTTCCCGGCAGCGACAGTTACAATATTTTAGATTGCGATGACATTGCTCATTTTGCACACGCACGTATATGAATTCCAAGAAAGAAATAATAAGGGTGAAAATACGCACGAACCAACCTTCGCGACTGCATGGAGTCCTGCAGGAACCCGGAGGACGGCGGACCAGACGCAGACGCCGTCTGGGAAATCCCTCTCTTTTTTTTTGAAAAAAAATAAACACGTCCAGTGTCAGTGTAATCCCAAATCAGACGCACTCGGCGGCTCTCTGCGCGTAAAATCCGCCAACGTGCACATGACGTCCAGCGTGGAAATAAAAAGTGCTTTCTCGGAGTTGAGGTTCATCCAAACCGACGCAAATCACTTGTGCCGCTTGCAACCGACCGCCAGTCGCTCGATAAAGAGGCATAATGTGAGATTAAGTCTCACAACTGGCCACATCTGCGCGTTTGATCAGATATTGTGGAGAAACAAACTCAATTTGAGAGAAAGACTGCTGCTGCTGCTGCGTGGCGAGGTCCGCTGCGTGGATGTTGTGAAATGGCTCGTTAGAAAGTGTGAGGGAGACAATGATCGGCTCTGCGTGACGCCGAGACTCAGCTGTGAAGTTGCTATCGGAGAGAATCTGAATAGTATGCACCATTCAAGTCCGCACGACTTCTCAACGTTGCACCAACAGCGAAAGACACTGTCAGCATCATTTTTAATTAGCTTTGATGTATATTGCGCTCCATCTTTTAAGCCTCGTTTGTTTGTGCTACAATCTAACAGCCCCTAGAAAGTAGTTTTGAACCTCAACAGAGACAGTTTACAGTATGGTGCCTTGAGATATGAGTGGCCAGATTTCCAAGTTTTTCAAGATAGGATCCATCGTTTGGCTGATTTCTTGCTTTGACTTGCGAGCAAAAATTAGACATACAGGTGCTTTATGGTGGCATTGAACTCAACTCACTTCAAAGCCAGCAGCAGTTTGGCACATAGTGAACAATTCTTCAAAAATAGGCTTCAAGCTGTTTAATGCCACTCCCAGTTGAAGTTTACTGTCAAACTAAACATTAAACGGGGAATTACTTGTCTATTTAAAACAACGGCATAGCTTTGCCCAAGGAGAGTCTATTTAGTTAATGCTAACAATGCAAAATGTCATAGACGGGCTAAGAAACAGCATCAGTGTTGCGGTGTCAAACCCATTAATTAAGCAATGGCTATTTGAACACAAACGGTGGAGCACAAACCTATCCAGATAATATACTGTAACAACACTCCCAGGCATGTTTTCTTTATCCTCTGCGAAGAACAACAAATATTACTGCGGTTTACTCAGGAGCTGTGACCTGCTCCGTGTATATCCTGTCTGTATTATACTGCCCCCAGGTGGCAATGGCGCACACACCAGAAGGAGGAGCACAATGTCCATTGAATTGATGCAAAAGAAAACTTTTAATTATCATTCATGTATGTTTTTCTATTTTTCTATGTATAATATTGTACCAGAGTGATATGTTTCTCATTAAAAAAAGCATTTCTTTTTTGTGGGGGGGACAGGGGGAGGCTGGAACAGATTGTCATTTCCATTTATTTCAACGGGGATGCTTTGAGATACAAGCGTTTTGACTTATGAGCTTGGTTACAGAACGACTCAAACTCGTATCTGAATACACCGCTGTATATGGATTTATGTTGTGGTCGCAATTGGAAAAAACATCCAGCAGGTTAGAAGATGACAAATCCACCATAATGAGAATTTAATGGGAATGGGCACATAGCAGCAGGGTAAGAGGGGGTTAGAGTGGGGAGGGCCGCACAGAGGCTGCACCTGTGTTTTGGGATCAGGCTGCAAGCAGGAAAATTCCGCCGCAAACCACCCCTCCCCCCTTCCCTACTCTCCAGCCTGAACTTCTGCCCACACGGGTGGCTCTCCCGGCTACGGTTTCTCCTCCTCTGATCAGAAAAATTCATCACGCCAGAGTGTGTAGAGATTTCCCAGCTACCTCTCTCTGCCAAGATACAAATCAAGATGGGGGGGACAGAAATGGTTTGGTATTGGGCCTTTGTAGCCTTCTGCCAAATACTACGCAGGAGACGCTACATTAGTATGCAACCACCAGACAGCGCTTTCACATGACATCACTCTTTTGTGTATCTGGCAAGAAAGCGACTTCTGTAATTTGCCGGTTTCAGCCGCGGACCTGCATGGCCTCTACAGATGGCCGTTGAGAGGCAGCATATTTTACGTTGATGTAAGAAGAACATGGAAGGGTGACGCTCTAGTGTGAAAAGGACGGTTTTAGAGGTGTCGGATGCTAGCCGCCTTCTCAAACACAGCTGCCTGTACATGCCGCCTTGCAGAGGTTTTGTGACGGGGCAACATAACAGATCTGCTTTACATATGACTAGCTAATCCTGGGCATGCACTGGGCCAATTATGCCCGCTTCAAGGGCATTTCAGAGATGATTTCAAATTGAATCAACAGCCATTAATCAGCTATCAATTACACAAAATCTACAAAATAGATGCTTCAATTATGCCCATTGCAATTTTTGACAGTGAGCAGCCACGTGAAACCCTTGCTACCAACACCAACTTGTTTAAAGCGGATCAGCAACAACCTGAACGGACAGTTTCAGCGGCCAAGTTGTGGCGGTTCGTCGTACTAAGTGAGCACTTTAATTGCTACTTTTGACTTTCCATCCTATTTGGATTTTAACAGCCACATTTCTAAATAAAATAGCCCATGTTGAGGAGTCTGATACGAAGTAAGATTTGTTAACGGTAAACCTGCTTTCCTTTAGTGATCTTTGATGCCATGTGTTGTAAAAAGCATTTTAAGCATGGACGTGTTCAGAAATAAAACGGCTTTATGCTGATTCTGATTATTCGACTTCGAGGCAACCGACCGGCCCTGTGCTTCATGGATACGACCATATAAAGACATCCCTGACAGCTGGATGAAACGAGAAACCGACTGTTCGGAGCAGTTATGAAGCCAAGATGACTTTTATCCACATCTACCACATTACTGTATTACTGATGTAGGGAGCCTCTGTTTTCATTACAGGTTGCTAGTCTTATTTGTCTATTTGAAAAACTGCACAAACACATCAGATTGTCATGATGCTACTTTGCGGAGGAGTTGGGTGTGGGCCAAGGAAAGGAGGAACTTGATACATCATGACTCAGATCTGAACAAGAGGCAGATACATTTTTAAAACCATGATAAAACAGAATTTCTCAGAATTACTGGACCTTCCAAGCAAAGCTTACGTGTGACTAATTCTGTCAACATATCCGGTTTCTTTATGATAGATAGAAGGTATTTTTTTGTATTAATGAAGATGTCAAATACTGTACGTATTGACTAGGACAGATGCCTGACTGACTTATCCAACAGAGTAAAAAAGTACTTGTTGTCAAAAGATGGAGACGATGTGCATTATATTTCCCGTGCTTGTTAATCAGAAAGGAGCCATGCATCCAGCAGTCTGTTTTTTGATAATGAGGTGTGAGGATGAATTCAAAAACTCCATTAAGAGGTTATATGTGGAGCTCCGCAGAGACGCTGTGTGGAATTATTTCCACGCTCAATAACTACATGAATGCAGGACGCTTGCATATAGGCCTCTTCGTGCCCACAGAGAAGTGAGCTTGAATACGTGAACCCTCATTACGCAATCTCCTTTCTCCTTCTGGAGCAGAAAGGTGAGTCTTTTGAAAAGCCAGACCGCAATCCATGCAGAATAAAGCATTCTGTTTAATTCTGGATGTGGACTGCACTAGACAGAGTGTGTGAAGATGTCAAGACAAATAATTAGCATTGCTGCAAAACAGTTATGACCTCAATAAAAGGCAGCACGTCAAAGATACCTTCATTAACCGGTAACAGTTTTTGACAATGAACTATCATCACAATCCTACACCTGGCAGAATGTTATTTTATGTTGGGAAGGGGCCATGACTGCATCAGAATGCGAGATGCCTTAAATGAAAGCTTATCTCCACATGACAGCTGTCTTTATAATTTCCTGCCTCACAAATTCCTTCACAAATAGTAAAAGACTGTACTGGCTATTCTATATATCAGTGCGCACTATTCAATAAACAATGCTAGGCAGAAGTTGAACTGATTATCCAACTACTCGACACGTATAGTCCGCATCGATGTTTAAACCCTAAAGTCGACTAATCGCTAATCAAGTGTCTGCTCCCGTCGCAGGAATATACCACTCTGTGGGGGAGTGAAATGTACGACCAACAGCAGTGTTCATAAGACTGCGCAGGTCAGAGTGTACCGGCATGAATATAAACTGGCTGTGTATGAGAATAGTTAGCCTCTCTAGCTTGTGCTATTTTGATCGCTGCCAGTCTTCAAAGATTCATACCAGCAGGACCAAAGAACTGCCGGGGGCACGGACAACAACTGTGTGCTAACGAGAATGTTATTCATTATAGAAGTTGTAGGCATATGATACAAAACACACCAACATCTAATGCTACAGAGTATGGAACACAAGATGAGACCGGCCGGTTCATACAAGAGAAACGTCACTAATTACGACAACTACTTTCAGTGTAAAGATGAATTTTTATTTTATTCTGTGCCAGTCCGTTGAAATGTAGACTATTTTTACATGGACCCGGTCCAATGCGGGGGGAAATAAAAAACAGTCGTATGCTGAAGAAAATATCAACGACGTCATCAATTTATGGACTTCGACTCAACTTTTATCACATTATATTCAACCGTAATAAATCTTCAGTCATTCAACGACTATGATATGCTTATAAAGGTACATGCTACCATTTTGTGGGTGGTAAAAATAAGCAGCCTGAATTCTTGTAAACGCTTTAAAGTCCCGGCTTCTTGTTTGTGGTTGTTGAACTTTACTGTGTCCCGTTGAGTTGTCCTGTATGCACAGCTGCAGCGGCTACATCCTGACCTTCCTTTTGTCCCGTCTTGTCACAATAGATGCAGTGAAAAGCTCAAGTTTTTGCAGGTGCAAGCAAATTATCGGCCACCCAAAATCACTTGCTCTGGATATAGTAAGAATTTTTTTCCTGAGCGTGATATCAGTGTTTGCTGTTGTTTCCTCCTAGCTATCATCATCGGAGTTATAAACAGAAACACTCTAAATTTAGTCCATTCAGTAGACGAGTAAATCTGCTACATTGTTGGCTCACAAGTTATTCATAGATCACCTTTAACTGACCACCCACATGGAACTTTCTAAGTTCCCCAGCCAAGCGAGCCACAAGCTGCTCCATTTTGCTCCATTTTATTCTGATCACACTATCAGCAAATTTAGCAAATGAGTGCATATAAAAGGTCTGACCCAATCCTGGCATTGTCGGTGCAAAGCGGCTCTCATTTGCAATTTAAATTGGCAATCTTTTCTTAATTTATTAGCATGGGTCAGCTGCTCGATAAGATTCTAGCACAGTTCATCCGAGAGCATAATTTTATCCTATTCCAGCAAAGGGAAATAAATTTGCAATTCTAGCTCCGAGTTGAGGATCATTTCCATGATGAAATATTTATGGTCCCCTCAAAAGTGGTAAAGAGTGGAATTCAGTGGTGGCTAGAGAAGGGATTAATTCCAAAGTCATTCTCATGTATGGCATTTCTAGTTTCAAGTCCCCATTCATTAGATCGTCTCAAACATTTGAAAATAATGATACCGTCAATCATGTCTCAATGCTGAATCATAATACATTTGCAATGCCAGTGTAGTCTTTGTGGACTTCTTCATCTTTGTACTGTGGTTCATTATAGAGTTGTAGAAATTCCAGCGCCTTGGATCAAGATTAATTGAAGTCCAAGGATGTATAATTACAGGAAAATGCAAAACGATAGCTACAGCCCTCTGAGATGGTAGACTTCTCCCTCGGGCTAAGTGAGGCTTTGATTTTTCTGTAACTGTAAAGTGATACTGTAATTTGGACCATCAAAATAGAAAAAGGTTAACTGAATGAGACAAACAACAGGGAAATTACCCATGAATTGATTGCGGAATGTGTTGTGCTTAATATGACATGAAATAAGTGAATACTGGATGTTTTCTCGTAGGCCCTGCCATCATAGCTGAAGTCCTATGACAAAGACAAGATGTCACCTGGTGTTTAGTCAGGTGTTTGTCGAGGAGCGGAATGATGGAGTCTGTTGACTTTAACTGACAGCTCGCTGTAGCAACACCTCACACAGTGTCACTGTCTTGAAAAGTTGTGAAACAGGAAGTGACTCGACCCCCCCAAAAATACAGAAAAAAAATCCCATTGCTAGAGACAGAATAACATCATTGAGTCATAGTTGCCTTCAGGCCAAGTTGATCTTTTCTGTCTCAACTTGCAGGCCGGTCTACTCAACAGTGAGTTTAATTAAAGCAAGGGTAGGAGTCAACACTTTTTTAATCTTATCATAAAGCTTATTCATGACTGTACAGCTTGAACTTGTTAAATAATACATTTCAAGACAGACGTTTTTCACATTATCTGGAGTCATATGAATTTTTTTTTCAGTTTACTTCTCGCTGCTAACGCTCCAAATGAGATGCTGTCAACATTTAATGCAACGGAAAATATTGATGATTTATGCCCTCTCCCTCAAGTAGCAGTGTTTCAACCGTGCCATAGTCTAAATCAACATACAGTATTTGCACGATTGATAGATGAAAATACACGCAGGTTATTTAGCAAAGCAAAAGTTGTAGTTCCAGATGCGTCCATCCAAGAAAAATATAAATGAGGCTCGTCTACAATTCAAATCATATTTGTATCACGCTATTGTCATTTGTCATTCAAATTACAACAGTTTTGTTTTCTGTCTTATGAACCGTAGCTATAGTCAAAAACTCAAATCTTTAAACGTCGATTTAATGGGCTAAACATTGATAGACTGTCTTGTTTCCTGTGATTATCAAACGATACCTGGGTGAGCTCCAGTCCAAGAATAACTGGTTTCCACAACCTTGGGGCTCCCTTTTCTCTGACAGTAAGATGTGGCTAAAAAAATAGGCTAGCTTCCTCATTCATTTTAATGCGACCGGTGCACTGGCAGACAGAGCGGCAGAGTCAGAGAAATGGCCTCTGGCAACAAACGCTTAACAGCTTCATTTAAAAGTTGGTTCATGCGCAGCATTTTCTGCCGTTCTGCAAAACTCTGCATTGGCATGGCAAAATGAAGCTATTACGTCAAATATCTCTCTTAGAGAGAGGTGTTGCTTCTGTTTGTCCGGGCTCACCATGCTTGAGTAAGAAAATTATCTTTAAATTTTTTATTTCAGCTCCTGTTTGAGTCATTCTGCAGTGACACCAAGGTCTGATAGCAGCAGGCATCATCAATAGATAGCGTTCATTAGATGTTCGTCAAAATTGAAATTGCTGTATTTGTTCTCATCCGCAGCATGAAAATGCGGCACAAATCTTTGATGATAAAATAAAAATAACTATGTCAGGACAGAGAATGCACACTGACAGCTTTTGCAGATTTTTATTTTCACTTTATTTATTTATTTATTCCCCCCACCGCCCTCCCCCTCACCCCAGATGGCGAGCACATGTACGTTGGCTTTTCAGCTGCAATGGATGTTTTTTTCCACATTAAGGTGAGCGCCACTCGTGATCACCGCTGTATCTTTGCAGCAAATTCCAGGGTAACATCTCTCACCAACACTCACAAGCATAATGAGTGAATGATCCTAATAAAAAAAAAAAAAAAAAAAAACTGACTTTAATTTTGTCTTCAAATATGGCTAACTTTATGACATACAGTGGATCCCATCCATCCATCCATCCATCCATTTTCTGAGCCGCTTCTCCTCACTAGGGTTGCGGGCGTGCTGGAGCCTATCCCAGCTATCATCGGGCAGGAGGCGGGGTACACCCTGAACTGGTTGCCAGCCAATCGCAAGGGACATACAAACAAACAACCATTCGCACTCACATTCATGCCGATGGGCAATTTAGAGTTGTGGGAGGAAACCGGAGTGCCCGGAGAAAACCCACGCTGGCACGGGGAGTACATGCAAACTCCACACAGGCGGGGGCGGGGATTGAACCCCACTCCTCAGAACTGTGAGGGAGACGCTCTAACCAGTCGTCCACCGTGCCGCTACAGTGGATCCCACAAGGCTAAAAACAATCCGCACCAGGATGCTTGTTGATTTCCAATTTGTTAATATTTCGAAAAGAGTCCAACAGACACCAACCATTTTATATGAAAAACTCTGGAACAATATATCTCAGCGCTAAGAATTATGCCTCATAGTCCTTTGCTCTTTTCACATGTTTTTAAAATATTATCGCAGTAAAGAGGGAGGAAGTTAGCAATCAAACATCAGTTTTACAATTGCTTTTTATACACTATCCTTATAGCTCTCATAAGTCTTAGGCTATGACCAACACAAAGCCAATAAAGTGCTGTTAACCTTTACCTAGCGCTTTATTGATCTGTCTCCTGCAATAATTGTAATATATGTGACCTTTTATGAATACATTTCCACATTATTCATACTTCTACTATTAATCCAGGAGGCCCCCTCTATTTGTGCCTGCGACTCCCCTTTACTCCCCAGAAGCAACTGTCACCCTGGAAGATTTTAACACAATGGAGTCTGCAAACATATTTGAAGGCATCCATTTGGGACCAGCACCAGGAGACAGCTGAACTAAGCCCTGGCAGAGAAGGCCATGACAGATGTGTAAAGCATGAGCAGCGACTCAAAAGAGAACTGGACCATTCAGACATCAGCACAGACCGGCCTCAGGCTGATCTACTGCGCCACTGATGTCCATGCGGCTCGATTCTTTGCCAAAGTAAATAGGCTGGAGTGAAAGGTGCATTTGGTTTTGAAATTTTCGAAAGTTTTCTAAGCCATTGCTGACTAAAGTCAAAGATAATACATTTTCTTCCAAGTACGCACTTCTTCAAAATATCAGTTGAGTGTAGAGTCACAACTAATTATTATTTCAATAATCGATTCATCTGTTGATTATTTTTTCAATTAATCAATGAATCAGATTTAAGAAATACTTAATTTCCATCCTTTTATTCAAAAACCGGACAATATTTTAAATTGATCGTGCAGAAAATGCACAAACATAAATTCTGATTCAGTTATTGCATGTCCGTAACACGTCAGAAAATAGGCAAACATTTTGATCATTGTTTTCCAAAGTAAAAAAAAAAAAGATAGACTGGCGATCCACCAGCTCATTTAAAATGAGACGTCTGCGATGGGGTAGGCGTCACCAGAGCCCACTTAAATCCTCTCCAAACGATGCGAGTTACCCTTTAAAAGCGGCGCATATAGTCTTCCATGCTTACGTGGAAGAGGACTCAGAGACCCGTGCGTGACTGGAGCAATGAAAGTTAGTGGTATACCCTTACTAAATGCAGAATTAACTGGCTATTTAAATGTGTCCGTGGACCTCATTGGTCTGTATCCCCTCCGATGATCGATCATTTCCACTGACACGAATATCAAGATGCGCACCATTTGCGCTCCAGCGCAGGTTGCGCAGTCTACGAATGTAGAGCCCATAGTCTTTTCATATTGGTTCAATTTCTGCAGTGTCTATCTGTACTTGTAAATTGTTCCAAAGTTCTTGCCACTTCAGATTTTCTCACTCAAGAGTCCCCACGTTGGGAGGCATGCAAGTAACCATTGCTGATTGGACTTGATGGCTCGTGCTGTTCCTTGGTTGGAAAACAGTTAGAGACGACTAGTCATGCTTTGTGATGTGCTGTGAGCTCAGCGATAAAACCCTTAACTTGTATGGCTATTTAGATGAAAGACATGCTACTTTGTTTGCCCATAACACTGGATTATCGGTTTAACCATTTCCCTCTTGGCGACTGGCTAATTCAATGTAAAATTTCACTTTTGAGACAGTGACATATTGGCTGCTCTCAGCGCTGCCTGTGTGACAATTGTGTGCAGCATTGGCATACATTTGTAGAGCACTTCAAACCATTTTAAATTGGTTAGAAAATGTATGTAACAATTTTGAAAGTCTCTCTCTGCGGTTGTGACGTTTCTGGCTCTTCTAATCCTCGACACAAAGCCTGGATGAGCAACATCATCAGTGTGTGTCAAAATGGCAGGCTTAAGAAGCAGGCCCTGGCTTGCGCGCTGTCTTTTGCTGCAGTGATGGAAACTTGGCTGACTGTTTACTTACTTACTGTAACATGGAGGAGTAGAGCTGGTAGGTTTTGTGTGGGCACTTGTCTCAAACAAAGAAACTGTCCATTTTTTGGTGCTTTCACCCTCTGTTTGTTGGAACGTCATAAACATTTCTGCTTCAGCGTTAAGTCTTTCCATAAAGAGACATGGCTCACCTTACGTTCTTCTATTGGTATTATCGACTTAGTCATATTGTACTGAGCAGCCATGATTAAGACGTGTGTACTTTTTTTTTTATGTCACATTTCCAGTTGTGTGGTCATTATCATTCAAATTATCATTATCATTTAAATGTTTTCCATCACTGCTACCTTTATGTGGTAGAATCGAGGGGGAAAGAAATCCTTAAAAACACTACCAGGGTTTTTGACTAGATTCCACTGTATAATTCAAAACATGACACAGAGACTATTTCCACTACTGTGCAAAATGGTTTACTTCATGCTTCACTACGAAAGTACTTCAGTACAAAATCTTCATTTGCACAGGGGCTTTGAGGTACGTAATGAGAAAAACTGCTCTACCCAAAACACTGTACACCGCCAGCAAAAACAGGAGCGATTTTCTGCTGCAGATTGTTGACACTTTAAATGAAAGTGATTTGTGATAAACTATCTCAAAATAGTAAATGTCCCACCCAGAAATATATTTTGACATTTTCATTTAGACCTTGTCAAGTGCTGAGGATTTAGCCTGTAAATGATGTGGGGTGGGGGGGAATCGTAACATTTCCAATCTGGTCTGCTGAAAATGAAATATCCATCTATAAATTTCAGTGACACCTTCTTTATTTTACCTTATGTAGAATATAATATGCTGTATAACGAATTTGGATGCTGTCATTTTCATTAACTCGGCCGTGTTTCTACTGGAGCTCCCAAAGGTGAACTAATTCTGGCAGCATGGTGCTGGATCAGTCCAACCACCTGTCATCTTACTTCTGCCCATGGCCTCTTCTGTCAAACACTTGCTCAAATTCCTGCTTGTACCCCACACAGCACCTGTGATTGGCTCCCTTGCTGCCATCACAGCTGTCAAGCCTCGCCTCAGTGTTAATTAAAGCAATAGACCTCCCAAAAAGCTGTTTATTTCAACAGCTCAGTGTTTTAGTTACACACTGCAGCCAAAAATTACATGTGCAAGGAGCCCGAGTGTACAGAACATTAAGCTGTGTACATGGCTTCAGAAAATGACTTGACGTCATGCAGCGTCCCCATAATGAACTCTTTGAAGTGTTAAACCTTTATTTGTAGCTTGTTAAAAGGCCTCTCGTTATTTGACACTCCTTGCTTTTGGATCTTATGTGACATTCTAGCGAAGTGTCAAAGCGCCACTTGTACAGTCACAGATCAGCCACAGCAGAGTGAAACACAAGTCTGCAGCGTTTGTGCCCAATTGGATTTTTGTCAACTTCACCCTTGGGGACTTTTGTTCCCTGAAAGCTGGGATGCATCTGCTGCAACACATTGATCCAAGCCATCCAGGCACTCCAAGCTTGTTGGGACAAAAAGGCAGGCACTCCTCTTTTGTGCAGCTTAATTTCTAAAGCATGATTTGCGCAGTAAAAGTAATTTGTGGACAACGGCCTCCCAGCCATCCCCAAATAACGCCAAATGCTCTTATCAGAAGTCCTCGAATATTAAAATCTGGCAATGACCTACCAAGATAAAGGTAATTAATACCCAGACCTAGTCTGTATTGCAAATTATGGTTGTTTCTGGAGTTTCCTTACGTATGAATGTGAGCGCGAATGGTTGTTTGTTTACATGTGCCCTGCGATTGGCTGGCGATCAGTTCAGGGTGTACCCCGCCTCTCGCCCGGAGATAGCTGGGATAGGCTCCAGCACACCCGTGACCCGAGTGAGGCTAATGAATGATACAATGGATTAAATGCCATTATTTGATCAAGTGTATACAAATTTAAAACAATAAAAAACGCTCGTCAGCCTCTGATTTTTTTTGGATTTCACAAATTTTCCCATTGATCGACCAATAATATAATGACAAATGTTGTTAAGATTTTCAACAATTGAGGTTCCAGTGTATATATAATTTATAAAGTGAACCTTATGAAACTAATTTTGACTATAAAGAGGCTTCAATGTCTTTACCATTCTCTTGAATATCTTCTTGACATTCAAGCCTTGTCAGACTGACTTTTGATGTTGGTGGAATGTCTGTCTTTGGCTGATTATCAATGTGGTTCCGACTTTTCTTTTCAAGTTCAAACACCAGGAGCGACGCAGAGCCTTGACTTTGGATCAAACATCTGATCCCAAGTTGGGCCATCACCATATTTACCATCAGGTTTCTGACACTCTTTCAAATTAGTCAGCAATGAAGCGCTCTGTTCCTTGAATAGTCTTTGTCCTTCTGACTGAAGGAGTTTTTTGGGGGAAAAAAATAGCGGGGGTGGGACTGGATTGGGGGGGGGGGGGGGGCGGCGTAAACGTCCGGTTCTTCAAATGCCCCCATTCAGGCCGAACGAAAAGATTTTTCCCAAGCCCAGTGTTCTCACACTGGTGCTCGCATCTCAAATAAACCTCCTATGGATTCCAAACTTAAGAGAATGGGCTTTGGGGGAGGGGAGCAGCGGGTTGAAGGACCAAAGAGAGGGGAAGGGGGATGTGTGCCAAATAGAGCGTTTTATAGAGATGCTGATTTCTCATTCACTGGCCTCTGTAAGGACAGAAACCCAGTGGAATGCACATTGAGTGCTACGATTCTCATTCAGGGACCATAATGCAGCAGTGTATTAGTTGAGAGTTCCCCTGGTGGGAACATTGTGACCCTAAGAACTTGCTGAAAAATAACCACGGTTCCGTGATTGCGGGGGCATTGTGAAGGGTACTCCGCTTCTCACCTGAAAAAGAAAAACAGAAGCCCTCTTGACGTGTTTACACTAAGCCCTCTTCTGCCTTCCCAGTGGAGCAAAGAAATAACATGAATTGTGCCCGAAAGTGCGGAAATGCACTGTATAATCTAGATCTTAATCAGGCCATTCACGAGGACGATGGATGCCATATCACATATTTTATCCTTTCCCTTTTTTAAATCTGCGGTAGATCACCATGAGCACATTGTTAATTTGACGATTGTCACAACATAAAGCCTTCACACCTGATAAACATGATAAAACACCAAGCAGTGGTGCAACAGTGCACACTGAGCCAACAGAGTGCGTCATTTTCAAATGTAAAACTTCCACTCGAAAGAACTTTCTTTGACATAAAAAAAAAATCATAGTTCCAAAATGCACCAGCCTATAAATTAATTATTAGTTATAATTTTTATATTTTGTAGAAATATGGGGCGTTCTGATACTGTGGAATTAATCGAGAATATTTTACGGTTTGCGACACAACCAGGGATGAGCGTGTGACTAAATGTCCTTGATCAACAGGGGAAAATTAAAATTAGCGATGTAATTGGATAAGTAACACTCACGAATGTGCACGAAATATTTTTTCAATATTATTTTTTGATGGCACTTAGACAGTCGAGCCTGGAAGTAATGACAACAATGACAGTCAGTCTGGCACCTTGGTGGCACCTTGACTGACGAGTTTCATTCCGTGACCAAGCTCGTAACTCAATTTACTTGTACAGTATATCAAATAAATGTGACCCCTTGAAATGAATCGAAATGCCATTAATCGGTTCCAGTCCCCCAAAAACCACCACAATTTTTGAGGACGTTTTTCATGATGTAAGATAACACTGTATTGTAAAAGATAAACAAACACATACATTAAAAGAAAATTTAAAGAGAGACTTAAAAAAAAAAAAGTGTAATTAAACCGAAAGTGACATACGCACACTGTAGTATTTGTGTTGACGTGGCTTTAAAGAGCCTAATGAGTGATGTCAGGAGCTCTGATTCCAGCTACGATTGGCCATTTTCCAACTCTGCCCGATGCTCCTTGAGGATGTGTTCATTTTGTATTTTTGTGTTTGAACCTTTGTTCCATTCAATAAAGAGCTATCCTTTTTCCACTTCACTCGAACCCCGCTTATCTGAAGCTCTCAAATTTTGCCTTATGGATGCATGACATTCGGGTTTAGTCTATGCGAGCTGCTTTAGGAGAGTGCATCGTGCGTGTTTTACGTATGAACAAAGCAACCCAAGGCCTGGGAGTCCAGCGAACGTACCATTAAGGCTAGCTGGAGAGTGCAGCAAGTGACAGCTCATTGGCTAATGCTCAGTGAAAGGGGTATTTCTCAGTGAAAGGTGAAAGGGGTATTCAGTGATATTTCTATTTGTGCTGTTTGGATGGGGCGTTCACAGTAGAAATGTTTTTTTATATAAAATGAGTGCACAAAGCTTAGGTTTTTATATTGCAACCCCCCAGTCAGCTTGCTGTCTTGCTGAGTCCTTATGGTCGACTTGCCTCTGCATCATGAAAAGACTGAATGTCTTTTATGAACGTGTTTCTATTATGTTCGTTGATTGTCTTCTAAATGGTATGGCAAGGTGTTATTTATGTCATGAGCCATCCTACAGTACTACGGTTGGAGCCTGGGTGGCACTTTACGCCATCTCGCCCTCTCTCTCTCTCCCCGGTCTCTCTCTTTCCAGCACCTTTCTTGGCCGCGCACCTGTCACCAATCAGCCCTTGTTACCACCTGCTTTTAAGCCTGCCTGAACCTGGAAAACTTTGCCAGAGTGTTGAAGCTTCCAAGCGGTCCAATGGCTCCCCAGTCTCTATTTAAGCCTACTGAATTCCTTGTCAACATTCTGACCTTAGTGTCCTTCCTTGTTCTCACAGTATCCTCCATGTCCCTCGTCAAGTGGATCTCTGCCACCTCACCGTCAAGCCAGCCGCTCGTCTTCGTCACTGCCTGCCACGTATTCTCTGCCTCAAAAACTCCGCCAGCGCATCCCAAGGACCATCCCCATTTCCCTTTCAATAAATTGTTCATCACAATCTGTCCGTCTGCTATTGGGTCCAGTCTCCATCCGTTCGTGACAGAATACTCTGGCCACAAATGGACACAGCAAACCCAGAGGCGCTTAAACATGCACTCATCCTCCAAGGCCCCCACATTGGGCGACAAGAAAAAAACTCTTCAAGAAATCATGGAATCGCTACACTCCCTCACGCAACGTCTCCCTCCTTTCTTAGAAGATACAATCCGACCACTCAGCAGTAAGTACTCCTTCCGAGCTACCCCACCTCCCGTACAAAGAACCTCATGTCCTTCCGCCCGAGCCCTACTCCGGGGACCTAGGTGCATGTAGCCAATTTCTCCTCAATTGCTCCCTAGTATTCAACCTTCAACCGTACAGCTATCCCACCGAACAATCCAAGGTCGCGTTTGTCACTAACCTCCTCTGCGGCAAAGCAGCCAAATGGTCCACCACTTTATGGCACAACTCCTCCCCGGTACTCCAGTCATTTGATTATTTTCCCGCCAAACTCAAAAAGGTCTTTGATCACCCCGTACAGGGCAGAGAAGCCACCCGTGGCCTCCTTACGCTCACTAAGGGCGCTAGTTCCGTAGCTGCCTATTCAGTTGAATTTAGTATACTTGCGGGTCGGATGACGCTGCGTTTAGGGGGATTTTCATTCACGGCCTTTCGGAACGGCTGAAAGACAAGCTCCCTGCCTCCTCTCTCTGGAGGCTCTCATAACACTCGCCATTCGCCTGGATAACAGACTACGAGAGAGGGGAGTTTGAGCGCACAAGATCACTCCCACCGTGAGCACCATGCCGTCAGCATCTCACCCACCTTCTGCACCACCTACTGCCCCTTTGTCATCCCCCATTGGACCTGATGAGCCCATGCAAATTGGTAACACACGATTAGATCCCCAGGAACGTCAGCGTCGCATCATCCAGCGGCTGTGCATTTATCGCGGTCAATCAGGTCATTTCATTGCCACATGCCCCTTGTGACCAAAAAGACCAGCCTCGACCTGAGCCGAGAGCGCTGTGGTGAGCCAGTCCACCATTTCCTGTGGCTCTCCCTCCCATATGACTGTCCCTGCTTGTATCCCCCGCAGTCTTCCAATCCTTCATCATTGACGTTCTACGTGACATGTTAAACCGGTTTGTTTTTGTGTACTTGTACGACATCCTCGTTTTCTCTCGCTCCACCGAAGAACACCGCAGTCATGTACGCCAAGTCTTCCAGCACCTCCTTGAAAACCGCCTGTATGTCAAACCCGGAAAATGCAAATTCCATCTCCCCTCCGTACATTTTTTAGGCTACATCATTGCCAAAGGACAGATGCAAACAGACCCCGACAAGATCCAAGCAATCATTGACTGGCCCACTCCCACCGGAAAGTACTACAACACTTCCTCGGATGTGCCAACTTCTACCGCCGCTTCTTCCGCAACTACAGCAAGGTCGCATTTCCCCTCACCAGCCTTACATCCACCATCTCCTCCTTTCAGTGGACCCCAGCAGCATCCCAAGCTTTCAGCCAACTCAAAACCCTTTTCACCAGTGCTCCCATCCTACATCACCCCGACCCCTCCCTCCAGTCCGTGGTGGAGGTTGACGCCTTGGATGCTGGGGCAGGGGCCGTCCTCTCGCAGCGGGACCCCACGTCCCAGAAATGTCATCCCTGTGCCTTTTTCGCCTGTCGACTGTCCCCTACCGAGAGGAATTACGACGTTGGCAATCGAGAGCTGTTTGCCATAATATGGGCATTGGAAGAGTGGAGGCACTGGCTGGAGGGGACTGAATTATTGTTTATCATCTGGACTGATCACAAGAACCTCTCTTACTTCCGTTCTCCAAACGCCTTAACCCCCGACAAGCTTGCTGGGCCCTCTTCCTAAGCCAATTCAATTTCAGCCTCTCCTTCCGACCTGAATCCCGCAACAGTAAATCTGACGCCCTATCCCGCATGTTCTCACCCCCCTCCAGCCCTGCTAAACACAAGACTATCCTCCCTTCCTCCTGCTTCATTGGTGCTGCCTCATGGAAAATAGAACGTATTGTCAAACGCGCTAAACAGACTCACCCTGACGCCAAAACCGGACATCTGAACCGTCTTTTCGTACCCGATTCCGCACGCTCTGACCTTCAGTGGTCCCACAATTCCAAGCTCACGTGCCATCCCGGTATCACCAGCACAATCCATTTCATTTCTGGTAGCCCAGCCTGGTCAAAGACACCCGGGAATTCTCCAAGCCTGCTCCGTCTGCGCCCGTGGGAAGGCTTCACACCTCCTTCCAGCTGGTCTGCTGCGCCCCTTACCTATCCTGAGCCGCCCCTGGTCCCACATCACTTTGGACTTCCTGCGCCCTTCTGAAGGTAACACCATCAGTTTCACTATTGTCGATCGTTTTTCTAAACATGTCCATTACATACACCTCCCCAAGTTACCCTCTGCTTTTGAAACTGCTAACCTCCTTGTTCATCATGTTTTCAAACTCCACGGCATCCCCATTGATATCGTCTCGGACCGAGGCCCCCAGTTCTCCTGCCTGGTCTGGAAATAATTCTGTAAAGCATTGGGCGCAGCAGCCAGCTGCTTCAGGGTACAATCCACAGACCAACGGCCAGACGGAGCGGGCGAATCAATCCCTGGAGTCAGCCCTTCGCTGCATTGCCGCACGCAACCCCACTTACTGGAGCTCATTCCTTCCGTGGTTCGAATACGCCCACAACTCCCTCAGCAGTTCCGCCACCGGTATGTCTCCGTTCATGGCCTGCTACGGGTTCCAACCTCCGTTGTTTAAGGAACAGGAGCATGCGGTGGCGGTTCCCGTGGTGAGGGTTCACCTGAGAAGGGTCAAGTCTGTGTGGAAGGATGTCAGGGTGGCCTTAGTCCGATTGGCGGAGAGGAATAAATGGCTTGTGGACCGTCGTTGTGGTCCAGTGGGAGGGGTTACCAGTACCTGGTGGACTGGGAGGGGTATGGTCCGGAGGAATGTTTCTGGATTTCTCAGGAACTTATCCTTGACAACTCCCTGTCGCCAAGGACCATCCCCATTTCCCTTTCAATAAACTGTTCACCACAACCTCTCAGCCCCCGCCGGCTCTATGGTCCAGTCTCCATCCGTTCATGACAATTTATATTTTATATTTATATGATTATTATTTATATTTATAAGGGACGAACCAGGGACCTATTCAGGGTGGGAATCCCAGAGTGACTCGCAATACGATATGGTCTTTTGTCAACAGTGATGATAATATCACATTACAGCAAATGTGTGATAATAGCTATATTGCTCAGAAATATACAAAACCAAAGTAGCTAAAGAAAGGAAAACATTAAACATAATTACATATTACATACAGTCCAAGTATACTGTACGTAACTGATTATAGTGCAGGGGATAAGCAGTTTCTAAAAGAAAACAATACAAACAGCAGTTACTAGATATTCCCCATTCATCACGGAGTAATGTTCCACAGCTACCTGTGAGAAGTGGAAATCAGCGATATAGATATATATATATTTTTTAAAACACGTTTAAGCCTTTTTAAACCACTCCCACATGCTTTAAACACATTCAAACTTATTAAAACTTTGTTTAAAGCACTTAAGAGCATAAAATGTATAGAAAATACTGAATTAATAATGGGATGAAAAATAAAAACAAACCATATTGGGTGTCATTTTTTCATTTAATGCCACAACCTAACCACACAGCTTTATATTATCATAATAGATGATGAGCAGCTAATGGATTTAGAGGCAACCAAAGAGAATTAGTAGTGTTTAGCGTCTCAGGGTGACAAGCCAAAGCACTGCTAATGATTTTAATGCACATGGCTGCGCCTGGTAACTCACTCCCCAAAACACTGAGCAGAAAATTAGCCCCCAGGGTGCTCTCAGCTCTCTAATTGGACCCTCACCAGGGTATAGCCTTGGCTGATGCAGCACACTGGACGGACAGACACACACACACACACACACACACACACAAAGGGAGGAGTGAGAAAGTTTGTTGGAGAACCGGATGAATGAAAGGTGGCCTCTGATTATTTGCAGCACACTCTGAAGATATAGCTGCTCCCTACTGTGGTGCACTGTTGGCATTCAGACTGACAAAAGCTTCTTTGTTGGGATACTTTTAATAGTGTGAAAACAGGATGCTGTGTCCCCATGTACGTACTTAGAATTGGTATATAATAATGCACATGCATTTCGCTGGCGTCGGGCGGAAACCTCTCATTTCCAAAACCATCACTTTGCAGGAACCAAAAAAGGGCATGTTTGTTAAGCCATTCACATTGTATTGTCAAAGAGAGCAAAGCATTTTCAACACTTTGTATTGGTCGATAATTTGTGAAAATAACATATCCAAGTGACGCAAGTGATATCAAACCTGATGTAGAAAAGGAACATTGAGGCCAGACTGAAAAGAAAGCAAAATACAAGGAAAAACTTCTGTTGACATAATAAAGTTGCAATTTGTTAATTCTAATATTACAAGAATAAAGAAGAAAAAATGCACTGTTGTGAAAATAAGCATGAAAAGAAGAGTAAATTATATATATATAATTTTTTTAAGAGAAATCAAATATTGAGGGTAGTCTTATTTTTCAAGAGAAAAAATTACAATATTCAGAAAATAAGTTGTAATTCTAATTAGTTAATGTCAAAATTCTCACAAACACAACAGTCACTGCCGGCACAGCGGACGACTTGTTAGCACATCTGGCTCACAGTTCTGGGGACCGGGGTTCAAATCCCGGCCCCGTCTGTGTGGAGTTTGCATGTTCTCCCCGTGCCTGCGTGGGTTTTCTCCGGGCACTCCGGTTTCCTGCCACATCCCAAAAACATGCATTTATTGGAGACTCTAAATTGCCCATACGTGTAAATGTGAGTGTGAATGGTTGTTTGTTTCCATGTGCCCTGCGATTGGCTGGCGACTGGTTCAGGGTGTACCCCGCATCCCGCCCGAAGATAGCTGGGATAGGCTCCAGCAGCCCGCAACCCGCATGAGGATAAGCGGTAAAGAAAATGGATGGATGGATGGACAACAGTGATTCGATAAGGACTCTAAATACTACTACTCCTGCCAGGGTTGACTGACACACTCAAAAATTGTGATGGTTATGTCAAAGGATTTAATGACATCTGATGTTTGTTGTGTTTCTGTGTCTCTGCAGTAGGAGTCAACTCAAGCACAGCGCTCACATATGGAATTCTTGCAGCTAAAGTGCAATTGTTACACAGGAGGCTTTCAGCCCTGCTGTGCTAGGCTTAGACCTCCCATATTAAACCTTTGTGGTCATTAGTCAAAGTGCTTATGTTATTTTTGTAAAGTGATACAGTTACAGATACAGGAAGGTGACACGCAATCTAAAGAATTTCCAAACCAACAAAAGTGTCGAAATCCACACTAGCAGCAAAAGAACCTGACAAACATCATAGTGGAACACACACTATACACACTGTGCACTTGAATGATTGATTTTTCATCTGAAATGGACAGCAGATGGAACACTCCCTCCCTCCTTACCAAAAATATTATCTATCTTGTAATAGATTGCACTACTGTAACTCTTGTTGCTTTCACTCTGAATATGATCGACAATGCGATTTCCCTACGTCTCTTCTAGTTTAAAAATAAAAATAAAATCTGTTTATCCAGCCAAAAATAGATTAGAATATGATTAGACCATCATATTGTATACCGAAAGACAGAGTTTTGTTGGGTGCTGCTCTAGATCAGCGCAATGAGATATTGACTGTCCTGACAGTAGCTCACTTAGTCTGACATTCAGTCAGTCTGCCTGGCGAAGCCAAATTCACATGATGGCGGCGGTCCAGCGGCGCTGGCCTCAGGTGTGAACAGGTGTTTGGGTTCACTGCGATGTTGGAATGGGATCTGTTCCAGGTGCACAGCTGCAGGGTGTGGCTCTCACTCATATGCACCAAGCCCTCTCGGCCTGTGTTGAACTATTGAAACTGAGATGGAGGAAGAAACAGGCTGGGTGAAATATGTACATGAGTTTAATCTTGCATTGTCATAATTTAAAACACGGGTGGGGAACCTACGGCAACTATGGAACTTAATTAAAAAAATACTAATTTCTTTGATTGATGATTCATATTTAAAAAAAAAAGATTGTATTGCCTTCATCCGTCCTGATTTAAAACATGGATGACATGGTCTATTTGCAGAGCTGATATTTGAAGACGAATGGTAGCACATATCTCACTACATCTGTTGTGATATAAAGTAGACTGGAATCAGTGGTGGGCCGTGCAATTGGTACCTGGGCCTCCAGTGGGGATTTACCCGACTTAATCCACCTCTTAATACCACAACTATTATGTTGCAGTTATAGAAACCATGATTACGATATAAAACAGAAGTTTAAAATCACACAACTGTGCCACGTACATCATAATTTGAAATCGGAGTGGTTAAAGAAAAAAGTCCCATTGCTAATATTGTTGACGTTACATTACATGGGCCAGAAGATTCTGAAGGCTCAGGTTAGATTAGAATGACATTGTAGCACATAGAAGTTAAAATCTGATTGGACACAATGTCTAACAAATGTAGTGGAAGCAGTTCAGCAAAGAGGAATGCTATGAAATGGAGAGAATAGACTGTTGGGAAAAAATCTTAGATAATTTCATAGAACAAATGAAGAATTTAAATGCAAAAACAGATTTTTTTTGGTGAATTTAGTAAAATTACTTTTTTTTTAAAATTTATTTAATGGTTTCCAGGTTAAATCTAGTATTGTATTTAGGGTAAATTGATATAAGATATATACTAATACTGTATAGTATAAGTCAATATAAATTACGCATTAAGAGGCTAATTTGGAAACTTTTATTCAGAAAGTCTTTCAAGAGGTCTTTGGCATCATTTCATCACAAAACCAGACCTCCAAGAAAATAATTTTCTTCACATACAGTAACTATAAAATTACATGACAAAGAATGACAGTTAAATGGGGTACAGTAAGTCCATGATGAAACAATTATGTTAACCACTCCCATTGAAAGATCTCATTGAATTCCTTTCAAACATGTCTCAGTTCAGCGTCAGTTTGGTTGGTATACAATCTTTAAATCGTTTTCAGTGGTCAAAGCAGTTGATGGCAGAGGCGCATCGGCTCTCTGTTTTAACAAAGAAGTGGATCAGAATCACTTGGACTAGAAGCCAACGTGTGTCGTCAGAGGACATTGATGCAGGAACACCATCATAAATTGGTCGAATGGATTTCCCATTCTCCAGTAGTAATTCACAATTCGTATACACTGTGGTCCCACTGGTCCCATTGCCTGCTTGACAGTATGGCTAATGAGCAGTCTGACCTTTCATGTCCTTGCGAGAGTTGAGGCTGTGTAATGTATTCTGCAGTTGATTTTATTTATTTTTTTAAATTCCCATGAATTTTAAGTTTCTTCTATGCAGGAGCAATGTTTCAATGTGTGTTCTTGCTCTGTTAGATACTATTCCCCCTATTACCTTTCAGTGCTTCTATCGCCACGTCCTGTTGAGAAACAAAGCGTCAAGGCCGCTGTCAGAGTTGAAAATAGGCATGGGGAATGTCAATTTCCGCCAGTGGACCCAGCACATTTTCTTTCCTGCAGGGTGAGATTAGAAGGATGCCAAATCTCTGTTCCAATGTGCTGAGAACAACCTATGCTGAGTGAGAAAGGAATGTAGTAATAGTGAATCGTAGTAGTTGAATGTCAATTTACAATCCTTACTATGTTCGCATTACTCAGTCTGTGCTGCCAGTGATATTCCTTTCCAGACCCAATCATCTAAAAATAAGACAAAAGATACCAGTACTGTGCATCAGAATACATTATTTGCCTTCTACCAAGTGACTCCAGGGTTGATTAAAAGACATCACCAAGCGGCAGCGCACATCATTATGCTAATAACAAGTCATTTGGAGACGCAGGGCGAGGGCAGTAGCAAGTATTTGGAGGACATTGCCGAACAGTCTGGGAGGCTTAAGTAAATGGCTTCTGGAGGAGAAGGAAGACTGTTGATGATGATGATGGCATAATTTTAATCGTTTATCTTGTTCAAAGACTCATAGGTTTCTTCCTTTACTTTATTTCCCCTTGCTCATTAGCATATATGTTTTTGTCCGCCTTGCCCTATGGCGCATCAAATAACTCTGCTTAGGCAAGATAAGACACGTTGGTGTTTAAGAAAACCAATATTCTGCACTCGGTCAACTCACAAGAACACTTTGACACAATGTTTGAAACAACTTGCAACACTGTTCACATCAAAAAGTCAGTATCCTTACATTGATCCATTTTCTTATCCAGTTCATGGTCATGGCTATCTGTGAGTGAAGGGCTGACTACACCCTGGATTGGTCGTCAGACAATTGCAGAGAACAACAGACAACCATTCACATTCCCGACACGTTAGTCTTTTAGAAAAATTATATTCTGCACTTGATCAACACACAAGAATACTCTGGCACAATGTTTGAAACAACTTTCAACACTGTGTTCACATCAAAAGGTCTCTATCCTTTGCTCCATCATTTTCGACAGCATAGCCGGTTCAGGGTCATGGCTATCTGTGATCGAATGGCTGACTACACTCTGGATTGGTCGTCATACAACTCCAATTCCAATGAAGTTGGGACATTGTGTTAAACATAAATAAAAACAGAATACAATGATTTGCAAATCATGTTCGACCTATATTTAATTGAATACACTACAAAGAAAAGATATTTAATGTTAAAACTGATTAACTTTATTGTTTTGAGCAAATAATCACTAACTTAGAATTTTATGGCTGCAACACATTCCAAAAAAGACTGAGAAAGTTGAGGAATGCTCATCAAACACTTGTTTGGAACATCCCACAGGTGAACAGGCTAATTGGGAACAGGTGGGTGCCATGATTGGATAAAAGGAGCTTCCCTGAATTGCTCAGTTATTCACAATCAAAGATGCGGTGAGGTTCACCTCTTTGTGAAAAGTGTGTGAGAAAATAGTCGAACAGTTTAAAGGACAATGTTCCTCAACGTACAGTTGTAAGGAATTTAGGGATTTCATCATCTACAGTCCATAATATCATGAAAAGTTTCAGAGAATCTGGAGAAATCGCTGTATGTAAGCAGCAAGGCCGAAAACCAACATTGAATGCCCATGCCCTTCGATCCCTCAGGCGGCACTGCATCAAAAAACGACATCAATGTGTAAAGGATATCACCACATGGGCTCAGGAACACTTCAAAAAACCAATGTCAGTAAATACAGTTCGGCGCTACATCCGTAAGTGCAACTTGAAACTCTACTATGCAAAGCAAAAGCCGTTTATCAACAACACCCAGAAATGCCCCGGCTTCTATGTGCCCGAGCTCATCTAAGATGGACTGATGCAAAGTGGAAAAGGGTTATGTGGTCCGACGAGTCCACATTTAATATTGTTTTTGGAAATTGTGGACGTCGTCACACACACACAAAGAGGAAAAGAACCATCCGGACTGTTATGGATGTGAAGTTCAAAAGCCAGCATCTGTGATGGTATGGGGATGTGTTAGTGCCATTGGCATGGGTAACTTACACATCTGTGAAGGCACAATTAATGCTGAAAGTCCGTCAGTCTGTCGTCGTACTAGAGCGGCTCCAATTACCGGAGACAAATTCCTTGTGTGTTTTTTGGACATACTTGGCAAATAAAGATGATTCTGATTCTGAAAGGTACATACAGGTTTTGGAGAAACATATGCTGCCATCCAAGCAACGTCTTTTTCATGGATGCCTCTGCTTATTTCAGCAAGACAATGCCAAACCACATTCTGCACGTGTTACAACACCGTGGCTTCGTAGTAAAAGAGTGCGGGTACTAGACTGGCCTGCCTGCAGTCCAGACCTGTCTCCAATGTGTGGCGCATTATGAAGCGTAGCGGAGACCCCGGACTGTTGAACAGCTGAAGCTATACATCAAGCAAGAATGGGAAATAATTTCACCTACAAAGCTTCAACAATTAGTGTCTTCAGTTCCCAAACGTTTATTGAATGTTGGAAATCATTGTATTCTGTTTTTTATTTATGTTTAACACAATGTCCCAACTTAATTGGAATTGGGGTTGTACAATTGCAGGGAACATCAGAAAACCACTCACACTTCACATTTACACCTACAGTCACTGAGCAGGAATTAGTCCCAGGTTGGCTGCACGACAGTCAGCCATGTCTACCACGATACGACCGGTGACCTTCCCTAAAACCAACGTTGAACTGATTCTAATCAAAAGGCAACTTTGAGTTTTTGGGTTGCTGATATTTCACCTTATATCCAAAAGACTTCATTCTTCTTCTAAGTTCATGCACACTAACGGATAAAAGCTCTTCAACAACCAAGAAGAAGTAAAGTTACCGTTGATTTGTGAATTCCAATGATCTGGATGACTGAGAATCTGGGGAAACATTCATCCAATTGTTTTCTGTTATTTTTGTCTCAGAAGATTTCAGAGTAACTATTCCAATCCTCTGCCTCCTTTGTTTGAAACATAAGGGTCTTTCCAGGGGTTCACCCACAAGATTCTTCTTTCAGGCCTTGAGCACCTGTTTAAGGCCAGGCTGCCTCTGCATCTAATAAACAGCTCAAACTTTTGATCCTGTTACGTGCCGTTGAGGTCACTTTTCATCCCGCACATCTGTGCTTTCCTGAGCATTTCCCAAAAGTCCCCTTGGCAGTTCAGTGATCTTCCTCAGCTGTTAGCATACCTTCGGGCCAGGGCAGCTTGACTATGTGCTCCAGCTGCAGGCTTTGCTATGGCCCTGGGGCCCCACTGAAGGGCACTATTGTCCATTCATGGGGTTCACTGTGTGAGAGGTCACATTTGGGGAGAGTCTGCACTGGGGGCTGACAGGAAATGAAGGTTCAGTTGCAGCGGGCAATAGTTTGTGTGATTTAAGCCTAGACAAATAAAATAGTCCATGCAGATCTAGGGTAAGTTGTCCTATTTTGTATACTTCAAGAATATACTGAAACTGAATGCAGCCATTAAACCAACCAGATAAAATTCCAAAATATGCCTTAGTTAGCATATGCTGATCTGTTTACCGCGGGAACTTAAGACGCACGCAGTGTGATCGGGAACACTGAATACCTCACAGATGTGCAGATAAATCTTAATTTCTCACCCCGTTTAACAATTCACTCGCCTTAAGAGGCAGCATTTCAGCCAAAGGCACCTTCCAGGATCCCATGAAGCTGCTGAACAAATTGGAGAGCAAACAGTCTCCCCGGGTCATTCCCATTATCCTTCACCAGAACTCAGGGACCTTGTGAGGTCGGCTGTCTGTGTCCAACGTTGTATAATAACACACGTTTCCATACTGACATTTGTCAAGTAAGTCTTTTGTAACTCACAGTTAAAATGGTAGTACCAGCTTGAAAGGCTTTAAAATAAGTCTGTGAATATCAGCACAGCCTGAGAAAGCTTCAAGGACAAGAACAGCCAAATACAAAGTATCACTGAGAATACCCATCCTTACCTCTACTTGAATTGCGATGCACTCAATCAGTAAGTAACCTTGATACACTTAATACATTTACCTTACGGCGAAACATTCTCCTGTTATGGTCAACATCCACTTAAGGTAGATTACATTTTTGTTTTGTTTTTTGTACTACTTCCCCAAGGAAAGCCTCACTTGATATACATTTAATTAGCTTCCAAACAAAAGATTGAATTAAGAAAAAAAAAACACTCAGGCTTGAGGAAAATTTTCTAAAGCATTCACAAAGCTTAAGCGAAATAACAAAGCAGAAACCAGCAGTTGCTTTCAAGCAGGAAACCATAATTATTATTTTTTTTAACGATGAAACAAGGTCACTTTCTTTCAGTCGAAGACAAGATAACTAGGACATGGAAGATTATGTTCTGCAATGAGACAATGTTTCGTTTCCACTGATCAGTATAGAGAAAAGAATAACAATTCCAATTGAGACAATAACATTCGACAGCAATGATTCAGTCGTACGAAGGGGGAGGGAACAGCACAGACACTGGCTGTTGAGGGATTATTGGCTAAAAAGGGTGTTTGAATGGCAGATAAAATGTACCTTTCTCTCCGCGGCACTGGCAACTGATAATCAGGCCCAATTAAAAACAACTATTGAACACTAATCCTGCTGTGAGAGACGGAGCCAAATGTTATGGTACACTGCAATGCACCATTCTCTTACGAACTAAACCAAGAAGCCAACAGCTAACTGAACTGCCCTTACTACCTAGTTTAGACCCAAGTATCTCATTTGGTCAGAAACTAAGAACCACGTGTTAATATTCTCTGACATCCAATTGTGATTCTCCAAATAGTAACATAATGTACCAATCATGCCTTGCCATGTTTTGAACAAAATACAGTCCAATTAAATACAGAAAAAAAAATCTTGTGTGAGCCAAACAACTCAGCCAATGAAGCTACGAACACTAAGGGTCTCTGTATTCATCTAAGCAGTAACATTTATTTTAACAATCTTGCGACTGCTTACCAATGCATTTTTTTCCCTTCAATACACAGCAAAGTGAAATGGTAATGGGAGCATCCTAATATTTGTTAATTTAACCCACTTGATTACTCAGTAAATGGTGAATCAATTTCATTGCTGCCAGTCTAGGTTTAGACATTTGCTCGTTTATGTAGTGGAGAAAGAGCAACTGTTTAGCATTTTTGACATACATTAGCATAATGTGAAAAAGGAAAATATTAGTTTCGTGCAAAACGTCTTTCAGATTCTTCAGCTGTCATTTATGTGCAAATTAGAGGCAATGCTTTGTCTGTTTGTGTTCCGAATAGTTCTCCCTGCTGCTTTAATTTGACAACATAATTTCTATAACACTGTAGAGTGGAGCTTTCATCAATGATGGATTTATAGAACAACATTTTTATTTTTTAATTTACAAGTTGTGTTTACATTGAAAGGTTAACTTTTGGTGGATTTTTGAAAAAAATGGAAACTGATAGAAACAGTAAACCTTTCACCCCCATTTAGCAAACATAAAGTCGAAACACATGCAAGTGACAGGATATTATTGTATATACGAGTAGACCTCTATTTTGGCTTTGTATTTTGTTGCAACATTTAATTGTCACCTGCACTGGAAATAACCCACGCAGTGATATTATCGTCTGTCAGTTAAAATAAATACCAGTGTATCAAACTGTGGCTGTGTACATGCATCATAGTCACCACTGCAAAATAAACACGTCCACCCACAGTTCATTTACCTGTTCTACTGAGTGACTTTTAAATGAAATAAAATTGCAATCTGTCATTACGTGACAAGGGGAAAGCCTCTGGGGACAGGCAGGCTGAACGTTTGAAAGAATGGAACAGATCAAGCAGTAAAGTACAGAAAGAAACCATTATTTGCAAAGTGGAATTCTGTCTGGTAGGGTTGCAGTCTGATTAACGTCACCTGATGTCAACAAGGCAAGGTAGAATGAATCCAGAGAATGAGTTGTAACAGTTAAGCTAGCAACAGTAAGGACATTTTTCACTTTGGCTCATAAATCAGTCATAAATACTTGCAGTAAACTTGCATTTGCAGTTCATCTTATCAAAGTGAAGTTTGTGGATCTAAGTGTCTAACTAAGCTCTACCCTGCACGATCAAGCCATGCCGCACTTTTGTGATCAGGACCAAATGAAAATTCGCTGATAAGTTGGGACAGTCATTTTGGTACCAATTACAAATCAAACGGCGAAAAAAGTTGGGACAGTCATTTTGGTACCAATTACAAATCAAACGGCGAAAAATGGATACCATACCAGATTGAACTGAACCATACTGCTAGGCTATGCTCAAGAAAAATATGTTGTGTAACATCCACTAATGGACAACAAAAATAAACGGTACAACCTGGAGTGACTGTGGCTTTCAACCAGATGTTAGTATCCTTACCACAAGCTACTGCACCATTAATGCGATTTTGAAGCTGTTATTTTAAGGCAGAATTACTACATATTGGTGATTTACCAAGACATCTGGTTTTAGAGGAAGCAGTATATTATAGTTTTCTTCTTTCCTTGACAACGTTACTACAGGGCTGTTCCTGTGATGGCAACCAGCTCACTGTACTTCTTGATGCTTTGCTTTGCCCCCTCTTGAGCATAAGGCAATGCAATGACACCTCCTCTCTTTTTTCTGAGGTCATATTGCAGAAATTTCTAAAAACTGTGGTCTTTGGATTTTCCTCGGTCCTCTTATTTATTTTCAGTAACGTAGGCAGTAGGGATGTAATCAAAAAATATAATTCCGTTTTCCAAATAAAGTCAGAAATATTTTGTTTCAACCAGGTCAACTGAGTCTATCACACTATGTTGAGACACAACAAAGAGTTAAATCTATCTTCCTGATTGGCAACATCTCACGTTTCGAACAAAGGTCTTTGAGGGGTAAAAGAATAAGAGACAGTGATGCATCTAGCATTACCAAGAAGTGCTCCCCTGAGTAAGCAAGGCAAGAGGAGAGGGACCAGGACATGAAAATACAGACGGGGGGCAATCTTCCTCTCAAAAGGCAATCATGAATTTTGCGAAGAACTTGATCATCGACACTCATTAGAGAGCTACAAATACCTCAGAGTGTTAAAGCTCGAACAATTTGAAGTCTTTCCCTGCATCCAGTCTTCTCATCTTGGATTTATCTGGTCATTGACCATATTAAACATTTACACCGATCTGTGTTCAGTGCAAATTGACTGTAATTAATTTATGTGTAGAATTTCGCCAATAAAATCAGGAGCACCACTGGGAAATCTAGGTCTTTTTTTTGGTTTGTTTTACGTTCCAGCTCTCTGAGAGCATTTTCAATGAACAGAATGCAAGCGTTGAGGTTATCAGATGATTGCAGTGATGCCCCTGTGAGGATTTACAGTCAACTGACTCTTAATGAGAAAAATCAGCCATGCAAGAACAAAGTTACGAATCATGCCACTAGGATTCAGGTTAACAATTCAGCAAATGCCATTCTTAACCAATTCAGTCAAAAATCAAACAAAATCTAGCCGTTGTCCAATGTATTCGTATCTCAGACGTTGTGTCTGGTTTTAGATTATTTTAAATTCCCTTTTTTTTTTTTTTTTTTTTTTTTTTTACTTTGGGAGCATTAGAATTTAGGTGGTACACTGTATGTTTTCGGTTCTTCCTGCTCAGTGGTCATTTTCTTTCGGAAAGAGGTCATCGTCAGAGGAGCATTCTCTGAGCTTGTTCACAAACTATTCCTGTGGTGGTGTGTCATTTCAATCAGGATTCACTTCTTGGTATCGTTAAAAAAGCAAAGAGAAATTACCACTTTGAGATTAAATATTTAGAGTCTAACTGCAACGTGTATGAAGGTCAGGCCCTTTTTCTTTGTGGTTGCACAAAAGCAGCGACCTCAAGTGAGGAGGTGCTAAATCAATATTCTTTGACATTTGTAGTAAGGTGCAAGGCAGCAGGGGTCAGACAGCAGTAGAGTGGGTACAAAGCCTGCACTTTGGAAAAGGCTGACAGGCCCTGGAGTGACCATTAGCTTTTCTGAGAGACCCCACAGTGCTTGAAGAGTGAGCAGTTGGAGAGGGGCTGCATGCTTTTTATGTAGAGGACACTACAGGAAATCCAGATGAATAAACCAGCCGGAGAACAAAGGATAATGGCGAGCTTTAGAGTACAATACAGAATTTAATGGGTGCAAATCTGACAAGATGGAGGGAAAAGAACCATATTTTCCACCTCTATTTATGCAGATACACATTGTTAGGGCTGAATATAAACGCATAACGGTAATAAATTCCCCCTTGTTTTGGCATGAAATTCATTGGCTGTGGAAACAAAGACTGTGAAGATTTAATATTGAAAATGTCACAAGTGAGGATAAAACAAAGCCGATGCAAATGAATAGAGCTTCTAAAAAAGAATCCTCTGCATTGTTCGTGTGAAGGTTATTGTTTTAACTTTTGTGTTGACTGATGGATTTTTGTCACTCTGTTGTCTGACACAAAAGGGTGTCTTCGATTATCTGTTCACCCCAGAAAATATTCTCTGGCCTGCACAGCTCTTCCATTTAAAAATTAATACCACACTATGGGCAAGCAAAGAGTGGCGTGAGAATAGAAGATACATGTCAGTGTATTTTAAACAGGGGTAATTAGACTGCTAATCCTAAAGACCCTGTAAACTGAATTCAGAGATTTGTTTTGAAAAACATCATACATGTTTGAAAATAATCGCTGAAAATGTTTGCAAAGACTGAGAACTATGTAGTACTTAATTGTGGAGATAGAGCGTTAACATGTTTTTCACCGTTTCAGTTTTCAAGATATTTTGGGGGGGGCGGGCGTGGCTAAAACGAGGTCCAGTGACATGAGTGGCCCCTCACTGGCGTAACCACTTTAGAGCGCCTCATTGTTAACCGTGAGTGTGAGCATGTCACGCAGAGAAAGACAGAAGAGCGAGGAGAGGGGATATATGTGTGTGTGTGTGTGTGTGTGTGTGTGCATGCGTGTGTGTGTGATATATATATATCGCCGCTCAAATGTAGTTATTTCAAGGCATAAGAAATATACTAGATGAAGTAGCATCAATTTTTCCAGTTTGTAGATGTGGTATTTGATTGAAAGTTGAGCCGGGCCTGGTTTCAATGCACTCAACGGACACCCACAGCATTCAAGAGCGGAGAAAACGTCTTGCTTTCATGACTTTGAAGCCGCATCTTGGAGACTTTGTTTTTATTATTCATTCAAATTTGGCAGTGTTGTTAGCAAAACTCTTCTCTGTGGCGTCAAATTTACGAGATTTTTGTTTCAATTACAGGATTAATCTGAAGAGCTGGAGGTTCGGGTGTTGAAGTCAAGTTGTGCACGTTTTGCACTTAAAAAAACACGTTTACCTTCCATACCTGCAGTGTCAATCCCACGGGGGAAAATGGCAAAAGAAACTCTTGGATCAGAATTAAGATTCTAGCTGTACATGGCCTTCATCATCTTTATAATGAATGGCAGGTCTTTCTAAACTGACCGCTGTTACGCTGTTAAGCCCCTGCAAGCAACCTCAGTGCTGTCTTTTAACAGCTGCTACGAAATTAGGATTCATGCAAGCGGACTAATAATTGAAGAGTTGAATGATAAAGATTGCTGCATTAAGATGTCTCTGTCTGGAAGCAACATGTGGAATACTGACATTTCCAATCTATAGTATTAGATTCTATTACAGTGTGTACCACTTATGTTTGCCATCTAGTCATAGAGCACAGTGAAAAGATTGAAGCTTTGTATCGCTTTTCACATTGTTTTCAGATAGATCCAGTTTTCTGTGTGCAAGATTGTCCAGGCTACCATATTTCTCTCTCGCCAGTGTAACCCAGGAAAAAAATCAATCCAACACGCCAAACAATAGAACACAATGACTTGAGTTTAATGCCCTCGACCCGAGAAGCACAAATGTTCCAGTTGCAGGCGATCGATGGCAACGCTGGGGTGTCTTTAATTGAAACACACTGTTCCAAGTAATGAGGAATTAAAGTGCATCAAACACTGCTTCACGCACTGTGATGGCTGCTTTTGACCTATGCACACACTCTGTCTACCAGCTAATGTGGCTTAAAGAAACATCAGCAGTGGGGTTACTGATCCAGGCGGCTGTGATTTGAACTAGCATCACTCAAAACAGGCAGATAAACCTCCGTAAACTGGGTATCTGTAATCCAAATCAGACTGTTGGTAAGCCAAAATACAGTACGTCTCAACAAGTTACATGAGATCACAGTCTTCTCTCATTGGTCAAAAGCATGTGCAAGGATGTATAGTAAAATTTCTTCTCCGGACTGAAGTGTGTGGCATAGTAAGAGAAAAACAGTGGTACTAAATACAAAAATGGGGCAAAACTGGCCTTTGCCAAGAGCTTTAATATCATCCATGCTTTTTCTATACCATTTGTTCCCATTACTGTCCCAGCTGACTTTGGGCGAGAGGCAGAGTAGACCCTGCACTTTTCGCCAGTCAGTGGCAGGACACATTCACACCCAACCATTCCCATTCACCAGTCCAATTGACAATTTAGAGTCTTCAGGGAACCTGACATACATGTTTTTGTAATGCGAGAGGAAGTTGGAATATTCTAAATGGTTACAGGCTACTGAAAACATTTTCTGCAGGTCGAAAGTCTCCAGACCACACCAAAAGTCCAATATATACAGTATTTTGTCTGCACCTTGTTAGATTTTTGGATTTGCACCTTACAAAATGAATGAACCAAAATGGAAAATGAGCTTGATTTAAATAAGGAAAAAATGGTTGAATCAGACTGAGCTAGACTAAGAATCATCTGACTATAATATGTTTACTTTAATTATGCCACAAAAACAAAAGGATCTTCCGGAAGATCCCTGACAGTGTAAAACGTACAGAGCACTGCCTTTCATTTTTTCCCCTCCTGACTTTCATAATTCTTTCAGATTAATACAGTTTAACATTGCGCTGATGTGGGAAAGGTTTACTCAGGGACTGCAGTGTAACAGCCGACATGTAATTAATTAACCATGTCCCAGGGGCAAAAAATGACAGCCGCATTTTAGAGCTTCTATTACAGGGTGTTGAGTTGCAGGCCTTGAGGCCACCTGCCAAATCTTTCCCCCTCAAATCAGATACTTGATAAATATTCAATGACACATGGGCTTATGGGCAACACCCGTTTGTGTTTCCTTCGATGCAATGGTAGAATGGCATAATGGAGGAACGTAATACAGCAGCACAAATCAAAGCAAAGGTCTGCATCAACACCCCCTCAGCATTCTGCTTCTGATCTCCCAGGTCGTAGATGCCGGTGTCAGTAAATGATCCCAGCGGAACACGCCTCTCCTTACAGGTAAAAAGTGGGTGCAGCCAAAGTTTAAAGTCATAAGTGTGAACCTATAGCCAAAAAAAAGTAAAACATACTACAAGGTTACCTTCATGTTTTGGAGTCACAGCCTTCATATTATGCCTGCCTCCTTCATCTGACAGTAAAATGTAAATTCTGCCAGTTTGCAGTTAGGATCGATAAAGCAGATGACTTCACACTGTCTGATAACACCTTTCTCTAAGACTGTTTCCATGAGAATCACTAAATACTTTTGATATTTTAGGAAATGGTGTCCAGCAATAATCCTTTTTTTTGTGTTATGAACACACAACAAAGTATTATTCCAGGTCTTTATCAAAGGTTAATCCGAAAATGTGTGTAATACTCTAAATATTGGATTCATCCTAACACATTGAACTAGGAGATATGGTAATGTGGTGTAGATGACCGTCAAACCATGACCTCGGCTCATGACCTTAATTAATTCATCACAGAAAGCTACTTGACCAGCGGTCAGGACCCTCTGGCAATAGCACAATACCGGTTTTGTGGACATTTTTTTTCTATTCATCCAATTCTATGCTACATACAGTTTTTTTGTGTCCCTATTACCATTTCAGTCGTGGGTTATGCGCCCTCATTTATAAATCAGTGGGATTCATTCACATTACCCATAAACATTAAAATGTCTTGTCTTCAGGAACATCACTAGTTATAATACTCAAATCTTAACACTCATTGAGGTTTTATGCTACATTCCTGCTTTAATGAATCTGGTAGTTATTTTTCTCTCTTTCTGAATGTTCTGGAATCTGTTTTCCTTACCAGTGCTGAGCAAAACAATGCTTCTTGGAGACGAGGTGGCAAAGTCGAGGTCTGCATGGATGGAGCTCAACTTCCCATAGCTTGTGTTATGTAGTTTAGCGCTACTTGAGACTGAATCAAGAGTGCCTCTCCTGGTCGGGACAAATAGAACATTCCATTTAGCCTCATTTGCTTCAAGGCACGATTAATCAACAGTCAATTTCAAACAATCGGCACAATAACATCATGGACGTGTTATAGGCTTGTAAAACCTTTGCAGCTTTAATTAGGAGTCTAGTATTATGCAATCATTCCAGAATTGCTTACCCGTATGAGTTAGCCATATTTCGATAATTATGTGTCTGTGTGTTGTAATGACTGAGGAATATGTGTTTAAACAGAAGCCATATACTGTACATAACTATTGGAAGCCTGTTGAATTAGCTGGACTCTCAGTTCAGTTCTACAAAGAATTTTAGGAAGAGCAGCTTGCTGCCGTCCACCTTCATCTAGAGGGACTATCATAGTATCAGGGCAATATGATGAGACAGGTGGCCTCACAGTTTGAAGTTCTTATGAAAATGATTCAGAAGAAGGAACCAGTTGGCACAACACCCGATGCCGCCATGGTAACAACGTTTTCATGTGACGCAGTTACCATGCAGCCACCTGCCACCTGCTGTCTGCCCACAGCTCTCTCGACCGGAGAGGTTCTCTGGAGATTCTGGGAATATTAAGCCGTTCATCATTCAGTGCGAACTCCACTTTGAGCTGCAGGCAGGTGCCTTCCCCACCGAGCGGGCAAAAATCGCTTTTGTCATTTCCCACCTGACTGGTCGTGCGGAGGCGTGGGCTACTGCTGAATGGAGCTGTAATTACACCGCGTGTCATTCTTGGGCTTCTTTCATATAGACAATGGAGAACATTTTCCAGTATTCCACGCCAGATCGTGAGGCAGCTCGCTCCCTTGTCACCTTACAACAAGGCAAGCCCATGGTGTCAGATTACGCGATTGAGTTTCGCATCCTAGCAGCTGAGAGTCAGTGGAATAACAGGGTACTGCTTGATGCATTTTTTTCAAGGACTTTCCCCCGCCGTCAAGGATCTTTTGGTCCCACTATACCTGCCAACCAACTTGGACACTCATCGCTCTCGCCGTAAAGATCGACAAACGGCTTTTGGATCGCGAGCTGGACGGAGTTCGGCGGAGGGCTTTGTCACCGCGCACTTGGAGGACGAGCCTCGGTGACCAGCCAAACCAAGGCAGATCCCCTGTTGCCGGTCTCAATCCACTGGTTAGCGTCACCACGGAAGAACCCATGCAACTGGGCAGGTTCCATCTCTCCCCTAAGGAACGTCAACGCCGGCTGAGGGAAAGGCAGTGCTTCTACTGCAGGCAGTTGGGTCATTCCGTGAGCAACTGTCACGTCAAGGTTGCCGGTGCCAGAAGCAAGGGTACGGGAGAGGTGAGTCTGAATTTCATTAAGGAAGACCCGGCCCGGGTTCTTCCTAAAGTGACACTCTGCTCTCCTGATCAAGAAATTCATACACCTGTATTAATTGACTCTGGTTCTGACGCAAACTTACTCAACTCCCTCCTCGTTAGACGGATGCACCTTAGAACCTTGCAAATAAAAGGCCACCGCAACACCTATGCTGCAGACGGCAGTTTTATGGGAAAGCTCACTCACCGCACCCAAACACTCACATTGGCATTTCCTGATTCTCATTCCGAACGTATTAGTTTTCATGTTTTTGACTCCATGAATCATGACCTTATTTTAGGGACCAAATTACATAACCCCCACATTGACTGGTCCTCTGTGCATGTTATGTCATGGGGCAGCACTTGCGCCCAGAACTGTTTCAAGCCTCCATGTGATGTTCAGGGATATGTTGCAAATGAAAATCCACAGACCCCATCAGGGGATCCTGACTTATCTCAAGTGCCCACCTGTTACCAAGACATTAAAGACGTTTTTTTCCAAGGCCAAATCCCTTCCACCCCACAGACCTTATGACTGTGCAGTTGACTTGCTGCCTGAAACCACACCTCTATGTGGGAGGTTGTTCTCTCTTTCACAAGGCTATGAAGGAGTATGTACTGTCAGCCGGGATTATTCGCCCATCTTCATCCCCTGCGGGAGCCGGATTTTTATTTGTGGACAAGTAGGACAAGATTCTGAGACCCTGTATCGATTACCGGGGTCTCAACGACATAACTGTGAAAAACAGGTACCCTCTTCCTCTCATCTCCACCACCTTTGAGTTCCTGGAGGGAGCCAAGGTTTTCACCAAACTAGACTTAAGAAATGCATATCATCTAGTCAGGATAAGGGAGAGGGATGAATGGAAAACAGCATTCAACAGACCAACGGGACATTACGACTATTTGGTAATGCCTTTTGGACTCACTAACGCTCCAGCTGTTTTCCAGAACTTTGTCAATGATGTCTTGCGTGACATGTCGAATGTGTACATTTTTGTATATTTGGAGGATATTTTGATATTCTCCCCGGATGAGAACACTCACACCGCTCTGTATTGCAGCGGTTACTGCAGAATGAACTTTATGTCAAGGCTGAGAAATGTGAGTTCCACAAGGCGTCCGTTTCTTTTTTGGGGTTCGTGCTGGCTCCAGGTGAAATCAAAATGGACCCTTGCAAAGTTGATGCCATGACTAATTGGCCCACTCCCACGTCACGCAAGGACGTACAATGGTTCTTAGGGTTTGCTAATTTCTACAGAAAGTTAATTAGAAATCTCAGTTCTATAGCCTCGCCTTTGCATGATCTTACCTCGCCACACAGACCTTTCGTATGGAACCCGCTTTGTCAGTCAGCTTTTCAGAAACTAAAATCGAGCTTCACCTCCGCTCCCATCCTCACTTTGCCAAATCTCAAACAGCACTTTGTGGTAGAAGTTGATGCGTCTGATGCCGGTATAAGAGCAGTGCCCTCCCAGAAATATCTCAAGGTTGGTAAGTTACATCCTTGTGCTTATCTCTCTAAAAACTGACTCCAGCCGAGAGAAATTATAACATAGGTGACAGTGATCTGCTGGCTTTGGTGGAGTGGAGGCACTGGCTAGAGGGGGCAAAGTATGGACAAATCACAAGAATCTGGAATATCTTAAGTCTCCTAAAGACTAAATGTGAGGCAGGCTCGATGGGCTCTGTTCTTCACAAGATTAAATTTCACGTTATCCTACCGACCTGGTTCAAAAAATGGTAAGACAGATGCTTTATCGCATATTTTCAGCGTTGAGAATTCTTTGTCCAATCCTAAAACCATTTTGCCCGAGTCATGTTTCATTTCTACTTTTATTTGGGACATTGAGACTGCGGTAAAAGAGGCTCTGAAGAACACTCTTAACCCTGAAAGTTGCCCTGGAAACAGGCTTTATGTGGTTCCGACCTTACGGGGAAGAGTCATCCACTCGACTCACACAAACCGGACTGTATGTCACCCAGGCATTGCCAAAACTCAATCTGTGGTCGAACAGCGCTTTTGGTGGCCCAATGTTAGAAGGGATGTTATCAACTATGTCAATGCTTGCCGGGTATGTGCTGCTAACAAAGTCCTCTCGTACACGTCCTTCTGGGGAATTGCGACCCCTGCCAATACCACAACGTCCTTAGTCATACATCCTCTTAGACTTTGTGACAGGATTACCAGCCAAGGAAATACCACCATTCTCACAGTTGTGGACAGGTTCTCTTAAGATGGCACACTTCATTGCACTTGCGAAACTCCCTTCAGCTAAAGACACTGCGGAGTTAATGATACACCAGTTATTCAAGTTTCATAGTTTCCCCAAGAATGTGGTATCTGATAGGGGCCCCCAATTCATTTTGCGATTTTGGAAGGAGTTATGCAGTCTCATAGGTGCTACTGTCAGTCTGTCATCTGGGTTTCATCCTGAAACCAACGGACAAACTGAGAGGCTGAACCAGGACCTGGAGACTGGGCTTCGATGTCTCTCTGCACAGGAGCCACAATCCTGGTCTCAGAAACTGGTTTGGGTCGAGTTTTCTCACAATTCCCTCCCCTCTGCATCCACTGGTCCATCGCCTTTTCACATTGTGCATAGTTACCAACCATCTCTGTTTCCTGCCATAGTCCCAGAGCCCACGGTTCCAGCTGCATTGACCTTGGTGTGACGCTGCAGGAGGACCTGGGAGCGAGGCCGCCAGATGCTGCTGCGCCAGGTACGGTCCTACAAGACCGCAGCTGACCATAGGAGGACACCGGCCCTGAACTATGATTCTGATTCTGATTCTGATATTCCACTCCGGGTGGGGTCCAGGAAGCTCGCTCCCAGGCTCGTGGGGCCCTTCCCCATCACAAAGATCATCAACCCGGTCTCCATGAAGCTTAGGCTCCTAAGGTCAATGCAGGTCCACCCTGCTTTTCACGTCAGCCTGCTCAAGCTCGCCCGGGAGTCCCCTCTGGTCCCCTCATCCCCCCAATTTCGTGGATGGGGCCCCTGTCTTCACTGTGAGGCGGCTGTTGTCGTCTCGTCTCTCCCTTAGAGATAGGGTGAGAAGCTCGGTCATCCGGGAGGATCTCAGAGTAGAGCCGCTGCTCCTTACATCGAGAGGACCCAGATGAGGTGGCTGGGGCATCTGATTCGGATGCCTCCCTGACGCCTCCCTGGTGAGGTGTTCCGAGCACGTCCCACAGGGAGGAGACCCTGGGGACGACCCAGGACACGCTGGAGAGACTACATCCTTCGGCTGGCCTGGGAACGCCTCTGGATCCCCCCGGAAGAGATGGATGAAGTGGCTGGGGAGAGGGAAGTCTGGGCGTTCCTGGTAAAGCTACTCCCCCCGCGACCCGACCACGGATAAGAAAATGGATGGATGGATATATATATATATATATATATATATATATATATATATATATATATATATATTTCTGGATGTGTAAATAGCAACATATTAAGTTAAAAGGTGTTTCAATGTTGAGGTTGTATTTCACCGTTTACAGGATTACAGTCGGGAAAGGTTGTGGTTACATGCATTACAAAGACACACACCGAGCAGGTGTGTGACATGAATGAAACTTAGATCTACTGCATGATAGTGGGATTTGCCACAACCTCATCTACAGTACCACACTATAGTATATTCTCACAAAATGGCCTACCACATGCTTGGCAAACTGCTGCCTACATTGGCACAGAGTGTTGGCAGCATGAAGTATTGGAACGTTGCACAGTGTTTCATGAAAAGGATATTCATCCTCAGGTAGATTTATTTTTAATTTTTTAATTGTTTTATTTTTTTCCTGCCTGACCACAAATTAGTGTTTGACGGGGCCTGACGTGCACATCGCACAAACTCAATTCACTTTTCAATTTCTCAGAGACTGATTGCTGAAATGCACGCGTTGAGATATGATGAAGGGAAACTGCATTTCTGATTAAATAACCCTACAGAGTGTTCCGTGTTAATTAGTGTGGTTCCACTGGCTTCCAGGATTGTACCTCGGGATACTGCCAAAGGTTGAAGTGTTAAAACTTTAGCTTTCACAATTAGAGCTCTGACATTTACACATGCCTTAATCATGCTGAAATGGATCACTTACAGACTCAAAGCCCAGTCATCAGAGATACATATCGCATTCATTGCGTCGGCGTAAGACAAATTACCCTGAAGATTCTTAACGTGGTATAAATTTCACAGTATTGATAGGCGCAGAAGGCAATGAGGGTGATGCTGTGTCTCTAGTGAGACATTTTACAAAGGGAAATGGGATACTTGAATACTTTATGGGCTTCGGGTGCAGAGTCCCACAAGTACAGAAGCCTGCTTGGACTGTTGGAAATGGTTGTGTCACAGGAAGGGCAGCAATTACAAGTAAGATGCACTGTTTTTGCCCGTGACATCTTGACAGGAATATTACAGCCCATAAGTCTTTCTGCTCCTGAATGCAGTGACATAGACAAATTGGTGTGTGATCTCTGTAGCCACTGTTGTCTGCAGGAAGTGTGGTTTGGATGTGACACAACCTGAGCACTAACTCTTGACATGAGCCAGCAAGGAAACAGGGTTTGAATTGAATACTCAGAAAATATGCAGCTGTAATATTCAAACTAAGAACTGAGTATTATGCACAAAATAACTTTTAAATGTTGTCTCTCATTGTACAGACAAACTGAAACTATCAGGGGAGCTTGTCCGCTTAGCTGCGTTTTTAATTAATATCAGGGAGAGTGATGCTTTGGAGCTGCAGCAGTGAACCGTATTAATGAGTTCAACCGCCTCATCTGAAATGGCTTTATCACTTGATTTCATTTTTCAATTGATTAAGGCAGATATGAGCCAGCCAACTTTGACTTTTGAATAATACAATCTAATAAGGCGAGTGAGACTAACTCATACTCTCCCATTCTTTCTTAACCATGTGTCGAGGTAAATTCAAGGCCCTGTCACTGAACTATGCCGCCAAGTAGATCATTTCACACTTAATTGACTATACCTCCCACCACCTCAGCTTTACACTTTCATATGCAGAGAGTGTAGGCTACCACAATGTAAGCTGCATCCTATGGAACATTGTTTATTATTTACATAACATGAGTCTTAAAAGCGGCGGCACGGTGGTGACCTGGTTAGAGCGTCAGCCTCACAGTTCTGAGGACCCGGGGTCAATCCCAGGCCCCGCCTGTGTGGAGTTTGCATGTTCTCCCCGTGTCTGCGTGGGTTTTCTCCGGGCACTCCGGTTTCCTCCCACACCCCAAAAACATGCATTAATTGGAGACTCTAAATTGCCCGTAGGCATGACTGTGAGTGCGAATGGTTGTTTGTTTGTTGAAAGGACCTTTCCATTGAATTAATAAAGCATTTACTTCCAGAAATATGCTGAAACACGACCATTCCCAAAAGGTTGGAGAATTCAAGGGACTTGGGCCTTTCAACAAACCACTTACGTATCAGTTATTTTTGTTTGAGTTTGGTATCAATCGTAGCCATGACGCAAATACTACCTGAACACACTAGAATGAGCAGGCTTTTCCATCAATTAATTTCCTTCCCTAAAGATACAATATGGCTTTATTAGACAAACATATAAAAAATGAGATGTTACCATCATCAGACTTAACATTTGAATATCAATCTTTGGCCAGAAACTGTAATTGGAAATATTTTGCTGAATACATCATCTTATACTACAACCCCAATTCCAATGAAGTTGGGACGTTGTGTTAAACTTAAATAAAAACAGAATACAATGATTTGCAAATCATGTTCGACCTATATTTAATTGAATACAAAACAAAGACAAGAATGGGAAAGAATTCCACCTACAACGCTTCAACAATTAGTGTCCTCAGTTCCCTAACGTTTATTGAATGTTGTTAAAAGGAAAGGTGATGTAACACAGTGGTAAACATGACCGTCCATCCATCCATTTTCTGAGCCGCTTCTCCTCACTCGGGTCGCGGGCGTGCTGGAGCCTATCCTAGCTATCATCGGGCAGGAGGCGGGGTACACCCTGAACTGGTTGCCAGCCAATCGCAGGGCACATACAAACAAACAACCATTTGCACTCACATTCACACCTACGGGCAATTTAGAGTCTCCAATTCATGCATGTTTTTGGGATGTGGGAGTAAACCGGAGTGCCCGGAGAAAACCCACGCAGGCACGGGGAGTACATGCAAACTCCACACAGGCGGGGCCGGGGATTGAACCCGGGTCCTCAGAACTGTGAGGCTGACGCTCTAACCAGTCGTTTACCGTGCCGCCTAAACATGACCGTGTCCCAGCTTTTTTGGAACGTGTTGCAGCCATAAAATTCAAAGTTAATGATTCTTTTCTAAAAACAATAGTTTATCAGTTTGAACATTAAATATCTTGTCTTTGTCGTGTATTCAATTAAATATAGGAGGAACATGATTTGCAAATCATTGTATTCCGTTTTTATTTATGTTTAACACAATGTCCAAACTTTATTGGAATTGGGGTTGTAGTAAAAATAAAAATTCAGAGCCACTTGCATGAGATAAACGTATCATTTTTCTGGATACGTGAACAGAATGATAGAGAGTAGACACGCAGGTGTTTCCAGAGATTGGAGACCTTTCGCATTATACTCACTGAAGCATCAAATGGATCTCAGTGTGTAATAAAGTGATCCCTCAGTGGAGCTGAATGTAGATCATCTCAAATGTCAGCAGTGTTTATTTGTTCAGTATTAAATAAGATACTGTAGTGTATAGACCCAAAATCATACCCAGTTGTCAGCTGTATACTGTACATTACAGTCCATATGGATTCCGCCATTGATTATTTGGGGAAAATTCAGTCGAAACAAAATGAGTGACTGATGTAGACTACCTTGCGATGCCTGACAAACCTTGAATTATTATTTTTTTTAAACGGGGTGCTGCTAGGGCGTTGTGGCGAGACAAGCGGTGACCCGTCTGATCAGAAAAGCGAGTACCCATAAAGACATTTTTTTTCCTTTTTTATCCATCCATCCATCCATTTTCTGAGCCACTTCTCCTCACAAGGGTCGCGGGCGTGCTGGAGCCTATCCCAGCTATCATCGGGCAGGAGGCGGGGTGCACCCTGAACTGTTCACCACAACGGACTGATACAAAGTCCGCATCACTGCAGCCGCTGCACCGATTCGCCTGTCGATCTCTCATTCCATTCTTTCCTCACTCGTGAACAACACCCCAAGATACTTGAACTCCTCCACTTGGGGAAGGATCTCATCCCCGACCTGGATAGGGCACTTCACCCTTTCCCAATTGAGGACTATAGTCTCAGATTTGGAGGTGCAGATTTTCATCCCAACTGCTTCACACCGCTCCAGTGAGAGTTGGAGATCACAGCTTCCCTCTCATCCACCGCGGTGAACCCCAACGTACAGGCGCCGAGGCAGGGAGAAATAAGTATAGCCACACCTGCTCAGTGCCTCTCACCGTGGGCAACTCCAGAGTGGAAGAGAGACCAAACCCTCTCAAGAGAACTGGTACCAGAGCCTAAGGTGTGTGTGGAGGCGAGCCGGACTATATCCAGTCGGAACCTCTCAACCTCACACAGCAGCTCGGGCTCCTTCCCTGCCAGAGAGGTGACGTTCCACATTCCTAGAGGCAGCTTCTGTAGCCGGGGATCGGATTGCCAAGGTCCCTGCCCTCGGCCACCGCCCAGCTCACACTGCACCCGACCCCTATGGCCCCTCCCACAGGTGGTGAGCCCATGGGAAGGGGGACCCTCATTACCCTTTCAGGCTATGCTTGCCTTCGAGCCCCACGTCCAGGCCTCCACCTCCACCACGATAAGGTGACGGCTCAAGGAGGGGCATTACCTTATAAATCGTAGAATAATTGCTCTCTCTTGAGCTCTTATTGTGGGGGGAAAAGTCTCTTCCCGTACAAACAATAGTTTTAGTTTTTGAAACATAGGTGGGATCCATTCCTTGTCTTCCTTAAGATTAATAGCGTAGTTAAATTATATAGCCGTCTTATCTCCATGCCTTTCAGATGAAGATAAATGGGTCAATTTCAAATGTAATTAGCCATGCCAGAGTGTGTGTTTATTCCTTGAATATCTAGCTTTTATCATGGTGACAAGCAAACCTGCAATTATCTTCTCTTTTTGTTCTCTGTGAGGCAAATCTGTTTGTAGATTAGAGAAGTAACTTGTGATTCCTCTCGCCTCCTGTCACAATAACTCATTAGCATAAAGGCTGGGGTGGACAACAATGAGAGTGAGTGTTTGCAGAATTGGAATATATTCCGGCGTGAGTTAGACACCCTTAAAAGCCAAAGAGGTATGTGAGTTAAATGGAGGTTTTTGAAGTGACACACTGACAGAGTGTGTTCCACAGAATCGTATCAGGGCTTTGAAAACTGGAGTCAGATTTATTACCAAGGAGTATCAAAGGGAAGCTTTGGAGATAAATACCCCGATGTATTTTTCTTTTTTGCCCATCTTGGGCTGATAAGAAACAAGGTTTTTGAGCCTTTTCTAACAGCTCAGATGTTTCGGGTTTCCAGAATTTCAATTGCTTTTTTCAAACACCCCTTTATCCCAATTTTGCTTTCATTCGTATACATTTAGGTTCACAGATTTTAACCATGATCTAGCAGAATAACTTCAATGCACGTTGGGCTCTACAAATCTTTTAACATTCATATAAAAGATAGTCACTTGTTAGTGCTGCCTAACATATTGGATGAAAATTTCCCACTAGTGCTAGAGTTTTTTCCAAGAGCCTAGGTGTGTAAAGTTGATACACATTGAGTTTGAAGAAGTGTAACGGTGGTGATTCTGAGCCCCGCCACCACCATACTCACCGATTGAGAGCTGCCGGCGCCCTCTTTTAAGCTTCCGACGAGTGAAGTTTTAACAAAAGTAGATATGCACAGCGCAAGTTGGAATCTGCCACACTCACCCCCGAATAGCTCTCTTCCAATCCAATCCTGTCCAGCCACTCTAAGGGTTCAAACACTCCCTCCCCCACACCATACTCAAAGGTCGAGAGCTGAAGACTGAGGTTTTGATGAACGTGCATTTACACAGCGTGAGCTGGCATCTATTACAGGAGCTTTCACTGGTAATTTTGCTATACATAATTAGCCTATGAATGAATACAGTCAAATGCCCCAGATACAAATAAAACCAAATTTAGGAGGGAAATATGCCTCCAAAGCACAACAAAACCTTGGCGATTGGCCCGACATTATACATGACAACACAAGCGATCTGAGCCCCATGTGTGATCTCAGTCGACATAAATTTAGCAAGAATCAGGTAAGAATGCTAAAATGTCAATTACATTTCAGATAACAGTGGCCACAGTTTATTATTTTCTGAGCCGCTTCTCCTCACTAGGGTTGCGGGCGTGCTGGAGCCTCTCCCAGCTATCATCGGGCAGGAGGCGGGGTACACCCTGAACTGGTTGCCAGCCAATCGCAGGGCACATACAAACAAACAACCATTCGCACTCACGTTCACATTCTGATTCTTAATAAACCTCAATTATAATACCACAACGGAAGCTTAAGAACTCCACTGTGACACAGTAAAACTGTTCCGGCATTAAAGGGATACAGATTTTTCATTCTGCTTGACCTAACACCCGAACAGAACAAAAAAAAATTCAAAATAACATTCACAGATGATTCATCAGATATGTTACAATCTTTCCACATCTGTTTTTCCACGTATTACATTCCGTTTCCATTGTGTGCACACGATCCCCTGCAAAACATCCTGTAGCTTTTTCACCTAAGCTGATATTCATAGCAGGAAATTGATTCCTCTTGGACATTATTCTTCCACAGAGTCAGAGGCAGGGCTGCATTCATTTGTCAGGTGTCTACGCAAAGCTCTTCATGTGCTTTCTGACTTGTCGCATCGGGGCCAGCCGGAGAGGAGATAGGCTGCTAAACAAATGGTTGCTGTCACACAAGGGAAGGCCGCGTTTAATGAGTCTGTCGTCACCATTGGCACGGTACATGTCAAACTTGGGAGTTGGGGGGTAAATCCGCTCCAAAGCTGTTCTTTACCACAGCGTCTTTAAATGTGCACTTAGTCTGCCTCTGCAATCAGTGTTCATTACTAGAATGTCAAGACCAGAATTCTGGACTTGCAGTACAAGGCTTTTTTATTTTATTTTATTTTTTAGGATGTAGGAAAATCATAATACAGTATAACGACAAATGAAGCAAATTAATTTAAATTTTTAGGAAGACGTACCGAACTATACTTTTCTGCTTCACATCAAGGTGAAAGGGATTTTTTTTTTTTTTTTTTTTCTTTTCATTATCTCGGGTATGCTTCAGTCAGTCACAATACAAATTGTTGAAGGCTTGTATGTTGTCTGTATTTCACTTCATTTTTAGCTCTGTCCCTCCGGCTGTATCGAGTGTCTACTGTTCAGGATGTGGCGCAACAATTAATCCTCGGATTGATTCACTTCCTATTGAATTGCCCCCAAACTCCAGATGTAATTCAACCTGTCCTTGTTAATCCTAGACCTTCCTCTACTCACCGTCCTTTAAAAAAGATTGAGTCATGTGGCAACTGTTTGTCCATACATTTCGGTATGTAGGTTGAAATGGGGATGAGCATAAAAGTCGATAAGTGATGGTTAAGAATTCTGGTGATTATGTGGAATTGATAGTTGAATGATCTTGTTTTAATGCAATTGATGAAAAGAATACAACACTGGCGACAAAACTGCAGTTCAGGACATTCAGAGAGAAATTCTCCTATCCCATTACAAATATTTGAAAAATTATAATTAATTTTAAACATTCTAAAATCTAGCAACAAAACGTATACCTATCCTCACTTTAAAAGCTTGCTCAATGCCATTAATCCATTTTCCATATTGCTTGTTGAGCTCACTTAATGATTTAGATAGATTTAAAAATTGCAGGTCGCTCAAATTTTATGGTAATTCACTGAGCCAAAATGTGAAATAAATTATTGAGACATTGCGCTTGTCCTCAGGGTCGTGGGTGAGCTGGAGCCTATCCCGGCTGACGAGAGGCGGGGTACTATTCCCGAGACAGTTTGCCAGCCAATTGCAGGGCAAGTCTAGACGAACAAACATTCACACTATGCGGAGAAAGCCTACACAAGCACAGGGAGAACACGCAAACTCAACACGGGAGCCGAGATTCAAACCTGGGCCACTGTGCCACTGCTATAAATCATTATACAATAAGAACCCCCCTCGTGCCAAGTTTTGTCCCTCATAGGAAGGAAATCCAAGGCCATGACACCGTTGCCACATCATTTCTTTTCTGTCGGTGAGGTTATCTTTGATGATCTTGATGAAAAAAAAATTGTTGAGTGAAGTGAAGAAAAGGCACCATTGCTTCCTACCTTGATTTAATCTGAATTCTGTTGCGCAATAACTGTTAATGTTCTAACCAAGTCCTTTGATTTCCCCAATATGCATGACCTAAACGGTATCCAATCTAAACATACAGTGGAACCTTGGCTATCATATGCCCCAGTTTTTCTAAGATTCGTTTTTTGAACAATTTTATTTTGCAGAATTTTCTTGAGTTTTCGTACATCCGCTCGGTTTTTGTACAGTTGAAAACGAAACATACCAAACGGTTCAATAAGCCACTATTGCGCCAAAGACTGTTCTAAGTGCCGGCTCTTTGATGATGAAGATGAGAAATACGACACGAGAGAGAAGCATAGACGTTAAGAAAGAACTTGTACCAAAGTAGAAAAATGTTGTTGATCTCGCCAGGATGTATGGGAAATCCACATCGTTGACAGATTTTTGTGTGACTGGTGTCCATTGTACTTTCGAGCTGGTATGGTAAAGGCGATGAGAAACTCCTTAGAATTCAAGAAAGAACTTGTCACAAAGTATGGAAATGGCAGGTTAACCTTCCAAACAACAACCCATCCGTCCTCGCCATTTTCCATACGCCATGAGTCTTCTATAAAGGTAAAACTGTTTAATGTTCATTTATGCATTTCATTAGTCATTTACATACAGTATATTTCACATTTTCTGTATGTTAAGCTATTGTTATTCTCTATCAAATATAGTTTAAGTTAATATGTTTGGGTGTCTGTAACAGATGAGTTGGAGTTACATTATTTCCTATGGGAAAAACTGATGTGGAACTTTTTGGAATGGATTCATCACAAAAATCGAAGTTCCACTGTATTCAGTAAGGAGGGTTTTTCAAAATGTGCCTGCAAATTGAAAAATTCTGGGGGAAAAACAGATGTTTTTTGATAATGCTGTCGACTCCACATGAAAACTTTTAAAACACAATCAAAATTGTTACTGTTTTAGCAGATTGTTGTGGTATACCCTGAGTGTATTTCTATTACTGAAGGTTACTAGTTTTAATTGCTTTTTGTCAGTCACTTTTTCAGTCTGTCTTCCACTTTTTAGGCTGTCTTCGAGACATATCCCCTAGCGTCGCAGTGCGCTCTGCTTTGATTGGCAGTCTTGATCCTGATACTGCCTTTGACCTTGGATGCTGTTTGCCTGCCTCAGTCCAAATTGCTTGTCCTTAGTTGCCTGTTTTACTCTCTATGTACTGCACTTTATAAAAGACCTCAGTCTACCTCCACATTTGTTTCCCTCAGGTCCCCTTTTGGAGAATTATGACACAAATGAACAAGATAATATAATCAAGAGAAAGAAAAGAAAATCCCTTGGCTCCTAATGAATGAGTAGCTGCCAGTTTTAAATGGTGCCGCAGATCACATTCTATTGACGTAGTGGAAAGAGTAGTACTTTGCAGCATGAGATTTCATACCATGTTTGAGAGATAACATATATATTTCAAAGCTTCTTGATGCAATCAATCTTTCCTCAGGGACACGAAGACCCCTAAGTGTTGTCAGCAAGTGCTTTTTATGGACACAGTTCTATTCGTCATAACTAGTTTGCATTCCAGGGCTTTGGGAGAAAACATCTTGCGTAGGCACATTTGCGTGGTGCTCAGTCAACTACATGATCTGAACATCTGAATTGTGTGGACCGTGTGTCTTGAACTGCATTGTGAAACATGAGCCTGTAACAGTCCCAATCCGCTTCAAAGGCAATACACTTGTCACAAGTCCTTTAAAAGCTTGCCTTCTCAGTGAGAAAGTGTCTCAGGGACAATCTGGAGGATACACTTTGATCTCGCCACGCCTGTCCCTTTTGATAAAGGAAAAAGCCCTCAGAAGCAAATGAGAATCATATTGTCACTCAAGAAGCCAACTCGACTTTGATATCAGAGTAAACACTAGAGTAAAGACTGCATGTTACTTTATAGAGTGTGGTGACCTATCCCACTTATTTTCTGTTTGTTGTAGCTTTTGCTGTGAACAGTGTTTGGTTATTACATGACCACCACTTGAAACTTTTTATTTTTTTATTTTTTTTTTTACACTTTTACATGTGAAGAAAAAGATTTGTTTTAGACTGATGTTTACTATGGATTAGCAAGGCTGCCTCATAGTTCTGCAGGAATCATTTGTTGCCATACAAACCACAGTCTTTGAAATTTGGAGGAAATTTGTTTGGATCTGACAAATCAAATTGTATTAGTCTATGTTTTTTTTTTTCATTTTCTTGCCATCAAAATGATGTGAACGGAGCAGTCGAAAAAAAGAGCGAGTCCTTCCACCAATGTTTGCTAATGCCAAAATAAAACTTACATAAACTGCTTTATTGCCCTTTTTTCACTTCAAACCATTCCAGCTGAGTCTTTTCCTTGTGGCATGGAGACATTGGGAGTTATGGTATGTCACCCTGTGGAAGCCTAAGGGCAAAAATAATTAAACCAACAGTGCTGTTCCATCTTGTTTGACATGGAGACAGCGGGAGTACTATACGCTGTGGACATGTGCGAGTAGAAACAAACAAACAAAAAGTGGAATCGTTCACTATATGTCATGTCATATACTGACATTTAAGTGAAAAGTAGTCAGAACATGTCGTCAGCTCATGCTATTTTTAATAATGGCAATAAATAACTTGTTGGGAGATATAATTTCATGCAGTTCTCAGATATTTTCTGGATAATTTGACACCCCCATGGGCCGATTTGTTCATAAACTCACATTTCTGAATGCAATTTGGAGTAATTTCCTGCTGCTGTTTTTGCACTATAAGAACTTCAGGTCTTGGAACACCGAGTGACATGGCTTAACTGTGACGCAGTGTGCGGGGTTCTCCTCCTAGTTTTCATGAGTGGCCGATCCGGAGGCAACTAGTTTAGCTGTAATTTGAAATTTGAATCGCAGCTGTAAAGGCCAATCAAAAATGGTCGTATCACCTGAGCTTTCACAACAAAAATTCTGTTTCCAGGTATGAAGCGAGATCCGGCCACCTTCCACCAAACCATACCAGTACAGTATATACAGTATGTGTTTTACAATAATATGTAAACATATTTATAATTTCATATATACCTGTGGTTTAAAAGCAAAGTGTGGAGAGTCTCTGTCGCCGAAATGCACGAATGTAGTCAAGGAATAGGGCTATCACTGCAGACAGCCTCTCAAATATCCACTCTTTATTCTCACTCATTTCCTCTCTTTCTATTATTGATAACATAGCTAAAGCAGCCAGGGCAGTCTGCTTCTTCTTGACAATCACACCATGTTGTTTGTGGTTCAATAAAAAAATAATACAATACAATATACTATATGTGGCATCTCAAAACGTTGTTGACCGATGAAAAAACACCAGGGGCCTCATGTACAAAAGTTGCGTACGCACAAAAACGTGGCGTATGTTGTTTTCCACGGCAAAGTTCAGATGTATCAAGAGTGAAATGAGCGTGGAAATGTGCGGTGCCTCACGCCAACTCCATGGCTGGCGTACGCACATTTCTGCAGCTGTTGGTGCTTTGGCGACACTTAGAGGTGATGCTGGGAAACTGTTATCATAAATCTGCACATCAGAGACACATGAACAATTAGCATTGATGAACAATTCATGCCCGGCAACATTTGATTTCAACAATGTAAAAGAAGCAAGGACTCTGAATTCACTTGTTGACCGGTGTATTAATGAATCACTGACATTTGTGAGGACAGCTATTAATTGATCAAGGGGATCATTTCTGCCGCCTATTGCCCTCTCAATCGCTTCTTGTGACTCTAGCACATGCACTGACAAAAGAAAAATTTGATTAAAATGACATAATTTACCCCGCTTCTCCTAAAAGAATTTATATTTTTTTATCAGTGTGTGTGTCCTCTCCTATGTATTAAAATAATAAATTGAGGAATCAAAAAGGACTCAAAGATTTTGATATCCTCTTTGATATGCTAATATGCTTCTATTTGAATTGAAAAGCTTTATTACAAAAACCATACCTACATTTAAGCATTAACCTTTATCTCACAGGGCTGAGTGTAGGTTACTGTATGAACACATTTTTGAGTTATAAAAGTACATGGTATTAACCTTGTGGGGTGATCAGTCAGCCACGCACTCCCAGCAACCCGGAGAGAGTCGTGTCATCCATGATTGCAGCGACTCTATCCTCATTTTGGCCACACTTTGGCAGTGGGCAGCTCTCCTTCGCTTCAAATCCACCTTAATGTTTGACTACTTCTTTTTTACGTTAGCGTGTGCGCGTCGTTCCGACTCCACAGCATTGACAGCTGCACATTCGCTGTCACTCCTCTTTCGCGAGTTGTCAACGCCAGAGGACAGATGATTTTCTTGCGCACCTCCACTTCATTGAGCAACTTCACATTCAGAAAAGTTATTTTTCTTCAGTACCTTGCCCATTGTCCTTTTTTCCCTGATCATGCAGGAGATCGGGATCTCAGGTGCAGGGTTCATTTAAATACGATTTGCATATTTAAATGTGGGCGTGGACAGAGAGGTCCACGCCTCCAACATGTGCACTCATTTCCATGTTGAGTGGAATGTACGAAGGAAATGTGCTCGGATTCATGCGTACGCACAGATTCATACATCGGGATATTTTTGTGCGTACGATGTTTTCTGGATTTCAGCGTACGCCGTGTTTCAGTCGGAAATCCACGCAAGTCTTTGTACATGAGGCCCCAGGTGTGCGGGTGTGAGTCATCGACTGTAATTTGTTTATGATTGTCCAGTTCAGTTGCATCGCTCAGTGTGCAGTGGGCCTTAGAGTATGTACATCAATCTTGAAAAGCTGGGAAACATTACAGACAAAATATTAGAGCAACAATGCAAGACTTGAATAATTTCACTTAAATGGCAATGACTTTATTTCTTGAATCGCAGCATATTAAACAAACAACTTTCAAAAGTTGTAGCAAGAACGGAATGTTCAAGCTTATGTTTAACTCCACGTAAGACTGATGGGAAGTCAGGCGGAGACAACAAACTTGTGAACATGAGACACATTGCTCTCTGATCAATAATGAGTTTATGACAGTGACGGACTGCAGTAAACGTGGAGAAATTGGAGATGACAAAATATTACAGAGCTCAGAATACAGGGATTTTTCCAAGGTCATTGTTCTACTTGGGTTCACCATAAGCATGTAGGCAATGGAAATTATCCAATTTCAGTGAACTGGTCCGAAAACGATATCTTTGTTGATCTATCTATGGTAGCGATGTATAGTGACAGACAAAGCTATTGAGGACTCTTCCACTAGATAGCAGATGGTACATATTTGACCTGCGTATCCACTATTTGTGCCATTTCTGTCGTGTGATGTGCCGTTAGATTTTTTTGTTTTAATATATATATATATATATATATATATATATATATATATATATATATATAATGTAAAATATGTGCTTTGGCTCAATAAAGGTTGGAAAACACTGCTTCATTTCCTGTTTGTGAGAAACAAGGTTGCTTGCTTGTAATTATGGATGGCCCAGGAAATGCTCGATCCTTTCACAGGCGTGATTACTTCTCTTGCGGTCTGGCTTGGGAATGACATTACAGATTAGGTTTCAGGCCAATGCAGGGGCAAGTCAGGACCCCTAAAGCCAGGTTCAGCCTTTTTTCACGACCTCCCAGAAAATTACATCCCTTTGAAAATGGGGTTCAAGGCCATTTCCTTTCATGTCATTCCCTGTTCAGGCACTCTCCATTAACCAGGATACACACACAGAACAATAACTCTAATTTCCGCTGAAAAATGATCTACAGTAGAACCTTAAGGTCGACAATGCTGAGAGATCGGTGTAAAGACTTTATGCATTACATTCTTTGATTATTGTTGTACTAATTTGCACAAGGCTAATGAGATGCAGTGCTTGTTGATTCATTCTCAACTAGTTTGTGGTGTAAAGAAGAACAATGTGACATAATGGCATGGAAAAAGGATTTCAGAACATTTAGAGAGCAATTCTGCCATCTTATTCAGAATATTTTGAAAATAACTGAAGGATTGTTAATTTTCCCCCTTGTCGATCAAGGAAATTAAGTTCAATGCCTCTGCCTATTGGTTATAAAATACAGTGGGACCTCGATTTACAAATTTAATCCGTTCCATGACCAAGATCACAATTGAATCTTACTGGTATATTTAATCAATGTCCCCATAGAAATGAATTGAAATGCCATTAATACATTCCAGCCCCCCACGAAAAAAAAGTTCCATCTTTTGAAGAGGGTAAACTAGCACTGTTTTGTATAAAAACAAAACAAGACATAATGAAAGAGAATGTCAAGAAATTAAATGGTTTTATGAAGTTAAATTACTGTATGAACTGTAGACTTTCTGTGTTGGATGTGTGCATTTAAGAGGCGTGGCCTAGTGAGTGTCTTCAGGAGCTGGAGGCGGTTAGTCTGCGTGTGAGCGTCTGGGCGTGAGTTGTGTTCGACAGCAGCACCTTGAGCGTGTTCTCATTTCGTATTTGTGTGTTTGACTGCTTATCCCGTTCAATAAACGGCTGAAAGTACATCGACTGTGGCTCTCCTTGCCCACATGCAAGGGCATGACAGTACCTTAATTTGCTGCATTTTTGTTTCCACTTCCTTTGAATGGCACTGTATCTTCCCTAAAATTTTGGCGAGCAACACAAAGCAAGAAATTCAACCACGCGACACCTCGTAACTCGAAAAACTAAAATTTGGGGCACTCAATTGACATCATTTGAAATATGAATATCTGAGTAACAACATATCTGTGCCCTAGGCAAACAAAATTAAATAGACTTCATATTGAATTAAAAAATGATATTTATCAAATTTCTAATAATATATTCAAACAGGTTTAGATTTAGGCGGCACGGTACATGACTGGTTAGAGCGTCAGCCTCACAGTTCTGAGGACCCGGGTTCAATCCCCGGCCCCGCCTGTGTGGAGTTTGCATGTTCTCCCCGTGCCTGCGTGGGTTTTCTCCAGGCACTCCGGTTTCCTCCCACATCCCAAAAACATGCATTAATTGGAGACTCTAAATTGCCCGCAGGTGTAAATGTGAGTGCGAATGGTTGTTTGTTTGTATGTGCCCTGCGATTGGCTGGCAACCAGTTCAGGGTGTACCCCGCCTCCTGCTCGATGACAGCTGGGATAGGCTCCAGCACGCCCGCGACCCGTGTGAGGAGAAGCGGCTCAGAAAATGGATGGATGGATGGATGGAGGTTTAGATTTTAAAAAAGAATTGTTTTGACTGATTTCACAAAGCTTGACACGACGCACTTTTTCCTTGTTGTCTTCCTCTGAATTTTTGTTTTGTCCAAATCTGCTTTCCAGTTGTATTGACTTTCCTTGAAAATGAACACTGCACACTCCTTTTTGACTAGTGGTCATTCTTCGCTCGAAAAAGTAAAACATTATACTAACATTAAAACCAACAGATATGCCAACTCCTTTATTCCCTCTGCCATCATGCTTCGAAATGTTGCTGATGCCTGCAACTACTGTAGACAATGGCGAGGCTTTGTAAACCTGAGAGTTGAATGTATTTATTCATGACTATTTATTATTTCTTCCTTTAACTCTGGCATTTGGTTTGCCCATTCATGACAACTTGTTGTGTTCGCTGCTTTGGTCTGCTATGCATGTTCATCATGTTCATTGATTGTCACTGACAGAGTGCCTGAATGTCTATGTTTTGTGATTGCTGTTTTATGTTACTCGACTAGCAGTCTGAAAACTGAATTGCCCTTTGGAGATGAATAGCGTGTGTTTTCTCCGGGCACTCCGGTTTCCTCCCACATCCCCAAAACATGCATGGTAGGTTAATTGAAGACTCAAAAATGGCCCGTAGGTGTGAATCTGAATGCGAATGGTTGTTTGTTCCTATGTGCGCTGCGATTGGCTGGCAACCAGTTGAGGGTGTACCCCGCCTCCTGCCCGAAGATAGCTGGGATAGGCTCCAGCACTCCCTGCAACCCTTGTGTAGATAAGCGGCTCAGAAAATGGATGGATTGATGGATCTTGAATCTTGAACATAGTTTTTGTGCACCTCGTTAAAATTTCAGATGATTTGAGCAAGAATTGGTTCTGTTATTAGACCGCAAAATGAGTTCACATCTTTTGAAACACTTTGTATAAAATTTATAATAGTTTACGTTTAAATTTTTGAACTGTCCTTGTTTTATATTCATTATAAATTCCAGCTTGAGTCCTGTCGTCTATTCAGACAGTCAAGGAGATGTTAGAAAAACAACATTGGCTTTAGACTGAAATTACAAGATTCAACTAGAACATCAATACAAAGCATGGTGCCGTCACACCGCAGAATGCTGTCTAATGTTCAATCAGGTTTGCTCCTTAAGTAGTTCAAACCTAGCATTTACGGAAATAATGGTGGGATTGATTTCAGAGGGAGGCTGTAATAATACTGATGATGTTTACTACTTGAATGATATTTTTGTATTACTCTCACCGTTATAGCCTGAAAGCCATAAACCGTATTAATGATGTTGGCTTTAAAGTGCACCTTCAGGTTTTGCTTCGATCCAGATGAGATACAAAGGAAAAATTCATACAAGCAGCTGAAAGAAGAAAAATCAGCTTGTGAGACTGTGACGCTTATGAAGTTTATACGGATGATGACAATAATGATGATGGGTGTTGACGCCGCGAGCAGAGGTTGTTACCATAGAATCATCCATCTGACGATTGCGTCAGAAAGACAGATTTAGGCTTTCTTTCAGCTCGGTGGGTGATCGAACATTTAAAGGTTTATGGGTGCGACTGCGCTCCAGCGAGCCAGTTTGTCTGATTGCGCAAATGAATCCAAATGTCAGACTCTGCCACACACACAGAGCTCCTCTGATTTCCCTACCAAATGTAAACTATTCCGGCGCTGCCGCAATTTGGCGCCCAGTTGAAAATGAGAGAGGGGGGAAAAAAACTGGAAAAAGTTGAAAAAAGCCTCTGTCAGAGTTTTTAAATAATGCATACTGCTAGTCATCACGGAGCGTCTAGCCTTTGAGGAGTCATAAATATACCACACATATCTAAAGCGCTCACACTGTGTGCCACATTAATGGATTCCCGAACATGGGACGTGGTGACAGTGTTAAAACACTCACACGTCACTGCACATTGTTTCCCAGCTTCAAACTGTGTCAATTTGTTGTGGTAATCCAGCAGCACGTTTAAAAACGTATTCAAATGTGCTACACGACAAAACTATAAACAACACTTTTTGTTCATGAGCTGTTCGCAAAGATCTCCCTCAAAAACTTATTCTATGTACAAGTGCTGAGTAGTCTTTCAAATATTGTTCTAAATCCGTGTTAGGGAGCTACTAGCTACTATCTCCTTTGCCGATAATCCATCCACAGGTGCGGCATATCAAGATGCTGATAAGAGAGCATGATTATATCCCACGTGATCCTTTAGGTTTAAAAGGTTTTTGTAGCTGACTATAATGTGATTAAAGTTGGGTTGAAGTTGATTAATTGATGAGGCCATAGAGATTTTTTTCAGCACAGTACAGTGGCCCCAACCTTTTCTGCGCCGCGGACCGGTTTCACGTAAAGAGATATTTCGACAGACCGGCATAGAGGCATAAAAAAGCAAATGATTAAAAATTCAACTCACCATTACGTTGATTGTAGTTCTACGTCGATGTGGAGTAGTAAAGTCTTTTAATAGTGCGCCTACTGTGCCTTAGGCTGCCCACAATACAAGGCCACTCCAAAATGTGCAGTTTTATCACACAGCAAAATGCCACAGATGTCACAGGTTTTGAGGTAGCGTACATTGGCATGTTACCTGCAAGACTGTCCACCAAAGTTGTTGCCCTTGAATTGAATGTTAATTTCTCTACCGTAAGCTGTCTCGAAATGGGTTTTAGAGAATCTAACCGGCCTCACAGACCACCTCCACATCCAGCATCTTCACCTCCAGGATCATCTGAGACCAGCCTCCCAGACAGCTGCTTCAGCAATCGCTTTGCGGAGCCAAAGCATTTCCGCACCAACTGTCAGAAACAGTCTCAGGAAAGTTACTCTCCATTGAGCATGCTTGGGATGTTCTGGGATTGACGTATATGACAGCGTGTTGTTGAAGACCAATAAGCCGCAATCAGCAACCTGATCAACCCTATGCGAAGGACATGTGTTGACCGTGCGAGGCAAATGGTGGTCACACTAGATACTGACTGGTTTTCTGACTCCCTCAGACCCCCACAATACTGTAAAACCGCACATTTTAGAGTAGCCTTTTATTGTAGACAGTCGAAGGCACCCCTGTACGATCATCATCCTGTCTAATCAGCATTTCGGTATGCCATACCTGTGAGGTTGTTGAATTGCCTCAGCAAAGTAGAGGTGCTCACTCACACAGATTTAAACTGATTTGTGGACAGTATTTGCGCAAAATATGCATTTTGAGTATTTGGATAAAGTATTCGATCTTTGAGTTCAGCTAGTGGGAAAAATGGGAGCAAAACAAGTTTATAATTTTGTTCCATATGCAGATGTTATTTTCTCGACAGAATTCAGATGAAGTTAAAAACCACGAAGCCACATGGAGCTAACCAAACACATGCCAGCATAAAAGGAAGCTCATGTTCAAATCCAAAGAAATCATTTAATATTTATTGGTATTATTGTAACCCTACTTGTGCTATTCATTTTGATGCTTGGTGGTGGTACCTGAAATTTTGTGGGTGTGCTGAATAATCCAGTGGAAAGCACTGAACACCAATGAGTGTTGAAACGAGCAACAAACCCTGAGCACAACCTGTTTCCTTGGAAACCTGCCCTGTTTGTTTTTGCCTCAGCCTCATCATCTGAATCTCTTCCCGAGCTACATTACTGCTCTTGATGTGGTGCACAGTAGACTGAAGTCTATTAAGAAAAACCAAACCAAACAGTATGTTTCTTCATTTCCTGTGACAATCGATTTCAGTGTTTTGTTTTGAAGAAGAGAATAAGGCTTCTAGAAGTTGCATCTTTTGCCCCTTTTCAACTACACATGTACCGTTTGGGTTAACATTTGACCAAGAACTGGACTTTCCCGTTAATATTGATGAAAAGACGAGAGGAAAATTTGCCAGTGAGGCTGCCATGAGGCTCATAGCAACATCGAAGGAGCTGCAGAAATTTCAGACAAGTATTGGCTGTTTAGTATACGAAACAACAATCTCCTGTCTTCTTTATAGGTCTGGGCTATGGGGTAGAGTAGAAAGACGGAAGATGGTCTGATGAAAGTAAGGGTTTTTAGCCATAATTGCGAAAGGTACGTTTGTCACAAACAACACTGCTCATCACCAAAAGAACACCATACCTGGAGTGAAGCATGGTGGTGGAAGCATAATGCTTTGGGGCTCTTTTTCTTTAGCTGGAACTTGGGCCTTCGTCAAGATGGAGGGTCTTATGAACAGTTCCAAATAGTGTGAGCAAAAAACTTCTGGCTTCTGCTAGAAAGCAAAGGAAAGCCTACTAGAACATCTGAACTTTATTTTGCCGTTGTGATGTGGTGAAATGTAAAACCGATCAGCAGTGAATATGAGCCAAACAATGTATTGGAAAAAACATCATTAGTTTGTAGTCATTTTGTAATTTCTAAATGTTATTGGAAATATGCTACAGAATATAAATTACTCATTTAATTCTACTGTGGCTTCCTTGGCTTCTAGTGGCCAACATGTAAGTATTTTGTATGATTTAAATGTGCAAACTAATGCTGACTCATGTGCTGTTTATGGGCCTGCATCCTATCAGCTTTTCCACTTCCTGCTTGCTCTACTTGATAAAAAGTAAACAACATTTCAAATCGACTCAGGCTCATTCATTTGCATCTTATTTCTCCCGGCTGCTGAACTCTCTTCATTAGCTTGCTGGCAATGTTCTTGTCAATTCCGAACGGTTGAATGCCTCCGTTGAAAAGTCTCCTCACAGTCGCCAAAGTCTGTCTTCACACTTGGCCAAGTACAGTTTCAGTGATTGTGGCGGATTTTGTTCTGCCTCCTTAGCAGCTCTGTTATTCTTACATTCTATTACAAACACTGACAATTCATTTTTCCTAATAAGATATTAATCTCTGAACCCTGAATAACTCTTTCCATCCCCTCAAATAACCTTGATGGATTGCAAAAGGGAAAAAAAGGGAAAAAAGAAATTATTTTTTGACAGGTCACTTAGTGTTGCCACAAAACAGGCAGTCCACTCACAAAAATAAGCATTTTTTTTTCATATGTCTGGAGTGCCCACTGGCATACACAAGCTGACATCGACACACAAACAAAGGCAAATGGTGTCATGGGTGTGTGTTCTGGTTGTTGTCTTCCCCCTGTCTCGTACACACTTGCTCTTTAAAGCATCTTCCCCACCTGTGCCTCGTTTACCCTAATTACCCCACGCATTTAACCTCCTGTCTCATTCTTTCTGGTCGTCAGTTCGTTGTACCTTGTTGTCACGTTCCAGCATTCCTTGTTTCCACGTCACAGACTCATAGTAAGACGAGACCCTGTTGTGATTATTGACCTTGCCTCTTTGCCTCGCGTTTTTCGATACTGTTGCCTTTTTGAATTGCCTGCCTGTGTACCGACCTCTGCTCATTTTTAAACCTCTCTTTTTGAAACTGTCCATTTGTATTGGAGTCGTGTATTTTGGGTCCTGTCCTTTGTTCCGTTCGTGACAGAACGAACTGGCTATAACATGGACCCAGCAGACTCAGACCCGGTACGCAAAGCCCTTCAAGCGCAGGGTCAACGCATTTCAAAGCAGGATGAGCAGCTTGCTGCCCTCCACCTTCATCTAAAGGGACCATCAGAGCATCAGGACACTATGATGAGACAGTTTGCCTCACAGTTTGAAGTTCTAATGAATGTGATTCAGAAGAAGGACCCAGCTGGCACAGCACCCGATGCCGCCACTGTACCACCGTTTCTAGGTGAGGTAGTCACCATGCAGCCACCTGCCAGCTCCACTGCTGTCTGCCCACAGCTCTCTCGACCGGAGAGGTTCTCGGGAGATTCTGGGAATATTAAGCCGTTCATCAGCTGCAGGCAGCTGCCTTCCCCACCGAGCGGGCAAAGATCGCTTTTGTCATTTCCCACCTGACTGCTGAAAGAGCTGCAATTCCGCCGCGTGTCATTCTTGGGCTTCTTTCGTAAAGACTATGGAGCAAGTTTTTCAGTATTCCACACCAGATCGTGAGGCAGCTCGCTCCCTTGTCACCTAAGAACAAGGCAAGCACAGGGTGTCAGATTACGCGATTGAGTTTCGCATTCTAGCAGCTGAAAGTCAGTGGAACAACAGGGCACTACTCAACGCATTTTTTCAAGGACTATCCCCCGCCGTCAAGGATCATTTGGTCCCACTAGACCTGCCGATCGACTTGGACACTCTCATCGCTCTCGCGAGAAAGATCGACAAAAGGCTTTTGGATCGTGAGCTGGACGGAGATCGGCGGAAGGATGCGTCACCGCGCACTTGGAGGACAAGCCTCAGTGACCAGCCAGACCAAGGCAGATCTCCTGTTTCCAGTCTCAATCGACTGGCTAGCTTCACCACGGAAGAACCCATGCAACTGGGCAGGTTCCATTTCTCCCCTGAGCAACGTCAACGCCGGCGGAGGGAAAGGCGGTGCTTCTACTGCAGGGAGTTTAGTCATTCCGTGAGCAACTGTCATGTCAAAGTTGCCGGTGCCGGTAACAAGGGTACGGGAGCGGTGAGTTTAAATATTAAGGAAGACCCTACCCAGGTTCTTCCTAAAGTAACACTATGCTCTCCAGATCAAGAGATTCATACATCTGTATTTATTGACTCTGATCCTGACTTTTCTCAAGTGCCCACCTGATACCATGATATTAAAAAAGTTTTTTCCAAGTCCAGAGCCAAATCCCTTCCACCCCACAGACCTTATGACTGTGCAGTTAACTTGCTGCCTGGAACCACACCTCCACAGGGGAGGTTGTTCTCTCTTACAGGGCCGGAACAGAAGGCTATGAAGGAGTATGTGGAAGAATCACTGGCAGCCGGGATCATTCGCCCATCTTCATACCCTGCAGGAGCAGGATTTTTCTTTATGGACAAAAAGGACAAGACCCTGCGACCCTGTATCGATTACCGGGGTCTCAACAAGATAACTGTAAAAAATAGGTACCCTCTTCCTATCATCTCCACCACCTTTGAGTTCCTGGAGGGAGCCAAGGTTTTCACCAAACTAGACTTAAGAAATGCGTATCATTTAGTCAGAATAAGGGAGGGGGGTGAATGGAAAACAACATTCAACACACCAACGGGACAATATGAATATTTGGTAATGCCTTTTGGACTCACTAACGCTCCAGCTGTTTTCCAAAACCTTGTCAATGATGTCCTGTGTGACATGTTGAATGTATATGTTTTTGTCTATTTGGACGATATTTTGATATTCTCCCCGGATGAGAAGACTCACATTATTCATGTCCGCTCTGTATGCAGCGGTTACTGCAGAATGAACTTTATGTCAAGGCTGAGAAATGTGAGTTCCACAAGGCGTCCCTTTCTTTTCTGGGGTTCGTGCTGGCTCAAGGTGAAGTGAAAATGGACCCTTGAAAAGTCGATGCCGTGATTAATTGGCCTACTCCCACGTCACGCAATGATGTACAAAGGTTCTTAGGGTTCGCAAACTTCTACAGAAAATTAATTAGAAATTTCAGTTCTATAGCCTCGCCTTTACATGATCTTACCTCGCCACACAGACCCTTTGTGTGGAACCCGGTTTGTCAGTCAGCTTTACAGAAACTAAAATCGAGCATTACCTCCGCTCCCATCCTCACTTTGCCAGATCCCAAACAGCTGTTCGTTGTGGAAGTTGATGCGTCTGATGCCGGAATCGGATCAGTGCTCTCCCAGAAATGTCACAAGGATGGTAAGTTACATCCTTGTGCTTATCTCTCTAAAAAACTGACTCTGGCCGAGATAAATTATGGCATAGGGGACTGTGAACTCCTGGCTGTCGAGGTGGCTTTGGTGGAGTGGAGGCACTGGCTCGAAGGGGCTCAGACTCCGTTTTTAGTATGGACAAATCACAAGAACCTTGAGTATCTTAAGTCTGCTAAAAGATTAAATGCAAGGCAGGCTAGATGGGCTCTATTCGTCACAAGATTTCATTTCATGTTAGCCTATCGACCTGGTCCTAAAAATCGTAAGCCAGATGCTTTATCACGTGTTTTCTGTGAAGATAATTCTTTGTCCGACCCTAAGACTATTTTGCCCAAGTCATGTTTCATTTCTGCTTTTGTTTGGGACGTTGAAACTGCGGTTAAAGAGGCTCTGAAGAACACTTAGCCATGAAGAGTGCCCTGAAAACAGGCTTTATGTGGTTCCGACCTTAAGGGGAAGAGTTATCCACTGGGCTCACACTAACCGGACTGTATGTCACCCAGGCATTGCCAAAACGCAATCCGTGGTCGAACAGCGCTTTTGGTGGCCTAATGTTAGAAGGGATGTTATCGATTACGTCAATGCTTGCCAGGTATTGCTGCTAACATGCCCTCTCGTCAACCTCCTCCTGGGGAGTTGCGACCCCTGCCAATACCACAGCGTCCTTGGTCAGACATTTCCATAGACTTTGTGACAGGATTACCGGCCTCTAAAGGTAATACCACCATTCTCACAGTTATTGACAGGTTCTCTAAGATGGCACACTTCATTGGACCTCCGAAACGACCCTCAGCTAAAGACACTGCCGAGTTGACGATTAACCAGATATTCAAGTTTCCTGGTTTTCCCAAAAATGTGGTATCTGATAGGGGCCCCCAATTCATTTCACGATTTTGGAAGGAGTTATGCAGTCTAATAGGTACTACTGCCAGTCTGTCATCTGGGTTTCATCCTGAAACCAACGGACAAACCGAGAGGCTGAACCAGGACCTGGAGACTGGGCTCCGATGTCTCGCTTCACAGGATCCGCGATCCTGGTCGAGTTTGGGTCGAGTTATCGAGTTATCTCACAATTCTCTGCAGCCAGAGAATCTCTCCAAATCAAAGTCCTTTGGTCACAGAAAATAGATAAATGGCGGCGGGGACTCCTATCAAGAAAACAAAAGAAACAACCTACCAAAATAAACCAGGAAGTCTCTGTAGTTTGACAAAATTAGTCTTTTCTACATTTTTCTTCATAAACCCTTTTGTTGATGCTTATCCTTCTTTTGAAATAAATGTCAGAAACAAAAAGCAAAACTCACGCAGTTGACTTTTGAAGCTTGATTTGACTGAGCTTGTGAGGGTAGGGTGAGGTCTATCGAGCAACATTAGCATACTAATGGGCTCTTATTGGAATAAGAATCACAAAATAGTGGCACAAAAACAAAGAAAAAGCACAACACATGCCTAGATTTAGGAGGATCTGGTTTTGATATGCTGTCATCCCACAACCGCAGTTTTAATTCTGTCAGTGTGGTTTTTAAGGCCCATTTTCCCATAGATTTGCCATTCACATGATGTAACTTTTAGAGGTTAATTTTTCTGCGGGCATAAAATTATTACGAAATAGATCTTTTTTTATAATATGTGATCTACAGTGTGGTACAATTAGGCTTGTAGTCTTCCTTAATCAGAAACATGCATTCAGTGAATGTTTGCAATTCGCCCAAGCCGCTAACTGGTTTAGCTGTTTACAGCTACGTCAGTGCTGTCATAACAAAAGCCAGATGTCTTCTTGACCTGCATTTCTAACAGTGCAACACCTCGATGGCGTGCAGCCATTTATTTTTGACTTTTTTGGATGGAGTAAAATAAGCTGGCACTGTGGCCGACTGGTTAGAGCGTCTCCCTCACGGTTCTGAGGACCAGGGTTCAATCCCGGGCCCCGCCTGTGTGGAGTTTGCATGTTTCTCCGGGCACTCCGGTTTCCTCCCACATCCCAAAAACATGCATGGTAGGTTAATTGACAACTCTAAATTGCCCGTAGGTGTGAATGTGAGTTCGAATGGTTGTTTGTTTGTATGTGCCCTGCGATTGGCTGGCAACCAGTTCAGGGTGTACCCCGCCTCCTGCCCGATGACAGCTGGGATAGGCTCCAGCACGCCCGCGACCCCAGTGAGGAGAAGCGGCTCAGAAAATGGATGGAGTAAAATAACAACGAAATCACTCTTACAAACAAATGTGAGAGAGTGTACCAGTCCAATAAATAATTGCAGGCTGAATGAAGTACTAACGAGGTTTGGATTATATGACTAGGCGGCTTTGCTCTGACTGGAATCACTTTGTGTGGATTGCAGGAGAGGTTACTTGCACCCTGCTCAATGCCTTCTGGGTTTGGATGTGTCCCAAACAAGAGGCTTTTCCAAATAAGATCAATGTGTTTGTGCTTCTTGTGCCCCTCAGAGCTCCAGATCTGTGCAATAAAAGAAGACATTTTGGTGTCATTGTTTGCATGTTGGGGAAGAGGTTGACACGTCCGCCTCACAGCTCTGGGGTTCTGGGTTCAAATCTTGGTTCCAGCCTTCCTTTTTATATGTAGTTTGCATGTTCTTCTACAAGTTGCATGGGTTTTCTTCTGGTACTGTAAATTCTTCCCACCCCCCAAAACATGCATATTAGGTTCATTGAAAATTCTAAATTGTGTGAATATGAGTGTAAATGGTTGTCTATGTGCCCTGCGACAGTTCAGGTGGCCCCAAAGTCACCCGCAACCCTCATGAGGACAAGTACTGAAAATTGATTAATAAAAATCAATGTCATCAATTGCAACATGAAAACTAGTGGAAAACTAGTAGAATTTTGTACGCTGCACATATATATTTAGTATAGTAATGTTGAATATAGCTAGTGAAACTTTCGCCAATTTCTAAAATGCATAGGCTCTAGCTCACCTGCAACCCTAATGAGGACAAGCACCATAGAAAATAGGTGGATGTTTGCATAAAATTACACACTCGAGCGGTTTCATTTAGAATGTCCCCGTGTTCTCAAAGACCCAGATGAAAACAGCTGTTTAGTTTGAAATTCGAAGTCACTGTGATGATTCAGTGAATTACCTGTGATATATTTTGTGTTGTACCACATGAGAAGAGCAAAGCCATGCCATCTGGTTACAAGAAAGACCTTCCAACCTGCCTGTGCAGTTAGATAGCACACCTAATTGTATCACGGGGGTGGGGAGCGAAAGCTGTATAATATGAAAGCAACATAATGACCTAGATTATAGAACGGGGTGGAGATCATCAGTCCATGAAGCACCTAGTGGGCTTGCTCGGTGCTCTGCTCGTAAACATATAATAGCTTAATGGTGGGACAATTTGGGAGCAGCTGGAGGCGATGCAGCAGAGGCAGCTGTTTCAATTCCGACCCCGAAAAGTCATAAAAGTCACCTCGGTGAGCGTACACGATAATGCATCATCATGCGGAAGACTAAACCGTTCTTAAAAAAGGATTTCAGTCCAACCTCTGAGGTCGAACACAGTCCAATCCTTTTTTTACCTGAAAGAAAATAATGGAAATTAGTTTCTGTTTCAGAGTCAAACTGTCACCGTCATAAACCTTAAAAAGTCTTCGGGCAATGTTTATCGGTAAATTACATTTGAAGGCTTTTGACAGTCACAAACGAGTCCATCTGTTAATTTTCTGTAGCAGTGTTTTCTAACCATTGTGAGAGCTCACTTTATGATCTGCACCTTATCTTTAGTCTGAGATGTGAGACTTTAAATGTCCATGTTGATGAATCAATTATATTTTACACTGAAATCTCCAGCATTGTTGACAATTGTAGAAGTAGTTTGATTTGTCAATTTTTCAATAAAAAGGGCATCGAATTACACCCAAGTGGAGCACCCTCTACTGGCAACAAGTACTGCTTGGGTCTGCGGGTCCTAAAGATCTAAAAAGAAAACAAAAAACTTGACTACCATTACCTTGCCCACAAGCCTAAAAACTGTAATTTTGTGGCTTGGCCAAAGTGTTTATCTTGGATTGAATGACTACTCCACTGGTTGTCGGCTGCTCCGCACTGTTCTGTCTTGTTTGTCGGCTTTTTCCCGCAACGAAAGAATGTTATTTAGTGCTTGACTTGTGTAGCGAAGCATTTGTGTGTTTACTCAATTGTGGCCTCTGCGGATTAGAGAACGACTACCTTGTGTCACAGCCGTTTGATTTAAGATGCCCCGTCTGTTTGATTCCTCTCCGCTTTTGTGCGAGTCTGTGGTGATAAACGACTGCCATGAAGCTCAACTGAAGCATCTACGCTGGCCACAAAAAAACATATCGTGCGTGGAGCTGATGTCTTTTCTTTTGGGCACCTGTGCAAACACAGGCAGATAACACCTATTTTTAATGTAAGCGCTGGACAAAGGAGGCACTGTCACTGTGAATGGAAAGGGATTGCAGTACTTCAATTGTTCTTAGACATTCAACCTACCACAGAATGCAAATGGAACGATCTCATTAGCCTTAATTAGCCTCATACAGAGATACCATACCGAGCAACGTGGTCAAACCCGATTAAAGTGGACCATGACGGAATAATTACAGTTGGCAACTCTTTGCTGCACACCAAGAGATTGAGCACCGCAAATTTCTGACGCACTAGCGTGAAAACCTGCAACCCTGTATTTGGTTTTGAGGCTCCACATACAATATATTAATTTTTATTGAACCAAAAAAACTTGGTGCAATTGTCAAGGAAGAATCTTGTCACACCTCTGTTGCGGCTCTCATACTACTTCTGTCCCTTGTCTGTGTGGCTTGCATAGACCAGCGACACATGGGAAAAGCTGGTGACACAGCACATGGTATCATGGTACAACACTCTACGTTCAGCACACGGGATTTTCATTTTGTGGTACTTTACTTTTTGCTGTGAATCATGTTTGCCTATTTCATAAACCCCCTCAAGAACTGGAAAAGTGTGTGTTTGAACAGCGTTAACCACATACTGCGAGACACCAGCGCTTCAGCATACTACATAAAAAGAGACACATGACAAAGCCATATTTACTGTCTTCTGCTCCAACAGATAAATATTGGCTACACCCACACAACAAGGCACAGAGGATGAACAAATAGACGAGGCACAGGGAGGCAAACAACGGCACTGATTCACTTTTTGAACCGAGTAAATACAAACTGCCCCCATGAGCTTGCATACCATTTTACAAGCCTTGAAAAAAAATTGCAACGCACATTCCCGACGTGTGAAGGTGACAAATTACAAGTAGACTCTACTTACAGCTGAGCCCGGTTACAAACAGTGAAAGGAATTTCTCTGCAGATGCTCTCAGGAATGTGCATCATTGGCTTTTGTCCTCTGAACAAATTGGGAAGGAAAACTCCGAGAAAGGAAATAATTATCCATCGTCTACATCAATTTTGGGAGGATTTTATTTTTACAGCATAATTTGAAACAACAGTTTTAGTTTGATTTGCTTGTCTATAACACGTAGGATAACAAAAAAAAAAACAATTTAAAAAATGTCCTAATGATCAAAACATATTTTTGCATTCATCAAGTGTCTTAACTCTTTAAATAAGTGCTCCAAAACAAAACTAAATAAAAAAAAAATAATAAAAAAAAGACAAGGTCCTCTCCATTCCAGGCTGACAAGTTTAAACAAAGCAATTTCAGGCCCAACTGCACCTGCAGTAGTGACATGCCTCGTGTCAGGGCTGTCGGCGGGGGCGTCGAGGAGGAAGCCAACAATTTGTCTAGTTACGCCGCTGAAACGAGTTGACTCCGTCTGCGCGGTGTCGGCTGAGGTCAAAGGGACACACGGGAGCAGACTTCATAAAAAGACATCTCCGAATTACGAGGCAGTCATATAGAACATGGCAACAATGCGCAGTATTTGCTGAAACATCTTACATATTGAGTATTTTCTGTTTAGGATCTGAAAAAAATCAACTGGTTTTGTGTAATTACAGTGCATACCGTAGAATTCATATGTTGCATATGTGTGTGTTTTAGCGGCTGAGCTAGATTTGAAAAACAATTATTTCGAGCAGTGGTGTACCTGAAGCTCGTTGGTCGTTTACATTTTAGCTTGCAAAACAAAACCCCCCAAAACAATAAGCAAGGAAACTGAGCGTGAAGGGCGCTCATATCTTAAATTTGTGCTTGTATCTCAAGACAAAAAAAATCATCCAAGCGGCGGCTCGTATCTTGAAAACTAAAATGTTAAGGCACTCGTATCTCAAGGCACCAGTGCACATTGGTATTACAGTGTATAGGAATTTTTTTTTTTTATATTTAAAAAAAACAACACAAATATTTAGAAAATTTCGTAACGCCCCGATAAAGATAACTTAGTTACGTTTCAACAACATTGCATTTTTTTATTCTCTCATTCGAAAATATCCAACAAAGGCAAGACTCTTATTCCATTGCAAGGTTTCTTGTGCTCAAAAAGATTCCCTTCTTTAGGATCACTTTTCAGTTCCTTCAGTGGGCCTGAGGGCTGAGGTTACTAAGCAATGGTGGCTATCTCTGTGGTAACGTGACATGATTTTCACTCATCACCTCCAGACAGATGCAGCCATACAATCTCTCTCTCTCTCTCTCACACACACACACACACACACACACACACTCAAACACACACACACACACACACACACACACATATTGACACATACAGGTGCTTATTCACACCCCGAAGGACCTCTTCTATCCGGAGGTGTTTGGCTGTTATCACGAGGACGGCTGTTGTCACTCACTCATTGCTGTGCTGGGAGGGTCCTGCCATAGTTTGACCCGATGAGGCTCAGACAAACGCCTCGGAAATCTCTCGGGCGTCGAGCAGAAGCAGATGGTGACAATGACGAAGCCCTGGAAACAGCGGCAGGCGTAGTAATGTTACATAGAGGACATTGCTCTTCATTCATAACAGCGTTGATGGATGTTAAGATTCTACATGGAGGTTCAAAATGGCTTTTATTTGCCTGTCACAAAACTTCTGCTTGTTCTTAAGAGTAAGTATAATACAATAGAGTAGGCGGCACGGTGGCCGACTGGTTAGAGCGTCAGCCTCACAGTTCTGAGGACCCGGGTTCAATCCCCGGCCCCGCCTGTGTGGAGTTTGCATGTTCTCCCCGTGCCTGCGTGGGTTTTCTCTGGGCACTCCGGTTTCCTCCCACATCCCAAAAACATGCATGGTAGGTTAATTGAAGACTCTAAATTGCCCGTAGGTGTGAATGTGAGTGTGAATGGTTGTTTGTTTCTATGTGCCCTGTGATTGGCTGGCAACCAGTTCATGGTGTTGCCCGCCTCCTGCCCGATGACAGCTGGGATAGGCTGCAGCACGCCCGCGACCCTAGTGAGGAGAAGCGGCTCAGATAATGGATGTAAGTAATACACATGAATGTGTTATTATCACATGAATGTGTATTACACATAAATGTTACACACTTGAATTGAATGTGTATTTAAGTACAGTTTTTGTCCGATAAGTATTCCTTGTTTTTGATGAGCACTGAGTCCTACTATGCTACTGTATTTTAATGTTGGTCACGATGACGGTACTTGGAGAGCCAAGTATCTTTTGAGGTTATACTTGGTGTAAAAAGTTTGAGAACCACGGATCAAGTGGTACATGAAAGAATTCTTTCATTAAATGTGAATAATGTTACAGTGCATGAGTGTTTTGTTTTCAAGGATTTGTTTTTTAATTGGACTTGTATCTGCAATAATTCATGCAATAATAATGTTGTTTTCCAAACAACATTCTTGTGCTTGGGAAGGTTACGCTTGTCACCTTTTGAATTAATATGAATTTTAAAAATAGCTCAGAGAAATATCGTCATGCCTTACTGACTGACAAGAGAGGAGCAGCTGTAGCTCAAAGCCAAAAGTAGACCTACAGTACCTGCAGGTTTAAAATGGCTTATGGCATTGTCATCACTTTGACACACACACAGAGAATGTGTGCATTGCACTCAGCACATACAAAGGAATCCTGTTTTACATTCCCCCCGCTCCTTGTGTGCTGCAGCTGTATCCATGGGAGCACAAATCAGGTCACAACATGAGGCGAGGCACATCAACAACAGTGTTAAGTTACTTTACCATGCATTCACTATTGCACATCACAATAGAGTTTCACGTTTGAGGCACCCATGCGAGATTCGAACCCAGAACCTCAGAAATGTGGGACAGACATGCTAACCCCTGTCAACCGTAATGCGTGTGTGAGGCACGAGTGATCTAAATCAGTGTTTTTCCAAAACCTTCATTGCGCTGAGGCACATATTTTACATTTGAAAAATCTCACGACACACCACCAAACAAAAATGTTGTGAAATTGTATGAAATTATCAGCATGTCGTCTGAATTTACTCACAAATGTACTTAGCGTGAAATGTGGGTCTGTTTAGTTGAACACAAAACTATTAACCGGTATTCTGTTGTATGACGGGTAACAAGTAAGGATAGGAATTGACAAGTATTTGACGATTCGGATTTCATTATCGATACTGCTTATTAAAGCGATTCCTCATCCATTCTCGTTAGGCGAGGAAATGAAATATGACAAATGATATATAATATCCTTGATGTATTTATCATTATATACAGTGTATCATTCTATGATGTAATAATACAAAAGATGTACCAACATCGTGCGGTGCGGTATGGACATAATTTTACTACTCGATTTACACCCAATCCAACTGTTACACAAATGTAATAATTTGATTAAGCGCTGGTTGATTGGTCATCCCTGGAGAGTGAGGCAGAAGGATGATGTAATAGAAAGGTGACTGTTGTTGTGTTATTAGACGCCACATTTGTGTAGCAACAGAGCTAACCCAATACCCGACACGTCAAAATAACAATGTAAACAACAAAGGGCGATAATGTTCAGTAGCAACATTTTAGACAAGTCCAGAACATAAAACATGCGTTTGATGTCATCACTCATTTGCGACGTAAGAGAAACCGATAAGCGGAATCGTCCAGCAAGCAAGCAAACGATTCCTAAAAACAAACCTCACTTCTTCCACCTTGCCATCTAGTGGAAGAGCATTTAATTGTTATGCCTGTCACTCAGCATCGCTAGCATAAATAGCTGAACAATGCTACGACATGACACGGAGTAAGTAAATGACCAGTTTTTAACCCATTCAGTAAAATTGCATAATTTCGTGTCTCTCACCTGATGATCTTTTGCAGCAAAGTGGTTGGGAATCACTGATCTAAATACTTGTAAATGTTGTACATTTTTAAACAGTACTCCTTGGTATTAGAAGTGGGGCAAAATCAGCATAAGATATCAATACAGTACTGTCATTGGCCCACGCCCAAGTACGGTATGTTATGTATTATTACGTCTTGTTTTTAATTGGGTCTCCTGCTACTTGCCCCCTTGCTCATTTACAAAAATAAAAATAAAAAATTAAGGCCGAACAATCAACAGCGTCAAGAATCGATTGTCATTACATTGTATTGATACACCAACTGACGACAACTGTGAATGATGGAGGCAATGTTTTGAGCTGATGCTTGACCATAAAGGCCTGATTTTGCTGAAACAGATTGGACGGGTCAATTGTTATGCTCTGGTAATATAAAATCTTATTTTGTATTGACGTCATTAAAAAAATATGTCTGTACATTTAACGCCGGGGAATATGCTTCGCTGTATATTAGAAAAACAAGTGTATGTACTGTTTTTGTCAGCTTGCCGTGCGTGGTGCAATGTTTTGTTTTTTTACAGTACATGCAGTTGGGATGGTTATGCTATTTAGGCTACATTATACTGGTGGACTTGTGTTATTTATCTATTTTTTTTGTTCAGTCATTGTCTCCTAAGGACGACGTAAGTTGTCTTCTCGAGGCACATGCTTCACTCATTTGACTGAAGTGTCTCTAAAGCCGGATGAATGCAGGACAGATAGTCCACGTTTCTGGCAATTCAATTCTTCTGAACTGACACAATCCATGTGATTTAACACTGTGTACAAAGCAAGCACATACTTTTGCATAATGACCATAGGCCTTCAAAACGGATCCCGTTCGCCCTTTTACGCTGGCCAACCTGCCTCTACGTCTTAGGAATTGTATTATTTACTACTATTTGCATTTGTTTGCTTTTTAGAAAATTAAAATATTCACAAGGTTACACAGATGAGTCAATGTCCTGTGGTCCGCCTTAAAGATTTACAGGGCAACATAGCAGGTGTCTGGTTGTTATGCCAACACATAGCTGTAGAAGGATTGTTTTCAACTAAATGAACTTGATACGCTTGATATTGTCTGAATAGAGTACACGTATATTTAATATGTCACATAGCCTGGACATAGCATACACAGACAACGGGGATGTAAAATTGTTTGGATGTTTTCTTTTAAAACCTTTTTGCTTCACTCCTATAAATAATTACCGAAAATAAAAGACAACAAAAGTCATTGTGATCATTTCTGCATATCAGACATTCAAGTACAGTGCTCAGGTCACAATTACATTAGCTATTCCTAACCCAATATAATGAGATTCAATACAAGAACTGTGAATTATGAAAAATTCTTTGTTAATAAAATTAATATTCATATTCATATTCACGCTTATGGGCAATTTAGTCTTCATTTAACCAAATTTGCATGTTTTTGGAATGTGGAGTAATTCGGAGTACCTGGAGGAAAAAAACACGCAAGCACGGTGAGAACATGCAGATTCCACACAAGACGTTCTGAGCCGAGGTTTGAAACGAGAAGCTCTTTACTGAGAGGCGGACTTGCTTACCACTACAGTATTTCGCTACAAACATTTAAATATAAGGACGGAGTATTCGGGCCACGCTGTACTGAAAAAGGGAAAAATATATATTCAAGAATAAAGTGATCATTTTTTCAAAAATAAAGTCATTCCATTTTTTTCAGGAATAAATGTGTATTTTTGCAATAATATTGGTCTTTTCAAGATTAGTCATACAAAGTCATACTTTTTGGAAATAGTGGTATTTTTTTAAGTAAATAAGCCCTATTTAAAAAAAATAGTCTTCTCTTTTCAAGAATGAATGAATTAATTTATTGTATTTTAACATATGAGGAAGGAGTCTTTGGGCCACACTGAAGTGACTGAAACACCGATTACACGACGAGAATAAAGCTTTAATTTTTCCAAGAGTGAAGTCATAAATTTTTTTTTCGAATAAAGATACGTTTTTCTTCTTCTGTTTTTTTTTTTCTCTTCAAAAATGTTTGGTTTTTTTTTTCAAACAAATAAACCCTATATTTCCAAGAGTAAAGGCGTACTTTTCCAAGATTGAAGTCATATTTATTTCGCAAATAAAGTTGGAAGAGCCACTCTGACTACCAGGACAAAACCCACACAAGCACGGGGATAACATGCAAACTCCACACAAGAAGGCCATAGTTGACATCTGATGTGTTACACCCGAGTGCTGCCTACTGTAAGAGTAGATGACCTAAAATGATAGTATTACTTGATTACAATCAATATCTCCCTTTACACTGCCTTTAAAAGTTGTTATTTTCTACTGAGTTGCAGTTTTGTATAATGGAAGTCAACCCAGAACCTGGTAATTTTCCACCTTTGCGGGTAGTATCAGAAGCATACCCCTTATGGGCCAAGCCCACCTGTGTGTAAAGGGAATGGCATAATACAGAAGTTTAACACCAAACACCTAAAATCTACTCTGATTGTGTCAAAAGCAACATTCCATCAAATATTTTGGGGCGCTGATTGCAGGATGTTGACAGAATTGCGGCTACATCCCGCCAAATCGCTGATCGACTGTTGCGGCTCTGCTGTGGCAATTTTGCAGTATCTCTGTTTTTGAAAGGGAACATGAAAACGCAAAACAACACAAAATCATGACTTACAAATGGAAGGTCACGGAATCCACCTCCACCCCGACGGGATTGGATTTGAGCAGCTCGCACTGAACCCTAGATGACTCCTACTTTATTCTGTTTTTGTCCTCTTTTTCATTCGGCATGCAGGACGAAAAGACCTGGTTTCCAATGAAGGATTCATGTCCAATCACCGCCAGTACGGCTCTTCTTCCTGGCAGCCTGTATGGGAAATGAACAGTTCACTACAACGTGCCGTGATTTCATCTGACGCTTGAATGTCACACAGATTTCAGGGATGCGACTCTCCACTCTGCTGGTCGAATGGCTCACTCCTCTTTATCTGGCCTGCCGTCAAGAGGCCTTTTTACCAGGAACCCTGCAAATGCATGGCAGCTTTTGTGAGCCATTCCCTGAGCCATTCGTTCTTTGTTGGACAGTCAGTACGTTGTGACACAACGATGCCTACACCATGCATAACCGCTTCATTATGTCATTTAGTAAAATGCACCTGAAGGATGATGAGGTGAACGGTCCAATGAGTGAATTTGCGATTGACTCAATCAATCAAGTTGAATGTCTTTTTTTAGTCCTTTATCGGGCAACTAACCATATTTGGGTCTTTCCAGAATATTTTATTTCCCCCCTTTCATGAACTTTCAAATAATCCATGCACAAAATGCAAATGCACTTGTTGTGTAAATCATAGTTGTCCTGAGACGAACTGTAACTGCAGTAAAGGTGATTCCTAAATCACATAACCTTGCCCTACTACAGTCTGTTTGGCTTAATGCTAGCAAATAATACAAAACACCATAGACAAGCTAACAAATAGCATTGTTGTCACTGAGATATTTCAACACAAACGGTGGAGGAACACATGCAGACACATATTGGAACAATACTATTAGTCATATAGTCTTTATCCTCTGCAAAGAACGACTAATAATACTGCGACTTACTGAGCATTAAATTGAAGCACAAAATGTGGCAAAAACAGTTTAATTCTTTACATTCTATTTTTTATGTCATTACTGTATGCTTTAATAAAGTTCAATACTATAGAGTGCTTTATTTAAAGTACATGGCGCATTTGCTTTTTTTTTGCGGGGGGGGGGCCTGGAACTGATTAAAGGTATTTCGATTTGTTTCAATGGGGAAAGATGATTTGCGATGCCAGTGTTTTGAGTTACGTGCGTGGTCACGGAACTAATTAAACTTGTATCTCAAGGCACCACTGTATTTTAAAAACAGTTCATTTCTCCACCTTAATGAATGCCTCATCGTCTCCTCAGTTGAGGAACTAAACAGCCTCAGCCGGTAGACTGAGGCAATAGGGTATGATAGGGTCATTTCATTTCAGTTCTCCGCCAGCACTTCTGCTGTTTCCAAGAAAATTGCAATAAGGGTTGTACTGTTTTGTACAGATGAACCTAATACTGTGACCAGTTAATATTGCTTAAGTAGCTCGTACATTGACGTCCTATATAATCCGATATATTTCCGGCTCGTGCAATGCCAACTTTTCTATGAATTTGTGAGCAACATCAAACATTAACAGCGCTGCCTATCCTTTCGAAAGATCCCCCTCCAAGAAGACCTGCGCAGGAACATCTGGCAGGAAATTTAGCATCGTTCAGCGTCACGTGCTCGAGTTCAGAGGGATGGGCCAAGCATTCAGCATGGCCACTTCCCAAACCTCACAGGATTTATGGTTCCGCTTTTACTGTAATTGATAAGAGCGTTAAGCAACATGTAATGCAGTGTAACCATTTCGACTGCTTTAATACTCAGTTTTATGATGAAAAGCGTCACTCTCCATTTCATCGCTACTGAATCTTCTCTGGCTGACACTGACAGCAGTGCTAGCGCAACTGGCGACAGCATCTGCCTCTTGCCATTATCGGTTACGCATTTCGATCTGTTTTGAGCACATTCATTGAAGCTAAAACAACAATAACTGCTTCATATCAAAGAAAAAAACTATCATTTTTTTATGAGACGTTTGGGGGCCCCTGTAAATCTTGGGCCCCCGGCAATAGCCTGTGTTGGCCTAATGGTAAGTCCGCCCCTCATGTTCGATGTGTTTTGAAGTGTGTGGGAAGAGTCAAACTTAATGTCTCAAAACAGCAGATTTTCATCTGGTCTGGAATGTATCCCCCATGATGAACAGCGGTTCACTGTAATCCCCCCTGAAATTTCCGACCCCAGAAGTGGAATAAAAACTAAACAGAAGACAAGAATAGCCCACCAACAGGAGGCATTTGGTGTTCCTGTTTCAAGTGAACATCCATCTCGTTTGTAATCACGTTCACCTGGCAGCGGGGAGGCGCGAATTATCTGCATGGAAACGTAGTGTAAATTACGCCTGACACTGGAGAAATAAGCCGACAACACCCGGTGCTGCTTTGGGCTCGGGTCTGCGTCTTAGATCAGTCTTGCCTTCATGGGAATAAAATGCCTCAGATGCAGGGAAGGGGGAAATTGCTGTCTTATGGCGATCATTCCAGAAACAAGTGGAAGCTGAAGATATGGTGGGGTGGGGAATACTTTGGGACAGCCATTCAGAGGATGCAGAGAAGGAATAAATGAGGTTCATCAGTAAGGTACAATCAGATGTTGAAGAGGAAGATAGTGAAGGCCATTTTGCTTGTGGCGAGCAGGTGGTCGGTTGAGTGGCATCCAGTGATTTAGAGCTGCATGTCCAACCCATTATCGTCTCTTCATCCATGCTTGTCTCCCTGGATTCTTTCCGCCTGCCAACACTTTCCATTGTCCCTTCCCAAGAACCGCAAGCACACTCCCTGTCACTGATTAAAGTACACTACACAAGCACAACGATGGTTTTCAGAAATGTTGTATACAATCTGAACATTTACAGAACGTTTTTGAGAAAATGTAGATATTTTAGACAAGGTTTTAGGGATATAGAAGATTCGAGAGAATAGTTAGAGACTTTAGGAGAAAATGTAAAGAATATTTGTAAGAAAATGAAAAGGTTAAATTATCTACAGTTGCAACCAGTTATAATAACCTAAGCAACCGTATGTTTAAAAATGATCCATCCATCCATCCATTCTCTGAGCCGCTTATCCTTACAAGGGTCGCAGGCGTGCTGGAGCCTATCGCAGCTATCGTCGGGCAGGAGGCGGGGTACACCATGAACTGGTTGCCAGCCAATCACAGGGCACACAGAAACAAACAACCATTCACACTCACATTCACACCTACGGGCAATTTAGAGTCTTCAATTAACCTACCATGCATGTTTTTGGGATGTGGGAGGAAACCGGAGTGCCCGGAGAAAACCCACGCAGGCACGGAGAGAACATGGAAACTCCACACAGGCGGGGCCGGGGATTGAACCCGGGTCCTCAGAGCTGTGAGGCAGACTCTCTAACCAGACGTCCACTGTGCCAGTTTAAAAATGATGCCTGAAAATGTAGAAATTAGAGAAAATAGAGAATATTCTTGAACATTTAGACCTTTTTGAGAAAAGACATTTTAGGAAAAGTTTGAATTATTTTGAAGGGGATTTAGAGGAAAATCTTTGAGAAATTGTATCTAGAGTTGCAATAACCTCATACTTTTTCATGAGTTATTGAAAAAGTTGAAAGATTTTTTTCTCAGGAATTTCTATCTGTAGAGAATATTTTCATAAAAATGTAAAGAGCTGTTGAAAAAACAACTTGGAAAACCTTTATGAGAAATAATTGCAAATGAGCAATTTTGTTAGAAAATGTTTGACAAAAACTGTTGCAATTTCTTTACACCGTTTCAAGGCAATTTTTAAAAAGTCTCGAGAAATTTGAGGGAATTTTCAATCCCATTTACAGGAATTTAATTTGAGAAAACATAGAGCATTTTTTGAAGGTTTTCAGACCTTGAGAAAATAAAGAATTAAAAACATGCATGCATGTTCATGACAATAAAAGATGATTCTTCTTCTTCTAAACACTAAACTGCGGGACTGAAACGTTAGAGATTTGTCATTCGGAATTTGGGAAATTTCGAGATCATTTAGAGAGCTTTAAAAAACATTTTTTTTAATCTTTTTAAGAAAGTGTAGTGAATGTTTTGGGGAAAACCTTTTATTTTTTTACTTAGGAGAAAATGTACAGAAAAATATACCTTTTGGGGTAAAACTAATTTCAGTAGCCTAACTCTATGCTTAAAAAAGCAGTTTAGCAATGAAAAAAAATTCGATTTACAGATATTTTTGAGAAAGTTTCAATATCTGTTTAAGAAAATGAGAATATTTTTCAATTGATCTCACACTGCTTAGAAAGAAATGTCTGAACATTTAGAAATGTTGGCGATTGCACTCCATTCTAGAAAAACTGCAGCAGGAATTTTCAAAAATGTTGACCAACATTAAATAAAATGTAGAAAACCATCCGTAAAAAGTCTTGAAAATTATAACCAGTTTCAATAACCTCATGTGTACTCTACAACACTCACACACACACGCGCAACTTTCGAGGCAGCACTCAAGAATTTGACACACAAATTTCAATGATTATTTATTCCACATTTTACAATTCAGTCTGTCTTTGCAACAACAAACCATACATAATGTCGTAATGTATGCCGGTAAAGTAGGTCAAATGTACATGCTACGATTTCTTAAATTGGGACAATGAGACTATTTCTGAGTAGCAAAGACCTTTTATATGAGCTGTTGAAGACAATTGAAGGGAAGCACAGCTCTCCCCGCTCCTTGTATGTGCAAGAATTAACCAGAACCATTCTTTGGAAGTCAAGCCCCCTCAACCTCTTGGTGGAATGTAAAACAGGTGCTGCACAATTGGTTCCTCGGTGGAATGGGAAGATAAACAGACGCCTCTGCTGGAACATGACAGCCCGAGCGTCACGTTCTCCAGCCAGATGCGTCGGACTCACAGAATCAAGGGATCATGTATAGCTGAAAATTAATTCTGGCTGTTCCCTCGCGGCTGTTTGTTACACACAGCCTGTCTTCTCTCTAATGGACTACAGTTTTACAGTGCACAGATACGTAAGATGCAATCACTGCAGTCCAAACAAAGAAAAGACTCTTGGCTTCTTCTCCGAACACCTTGTGAGTTGGTTCACTGAGCAGTGGTGCAACATCTGGCATGGATTTTACCATCCTTACTCTGGCTTTGGATTCAAAGAGTTGTTTTTTTTTTTTTTTTAAATCAAAGCCACTCCGAAGTCTGCGCGACTGAAACGTGCTTTGGCGAGAATCCTTATGTTGCTTATGTGTGACCTCTGACACACATTGTAATATATTTTTTTTTTTTTTGGTTAGCACCTTTGTCTCACAGTCCGGAGGTTCTGAGTTCGAATCAGTTTTCATACTCTCCCTGCGCTCGCGTGGGTTTTCTCCATGTACTCCCATTTCCTCCCACGTTCTAAAAGCTAAAGAATACATTTTAGGCCCTCCACACACCAAGCGACACAGCCGAATGCATCTATGTATGGGTGTGTGTGTGTGTGAGCGTGTGTTTTGCAATAATACTTAACTATGTGGCTAAAAGGCGAAGCATGGAGAGATCATTACCAACAGCCTCTCAAATATCCACTCGCTCCTTTATTCTCACACATTTCCGCTCTTTGATTATGCTAACATACGATAGCTACGTTGGCCAGGGAAGTCCGCTTCCTTCCTTGACAATTATGCCATGTTGTTTATGGTTTAATAAAAATAATACAGTACAGTATCCCCTCCCACCTCCCCAATGCCAGTTGATGGTCGGTTGTTGAGGTTGTAAAAATTAGATCCGCAAGACCCACCCACTCACCATCGACGATCGGTTTCGAGGGGCATCTAAACTGAATCTGGTGTGGATTTTGCATGGGTCTCCTGTAGCTTTTTTAAAATTATTATTTTTTATTTTTTTCGGTACTCTGTCTTCCCTCCATATAAAAAAAAGATTTTTTTTTTGTTCATTGAAGACTCTAAAGCAGTGTTTTTCCATCACTAAAATAATATTTTACTCACCAAATACCGCCATAATGACCTCCATTAAAATACTGGTAAACCTAACTCATCAAAAATGATGCAGAGGTTTTATACCTAAAAGTATATTTAATATTATTGTAAGCCACTGTAACACAATGCACAGTCTAAACATTAACCATGCGCTCGAAATAGGAATATAAAAAAAGTACTTATTCAATTACAATAACCTAAATAAATGCTTGAAAACAAACATTGATTGCAGTTTAAAAAAAAAACATTGATTGAAGTTAAATACAGCTGAACAGTACTTAAAATGACTCAACTGGATTAAAAAAAAAAAAAAAGTTTAAGCCACTGTAACGTTATGTACATTTTGAACATTTAATTCAGTGATGCTTAGCGTACCACTAGAGGGAGCCCGCGTACCACTAGGCAAGAATTACTGCTCTAAATTGTCTATCTAACTCAAAGTCAGCTGGGATCATCTCCAGCTCATCCGTGACCATAAGGACAAGAGCTGTAGAAAGTACACGTATGTGTGAAATCTTCTGTACTTAGCTATTGAAACTATCATATAGATTGAACAGGTTTAACGTGTACCATGTTTAGCCCTGACTGTTTTCTTAGCAAATCAGTGAAGAAAAAACAGTCTTAACACACCCCACACAATATTATTATGCTAATATTTCAGAGACGTCAGAGAAGATTTTAATTGGAAAGGGGGAAAAAAAAATCTAAATTCAGTATGTGTCTACTGTGCTTTAATGGCGACTGCAGCTAAAAGACTACAAATCTAAACTCAAAATATACATTATCAGCTGACTGGTTTAGAGTAGGGCAGCACGATATTTGAAAAAAATGACATTGCAATTTTTGTAATTTTGTTTTTTAAACCTGCGATATATCTTGCAATCAAAAATAAAACAGGATCAGTGTTGGGAAAGTTCCTTTTCTATGTGAACTACTTCAATGTTCAGTTCATCATTCCAAAAACGAACTAGTTCAGTTTATAGTTCATAATGCGAAATTTTGAACTAAGTTCACCGGTCCAAAAATTAACTCGTTCATTGTTCTTGTATTTATTTATTTATTTATTTATTTATTTATTTATTTTCCGATATGTTGCTGACGGGCTATTAGCCTCATAATACTGGCATTTCATTTCTCCATTGTTGCCACCCATTCAGTCCACACTAGCAGCCAGCTCGACCTTTCACCCTACAATCTCAAAAACATGAGGAAAATCTTGTGGCTTGAATGGTCTTTTTTAGAAGAAGAAGAAGAAGAATTAAAACAAAAATGGGACTTTTGCAACCAAAAACACACAACACTGTATGACAGGAACGATGGTGAAAGGACATTAACTTTACATTCTGCCTGACTATAGTAATGAAATAATTTTTCTCCTCTTATATTGCAAAACAAAATAAATTCCTTATTATCACAGTGTGATCGTGCAGTGTTTACACTAAAGCATTCTGATACAAATAATTTTCCTTGTTATTCATTTTTACAATTATGTACTGTATTACAAAAGAACTCAGTGTCCCTGAACACACCTTGCGCACTCACGCAACTGTGTCTGCCAAACAGGCACCTCTGCTGGTCACTTTTAATATTACAGTTGATTCACTGTATATTACAGAACACCAACATCGCAGCAGACCCTGCGATGTGCGTATTGCGCACACGTAGATCGCGATGCCGATGCTCAAACTAAACATTGTGCAGCCCTTGCTTCGAGTCTGCCCCCCTTCCAGCAATCCAGCCCTGACCACAACTCATACCGCAATACCAACATGTGCAAAAATACACACATTCACAACACTCACACACTCACACGCACACACACAAACACACAGCAAATTGCTTCTCTCGCCCTCCCACCATTCTCAGCCACCTGCAAAACAAAGGTGAGCTGGAAATTTCACTACAAATTACCCCGTGTCTGTCAAATCCCCCCCCCCCCCCCCCCCCCACTCCCCGAGAGATGAGGAAATCAAAACCCTGGATCTCCCTGCAACTAACCCCCTCTCTAATAACTCGCCCACCCTCTCAGGGCCTCAACCTCACTCACACTGAAAATATCTTCATTGTGTCTCATTTTAAGACCAACGACTGCAAATTATGCGTTGTGTTGGGTTGAGTTTTAAAACAACAGCAGAGGTGGCAAACGCACCCACACACAAACACACACACTGAAAACAGTTAGAAATCAACAGTGAATCAATATTAAACCCCGAAGCTGATAAGAAAATGAACTTGTAAAGGTGTAGTCTAGAAAGTGCACATGGAAGTCCTCAAATAGCAGTTGTCTCATCATGCGCTTTACGGGGGCTCCCGGTCAACGTGACACCGTGAAACCGAGCGTGCATTCCTGCAAAGAAAGCAAGAAAACTGAGACCTGTTTCGCTTCAGGGGGGAAATCAAAGGGAAGCGCATAGTTGAGCTGTGAATAATGATCCGAGCTGCACCCACGTGCTCGGAGGGGTCACGGTGGCTCCTGGTGACCAGTGACCGGCTCCGGGATGCTCCGAAAAGCGGCCAGGAGAGCGTATAGCGTGGCCGTGCCGCGGAGACGAGTGATGAAAACTGCTTGGAAAAAGGATTAGGACTGTTTACGTTGGCCAAGTGGAGCGCTGCCAGCTGCTCAATTGTGCAATATGTCTTCAAGCTGCACGGCTTCGGGCCGATCGTGAATCTTTTCACTCCTCCGCCCAGTCTGCGTGGAGGCGGCCCGTACCCGTGGAAATCCCCCCCCCCACCCGTCACATTTGGAAAATATTTCTCCCATTGCATATAAGGATGGGAGTGGGGAAAATGTGCGATGAATGAATCGAATTGCAGTGGTGCCTCGACATTATATATATAAAAACAACACTTTAATATTGTACTTCATGAAAATATACAGTAAAGCAATAATCAAATAGAATGTAAAGATTTACGTTTTTGCCACAATTTTTGCTTCGATTCAATGGACATCATGCTGCCCCTTCTGGTTGGTGCATCTCGGCCGCATGGGGGCAGTGTGATTCAGAAATAGAGAAGAAGCGTTTTACAACTGACTCAGTAAGCTGCCATAATAGTCGGGTTTTTTGCAGAGGATAAAGAATATATGCTTGTGATTATTGTTATTTTCTGTCATGTCCCTTCAACATTAGTGTTCAAATAAGATATAACACCCCGACACCAATGCTATCAGTTAGCCTGTCCGTGACGTTTTGCATTGTTTGTAGCATTAAACTAAATGGACTTTATTAAGGCAAAGTTATGCGTTTGTTTTAAATACACAACGTGCAATTTTCTGTTTAGCTTGACAGTAAACTTCAACTGGACTGGCTGCTAGCCAATCGCACGGCGCATATAGACAAGCAACCATGTTTTTGGAATGTGGGAGGAAACCAGAGTACCCGGTGAAAACCCACGCAAGCACTGGGAGAACATGCAAACTCCACACAGAAAGGCTAGAGCTGGGATTCAAACTCCCAACCTCTGAACAGTGAGGCATTTGTGCTAACCACTACATTACCGTGCTGCCCTACACTGGTTTTATGGTTCTTATTGTAATATTCCTGTGTTGAATGTATTCCGCTTGGCCTAGTGAGTGACATCAGGAGCTGGAGTTGGTTAGTGTGCGTGCGAGGGTCTAGGTGTGAGTTGTGGCCTACAGCAGCTCACAGATAAGGATTTTTCACATCTTAAAATCTGTTACAGACCGCACACGTGAAAATAAAAAAAGAAAAATCAGACATTTAACAGATTTGGGGCGAACTCCTAAAAATTCAGTTTATGGAATTCACAGAAATCTCGCGTGGTCAAACGTGATTTCGAAGACTACATGTTCTATATTGTGAATTTGAGTGTAACTGCTTATTTTTCTACATGGTTGTAGAGCGGTGACGGTTGGCGGTAAGGGAAGGCGCTCCATTGTATCAACAGTGGAATATAAGACCCAGACCCGAGTTGTGGTGCAATGCCAGAGATCTGCTGCGGTCTGGAACAACATCAGAGCTTAAGATGGAGTGGGGGCTCAAGTTGTGGAATAATAAAAAGGCAAAGTAGGACAGTAGCAATTGAGCCAACCTTAATGGAGATGATGTGCTAACATTATACAACATTAGACCAGTACTTCACAGCTGATATAACAACTCTGACTTTGGATTGAGTCTGTTACATTTAGGTTTATTTTTGGTGGTTTGTAGTGGTGTGGAAACAGCTGTCCAAATGATGCAATGCAGTTGAACACTTCGAGCACTGGATCTCACTGCATTGGACAGGCTAGGTGAACAAAAACAATGAACATGTCTTATATTATCTCATCTCTTATGATTTATTGGGCTAATCTGGGACCTTGGGTATCTAATTTTGTGCCATATCATGTGTAAATGTCTTTCGGTGAGACAAACTCATTCAATGACACACCGAACCTATGACAAGGGCAAGTTGACCTAAAATTGACTTGATTTTTCAACACTCAACACACGCACAATATGGACTGATAAAAGAATCTAAACACTTCTATTTGCTTATGCTGCCACCTCTTGGTACACGTGGGTGCTGCATTTATGTTAAAGTCCATATTTTTTACTCTCCTGGGTTCCATTTTCAGATTTCTTTTTTTTTTTCATCCCACAGACAGTTAAAAATGTTCAAATGAGCAGTATTGTTTGCTGTCTGAAAAAAAAAAGTAAATGCTGTATGTTTTAGGGAGTACTTTTCCATTAAGTCAAGGTTGGAGTGGTTCTTAAATCTTAATACTTAAAAAGATGCCTCAGCTCAAACGTTCGCCAACCGTTAAATATGTTTATATTGTTGCATTCAAAGGGTCTTTGGACATAATTCCAAATTTGTACAAGAAACAAGAATACACTAGGACTGAGTTTATGGCCACATGACAATGATGAAAGCGCTAGAACTAGATACTTCTAAATGGCCAAAAAGGTTCAACCTCGGTTTCATTGGACCAAAACAAACTCTCCCAAACACATGGAAAAAATGGTTAGGGTCCAATGAAACCAAAGTTGAACTTTTTGGCCATTTAGAAGTATCTAGTTCTAGCGCTTTCATATGCATATGTTTTTTTATATCCACTGTATACCTACAAATACCAAATTTAGAGAAACTGATCATTTCGGAGTTAATATTTTCCAGAGCTGTGCAATCGATTCTAACCTTTACCGCCTCTAAAGAGGTCAAAGTTAAGGTCAATTAATAATTAACAACAGATTGTATATATCATGATATCATTATATCAGTTCACTAAAAAAAAACAAATCATCCAGACTTTCTAGATACCAAAATGGCCTCGATCGGAAAAAGGTTGCCCCACACCTGCAGCAGTTGACTGTGGGATTCTGTTTAACAGACACTAGATGGCTGTCTACACAAAAATAACAATAAAAATCAGCATTTCCAAAAAAGTTGATTGAGTCTGTGTTATTGCCAGATGATGAATTTTGACTTGATTGTTGATTTGGACTTCTGTCTGACTCAAGCCTGACTACATCCTGGACAAATATAGAGATAGACATTTTGTTTTCATGTTTGTTTTTCATCTGCATTTTTATTAGTACAGCTATTTGTATTATCATTTATACTTTTAATATTATTATTATTATTATGCGATGGGCTGGCGACCAGTTCAGGGTGTACCCGCCTCCTGCCCGAGGATAGCTGGGATAGGCTCCCTTGTGACCCTTGTGAGGAGAAGCAGAATGGAAGATGAACGAATAATATTATTATTAATAATATCGTTGTTACTAGTCGAAGTCAAAACTTGGTGTTCAGTGTGATTTAAAGTTAACAAATCAATATTAGATTTTTATTCCAAATAAACAAATGTAAAATCGAAACAAATTTGATCAATGTTAATTTTATCATAAATATATATTAATAAGAATAAAAACGTTTTCATCTTTTACCATAATGCCCATTATTGATTGATTTAACTATTTAATTTTTAGTAAAAATATCAAATTAAATGAAGTTAACACATAAATGAATAAAATATTATATATAAAAAAAATACATACTTGTAATTAAAATTAACATTCATTTCACTTTTGTTGCGTGCTTGTGCCGTGTTCTGTCTCTATGAGCTCTTTCAAAATAATAATAATTCGGCGACTATATTCAAATGTTACTGTCAAGATCAAATTAATTGCAGAAACAGCCATTGTTATGACATTCTTCAGGCTTCCGATAGGTCAGTGGTTTTTACACCAAGTACCAACTAAAAAGTAGTTGGGTTATTTTTTTTATTCCTAAATAGTACATTTAATATTATTGTAGTCTACTGTAACATTTTGCACATTAACACTGTGCTTAAATTAAGATTTAAAAAAAGAAAACTCATAAAAATGCATATCACATAAAAGTCACAAATCATTATTACCCCTAAATACATGTTTAAAAACAAAGAGTTCCTAAAGATTAAATGTGAATATATCGAAGTTAAAAGTTTTAAATACCGTACAACTGAACTGTACGAAATAGCACTGATTCTTTGGCGTACCATTAGAGAGAGCCCGCGTACCACTACACCGAAAGAAACACGTTGATCATAATAATAATAATAATAATAAAATAATAATAAGCATCATCATCATCGTCGTCGTCTTCATTACCATCATCTTATGAAATAAATCACTCTGTGACAATCAAAAGTGAGCGTTGTTGTCTTTGCTACCTCGGGCTGCCAGTGTTTACACCACTTGACTTTTCTCCTGTCTTTGTCTTTATTGGAAAGAAGACAAAAACAAATTGCGGTAATGAAGACCATTTCTCAGCCCTGATTGCGCAGACAAGGTTGTATAACGCTGTGACTTGTCACTAAAAAGAGGAACTGCAGTGGAGAACAACAGTTAAATCTTCCTTTGCTGTCGTTTAGCCCGCTTGGCTTTTTTAAAAGCCTCTCCACAACGCTGACTCCGTTTTTCCAACATTGCTCAGAAGTGCTAAATGGGAGCTTGCTTTTTCCCTTGCGATAGCGTGTTTTTATGGAAAGGCTGGCATGCTGATAAACCGCCACAAATGTTTTTCAGTATTATCTTAAGAGGCCTGGATTCAGTGCAGTAAAAACGTAAGGGCTGCCCGGAAGACTTTGTTTGGGTTTCTTCATGTTCCTAATATACGTGCTGGCCAGCCAAAGTAGACCCAAGGTGGAGAACTGCTTCTTGGAAGACTTCCCGCTTGTTTCCCACTTGTTCCCAGTGGACCAGACTGACTTTTTAAAGAGTGCCTGTTGGGAGAAAGAGACGACTTTGAATGATGGCTTTCTCCTAAAATGGACACGAGCTTTCTGAATCCGGCCTGTTGTTGTTCTCAGAGCTGATGTTCAACCCAGAGCAGCAACACCATAGAGTTCCCCCAAAGAGGAAAAACCAGCACAATGGAATTTTAACTTGAATCTCTTTCTACTTTTGATATTGGTGATGACTTTTTTTTAATATGACTTACAGCGCCACCGTGACTTAAATAACTCAAGTAACCCAGATCACTCGTATCTAAAAATCGACTTTCCCCACTGAAAAAAATGGAAATGCCAGTAATAGTCCCACTGTATGTCATTGTTATTTTCATTGTGTATATTCTTTACGTAATCTCCTTTGTATTTTTTTTTTTCAAACCTGATTGTGCTATAATGATTCAGTAAAAGCAATCCTATTGGTTAGGAATATCTGACCCCGGGTGGCATTTTATTTCCCCTCACCCGTGCAGGACCACACACACAAAAGGCGACAACAGTGTCTGTGCTGATAGAATTTACACACAGCGCTGCCACAATATATTGAGTTTAGTATTAAAACAAGCGTGGGTGGGAATCAAGAGAGTTGCACTTTGCCGGCATCCAAATGAGAAAAAAGGAGAAGGTCACAGGTGTTTTATGGTCCGCCTCCCCCGGCGTCGCCACAAAAGCTTCGGCCTGACGTCTCGCCAGGAGTGGGCGGGGCCACACCTCCATCAATCAGGGCTCACAAAAGACACCTGGATAACCCGCTGATGTTTACATTTGCAAGTGTGTATTTCACACGTTTGCGCCACTCCCTGGCCTCCTTTTTACTGGGAACAAAAGTGTTGGGACGCGCATATGTCAAACAGTTTTGTTTTTTTTTTAGTTACCAAACCAAACCCCTTTTTAAAATAAATTGAACCACAGTTGATATGACTTTCCTTGACGTCTGATTTCAAAACGAGATTTTTTTTTGTTTGTTTTTTTGCCTTGACTTGCAAGCAACATTTTTAGATATACGAGTGCTCTAAGGTGGCAGCAAACTCAACTCACTTCACAATACGCAGCAGTTTGGCAGATAATGATCAGTTCTTCAAAAAGGCTCCAAGCTGTGGATTGCCAATCCCAGTTCATGTTTACTGTCAAACGAAACATAAAACAAAGATAATTTCACTTTGCGTATTTAACACAAACACATGGCTTTGTCTTAAAGTCTTCTATCTTAATGCTCACAATGAATGCAAAATGAAAGAATAGCATCAGTGTCACGGTGCTATAACCCTTTAAGCAATGGATATTTGAATTTGAACAGTGGAGCAACGCATCTATACAGATAATATAGCTCACACTCACAGGCATACATTCTTTGATCAAAGAACAACGAATATTACTGCGGCTTAATGAGGCACTGAGAAGTCTCCGTGTATATTCATATGTCCATATTATGTTGCCCCCATGTGGCCAAGGAGCACCACAGTTGTCCGTTGAATCGAAGCAAAAAACGTGTGTGTGTGTGTGTGTGTGTGTTTTCAGGCAGCAAGACAACCATCAACACGTTTGTTTATAGGTAACTGCTCGTCGCCATCCCTTTTGGCAACTCCTTTGTTTGTTTTGCAGTCTCAGGTTTAAGGCTGAAGTCACTGATTGTGCAGTGGTACACTCGCCTGACTTTGGTGCGGGCAGCGTGGGTGCAGTTCCCACTCAGTGACGGTGTGAATGTGAGTGCGAATGGTTGTCCGTGTCTATATGTGCCCTGCGACTGACTGGCGACCGGTTCAGGGTGTAGCCCGCCTTTCGCCCGAAGTCAGCTGGGATAGGCTCCAGCGCCCCGCGACCCTAACCAAGATCAGCGGTGTTGAAAATGGATGGATGGAGATTTAAGGCTGTCTGTCACAGCACGCCGCATATCACACTGATTGCCATTATTTTGTCATTTTTGAGCTGCAATTTCCATTTTGAGACATTTTGCACGGTGTAAAAGTGATGGTTTTTCAACACTACCGATAAAGAGACATTCCTCCGGTTTTGTTTTGCAATTTAAAAAAGTTCCCATTCGTGTTATAATAATGTTTCTGTCACTTTCATCCCAAATCCACAAGCATAAACAATTCTAGTACACGTTACACCCTATTTCTTGTCTTGCTGAAATTAGCACGTTTGAGAGGGCAAACCTGTCTCGTGTAAGGGAGCGACTGGACACCGATCCTTGTATATTGGTGGGCCAATGGCGAGTATGTTACCATGGCGACCCAGGTGAAGCTAGAGGGCAGAACAGGCAGTTACTTGTAGGAGTAGCTCAAAGTGTGGGGAGAAAAACAGCACCTGCCGCAAAAGAGGCATAAGTACTGTATTTTCACTCAGAAAGGCAGCGCGTTTTTGTGTATGTGGTGTCACCAAACACATCACCAAACCCAAATAGCCCCCACTTGTATGTAAATTAGCCCCAATGGCACATAGTTCAGAACAGAAAGATTGACTTCATTGTGTAATTTCACACTTGATTGGTAGGAAAACACTCCACAGACTCAACTGTTTGTATACAAGAAATTACAATTCCTTTTTCCATCATATGCCCCCTTTAAACAATCTCCGGTGACCGCAGACCTCATGTCAGTTTGACCAGCAGAAGCATCCACAATCTACCAGAGAAAGAACTTGACTGGGTGATGTTTACATTTTTCTGATTTCCTACACAAACCCTGAACACAACACAGTGCGATCAAGCTGATAAGTGTGTGTTTTTTGTAAACAGAATAACGGTTGATAACGCCATGATGGAAATGCAATACCCTGATATTCGCACTTAGTGGATACTGTATGTAGCACAATCTGTTTTTATTTAATGACAGCGACAAGGAGCACATGCTGAACTAAACTCACCATATTTAATATGTTTTGTATCTTTTTCCTCAGTTAATGAATAAATGTAGTTTCTCAAGTCGACAAAATCTTCTTCAGGTAACTGCACAAAAGTAGCATGTTTATCGTACAAATACTGTTTGCTGCAATCTGTGCGTCCTGTTTGCACAATCGACTTGCGTTGGTTTCGACATCCGTGACACGACATGTGTTACGTCATCCTTGTTGTAAGTCTACCCAAAAGATTTGATGAGGTTGTTTGACACAGGTCATATTTATGTTATGTATTTAAGTCACATGCTATTCTTCCGCCAGTACAGTATACAAATAGACACATTTTAATTGTGAAATGGCTTTTACTGCTGGCAAAAGGCAAAATTTGATATGATTTATCGATAGTCTTATTTTTTAATATCGCGTTGTACAAAAGGCTGGCATTTGAATTGGGGTGTGTAGACTTTGTATATGATATACACTGTACATGTATACTGTTTTGTGAAGCACTTTGTCTTGCTTTTGTAAGCATGAAAGCTAGATATATGTAAATATATAAAATGTTATAAATAAAGGATTGATTGATTGATTGATTGATTGATTGATTGATTGATTGATTGATTGATTGATTTATTTCCTGTGCCCTGTGATTAAAAATGAATGGATGAATGGGTGATTCTGGGCAAAATACTGATAAAATCCTTCCAGTAAAAGCTAAAATTCAGGTTGATATGTCAACAAGTCGTGCTGCGTTTTGGAAGGAAAAAAGGATCAAACAGGCTTCCCGGCATCCAAAGGCGTCGTTCCAGACGCGGACAGCTGCCGTGCGGAAGCGGACGAGCCGCGATTTACGGGAGCTCCTCTCCGCCCGCCGTCGGGATCCCGATTAGCCTTTAATCCGGTAACCTTCCCGTCTGGTCCCTTTAGCGTTTTCCCATCTGTTGTGCAACTGGAGATGTGATAGGATGGTGTCCCCATCCACACTGCGGGACTACCGGCAACATACCCGAGCAGGAATATTGTTAGATAATGTTTCCTATCAGTTTTAATAACCTCCCGCGAGGAGCGTACGGAATGAATTAAGAGCATATGATACAATTTGTTTTTAGCCCTTACACAGTATACTGTTCATTTCCCATGCACACATAGTATATTCGAGCCATATCCTCATAATAATTGTCGATATGAAATTATGGACTAGATATCTTTTCGAGATGTAGCCTATAACTAGCCGGTCTTGACATCAATAAATGGACAATTAAGCCTTAATCAATGCCACACATCTATATCGTATGTATGTATGATCATTCTTATGGTGTTTTATTCTTTCACCGAGATTTCCTCATGACCCAAAGACCAACACTGTCACCACTACACTTTTATTGCATGTTCGCAGTTTCAAGATTCACACTCTTACCACTATTGTCCATGATTCAACACACACTGGTAAATCCAACGTCCATTTTAGTAGATAGGTCAAATTTGACTTGGATCAGCTTCAGTGTAGCAAAAGATGTACATTTTTCAAAATGTTCAATTACGGTATGTGTATTTTGGCTCACTTTCGGAACTTCAACAGGTTTATGGGTTGAAAGGATGTAATTTAGGGTATTTTTTTATTGCTGTTAAATGTCAAAGCAGGTCAGTTTTGCACTGAACAGTATGTAAGGGTTAAACATGCATATTCGGCTAGATCAAATGCATGGAGCTTTTACAAGACACTTTGTAATGGCTGTTAAAAAAAGCGGTTACATAAGCATCGGCTAAACGAAATGAAAATCACCTTGTAAACAAAGAACAGTTGTTGGGGTTTTTTGTTTTTTGTTGTTTACCACAGTCCGTCTTAAGTGGTGTGTGAAGTCACGCTGTGTTTTGCTGGGAAGTTTCTCTGAGAAAGAGCTGACCGATTCGGAGCAGCACAGCATCCGTGGGATTCAACCCCCGCCCCCGCCCAACACTTCATCCCACCCGGACTGCCACCCACACCCTCCTCCTCGTCACTTTTGTTCAATTTTGTTTGTATTGCCTCTTTTCTTACTACTGCTACTAGTTTTCAGTTTTACTCTTGAAACCCACAGGAATGAACTATTGTTCTGTTTTGTTTTAGGGGGGTTTGGGCATGAATTATTTGCAATGAAAATTTCATGGGTTTCAGTGCATCATGCTACCAGTCCAACTATTTTTAAAGACCAATTTGGGTTCGAAAGTAGCATCACAGTGCGTCGCACGTGTGACCCAAGAGTCTATTTCGGGTGGCCCATCGCTAATTTTGGAATAACGGACATCGTGACCTCGGCCGGTGTTTTCGACATCCACCACCTGCCGCTCATCTCACGCTACACGTCATCATGCCCACGTTGAGGAAAGTTTGATTGGAAACGTGCTAACAGATTCACATTTACGAGGCAATCTCTCTGACGTTGTCGCTCAATCAAAAATGGCCGTTGTCTTTTGTACAGGCAGGATTTTTCATACATTCTCGTTGGATTTTGCAAATGAATGAACAAGTATGACTAAAAGTTGTTTTGCATTCTTCCCACTCTTCGAGTTTATAAATAACCCGTGTCTCCCTGTGGTGTCTTTCTGACTTAAGGGGGGCTTTATGGGTTGGGGAACAGGGAAGCAGGTCAACGCCCAGAAGAAGACTGTCTCTTTGTTTACAGCAGAATTGCCTTTGACCTTGTTTCCAAGCAGAACTGACTCCCACCAAGCAATTACAGAGAGTCCTGTAATATTTGTGCGACTAATTCAGTCGCTTTTCCCAAAAATGGTTCATTTAAATCTATTGTTTTATTTGATTATTGTAGTGATTAATTGATTTGAAATCAAATATTAGTCAAATAAACATTTTTTGCAAATACATGTAACACATGTATTTTATCAAATGGATGACTTAATTATTAATAGCACAATTATAAAAGAGAAGGGGTTATTACTTTAAATACCCTGTAAATTTATTTTGGTGATTCGACCCTTGTGAGGATAAAGCGGTACAGAAAATGGATGGATGGATGGATTTTGTTTCTAAATACATGATGTATATGTTTTATGATAAGTGCTGCCAACAAGAAACAATAGGTGTGATGTTATTTGGATGATGAAAGGAGTTAGTATTGACTAAACCACCATTAAGTCCATTCTCGCACTTGTCCACGTTAGGGTTACAGATGAGCCGGTGCCTATCCCTGCTGACTTTGGGCGAGAGGTGTGGTACATCCTGGGCTGGTTGCCTGCCAATCTCAGAACACATATGAGGTGTGTCTGAAAGGTGGCAGGACTGGTGCCACAAATGTATATATATTTTTTTCAAATCCAAACTACAAGTTTTCCCTTGCAAAGTAGTCCCCTTGGAGTCTTAACACATTTCCCCATCCTTCTCTTGCACACCTTCATGCACTCCTGGAAAGCTTTTTCCGGGATCACCCAACGTTTCATCGTCACTGCCATCTTGATGTCGTCCACGTCTTCAAAGCGGAGGAAAAAGTCACACCCAGCCGTGCGGGCCAGCCTGGCGAGGAGCTGTCAGATGCTCAGGGCGTTGTGAACATGCAGGCGTGTTGTCATGGCGAAGCAGCCAAGTGTTGCCCTGCCGCAACATTTGCCTCTTCTCGCACACTGAATGAAGCAAAACACTGCAGGATGGATCTCTTTGTAAACGAGCTGCTTGATGGTCTGGCCTACCTTGAATTGAAAACCTTGTAGTTTAATTTTGTATCGTTTGTGACACCAGCCCAGAATTTTTTTTTAACACACTTTCTTATAGAGAAAACACATCTACTGTACACCAATTGAATATAATGTTAGGACATCATCGCCGTTCAAGGTGGCTCAATTGCGGCTGTGCTACTTTGCCTTTTCTAGACATCCACAGTCACGTTTACACCTATGGACAATTTAGAGTCTTTCATCGACCTAATTATTAATAAGCACGCAACGAGGTGCTGAAGATATGTGACGTCCCCTCCCTCCCCTTGGTCCTCTCCGTCCTCCTCTTGACATTTTGGTTACCGTGGCGACCGAGGCGTCCCCCTGCACAGTGGGTACATTGTGATCCACTCTGGGGAATGTGGCCTGCGGTGCGTTCCTCACCTTGCGCCCCGGCAAACCTGCCCTGTTTTCCCAAGGTTGAAGTGAGTGGCGTTCTTACATTTTGTTTTTTTTAAAGAATATAAACATGTTTGTGGTTAACGCTAGCACATAATTGATTTCCTTGTTATGGATTTGCTTACTGTGTTGAGCTTGTCGCAGTGTGCCGTCCATGCCAATGCTGTGTCCTGTGGAAATGTGTCCTTGCACTGTAATTCTACACTGTGCACACTCGAGCATATACACACACATGCATGCACGTACCATCAAGTGGAGTCCATAGAGAACACCTATCACTTACACTCTTAAACCTTCTGAAGCCCTTGTTTCATAACCATCACTGCTACTATACTATTACTCAATAGTGAGTGAAGGTCTTTATGTGGTCACTTTATGAAATAGCATCACTCACATTACTTCGGCTGTAACATCTGAAATAAACATGAAGGATTACACTGGTACATCACCTTACACGTGATCCGATTTACGAGTTCTTCAAGATGAGTTGTTGCTGGACTGCTTTTTTTTTTTGTTTGTCTCGCACTGTGATCAGAAAGTTTGGAGCGCTAAATATGGTGGCAGTTAACGTCACAACAAGCAGCACTTTGGAAGCTATGGAACAATAACAATTCTTCACAAAAGAAAAAACGGCTTCAAGCTGTTTTTTGTTTACAGTGAAACTAAACATGAAACTAAGAGAATTACATTTTGTGTATTTATCCAAAGAAAATTTACTTTGTCTTACAAAAGTCTGCTAACTTAATGCTAACACACAATGCAAACCACCATTAAAGAGTCAAAGAAACCAGCATCGATATCGCAGGAATTATAAACCTTTAAACAACTGAAATCTGAACACAAGAGGTTGCAACACAAGCATATAATACTCACAGGGATATAGTCTTTATCCTCTGCAAAAAAAATGACTAATATTATTGCAACTTAGTTGTGACAGACTTCTGTGGTTCATCATCAACTCTACATGTTGTATGTATCTGTGTATTATACTCCAGAATGAGCAGTATAGTGCCCATTGAACTATCATGACCCACAAACTGGTTAATTCTTCACATTCTATTCAATTATGTTAGTACTGCTTGTTTTTATAAAGTGCAATATTAGAGAGTGCTATTTTTATTATTTAAAAAAACGCATTACAAAATGTTTTGAGTTTTTTTTTTTTTGGGGGGGGTGGGGGGCGCTGAAATGCATAAAAGGCATTTTCATTCTTCTCAACAGGGTAAGATAAAGATATGGATGTTTTGAGTTATGAGGTCATTACTGAATGAGTTCATCTCATACATCAAGGTAACACTGTATTTTCCCAAACAAGATAAGAGCCAAATTTGAGAGGTCAGTGTTTCCATGCCATTCATTGAGTACAGACTCTTATTATATTTTGCTGAATGTTTCCAGTTTGAAAATTTGCAGGTCTGTGTAAAACAAACAAACAAGAAATCATCTGAATCGCCAAAATGAAGTTATTGCGCTTTGGAACAGTGCTCTCCATCAACAAGATTACAAATTAGGCACTAGCTGAAAAATGTCATGTGATGTCACATGACTTGGCAGCTGCTGCAACCTTGGATGGACTTAAAATAGATGGAGACCGTATTAAAGTGTGCATCAGTGTGACTTACAACTAAAAAGAAGGGTGTATATGTGTGTGTGTGTGTGTGTGTGTGTGTGTGTGCACGTGCATTTGTGTGTATAACAAGACACAAAATAGGCTGTCAACGCATGCTTGCGTTACTAGAGATGTAAAGCTGTCACGTCATTCCCAAAGACTGTCAGACGGTGAGGTCATCCCTTGAATGTCACCTCAGAGCTGGCAAATTTGCAGGTCGACTTCCATGTCGATGCCTTTTACGCAGAGTAACGAAGGGGGAAAGCCGACTTTGAAGGGCAGAGTGAAAGTGGCTCGTGTGGGTTTCTAAACTTCCACTTTGTTCGTGGTTCCGTTTTGTGGCGTAAACTGCCCCTGAACTTCCCTTCCCTTCGAGTCGTTGCATACCCCTCGACACTAGTGTGTTTATTTTGCAGAGGTGGCAAAAGTATTCACACTCTGCACTTAAGTAGAAGAACAGATACTTGTGTAAAAAAGACTGGTAAAAGTAGAAGTACTGATTGGAGTCTGTCACGGATGAGGGTTTTCGTGGTGGATGTGTGAACGCACAGATGGACTCAAATGTAGGGAAGCAAGAGAAATGAGGCAGGCGAGCAGGAGTAATCCAAGAATAATAATAATAATAATACGGTGGTACCGGAATAAATGTCGTGTATTGTTGCCAGTGACTGACCGAGATACGGCAAGATTTTATGGCAATAGTCTGACATAGTTTGTCTTGTAGTCTGATCCAGGCATAACAAGCAGACAAGGAAGACATGAACACAGGTAAACAAGACATGAAACAAAATGAAATCTTATCTAAAGAACGCAAAAGTCAACAAAAACACGGATCACGGCAATCCTTTACTTAAGTAAAAGTCAAAAAGTGCAGACTGAAATGTACATAAATACAAAGGTAACATTTTATTTTATGTCAATTATATACATTAACCGTTTTCATAACTTGGCACATCAAAACTGTATATATATATATATATATATATATATATATATATATATATATATATATAATTTATTTATGTATTTATTTATTTTAAACCAAGAGTGCTAGCATTGGCTCAGACTTTTATGGTATCAAAACATGTTACCATAGACTTGCTAGCATTGTGAAGTGACTAACAAAAATGCTAAATTAGCTAATAATAACAGGTGAAAAAGTACTTAAGTAAGTAAGTAGGTTTTTTTTTTTCATTTTTTTTTTAGATGGAGAATTTTTGAAAGCCAGAAACTTGTTTTTTTTTTTAGTGCGGCGCAAGAAGCATCACATTTACCGCTAATCATTCTTGTAGCCAACAATATCAAACACATATCTATAATTACGTCATGAATATGGAATATCTATTTTGCTGTTGTTGCTATTGCGCCCAGGTTCACATTCTTCCATGTCACTGTTGTCCAGGTTTTGTCCGGTTTACAATACCTACTCGATCAAGAGTTTACCTCTCTATAGTTAATTTTTCATGTTGCGTCGTCATCCGCCGAGTTGGAAAAAGAGTAAAATGCCTTTTTTGAAAAAGTGAGAAGAAAGTACAGATCTGTTTTCAAATGTAGGATGTAAAAGAAAAATAAAGACTCAAGATACCCCAAAAAATCTACTCAAGTACAGTAACAAAATATTTGTAATTAATTACTTCCCACCACTGTTATTTTGAGGGGGGTGACTGAATCGTACAGAGGTGGAACTGTGACCGTTAAGGAAAGAGGGAGAGTAGGTTGGACCAGACGCACAGCAAATATGGAGCACGAGAGAAGAAGGGGGCGGGCTGACATATTATAAAAGAGAGAGCAGGAGCTGAGGGCTGCATGATTTCAGCAGACAAGGAAAACAAGCAGGAGCATTAGACCCACTTGAGGCTGACCTGTGTTGACCTTCTGTGTGCTGGACTTTTAAAAACGGATTGATTGCCTTCTTGCTTTTTCTGGTTCTCAGGACATAGAACTCAAAAGAAAGGCAAAAGTTTGCTCCTGGATTTGCAAGTCACCGATGGCTGCCGTGCGTCCGATGCTCACTGAGGCGTCCGGCTTCCACGTCCTCCCGGCCCACGTGATGGCCTCGGCCATGGAGGAGTTCCCGCAGCAGCTGCCCGTCCCCAAGGGCCCGTCCAGGGGCAAGAGCCGCTCCCGGCGACCCCGCGAGGCCCGCTTCAAAACCCAGCCGGTCACCTTCGCCGAGATCGCCGAGGTGGTGGAGGAGGAGGGCTCGTCGCCTCTGGAGGAGGAGAGGGCGCGGCGCTCCTTCCTGCAGTCTCTGGAGAACCTGAGGAGGAGCACCCAGACCCTGCACAGCTCGCCGGGCGCCCGCCATCAGTGCACCCCGTCGCCCACGCAGGCCGGCATGGACTCCAGTGATTCGGACTCCACCCAGTGAAGGGGTCAACAAACCTTGTGGTTCCTCTTGATGGAGCGCGGTTGAAGTGAACCAAACTGGGGCAAAGTCTGCTTTTAGCATTCACTAACATGTCAACGTGCAGCACACAACGTGAAGATGCATCGGGGCGGCCTAGTAGCAGGTGGAACTGTTTTCAACATGTTTTCAAAAGTATATTTACTTTCTTTGTATACGACAGCGTAGAAGGATTTTACTTTACCTTATATTAGTGGCCCTCAAAGTGCGGTACACGAACTCCCTCTAGTGGTATGTGAAAGTATCACTGCATTAAATCTTCAAAGTGCATAATAGTTACAGTGGATTAAACTTTTTTTTAATACAGTACAGCACATTTGTTAAGTGCAGTTCTGTTTAATTTAGTTTCTAAAGTACAATATATGTGAATTTTATATTTTAGAACTGTTTTCAAGCATTTGTAGGTAAAATTTGTATTTCACTTTTATGTGCAATACATTTTTTATTGAATTGTTAGTTCTTTTTCTGCTATATTCAACCGCAGAGTTAATCTTAATCTACAGTGTCATTATTTTTTTCTATATTTAAGCACAGTGTTAATTTGTTTCTGGTGTCGTCCATCCATCCATTTTCTATCGCTTATCTGAGGTCGGATCGCGGGAGCAGTAGCTTTAACAGGGACGCCCAGACTTCCCTCTCCCCAGCCACTTCCTCCAGCTCTTCCGGGGGGATCCCGAGGCGTTCCCAGGCTAGCCGAAGGACGTAGTCTCTCCAGCGTGTCCTGGGTCGTCCCCGGGGTCTCCTCCCGGTGGGACGTGCCCGGAACACCTCACCGGAGAGGCGTCCGGGAGGCATCCGAATCAGATGCCCCAGCCACCTCATCTGGCTCCTCTCGATGTGAAGGAGTAACGGCTCTACTCTGAGATCCTCCCGGATAACCGAGCTTCTCACCCTATCTCTAAGGGAGAGCCCGAACACCGTGCGAAGGAAACTCATTTCGGCCGCTTGATCTTGTTCTTTCGGTCACGACCCACAGCTCGTGACCATAGGTGAGGGTAGGAACGTAGATCGACCGGTAAATCGAGAGCTTCGCCTTTCGGCTTTGCTCCTTCTTTACCACAACGGATCGATACAAAGTCCGCATCACTGGAGACGCTGCACCGATCCGGCTGTCGATCTCCCGTTCCATTCTTCCCTCACTCGTGAACAAGACCACAAGATACTTGAACTCCTCCACTTGGGGCAGGATCTCATCCCCGACCTGGAGAGGGCATGCCACCCTTTTCCGACTGAGGACAATGGTCTCGGATTTGGAGGTGCTGATTCTCATCCCAGCCGCTTCACACCGAACCACTCCAGTGAGAGTTGGAGATCACGGCTTGATGTTGCCAACAGAACCACATCATCTGCAAAAAGCAGAGATGCAATACCGAGGCCACCAAACCGGACCCCCTCTACGCCTCGGCTGCGCCTTAAAATTCTGTCCATAAAAGTTATGAACAGAATCGGTGACAAAGGGCAGCCTTGGCGTAGTTGGTGTCGTATACAAAGAAATCAAAATAGCATACTTCGAAGAAAGACAGTATGAACCTTGTACATGTTTTCAAGTGTATTCCTTTTCCGCTGTAGACTTGAGAGATGGCACATTGGGCTCTTTTTTAATAGCACAATGGCACACCACTGATTTTTCATTTTTATTTTTGCATATATTTTTCTATTTCTAGAACAAAACAAAAATCAAACGCAAGTAGCCATACTACTAATATTGTAAATGGCACGACTAAGCGAAGCAGTGGCCTGGCCGTCACTGAAGCTTTCAGAGGAGTTCACGCTCTTGTGAGCGAGTGGAAATGTATAAAGAAAAGATTCCTTTCTTCAAAAAAAGTTTATTTATTCTCTTCATTTGCTCATAACCAAATTTGGGATTTTACTGTGCTTTTCTGACTTGTGAAGTCGCCTCGACTTTCAAAAAAGACTGTAACCTTTCCTCTGTGCTTTATATTGAAAGTACTTTACATTATATACCATGTTTGTCATAAGTATTTTAATAAATATTATAAAGTATTTTGAGTTATCAGACTTGTTTCTTGAATCAATGCAATTACTGGAACACTCTTTGCCAATGTTTCCCAACCTTTATAGAGTAAAGAAAATGGGTTTAAATGACCTATAGTGTCCAAATGGCCTATATTTCACTAACCAGTTAGCTTTGTATATTTTTTTTTGCTCAAGAAAATGAAACTAGCAGTCATTTCCAATAATATCAATCTGTTTTGGAGCAATTGATAAATAACTAATTGCCCTTGGAAAACCCTTTTTTACATTGCCAAAATCAATACGTCGCCATGTCTTGGTGTGACATTAGCGATTGAACTGGTAACCAAATTCGATGCATAGTTGGTGTAGACAAAGGAATGCACTCTTGAATACTAGAAAGTTCGCTCATTGTTTATATCATCGCTGTCGGGCGGAATCCTAAGCACCTCCAAAATGACAACTTTTCAGGACATTATTCCTTATATTGCTATCATAACAGCACCCCAAAATTATCTTCAATCGCTAATTTAGTATGCAAACATTTTTTTATTATGCTGTCATTGATTAAAATGGCTACCCGTCCTCACCAAGGTCCGCTGCGGTCGTACGACCCCACCGACCATACAAAAAGCCTTTAACTTCACAAAAGCAAACACCTGTGTTATGTCCTCCCAAACTCTTTTTCAAAGATCTTAAAGCCATGAGCAATTCAATCACTAGAGCTAACTAAATCCATGTGTATAGGCAGAAATAAATCGGCACCCACTTAACTCGTGCAGCTTCCTTCCTTTTGCAACGAAACATTAGAGCGATCAATTTTACCAAACCAAGCCTACTCAAATGTATGTACCCTCACTATTTTCACTTGACATTGTCTAAAAAAAACATTTTCAATACAGGCGACAAATACGCCGGACGGCTTGCTTCAGCAGAATGAGGAAATAGGCGGAGTTCTACATCTCTCAGACATTTTCAGTGTTCAAGAGCCCTTTATCGGGTTGCTCTCAAGCTATTGTCACCACTTTAAATTGGTTAACATTGTGGAAAAATAACTGACGAAGTGGGGACAGACCAATAGTATCAATTTGTGAAGAAAACAAAGAAAACCTACTAATATAAGGAAAAGTGTTTGTCTTCTGTCTCTGACGTCTGCAGACTGATGTGTCAATCATGCAGGTTTCAACAGAAATGTGAGCAGGCCAAAAATCTGGCTGAAAACAAGTCGGATTTGTTGAGGGTTGGACTCCGCCAAGGCTGCCCTTTGTCACTGATTTTGTTCAAAACTTATATGGGGAAAATTTTCTAAGCACAGCCGAGGCGCAGAGGGTCTGGTTTTGGTGGCCTCTGTATTGCATCTCTGCTTTATGCAGATGATGTGGTTCTGTTGGCTTCATCAAGCCGTGATCTCCAACTCTCACTGGAGTGGTTCGGTGTGAAGCGGCTGGGATGAGAATCAGCACCTCCAAATCTGAGACCATGGTCCTCAGTTGGAAAAGGGTGGCATGCACTCTCCAGGCACGTCTTGCCAGGAGACCTCGGGAACGACCCAGGACACGCTGGAGAGACTATGTCTCCCGGCTGGCTTGGGAACGCCACAGGATCACCCCGGAAGAGCTGGATGAAGTGGCTGGGGAGAGGGAAATCTGGGTTTCCCTCCCGATCCCGACCTCGGATAAGTGGAAGAAAATGGATGGATGGATGGATGGATGGATAGTGAAATTAAATTAGTTCTTCAATAAAATGTTTTATTTGTTTAATCATTCCTTTATAGTTAAGTAATGTTTTTGAAATGTATGTTTTACAATGGCCTGACTACCTGCAACATAAGTATATGGTACAACAAATAAAACATCTCATTGAAAGTGTACCATTGATTGTTGAGCTGGACGAATCAAATTAAATGGTGATTGATTTCCGGTTATTCTTGAAAATAACCAACATTTTATAAAATAATAGTATTTTTCAAAAATGTTGTTCGCTAAATTATTCTGGAATGAGTCATCTGCATAAAAAGCTTCTGACACGCACCCAGGAGGAAGCTGTCAAACAGAAAAGTAAGCGTTAATGTGTGTACAGTACACATGCAAGGTTGTTGTTAACGTCAACTGCTGTGTGATGCCTATGTCAACCCAAAACATTGACCTGTTGACCCGCAGCGCCTCAACCAAGGCTACTGACGTACTCTCCGTCATTTTGGTTAAGTGTCGTTGAGACTTCTCTGCTGACGCAACAAGCAGGCCACTTACAGACGACATAACGTTTTGTAGTTTTGAGGTGACTTTTTAGCAGACTCTTGTACTTTTAATCAGTTCAACATTGAGTTGTCGTCATAGCATTTCATAATATTGTTCGGTTTCGTCAGACAAATGGATAGGCTTTTCAGTTTGGGCTTTCACTTACAGTTAACTGCGTGCTCGGTGCCTGCATGACAGCAAATACTGACTGTAACCCAAATGACATAATTGCTGAAAGGGATTTCCCACTGCAGTGCAACCAGAGTGTACTGATACCGCATAAGACTGTATACTTAAAACGGATTCAGTATTCCAGAGGATGCATAACTCAAAAGGTCAATAAAAGACAACTGCATGAATTTGTCTTTTGTCATGGACTAAATATTCCGTATAAATATGAACTTCATGTTGAACTAACATAATTAAGATATAATTGCATGAAAGGAGTTCACAAGAAAATATAAATATTGGTTTACACGTGTGTGCGCGCGTGTGTTTGCCTGCATGTGCGTGCAGAACTGCATGTATTTTTGTCACGAGAGACGAGAGGCTAGATAATCTCCCATGATGAAAACTATTTAGATTTAGAGATAATCGGGAATTGTTACATGACATTATATTGCATTACATTACATTTCGATATGTGATGTTGCATTACAAGGCATTATTTTACGTTGGTACACGTGTTACGCTGTTTTACATAACATTGCATTACGTTTTGTTGCGTTGCTTTACGTTGTCACTTTACGTTGCCTTACGTTACTTTGTGTTACACGACGTTATGTAACGCTATGTTGAGTAACTGTGCATTGTGTAACACTATATTGAGTAACACTATGTTGGATAACGCAACGATGTATAACGCAACGCTGCTGTACGCTACGTTGTGTTACGCGACGCTGTGTTACGCGACGGTGCGTTAAAATACGCTGTTATATTGTGTTACACAACATCGTGTTGTGTTACATTGTGTTACATTGTTTTATATTACTATACCATATTGTGTTATGTTACTTTCTGTAGTGTTACTTTGCATTGTGTTACGTTGCGTTGTGTTACACTATGTTGTTACATTATGATGTGTTACATTACATTGTGCTAGGTTGCACTTTGTTACATAATGCAGTGTTACGTTACGTTACAATTCATTACCTTAGGTTGTGTTCTGTTACTTTGCGTAATGTTACATTCCCTTATGTTGTATCAAAAAGGATTACATGATTTTGCATTGTTGTTACGATGCCTTACATTGTGTTATATTACATTGTGTTGTTGTGCTGCATTACCTTACACTCCTTTCCACTGTGTTAAATTACATTGCATGTGTTGTCTTGCGTGTGTTATCCGAATCTGGATAAAGGTGGAAATCCATCTTTGATTCACACTTTTAACATTGCAACTCACCCCATGTAAAAAAACAGATCTCACTAACCCCTTGGCAGATGAAAAGGTTAAGAGAAGTACCACAACAGTACCACTGAGATGACGTCTGCATGACCAACCATTGCAGTGGACTTAAGAAGCGTCATCCGGTGCACCGATTGGACGCAATCTGTACAAACATTATGTTCTACTAACAGACTGAAGGGCTGCAAAGCATTGACCTGACTCCGCAGTAAATACTCAACTTGCTTTTACTGCTTTTCTTGTTTTCATGCTGCAGATGGGCTAATATGACACCAGTGAGTCAGTGACTATAGTGAGGTTTCTCACACTTTAGAAGACATTGCCTCTTGTCTCCTTGTGAGAAGTAGAGATAGACATTGTGAGCCAACTGTAAGCATTTTTTTTTCAGATTGATAAAGCTAACAAATAATAACTAATAATAACACAAACACTTATCTACAAATCAATCATGTTAAAGCTATCAACCTCTTTTGGAAACTTGTTGTGTACTACCAAGGCCTCATTATAGCACAAGTGAGCAAAAACAGGAAGGAAGTGTTTTCCAAGCCTTGTTTTGTTTGCAGATGTAATGTTTGTACGAAGGACATTCTGGTCCAGCCGGCAATTTATTTTTGGTCCATAATCATAACATACGTCACTGTCATTTCATTTTCATCTTATTACTGAGTGTGAGGCATAATGTAAACAATAATACCGCTGAGGACAATGTTTGCTTTGAAAGGAGCTGCTTTGTGATCCTACTTGCCGAACAAAAAGGCGACACACTCACCCCGACCCCCCCCCCCCCCCCCCCCAATGGCATTTTAATGACTGCATCCTTCATATTCAGGCGCTTGTGTCTGATTAGTGTCCACTAAGATGTGCATAAAACCCAATGTGGCGCCCACCTCCATCAGCAATTTATATATTGCTGATGGAGGTCAACTACCATTGTTTTTACTATTATCTTTTATTTACAACATATGTCACTCGGTTTACATGCTTAGAAGGTTACACTTCAATACAAAAATATTCTGAACTATAATATGAATGCTCTTACCCTCAAAGTGAAATGTTGATTAGCAGATGCAGAGAAGCAAAGAACTGCAGTTTAATATGGTATGTGGGAATGCCAAGGTATGGAATGTTATTAATAATAATAATGTGTTCTTCAACACTGATGTGAAGATTAAAACAATTAACATGCTTTAGACAATTTGAACTATTACAAAATGATAAACTGGAGTTAAATATTGGCTATATAAAGTGTTGATAGCATTTTGAATGACCATTAAAATCGGGGGAAATGCACTGTGTGTGTGTGACTGATGGGAGAAAACCCACCCAGGCACGGGGAGAAGATGCAAACTCCACACAGGCGGGGCCGGGATTTGAGCCCTGGTCCTCGGAACTGTGAGGCATATGCGCATATGCAGTCGTCCGCCGGCCCCGCCTGTGTGGAGTTTGCATGTTCTCCCCGTGCCTACTCCTTGCTACTACGTCAATTATCGACACAACATGTAAAAGCTGCTTTGGATCATGAATTATTTCCAGTGACCGTCTTTGGCCCTGCGATGTACAGTATTTGCACAAATCCACACCTACAGTGTCTGTGTGTGCTGTCGGTTTACTGCTTTTTCGCTGAACCTACATCCTGTTGCCATGTTTTGAGGGAAGGGGCCTGGTGAGACTCAACAAGCGGTGCCAAACATTGGACACGCTCCACCTTCCGCCTCCATCTTGTTTCTTTTCTTTTCTAAGCTCTTCATCACCCCCTGCCGCTGAAGAAAAAAGTGATTATGGATGCAAAACAGTGGCTGACCCGCTTGTGCTTGGGCTGTTTTCTTCAACTTTTATTTCTGTGGCTTTCACATTTAAAACACACATCCATCCATCCGTCATCTACAGCGCTTCTCATGCTTGAGGGTCACTGGACCCTATCCCAGTTGACTGGTTGCCATTCAATCGCAATTAAGTGCCCTTATCAGAAGCTAATGCTAATCTGCACAGCCAACAAAACTCTATACAGCTGGGCTTACCTTTTTGCTTCTACGTGATATCAAGCGATGCGCCGTGGGGGATGTGGGATGATGCATCATAGTGTTTCAGGCAGTGTAGTTCTGGTTGGCATAGACTCTGGCTGTCACTTGAAAGTGACTCTGGATATTTTCCCATCCTAGCCAATCAGGTCATGGGTGTAGAAACTCAATGTGGCAGTTGTTATGATGTAAATTAGCAAAGTGTAGAAAGGCTCACTCACAGACACATTTTCAGATATAGGCAGATAACAAAAAACAATTTGGTTGTTTAATTTAACAATTTGATGTGTGGGTATTAAGCAATCTAGAGACATTTGTTTCTGTATGCAATTTGTACCTTTTGTTTACAATCCATAACAAAGTCAATGCGCAGTTTGAAGATTGATACACTGATGTTTTTAGGAAAAATGATGCAACATTTTTCTTTAATGTAGGTCATTTTAATATCCAGGATTGATATGAAGACAGCTATGGGGCAAACGTTTTAAAACAGTGGTATCCAAATTATGGCCCCAGGGTCATTTGCGGCCCATCTATTCTTTTAGCGGCCGCTGTTATATACTAAAATGAACAATTGACACAGCCCATATTGTTTGCCTGCATTGCACTACTTTCTACACTGGTTGGGGAGGCAGGAAAAATGAAGAAGAAATTTATTCTCATCTCTCACTTCCTTGTTTTCCACCAATTGCATCCTACATCATTCGGTAAGATGTGCCTCTTACTTGTTATTGTTTGCACCATCTTAGTACACGGTCTCTCGTTTTGGTTCTGATTGTGGAGGTGATTTTGCTCAGTACGAATATTTATCGATCATCTATCGAGCTGACTAGCTAGCTACCCATCTCTCTCTCTGTTAACATAAACAAAACAAAGTGAACATTAACATTTCACCGTGAGGGATTATAATGAGTATAATTTGAAAAAGATTAACTCGTTTTATTTTGTAACTGTACAATGAAGTGTCTTTAGCGTGTAGTCTGTTATATTACGTCACAACTATTTCTTATTTAAAAGTTAAAGACGGGGGGGCGCCTGTTGCCCCGCACAGTCATGGCAACGTTACAGATGGTAGATGCAACCAATTAGACTTTGGCAGCTGACATGTGGCGAATCGCTACATAGTCAGCTCCCAATTTTGGACCAATGAGGTTGTTGTTATTTTCAGATTTGCCCAACCACCGTGGAGGAGGCGGGCCCTCGTTTGAGGAGCGCGAACGGTTGAGAATTTACGAGGGCGAGAAAATGGCGAACACCGAGCAACTGCGATAGTGAATTTAACTTGAATAACGTTTTCGTGGCAGTAACGTAAATAAAGTGCAATTATTTCATACGGACTATGTTGAACGACAAACGTGGAACATGTGAACCTGTAATGGAAGAAAATGTACCGTTATGTCAAAGTGAGTCGTGGTAACGAAGACGCTAGCGGGCTAGAAGAAGCGTCAACATTCGTTTCTCGAAAATGTCATTTCCACTAAATGGCGGACATATTCGTACAAGGAATGGATTTACTTGAATAGTGACAGCTCGCTGGGTACAGTTTTATTGTGACTTGTTTTAATGGCGTGTCGTCGAAGATAATAGCCAGGCGCTGTTTGTTTGACGGAATGGCTGTACACAACCTCGTTTTTGTTGTCGACGTGGATTACGTAGATCAACAGTCAAGCGATCGTCTGGAAGTCAGGAATGATCTCTTGAAACGTGGGCTTCTGCACATTTTGCTGCACTTCGGCTACAAGTATGGCTTCGACAAAGTGCGCTGGGGTTACAAATTCTTCCAGTCTAAAACTGGCCGCGGTGCCAGCCTCATAACGAGGGGCTCGGACTTCAAGGAGCTTCGCCACAAAACATTCGAGGACTTCAAATTAGAATTCGATGCAAAGCTGGACGGCAAAGAGAAACTTTGCGCGTCCCAGCAGTGCAGCCAGTCTGCCTCCGTGCAAAACGCCGTCAAAGAAATCCTGCTCGACTTCCAATGGGACCGTCCAGACATCACCTCTCCCACCAAACTGTCCCTGAGGCCCAGGAAGACGAAGCAAGCTGGCAAGCCTACATTACCGGACGAGGACCACCTTGCAAGCCAGGGCAGAAATGTGGTGTTTATTGTGTCAGAATGTCCACGAAGCTGGACGCAACTGATGGACTACCTCTGCGTGGGGAACCTTGACGTCCATGCGGATGTGTCCGAACACATTCTATCCAAAAGTATCCAGGACATGCTGGTGCAGAGGCAGGTTCTGCTGCACTGGGTGGACAGCACGTTGCACGTTCATGTAGGTAACCAACCCACAGTGGATTTAGAAGAGGGGTGTCGTCATCATAATCTTCCGTTTGCAGTCTTTGATCAACCTGAAGTCAGTACGGTTGTGTGTTTACCTTCTATTTGCCCTGCGATTGGTTGGCGACCAGTCCAGGGTTTATCCGGCCTCTCACCCAAAGTCAGCTAAGATAGGTTCCAGTTCACCCATGACTCTAATAAGGACAAGCACAACAGAAACATGAATGGGTGGATGTTAACTTTATGCATCCTCTGTAATTTGTGATAGGGTGCTTGACATTTCAAGCATCTGAACCTGAGCTCCTCCTTGTGGTCTAGTGAACATTTTTATTGCTTTGTTACAGGACATGCAATGTGGGGATCACCTGGGCTTTGACAAGTTGACCCAGGTCCTGGCACAGGCGCGCGGCAAAGTGATCCCCACGGTGGCCCTGTTGAACCGCTGCTGCACTGGGAAAACGGAAAACAGCATCGGGAGAGAGAGTTTCCCATTCCGGTCCAGTCTTGGATATTTGCTGTCGTCTGAAAGGGAGTACCGCCTTGCTTTCCCTGTCTCAGAAGGCACTCTGCGGATGGACCAAGGTGAATAGGTTTTCCGACTCATCTACTTAAGAAATGGGGATGAGCTAGTGAAAAGTCCTGACATTTGTCTGAAATTTCTCATGTACTACGGTACTTTTGTGGAGCAAACCACAGTATGTAGTTTTCTCTACTTAGACAGAAAGTAGATTAATTATACTCGTGTCGTATAGATGTTAAACTTAATAAGACACTATGTAATATGACCAGTGTGAGTACTACAATCATACAAAGTGGTTCTGCTCCCCTTTCTCAGGTGATGTTGCCCAGAGCTGTGCTGTGACTTTAGAACCGGTGTCCCGCAGACAGGGGCCACTCGCCCAGGGCGTGGATGTGTATCTGAATGGTGTGCTGCAGGGTTGGGATTCCTCGTCACTGTCGCACACCTCCACAGAGTCATGGCTGCTTCAGTGCGCCGACACCAGCGAGCAAGCAGCTGATTCCTTCAAGCGCACCCTAACGGAGCTGTCTACGCATTCGCTGCAAATGGTGAGCAATGTAAATACTAAGCGCCTGGTTTACTAAAATCAAAAACTGGCACTGTGTTGATTGCTCAAGCAAACAGATGTGGCAGCTTAGCTGTTCCATGGTACCATAAGAGCTACCTTAAGCTCAAAACCCTCTTTTAAACACGGCGGTCTCGTCACTACTCTTTAACACCTGATGCCGGCGCAGTCTGTTAGTGAGTGAACAAGCAATTTTGCGCCCACCATTTGGGATCTTAGTAAATCAGGCTCTATGTGTCACTTTAACCCAGTTTTATAAGTAATTAACTGATCATTTCTGTTCCTCCCCAGTTTGGTGAGGTGTGCCATAGAGGCCAGTCGTCCTCGGCGGTCCTCTTCCCCTTGGCCAACTTTTCTGCTCTGCTCACCGTCCTCCAGCCTGCCATCACTCAGCACCCTCACCTTCACAACACCGAGATCATTTCCACTACCAGCACAGCTGAGATGTCAGCTGACGTACCCGAAATAGTCAGCAGTGTGCTGGGCATCGTATATGACATGATGGAGCAAGATAAAGACGGCACTGATGGTAAGGATAGGATATTTATTCTGTTGCTGGCTGATGTTTGAGCATCCTGTAGGATTACATCACACTGTATGCTGCATGGAGATCAAATGTATTGAAAACAACAATACAAGTGCGGCTCATTTTTGTGTTTCCTGTTTCTATTCTTTCTCAGAGCAGCCAAATGGTCCTTATGTGGTTCCCGAGTGGGCCCAGCAGGAACTTGGTCATTGCTCACCAAGAGTGGGATTGCTGGAGACTTGGTTCCCTCATTCGGATCACTCGGGAGTCACTTCCCATTTAATGGAGTCATTAAGGTAAGGAGAACAAAATATGTAGTTCAGTGCTTCTCAAAGTGTGGTACACGAAGAATCACTGCGTTGAATGTTCAAACTGTACCTAATGTTACAGTGGCTTAAACTTTTTGTATAACTGTATAACCTCCTCTCTTTGTCAGGTTGCTTCATGCGGCACCTGACCAACAAGAGGAGGAGGCGTTTCTCTCGCAGGCAAAACTGATCAGTGAGCTGGGAGATCTGTATCAGGCATCGAACGGTAACGATAACAAGAGGGACAAGAATCGTAAGAAAGCCAGTTCAACCAATTCGGCCGATTGATTCAGTTCACATGGAACTAAAGCAAAATGTTGAATGCTCTTATTCACCCCCCACCCCCACAGGAGGCACACAGCGTACTCCAGTGAAGCAGAAGATGAAGACCATGAGCCGCTCGTTGCAGATGCTGAACGTGGCGCGGCTCAACGTGAAGGCCCAGAAGAGCCAGGCTGACGCGGAGCCGGCGACGTCGGAGAGCAAAGGTGCAGAGAGACCAGTGAAGAGACGCTCGAGCGACAAGAACAAAGCCAGGCGAGCCGACGTCATCAGTCAGTATCCCTTTCAATACATAACACACATACGTACACACTTCCAAATCTCACATTCTCTGTGTGTCGTTTAGGATAAAAGCAGTGGTTCTCAAACTTTTTATGCCAACTACCACCAAAAAAAAAAAAAAAAAAAAAAAAAAAAAAAAACTTGGCTCACTACGTACCACCACCATGAAAGCACTATAGTTTAGTAGGCAGAAGCTTTATTTCTATAAAGTGTATTTCATTGTATTATATGCCACTGTAACATTATATACAGTTGGAACATTAACAACTGCTAAAATATACAGTATTAAAATAAAAACTGTCCTTAATGATTCAAGTCAAAATAATTTTCACATGGAATGGAATGTAATTAAAAATTGTACCTCAATAAAACTTTAAAAAGAGTTGTAGATGATGAAGTTGATGCAATTTCATGGTCAGAGAGAAGAACTACACCAAACACAGCGTACTGCCGCTATTTTCAGAGGATAGGGACCGAGCCCCATTACAAAAAGCGAAAAACCCGAGTAATTGCCTGTAAACACCATAAGATGGCGGCATAGCACTACATGTAGAAGCTCCTCGACTCACTTCAACATAGTTTCTTTGCACCAAGATGCCACAATATGGTGCCAAAGGAATACCTTTCTGTTAAAACTGTTGAGCACAAAAACAATAGGTGACTAGGTGAGTTTTTCAGCAAATAAATGAGGGTAGGATAGGTCAATCCACTCGTAGCGAATCGCAACTATACAGGGAATGCTAATTTACATAAAGCTAATGGCAGAGATCATTGTCTTTTACTTTTTAATAAGCCAAAGGGGAATTATCGTATAATATTGGAGATTTTATTTTAAGGCCACATTCCGCAGCCTTCGTTTAAGGTATTCAAGATAATTCAAGAGAAAGACAGGATATTTCTTCGTATTGTATCGTCGTAATTAATGTAATGTATTCAATTCCCTTTGCAGCCTTCACCAGTGAAGCTGAGCTGCTGTCTCACGTGGAGTCCACTTATGAGAAGAGCATAGCAGACAGAAACTCATCTCTTCCCAGTGGTTGTCAACAGCTTCTGACAGCTGTGCAAACCTTCCTTGTGGCAGAATCCGAGCTGCAGGTGAGACATACTTTTATTTCATTTACACCATTTTGATTTTGGATGTGAGGAACAACATTCTTTGGTTGCTCTTCCATAAAAATGTTTTGCATGGTTCCCTCCCAGGTCAAGACACTTGAGTTTTCCAAACAGCACCTACTCAAGAGTAGCAGATCCATCAGGCAGGGCTACGGCACCACTCTGGAGAGCAAAGTTAGAGAGTGAGTGTCTGTGAATTTGTCTGCTTCAACAATCACACAAGCTGCCATATAAAACATTGTGTCATTAATCCTTACACTGCCTTCTCAAGGAATAAAAATCCATAAAACGCATGCTTGTAATGCATGTTTGTCTCCACTAGGTGTCAGCTCCAGGCGCTGCTCAGGTTGGAGCTATGCAGACTTTTCTCCTCGGGGGAGGTTGATGCGCTGCATGCTGAGCAGATGGCAGAGGAGGTAGAGAGAGTGCTACTCTATTGAAAAGATTACATAAACATGAAGCTATGACATCAAAGCTTCAGAACAAGGACTTTTATTTCCTAAAAGAAAGTCATGTGTGTTATACTGACAGTAATCAAATATTCTTACAGACATGCCATTTCAATGTTAATCAATCCATTGATTCTAGTTACTTATACAAAACCTTTGTGTTCTTAAGGTGGCTGAAATGCTCAGAATTATATCCCTAACAAAAGACCCAGTGTGCCTCGCTAGGTTCCTTGAGGATGAAGTCCTGCCAGTGTAAGTGCTTCAAGAATCTTGATTATTTTCCCCCTCCCCACTTCTACAATTCGGGATTTAAAAAACACCACAAATATCTATTTCTGGAAAGGAGGCAGGTTATTTGCGACACAGTGGTGCCTTGACTGATGAGTTTGGTTTGTTCCTTGACCACCCTCGTAACTTAAAACACTCAACTCATCTTTCCCCACTGGAATTAATGGAAATGCCATTATCCGTTCTAGCCCCACAAAAACACCATCAAAAGTTTTCATAACATGTTTTCCAATAAGAAAAATGGCACTCTTCAGTATTGTGCTTTATTAAAACATGCAGTATATCATAATTAATAGAATGTAACGAATTAAACCATTTGCATCATGATTTTTATGCTTCAATGTCCATCGATATTGTGCTCCTTCTGGTGTGCGCACCTGGGCCACCAGCGAGCAGCATAATAGATGTACATTATACACAAAAAAGTTTCAAAACTCACTCCGTAAGCTGTAGTAAAATTAGTCGGGTTTTTGTTGCAAATGATAAAGAAAATATGCCTGTGCGCATGGTTGCATTGTCAGTCTATGTGTGTTGCTACACCGTTTGTGATCAAATATCCATTTCTTGTAGGCTTATAACATCACAACATTGATGCTAGTTTTGTTAGCCCATCTATGCGCTTTGCATTGTGTTAGCATTAAGCTAGTGTACCTTTTGTTATGTGGTTTGATTAAATACATAGTATAATTTTGTTCATGTTGAAACAACACAATGGCGATAAACAGCTTGAACCTAACACTGTGCCTCTTTGAAAGAATTGTTTACTATATCTGCTGCTCGTTGTGAACTTCGCTTCCACCATTTAGAGTTAGTAACTCAAATTCTCTTTTACAGGTTCTTGTCAGCAATCCCGAGAGTCCTCGCCGACATTTACCACAGCCTGGGTACGCAGCTCCCCGAGGCCTTGGTAGCCGTCCTTCCTACGGACTTCTTCAGTGACGAGTCGGTCACCAAGGACAGCGTTTCTCCTTCAGACTCCTCGCCCCGCCTCTCTGCACACGGCTCGCTTTCAAACTGCAGCGATCGCCTGCAGGACCTACGGAATCGCTCTGCTAACAAGAGGAGGTGAGAAGAGGGTGCCCATTTTTATTTATTTTTTCCTATTCCAATGTTAAAATGGCCATATTGTAAATACAACAAATATGGTGACCATTAATGGGTAGGCCTTTGACTCATTTAACACATTTTAGTAGACTTTACACCTATTTTATCGGCCTGATAGGTATCGGCCGATAATTAGCAGTTTATGCTGATTGGCTAATTCGCCAATCCGATCAATTACGTCATTGATCGGCTCCGCAAAAGACACGTCGCGTCGCCATCGTGCACAGTATATTCAAATCCAAAAGCTAGTTTATTTTAAGCCTTGTCGCGTCTCTTTTGACGTAGTAATGTAAATATCTGACGGCAATAAAGTTATTTAAAAAAAAAAAAAAAAAAAACATGTCGGCGGTGTGGGAAACACGTCTGAGACAAGCAACACGTAATGCCCGGTTCAGACTACAAGACAAATTTGCTCTTTTACGATTGCACTATGTCAGACTCCTGCAATAAAATATTGTATTCCGATACCACCGCATCACGTTTTTTTTTACGATCATTGGGCTTTATCTTGTGAAATGCGACCAGAAACACTCGTTACCGTGGCGACGACAACAAGAGTGGATCGCGCCAACTGTATTATACGGGCAAAATGTGGAAAAACGTGTGTTAGTGGTCACCGGTGCTCAGGACAGGTGAGGACGTTAGTTTAAGGCTTGCTTGAGGTATGTTCACGTGCGTTTAATACGATACGGCTCGCAAGCGGGCAACAAAACGTTATGTAGCCTAGCAATCTAGTCCTAGCACTAACGGTTGTATGTAAACATACCGCCGTTCTGTCGAATCATGCTCTAAAGTTTCAGTATGGGTGAAGTAATTTAATTACAATAAAGTAATTTAATTACAGTAAGTTCGCACCCATTATTTCTGTCATGTTGTAAGGTTGGGTTGACCTGACTGATTAGAATACACAATCTGACTAGAGCAGTGATTTCCAACCTTTATGGAGGCAAGGAACATATTTTACAATTTAAAAATCTCAGGGCACACCAACAAACAAAAATGTCACAAAAAGTGGATACATTAATTACTGTATGTACTTCGTACCATCTAATAGAAGACCATTCATTTGTTCTGTCTGTCACTATGCCTCACTGGCATAAATAGATAAACAAAGACACATTATTTATTGTAAATATAATTTTTTAGCAATTAAGTTCACAAGTATATACAGTAAATGAAGAGGTCATTTAAATAGGCACATTGCTCCATCTTGTGATCGGATCGGTGATTGGTTATCGGTTTTTAAACTCGCTGATTGGCCCCAAAAATCCTGATCGTGTAAAGCCTACATTTTGGTAATAATTTTGGAAGTACGACCACTTTTCTTCAAAGGTTAACCTTCCAACTTGAATTAGCGTCACTATCATTAAATGCATCAGAACAAATTTTCCATTGCACAGTAAAACTGTTAAGGCATAAAAGGGTTCCAGATTCTCCATTCTGCTTGACCTAACAGCTGAACAGCAGAAAAAAAAGATTGTTATACATTTTGTAAGATTTTCAGCACTATTTTTTTTTAGGGGCGGGATGCTGACTCGTCATCGCAGTATGACCGAATCCTCACAGAGTCTACGTCAGATAGAGATGCCTAAAAAGACAACACGAGCTGTAAGACCCATCAAGACAATTACACATCGGTCATGTCATTTGTGTTGTAATCAAACTTTCATGTTTAGAATCTGCTACGAGGTATTCAGCTTCTTTTTTTAATTTATTTATTTATTTTTAAACTTACTTCCATTTTATTCTGTTTCCATTAGTCCAAATCAAAAGTGTGTACAGCTCTGGAAAAAACAGTCGCTATACCACAACCTCAGAAGCAAGAAACACATGGTATGAGTTACTATGCTGAAATTTCAAGCTTTATAATACTTGCAAGAAAGGGAAATTTTCAGATTGCTCAAAGAACAGTCTGTTTATCTGATTTGGCTCAGAAGTTACCAAGGTGAGAAGAAACTTGTTCAACCAAGAGATTGTGTCTCCATCAAAGAAGGCCAAACTTCCACGGAGCCAGTCTGTGTCTGCGGTGGAGGAGCTGAAACGCAAGCGATCCCACGAGTCGGCTGGTAAAAGTCTTAACCAAAACCCAGTAGTCTCAGCAATTAACTTAGATTTTATTCACGTCTATAATAACAAGATAAATATTGTAATTCTTCCTTTTTCAGAGAGGCACAGACTCATAACAAAAAAAGTGTGTGAGACACCCCACCACAAGCAGGTGTCCAATCGGCTCCTTTTACGACAAAAAATGGGAAGGTATGTGTCGTTAAACAATGGACTTATTTGGTTAAAAGTTTTAGTTTTCCCGTGAACCGTCTGCCCAGTTAGACTGCTATATGTAATATATTTTTGTGTTGCGTTCATAGAAGCTCCCTCCCAAATGAGGATTGTATTGTGGAAGAGTCTCCAATAAAACCAGTAGAAGGTATGAAGTGAAACATTTGTATTCCATTGCTATTCCATTGGCGCTTATTAGACCAAATACACAATTTTAATGTTCTTGTTTTGGCAGAGGTCAGAAGGAGCCCGAGGATGAAGACGTTTGCCAGGAGACACTCGAACACCTTTTATCCAAGTTCCCAGCCGCGTTCTCGCAACCTGGAGAAGGCGCTCTCCTCCTCCCAGCTTACTCTTAGCGAAGGCAAGAGCAGTGACGTCAAAAAAGTTCGATCTCCCTTGAGGCTTCTTTTTGGGGCCGCTGAGTCTCCCAGTCGCCCTTCTACTTCTACAGGGTCGACCTGGACCAGCAGGACCCGGCTGTCGACTGACTCCAGTGTCTTTGAGGTCAATATTTTCATTTTACAGTGGTGCCTTGACTTAGGAGTTTAATTAGTTCCATGCCCATGCTCGTAACTCATAACACTTGTATCGCAAGTTATTTGGCATTAATGCTATTAATCCGTTCCAGCACCCCCCCCCCAAAAAAAAAAAACAACAACAACAAAGCATGTAACATTTGTAATAAGAAAATAGCACTTTAGCTTTACTGTGTTGTGATGTATGAAAATATACAGTAGTAAGATAATTTATTTGAATATAAATAATTTAACTGTTTGTGTGTCATGATAATTCAATGGACATAGTGCTGCTCCTTCTTGCTGCTCATTCTGGTGTGTGTGCTTTGGCCACTATGGGCAATATAATACATACAGACATGCAGTTTTACGTGTTACAGGCATACGTACAAGTAATTACAGCGACATCGCTTCTAGTTTTATTAGCTCCTCTGTGGCATTTTTCATTGAGTTGTAGCGTTAAGCTAGCTGACTTCAGGCAACGTTTGGTTAAATACACATGTAATTCTTTGTTTTATGTTTAATTTTACTGTGAACTTCAACTGGGAGTGGCAATAAACAGCTTCAGGAAGGGCTGCACGATATGGCCCAAAACCAATATCTCAATATTTTTAGGCTATATCGCGATACACGATATATATGTAGATATTCAGATTTCACCTGTAAATAATGATATCAATGTTAAAATCTACCCTTTGATCAATAAAATGACACCAATATAATGAGTCAAGCAGACAGTTCAGTTGGATTTTGGGCATGAAAATGAAAATTCGGTTTTAAGCTGCTACAAAAACAGCCATGCGCACATGAGTTTTCAGAATGGGCCGGGAGAGTGTGCTGCTTAATGTGAGAGGCGCACCAGCAGAGAGTGAAAGAAGAAAACATTACGTGAGGATTTGTACTCGATAGTCACAATATAGTCATTTTATACATCTCACGTGCAACAATGCGCGATATATCAAGTATAGTCTATATATCCCCCACTCCTAACTTGAGGCAAACACTTGTTGTGAAGTTCGCTGCCACCGTAGCTAGCACACGTGACTACAATTTTTTGCTTGCAGCTCAAGACAAAAAAATTAGCCGAGCGTCCACTCGGATTTCGGAAAATTGATAACTCAGGTCATCCGTAAGTCGAGGTACCGCTGTATAGAAAAAATGCTTCTTAAAGGCTAGAATTTCTAACATTGTACACCAATTTCTTACCCTCTGTAGAGTCCTAATAAGACACCGGAAAAGAGACCTGGAAGATGCGGAAGAGCCATTTTTGAGAGTCCCAGAACCCCTCGAACACCGGGAACCCCCAAAACTCCATCTTCTTCCAGGCTGCATGGTCACCCTTACGCAGAGAGTCCCACTGGACAATTTGGTATGGCCCTGAGGGGCATTCCTTTCAGATCGCCTGCCAGAAAGATCTTTGTGGTAGAGACACCCACTAAGCAAAGTCCTCTAAGGGGAATTCTCAGGACTCCTATCAAGACTTTGGAATCTGCCTCTACCTCCGGATTACATTCAGCTGCCAGGACTCCCAAAAAGGTGGTCACTTGGTCTCCATCCCCCCAAAAATTTATCGTGTCAGACAATGCCATAACTTTCAAGATGCCCGAATCGCCTCGCATTGCATCTCGTAATTCACCCAGATTGTTGAAAATGCCTAACAAGTTCAACAGCCCTGCAAAACGCGCCAGCAACAAAACTGAAACTTTGAAGACCTCTGAGAAGACCTGTCTATCACCATGTACTTCTTTTTGCCAGGTAAGTCTACAAAGGATTTCACCAACAAGTGTCATTTTGACACCGGAAAACAACAGACTAAAGATGGCGCCTTTCCAGTTTTCACCAACACGAGAATACAGTCCCTTGCCTAAAACCACCACTAGACCTCAGACAAAGTCGCCCAGCCCAGCTCCCCAAGTGGCTACTTGGTCTGGAGGGACACCTGGTAAAAGTCCAAAGACTCCTTCCCATTGTAAGCGAGCTTTGTCAGCTTCACTGACCCATACACTTGTGTCTCCAGAAAAGTCACTGATAAACACAAGGTCTGGTCAAGTTGCTAAAACCACTCGTAAAAACTCAAGATCCCAGATTGATGATGGTGTTACTGATATATCAAATACAGAATTTGCTTTGGTTCTGGAAAGCAACATGCAGTCAACGGAAGAGAAAAAGGCTGACAGTGTTCAAACATCTCAAAGTGAGACGAGTTCTCAATCGGGTACTCAGCTTTTGGACTCGTCACAGCTCAACTCCGCCACAGACGACAGTAATGACATTGTGGAGGCATCCGTGGTAAAGACGCAGTTTAGCGGAGCCCTCAAGATGAATATTAGCTATTCCCGCAAGCCTTCAAAATCTAGTGAAGACTTTTTGACAGAGGCCACGTCGTCCAAAGCACCAATGCAGGCACAAAGTACGCCCAGTCGCAGCTATGGCTTCCGGCAGACGCCCGACCGCCAGCAGCGTGAGGCGGCTGCACGTTTGGGCTACGCTAATGAATTCCCGAGGTTCTCAACCCCCAGAAGCGCACCCAGGCATCGGCAGCAAAAAAGCGCAGGTACGCCAAAATCCACTTCCTATCAGGTAGAAATGGAAATACAAACATCTGGACTTCCCAAACTCAGATTCAAACGCACGGACTCCATGAACGCAAGCGAATTTGTCACTGAGGACAGTCCTCAACTGGGAACTCAAAGCCCTTTAGTCGCTGTTAAACCTTCTCAGCTGGACAGCCCATTGGCGTTCTTCCCTAAGAACAGAGATCCAGGTTGTGTCTCCCCGTCGGTCTGTACCCACGCCACGCCCGGAAAAGGCGGCGTGGTTCAGACCCACATCTGCCAGTCCTACACCCCGACACGCCATCCCACTGCAACGTCACCCATGGCAATACCAGACATATTCCCCCTGTCCCCTTCCCCTCAGAGTGTCGGGAAAGTGACCCCGGACAACCTGAACAGCTGGCCCCGGAGGAAGAGAGCCTACATGGGTGCGGTTGGGGGTAAAGATCGCTGCCGGAAGGTCGATCCGATGGAGGAGGTGGAACTTGGAGTGAGCAGGTTGTCAGATGTGGACGACGCCGATGAGCCTGGCATCAAAGCCACGGGTGAAGTTTTGACTTTGAAACAAGCGCGTCCGCCTGGAGGAGACGCATCTCCTCGCTCTCCTGTGGACGACTGGATGGCACCTGATCCTCACCGAGAAGAAGAAGAAATGATGTGGACAGCTGCAGGTGGAGACATCCTGCCCAGTAAGCAATGATGATAATACAGTGAACCCCCGCGTATTCGCCGTTAAAATTTATTTTATTTTTTTTTTTTGTGTGGATGCTCCATTAGTCACTGAAATATTTGCCTGTTCACTGCTCGATTTGCGGCAATCTGTTGGCATCTTGGTGTCAAGGAAAAATGTTGAAGTGAGTTGTAGAGATGCAACGATTAATCGAATAACTCCAGTAATTTGATTACAAAAAGATGCAAAATCTCTGTCCCGCAGCTTTGCAGGGGTCATTTTTCCACTCTTTCCTCCTGGCTCGCAAGAGAGTCCTTCAAAGACAATGTTCAAAGTTTGGGATAATTTCATACTTGGCAAGATAAAGGTAGCTAATTTAATGTACGGTAGCACACCATCACTAGTTAGAACATATTGTAATGCCCCCGCAAGTGTTGAAGGGCATACACAGCTGCCGGTGTGCTTGAGATCGCTTATTTGAGCAAACGGTAAAAAAAATACAAAGGAAGCACATTCAAACATGAGCAGTCGATGGCCACAACTCACGCCAAGTCACTCAATCAATACACAGACTAGCTAGCCAACGCTACACACTCATTCATTCGCTGACGCCCACCTCACTCACCTGGCCAGGCCCCGCCTTTTAAACCCACACTACTCGCAGATTTTTGCTTTGCAGGGCTAGCAGGGGTTCACTGTATAGCAAAGATCTCACCTGTCTGTCAGCTCTAACAGTTAATTACAAAAATTAACATTTATTTAAGAGAAATATTGAGCTGCAGTTTTTTTTTTTTATTTCAAAAGCAATGACGCCTCCCGGCTCAGCGGTGAGGAAGCAGGTCACGGCCAGTGGGATTCTGGCCCTTACTCGGTCTCCGCTGCTCTTCAAGGGAAACCCTGGTTCCACAAGCAGGAGAACGCCTTGCTTTAAAGGTAACACGTATTACTTTGTATGCTAAACCGCTCTGAGAAGTGTTTCTGTGACAAGATTGAAGGCGTACAAAGGGTCCTCGGTTTACGGCAGAGTTTCTGTCTTAAGGCGGAAACGTAACCTAAATTTGTACATTGGAACGCGCCTTAGTCCAGTGCTTCCCAAACGCTACCTGATCCCAGCTGACTTTTGACGAGAGACAAGGTAGACCCCTGGACTAGTTGCGGGTCAATTGCAGGGCATATGCAGTGGATATTAAAAGTATACACACCCTTGTTCAAATGTCAGGTTTTTGTGATATTGAAAAATGAGACCAAGATATTTTTTTTTTTTTTAAATCCACCTTTAGTGTGACCTGTGAGACTCAGTTTAAATAGAAAAGAAAATAATTTACTAGAGGGCAAGTAATTTGTAAGTATTGTTGCAAAAGTACGCACACCATCATATAACCGATGTGGCTGCGTTCTGAATTAACTACAACAATCACATTCAAACTCATGTTAAATGCCACCGTTTAAAGGTCCTTTGCTTAACCCCAAATAAGGTTTTGATGTTCTTGATGGCTTTTCATGACATTTTTTTAGGTTTCCAGTAGAAGCCTGAAGGTTTTTGTGCTAAATCTGACTGCTATTTGGAACTGCTCATAATTCCCGCCAGTGACAGGAACTACTGTATTCCCCAATCACAAGCATACTCAATCAGTCATTAGTCCGCACGTGTGAAACATATGACGATACAGAAATCAATCCTTATATAAATTTTCCATTGAACCTACCTATTAACATGTGCCACTAAAAAGTCAAAGCTCACATTTCATCTAAAAGTGCGAAACAGAAATGTTGCAATTCTTGTGATTGCGCTTCTAACATCAACTTGACGACCGGACTTGAATCTTGCCGTGCCGATTCTTGTAGACGAAGTAGCAGCCGAGAGGAGGACGGAAGTGGACGGGGACGTCTCTCCCTTCAGCCAGCCCACCAGACGTTTGTACAGCAGGAAGAGGCTGCTTCACTGACGCGTCCAGAAGGGAAACTCTTAAAAGACTTCGTCCTTTGTCCGTTGTTGCTTTTGATGGCACTTGCAAAGGATTTTTGAAGCCAGCACTTCAAACATGTCGTGCGTGAATGTCCCTTCTGTTCACCGTTTCGTTTTAATCTGATCTAACATTTGCTGTTTTTTATGTATTTAAATTCAAACATATTTATGGACCAATTGATTTCATTTTCAGTGTCCTCTAAATGTTTATTTATTGATAGTTGTTTTTCAAATGCTATAACTGATTTTAAGTCAGATGGAACTATTGAAGCTTTTATTTGTAATGTAAATATTCTACAGTCTTGTAAATAAATGCTGGTTTTCACAATCAATTGAGTATATTTGTCCATTTGTTTGATGAGCATATATTATCTTATTCACTACTACCTGTAAGTGCCGCGAAATGTAGAGCAGTTTCAATGAAGTCGTTACACAACTGCGTTTTTAAATCCTACCACTAATAATGGACTTTGGTCCAGGTGTGCCTTGGGATAGTCAGTGTACATACGACATCGTCATTCATGTTGAAATCTAACTTTTACTATTGCTCTAATATTTAACCATCTCTTGTCAGTGGTTTAGTCTTCGTGCTTTCCACTAATCGCGCCCACGTAATCATGTCCACTTCCCTGCAGAAATACAATGTTGAACCTTGATCTCGGGTCCCGATGGCTTGATAAGGAGATCACGTCGCGAATGGGAAGGAGTGGCCTGGCATGATTCCCACTCTTGTGACTGCAGGGAGCACAAATCCACACATTTGATTTCTGTACTGACATGCTTGCGATTAACTACAAGTGGCTGGTTTGTTACTAATCATTAGCCTCATACCATAATTGCCCTAGTCATTTAAAACTTCAACTAAGCAATTTGATGAATAATGAGTAATTAACTACAAATGACTGGTTTGTTATAAATGAAAACAAATTGGAAATAGTTGTTGTTGTAGTTTATATAGCTAGCCTCCTCCCGTTGTAACAACAATTGAAATTGTGACATTGGACCCATTTGTCCATAAACCAAATGATCGTATAATGCATTGCGATAAGAATGTTGAAACAGTGCTTCTTTGCTAACCTTTTTTTTTTAAATACCATTACAGGACTGTAAATCGGCTGAATATTCAGTATATAATATTGAATTATTGAATTTGAAGCGTCAGTGCCTTTTCTGTAGCATTTGCAAATGATGCGCTTCACGATTCACACCACGTACTTCAGTTGTCAAGTTAGCCAGGATAAGAAAATAGCTTCCTGTGTTGAACCTTTCACAATAAAACATATTCAACATTTTAAAGCGTGAGTCTTCGTACAAGCAATACTAATCCAGTGACCTATTGCTGGTTGTTGACAGCAGAAAAACATTTTGTAACGGTATGTACCGCACCTACGGTGCGGTGGCCGACTGGTTAGAGCGTCTTTGACAACTCTAAATTGTCCATAGGTGTGAATGTGAGTGCGAATGGTTGTTTGTTTCTATGTGCCCTGCGATCGGCTGGCAACCAGTTCAGGGTGTACCCCGCCTCCTGCCCGATGATAGCTGGGATAGGCTCCAGGACGCCCGCGACCCAAGTGAGGAGAAGCGGCTCAGAAAATGGATGGATGGATGTAACGCACCTAGCAAAAGAAAAGGCGGTGTCGTGAGCAAATCTATTTTGAAAACACATATCCGATGTCACTCATGCTTCAACTGTTAACTTGACGTCATCACTCTGCTATCCCCTCTCCCCGTTTTTCGTTCCTTCACAGGCTCTCTCTCCATCAGCACCATCGCTCAAATCCACCTGCTTTCCTCTCCTTCCTCCTTCTCCCCGTTTACACCTCTTACAGAAAATCATTTCCAAAAATGGCCAGCAGTTTCTCCAGGATCCTGTCGTCCAAACGCAACATTGGGATCCTCTCGGTGATCGGCGGCTCCCTGACGGCCGGATTTCTGCTGCACCGGCAGCACGTCAGCGCCGGAGCGCCGGGGCGCAAGCTGTACCCCGCCAGGTGACGCCATTTACGGGCTCCCCCCCTCCGCGAAGAAAAACACGCAGAAATCATTCCTTTTGTAAACATTCTAGTAGGTTTTTTGTTGTTTTTTTGGCCCCCGCTATTGTTTATCTGCTAATTAGAAGTCTGTTCATGTATGCGTAACCGTGAAAAGGGTGCTAATTAGGCCAGGTGTGACCTAGGTTAACGGTACTTAGCGTTTCTATGTTTAAAAAGATACATTTAAATACTTAGAGACTAAATATAAAAAGAAAATGTATATTGTAATTTAAAAAAAATGTGTTTACATAATTTAAAATGACTCATTTTTCTAGGGAATGCTAATTCTACCAGTCATAATTAGCCACGGGCTAAGATTAGCATTCTGAGATTCAAGGGTACTGAGATTAGAAGACATTTATATTGAGTATTATGTGTAAAATTAATTTCTTGTTGCTTTATTTTCAATGTGAAAGAAATGAATCAGAAATTTTAACAAAAAATATTCACCACTTTTTATAATGGTGGCATTCTAGTTAATATTTTGCTTTTAACCTTCCTTAAAGCTGCTTATTTAATTAAATTTACAATTATAATTATATAATTTATATACACCATATATTTTTACTTTATTTGTTAAAATTATTAATAGGTGTATATTGCTGATGTGATAATTTAATTTGAATTTTTATCTACCTATCAATCAAACAGTTCTTAAACTTTTTACACCAACAATCACCTAAAAAAAATTACTTATCCTCCAAGTATGATCATACTGACCAACCTTATAATACAGTAGACAGTAATGTTAACACTAGGCTTAAATATTTTGTTTACTGAAAAACGACCTAAACAATGATTAAATTAAAATGTTTCACACATCAAAGTTAAATAAGAATTGTACCTAAAGAATTTTTTAAAAACAAACTGTTCTCAAAGATTAAATGCAAATGTTTTTTTACTTAGTTACTTAAAATTAAATAGCGTACAACTAAACTGTACTTAGTTCTTGACAAGTATCTATCTATCTATCTATCTATCTATCTATCTATCTATCTATCTATCTATCTATCTATCTATCTATCTATCTATCTATCTATCTATCTATCACTGGCAGTTTGTGTTCATACTATGTAGACAATGGCACAGGTCTCCCTACTTAGCTATAAATGAAATAAACAGTTGTTGTAGTTGTTCTTTTTCCCTTTTCACAGTTGTATGGCCTTCTGCTGACACTGTATTGACAAATGTGTGTGCGTACGTGTCCCGAGGCACATCTGCATGCATTACCAAGTGACACGTATGAAGAGATTAGGCAAACAATATCTCTCAGCCAGATATAAACCCTGCTCTAAAAGTAGCACACATAGTATGTGCTCATTTTGCACAAAGGTGAAGTTCCCTCTGCTTGCTGTGTGTTTTGGATCATTCATACGTCACAACGTGAGCAAAGGACGCCTGCTACCTGGAGACCAAACAGTTTAGAAAATCAATCCCCTTAGACAAATATTGGACACAATAGACCGGAACCTCAATAAGGGCATACAATCTACCTCAAATTAGCCTTTGAACAGATAGAGTTACCTTTCTGTGAGTGTAATCTTGCATAGATTAGACCTTTGCAAGGGTGACAGTGGGTGAACTCCATTAATCTTGAAATACAAGTTATAATTTTGCTGCACGTTTTTTGAGAAAATGAAAATAATGAATACATTAAGCAATAAACATGAACTAGACACACTTGATTTGCTTTAGTGGGCCACACGAAATTATGTAGTGGGCCGGATCTGGGCCCCGGGCCTTGAGTTTGACACGTGCTGTACAGGATAAGCGGGATATTAAATGAACGGCTGCGTCAGCTCTCAGTGGCAGAAAGCCATAAGCCGCTCGTTCAAAGCTGCTTTAATATTTACAGTATATACGTGCATCAAAGGAGTATTGTATTGTCTGATAACAGCAGTATCGCAAATTGTGTTCCTGCATCTATTTCCCAATGAATGAATCAACATTTAAAACACCACCACTCTATTAATAAAAATCACCTGTAAAAAAAAAGGAGGCATTAATTGATTCAAGTTGACGACACACCTGGTGATTGAGGCACGGAGGCCTCTATTTGAGGGAATCTAGTAATTTAATTGAAAATAGATGTTTGTGATCTATTTTTTTGTGAAGGAGCAAAAGGGGGCCGTTTCCTGGAGTGAGGTGTTTATTTTTTCAAGTGGATCTTATTAGTTGAGCCACAAAGGCCTCAATTTGCGGAAATGTGTATGAACTAATATGATTATACGTTTATTTGGGGTGAGGCATTTTTTTTTACATGGGTCTTGCCCAAGGTTATTAATTGAGACTTGAGGCCTCTCCTTGATGAAATACAGTAGTTGAAAGTACATGATAATGTCCTCAATTTCTTGAAGGGGAAAAAAGGTAAATGTTATTAATTGAGGCACAAAGGCTCCATTTGATGGATCCATATGGATAATAATATAGTAGGAGCTGTTTATTTGGGACGAGGCGTTTATTTGTTCTGGTAGATGTTGAATCCGGTGATTAATTGAGACCCAGAGACCTCTGTTTCAGGAAATACAAATTAATGTACATTATGTCCATTTTTCATGAAGGAAAAAAAATTACTGGAGGTGAGGCGTTTGGTAATGTGGAATTTACCCCGCTGTGATTGATTAAGGCAAAAGGCCTTTATTCTTGAAAATATGGTAATTGATAGTAGATGATAATGTCCTAAAAGAAACAAAGGAGCCATTTACTAGTGGTCAGGCATTTATTTGTTCAAGTGAATGTTGCACCTGGTGATTAATTGATGCCTCTATTTGAAGAAATATGAAAATGTAAAGTATCCTATTTTTATGAAGGGGAGGTGATGTGTTTATTTATTAATGTGGATCATGCACCAGTTAAGAAATGTGTATAAAATAAAATAGGACCCATTTATCTGGGGTGAGGCATTTGTTTGTTCAAGGGGATGTTGCAGTAAGTGATTAATTGAGGCATGGAAATACTGTCATTGAAAAGAAGATCTTGAAAGAAGATGGTCGTCCTATTTTTCCTGAAGCTGTTTATTTGAGGTAAGGCATTTATATATTCAACTGGATGTTAACACCAAGTGATTATTCTGGTGTTCAGAGGCCTCTATTTGAGTCATTTTAAAGTAGATGATAAAGTCCGATGAGTTTTTTTTACTGGAGGTGAGGTGTTTATAATTTCCAAGTGGAGGCTTTGAGGCAGGGAGGCTTCTATTTGAAGTCGCCCACTTTAGTGTGTCCGCTGTGTTTTGTTTGCGCAGTGCGGAGTACCCCGACCTGCGCAAACACAACAACTGCATGGCCAGCCACCTGACGCCCGCCATCTACGCCAAGCTGTGCGATAAGGCCACGCCCAGCGGCTACACGCTGGACCAGGCCATCCAGACAGGCGTGGACAACCCCGGGCACCCCTTCATCAAGACGGTCGGCATGGTGGCCGGAGACGAGGAGTCCTACGAGGTCTGCTCTTGTTACCGCTACCTATTTGTTGACAATGACATAAACCCTGGTGGAAAAGTAAACAAGTACAAATACTTTGTTACTGTACTTTAAGTAGATTTTTCAGGTAGATGCACTGAATCAACGTCGCAGTCCAAGTGGAGCATTGTGCTAATGCTTAAAAATAATAATAATAATAATAATAATAATAGTGGCAACGGTTTTTCCTGTGTGGAGTTTGTATGTTCTCCCCGCCGTGCCTGGGTGGATTTTCTCCGGGCACTCCGGTTTCCTCCCACATCCCAAAAACATGCGTGGTAGGTTGATTGAAGACTCTAAATTGCCCGTAGGTGTGAATATGAGTGTGAATGGTTGTTTGTTTCTATGTGCCTTGCGATTGGCTGGCGACCAGTTCAGGGTGTACCCCGCCTCTCGCCCGAAGATAGGCTGGGATAGGCTCCAGCACGCCTGCGACCCGCGTGAGGAGAAGCGGTGAAAGGAAATTGATGGATGGATGGACAATCAACACAGTCAATAATATGACTATCAACAAAGGAAGTGACGATTACCAAACGTCAAGCGTGTGTGATGTACAAAAATTAGACAAAGATAAATATGTTGTTTTTATTATTCCACTATTATTGAACCTATAATCTGTGTGACTCAGTTGACAAAAAAATTGAGAGGGGAGGTAAAAATAAGTGACCGAGATAATGTGGTCGCACAAGTGCATAAATATATAAATGGGGATGTGGATGTGTGCAGAATTAAGCAATCGCATTCAAACTCATGTTAAATGGGGGTCAGCACACACCTGACACGATTTAAAGTGCCTCTGATTAACCCCAAATAAACTAAGATGGGAGAAAAGTATTTTATGATTTTAAATGGTATTATTTAGATGATTTTAGCTTACAGCTAACGAAAACCCACATATTACCACCTCCCAAAAATTTGAATGTTACATAAGAAACAGTCAAAAACATTTTGATATGGAAATGAGGTTGCAATTGGCCTTGTGAAAAGGATTTTCTTCTGTTGAATTAATCTGAAGAATTTATGAGTTTCACTTTTGGAATTGCAGTGCTTAAATACAAGGAACTCTCCTACAGTATTCTAATTTATTGAGCTGCACCTGTAAAGTGGCTGTGAAAGAAGAGCCAGAGAAAAATTGTTGAAATTTGGACATTCCAATGTTAAGTTAGCAAAGGACACTGTATTGCTTGATGGAAAACAGGGATGAAATTCTGCCATTTTACCGATAATACTGATTGCGTGTTGTTTCCAGGTGTTTGCGGACCTGCTGGACCCCGTCATAAAAGAGAGGCACAACGGCTACGATCCCCAAACCATGAAGCACCCCACCGATCTGGACGCCAGCAAGGTGTGCCGCCCACCCTCAAAGATTATGTTACATGGCATTATTATTTGGATTTGATCCCTTCAAGGAGACAGGCGTCTCAATAACATGTCAGTGACAAGCTGTCATCAAAATACCCCAAGAATCAAGAATTATAGGACACTTTATACCCCATTTCATGTCATGCTGAAATTAAGCCATTTGGAAGGTGCTCAAATGAACGACTATATACTGAGCCCTGAGTCGACACATTTACAGAAACGGTGTCAAGGAAGTATGTTGAAGGGATACATCTCGACCTGAGGGACAAGCTTTGCAATTCGGGGAGAAGCTAAGATTAGCCTGGGTTGTTAGTGGAAGTTACAGGGACTCTTCGCCGCACGTACATTTTTTTTTTCAAAATGAAATCATCTATAAAATTCACTTGTTATTAACGGTAATGTTGGAAGATGAGTTTAAAATGATATTAAAGTGTTTTATATTTACGGTTTATTCAGTTTATCAGAAGATTTTCAACGTCATGTTCCCGCCCGGGTTTCAGCTCCAGTCGGGCCACTTCGACGAGCGCTACGTGCTGTCGTCCCGGGTGAGGACGGGCCGCAGCATCCGCGGGCTGAGCCTGCCCCCCGCCTGCACCCGGGCGGAGCGCAGGGAGGTGGAGCGCGTGGTGGTGGACGCCCTCGCCGGTCTCAAGGGCGATCTGGCCGGGAGGTACTACAGCCTGACCCAGATGACGGATCATGAGCAGCAGCAACTCATCGACGTGAGGAAGAACCAAAATCAGATAATGGCCTTCTTGGCAGTGTGGAAATCTTTGAAAGTGTGGAGGCTGCATGGAAATGAATCGATCGTATCACCTCTGCCAAGTGCTAATCACATGAGTGCAGCGTTTATGCGCGGCCTTCTGTGTGTTGCACAAAAACAAAATCCAAACCAATAACATTGTGGAGTCATGATATTCAAGAAGAATTAAATATTCTGTATATTTAGTCTTTTCCTTCTTATACATGTCAAGCCTGAATTAATGCATGGCACTGTCGCAACTCAATTTTTATATTCTTGTGGTTTTCACTGTCCTTTATGTAGTCAAAGTTTGGACATTTTGGGCATTGCCACATGTAACCCCTTGTGTTTATTTACGTCAGGACCACTTCCTGTTTGACAAGCCGGTGTCCCCCCTCCTGACGTGTGCGGGGATGGCCCGCGACTGGCCCGACGCCCGCGGAATTTGGTGAGCGCTCAGACTTTTTGGTCAGTCGGTATTCAGCAGCACAGATCTACGAAAACCAGTGGTTTTCACAAATTTCTTCCACTCGCAAGTACCACCTAAAATAATTCGTACCTCTCCAAGTGCCACTGTCATGACCAACAGTAGAATACAATAGCGTAGTAGGCCCGAGTGCTCATCAAAAATTAGGTTTTAATCCTAAAAAGTATATTTTACATTATTGTAGCCACTGTAACATTATGCACAGCTTCATCATTTACTTTGCACTTAAGAATAGTTTTTTTTACTAGAATGCTATTCAAATGTATTGCACATGACATTGAAATAAAAAAATGACCAAAATAAATTTTTGAAAACAAATGGCTCTAAAAGATGAAATGCTTATCCAGTATATTGTACTTCAAAGCTAAATACAACTGAAGTGTTTTTACAGTACATTTTGAACATTTACTTTTACAATCTACAAACTTGTAGAATCACTGTGATAAATTAAATACAGGAGGGATGAGACATTTCACAGGATCCTGACTTGAACGTGTATACTTTCAAAGGCCTAGAAGTAGAACTACTATGATGACTGCCCTTCATAAATGGTAAATGCCATATTCAGATTGTAGAGCCGCACTTTCATCACATCTTGATTGTTTTATTTCAGATCCACCTTTGTGCTTTAATGTACTTTCAAGATTCATAGTTTTTTTTGGGAGATTGAAAACAAATATTCTAATAATAATTGTTGTCTTTTTAATGGGGAATGGGGGTATATCTGTTTATGTAATGATCATTGATTAACTACAAATAGTGTATCTTTGTTCATCTATCTATGTCAGCAACATATAGTGACGATCATAACAATTAAATGTTCTTCCACCAGGGAGAAGGTACAGCATATAATTAACCTGTGTATCAACCTTTTTTGTTTGGTTCCGTGCCATGAGTGTTTTGTAATGTAAAATCTGTACCTTGGCTCCAAAAATGCGCCTTAGAATATGCATGATAGTCTTTGTAAGGGCAGAATTGTTAAGAAGTCACTGCATGAAATCTCCTTCGGTTGTGTACCAACTCTATGGTTACATCCAGGACATCTATTAGTGAGTTGATTTCAGGATTTTCTCTCCTGACAAAGTTACAGCAGCAGTTTCCTACTTCCTGAGCTGTGCTGTAAAAGTACAAAGCTGCTTTTCCAGTTGCGTTTCATCTCGTACCCACGAATAGCCCAATGCATCGCATCACCCGTCCAGAATCAATCGCCAACCTCCTTTCTTTCCCTTAATATTTCACCGTCAGTCCTTTCAGCTGCCGCCGACGCTTTCTCTTTCCGTTCCATTCTGTCACTATTAAACAACCAGCAGGTCACGTGAGGGCTTTGGGACCAGTGGGAAATGTCATGCGTATCGCTTATTGTTGACTCGCAAGATCCAAGCAGAAGGACAAAATAAACATACAAATTAGCACATTTAACGAACAAGTCATCATCACCTTTGGTGATGGGTGTGACAGTCAAGTCTCCGCTACATTTCATGTCTCCTGTGCAGGCACAACAATGACAAGACCTTCCTGATTTGGGTCAATGAGGAGGATCACACCAGGGTTATCTCCATGGAGAAGGGAGGCAACATGAAGCGAGTGTTTGAGAGGTTCTGCAGAGGCCTCAAGGAGGTCAGATGCAGTCTGTGTTTTCCTTCAGTGTGTGTGTGTGTGTGTGTGTGTGTGTGTGTGTGTGTGTGTGTGTGCGTGCGTGCGTGTGTGTGTGCGTGCGCGCGCGTGTGTGTGCGTGCCGGAGGACAGAAATAGAAGAGGAGGCGAGATTGAGCAGATGAGCAAATGGTTAGGGTTTCAAACCTGAGTTAGAATTTCAAACAGATCGATGGTTTCCAATTTGGGGTTAGGATTTCAAATGTGCTTTTCAAGCCAGTCTTAGGGTTTCAAATAAAGATTTAAAGTCTTTATTAGAGTTTTCAAACAAGGATTATAGTTTTCAATTACGATTTCAAGCCTGGGTTTGGGTTTCACACAAGAATTAGGGTTTCAAATTTGGCTTTCAAGTCAGATAAGGTTCCAAATTAGGGCTTCAAGACCGGTTTAGGGGTTCAAACAAGGGTTAGGGTTTCAAATTAGGGTTTAAAGCCTGGTCTGGGTTTCACACAAGGGTTAGCGTTTCAAATTCGGGGTTCAAGCTTGTGTTAATGTTTCGAATTAGGAATTTTCAACGAGGTTTAGGGTTTCGAATTAAGGTTTCAAGCTAGTGTTAGGGTTTCAAATTAGGTTTTAAAGCCTTGGTTTGGGTTTCAATCCTTTGTTAGGGTTTTAAATTAGCCTGTCAAGCCAGGGTAACATTTCAAACAAGGGTTGGGGTTTTAAAGTAGGGTTTTCAAATCAAGCTTTCAAGCCTGGATAACTGTTTCAAGCAAGGGGTATGGTTTGAAATTAGGTTTTAAAACAGTGTTAGGTTATCAAATCGGGATTTCAAAGCTTTGTTCGGGTTTCAAATCAGGGTTTCAAGCCTTGGTTTGGGTTTCAAACAAGGGTAAGGGTTTAGAAATGGTCTTTTAAGCCTGGGTTTGGGTGTTAGGATTTCAAATTTGGGATTCAAGTCAGTGTTAGGGTTTCAAGCCTTTGTTAGAGTTTCAAATTAAGCTTTCAAGCCCGACTTGGCGTTTAACACAAAGGTTAGGCTTTCAAAGTCGGGTTTCAAAACGGGGTTAGGTTTCAAATTAGGATTTCAAGTCTGGGTTAGGATTTCAAATTAATGGACTGTCTGTTGTACTTTCCCACAATTCCATGAGCTGCACTCACGCAAACGTTTCCGCCTACAGGTGGAGCATCTGATCCAGGAGCGAGGCTGGGAGTTCATGTGGAACGAGAGGCTGGGTTACATCCTTACCTGCCCGTCCAACCTGGGCACTGGCCTGCGGGCGGGGGTCCACGTCAAACTGCCCCTGCTGAGCAAGGTAACTCTGCTGTGGGACAGAACACCACCCGCAGGCCATTTTTCTCATTTTTTTGCTCGTTTGGTCCGTCACCCCTCCAGGACTCTCGCTTCAGTAAGATCCTGGACAATCTGCGTCTGCAAAAGAGAGGGACGGGCGGCGTGGACACCGCTGCCGTGGGCGGAACCTTTGACATCTCCAACCTGGACCGCCTGGGACAGTCCGAGGTAGAACCCTAAATAACTTTTGATATATGGTAACCATTCTGACAGTGGTGGACCCATCTTGTATTCAATCAAGTATTTGAAAGTAGAGAGTTAAATTTCAATCATGCTCTCTATTGCATACAAAATCCCAGAAACACAAATAGAGACAATAGGCTCCACAAAAATAATATGACAGTGGTGCCTTCAGATACATCGAAATCCTCTTTCCCCATTGAATTGAATGGAAATGTCATGAATTTGTTCCAACTGCACACCCAAAAAAAAACACAAACCAATGTAATGTGTGTTTTAATAAGAAAATAAAATCACTTTATAATATTGTACTTTATAAAAACAATCTCATGAAAAAATTTAATTGAATGTAAATGAATATAACAGTTTTGCCACATTTTGTGCTTCAATTCAATGGACATTGTGCTGCTCGTTCTGGTATGTGCGCCTAGGCCACCTGGGGGCAGTACAATATGGAGGCAGTCATAAGTTCTTCCTCTGTAAGTCGCCGTAATATGAGTTGTTCTTTGCAGAGGATATAGAATATATGCCTGTGAGTATTGTCATATTAGCGGTCCACGTGTTGCGCCAGCGTTTGTGTTAAAATTTCTGTTACTTCAAGGGTTATCACACCGCGACACCGATGCTATTCATATGCCCACTCACAAAAAACTCAAGAGCCCAAGCCTGAAATGACAGACCGTCTTTTCGGCTGAATTTGGCCAATTCCAGTGCTCCTCCATCAACACTTTTGACTGGTCCCGAGCCTCACAGATCCTCCATGTTCCCGCTCACAGGTCCAGCTGGTGCAGACGGTGGTGGACGGCGTCAACTACCTGGTGGAGTGCGAGAAGAGACTGGAGAAAGGCCAGGACATCAAGGTGCCCGCGCCCATCAAGCAGTCCAAGTAGACCACCTGACCCCCACCAATCACACTTGCGCCCCTCTCCATTCTCACCTCACCTCACCTCACCTCCTGGGCACACACATGCACAAACACCCCACCCAGTACCCATAGATATATCAGAAATATCTATGTCAGTGTTGCATTTAGTGCTCTTCAATAGCTAATATACCACCCACCTCTCTTATTATATAAGCAACATATTTAATACTCCTGACAAGGGTTGCAAAGGGGTGGACCTTTTCTGGAAAGCGTCTGCATAATTTCCATGGGAAGTTAAGATGGGGAATTTTGGGAATAGTAAGCAGTAATATTAACATTTGTTGTCAAAAGAAGACATCCATGAAAAATAATACATTAAAAAAGTGTAATAGTTCAACAATATACTTTATTGACCAATCAATAATTTCATTGGAGAACAAAAAGTCCCATTCCAAATGCAAATCAAGAAGCACCTTCCTTCAAGCCTCTTGAGCCTAGCCTCTGCGTTTTTGCGAAAATCTTTTCAGCAAATGGGCCTCTTCATATTCAACTCGTTTTAGTCAGGATTATGCTAAAATCTATATTTTCCCCAACTATATTTTAGTTCCCCATTAGCTCATTCACTGCCGGGCGTTTTCAAATAATATTGTGACAATATAAGCACAGACCCTACCAAAAGAAAGAGTCGGCTCTTCTTTCAAAATGTTTGTTGCCACCTGTTTCTGTTCTTTCGTAACCAGCAGGAGAACATTGATTAGTTTCACCCAAAACACCAGTTTCTGACCAAACAATGGAGAAAGCAAGTTTTTAGGGGGAAAAACACGTCAACCAGAACAGTAATTTTGATGCTGACTGACCGCATGGCACAAGTCCATCAGTAGCTTTTTTACATGGCGTTCGTCATTCACTCCATGAATAATGATCGCAACACACACGTTTTCCTACTTACCACGAGACATACTCTGTTTATAGCAAACATATACTTACACGAATGTGAGGTACCTAAACTTGTCCGACTTCCAACGTGGTGGCATTTCTCTACGTCCTGATCGGCGTGAAACACTGAGAAAAAGCCCCTATTCTTTGTGTTCTCCTCAAAAGCTGTGCTGATCTCAAATCCAAAGCGATGCCACGGCGCCATCTACAGGGATCTGTTAGTCATTACAGTGGTTTACAAACTTAAATTTCACAGACAAGCTGGCAAAGACGCTCTCCCACACCTGCCTATTGAAAAACGTACTTGACGAATATATACGTCGTCTGATTCCAGTTAATGTATGTAAATGTCCGCCGCAGTGAATGTCTGAAGAGCCAACCTTCAATTTTGTAAATTTCTATTTTATTCCCGTTAATTCCCATGGAAAGTTTCCAACTTTGAAAGTTCCCGTCATTTTGCAACCCTACTCCTGACACTCCAGAGCCACACAAAATCGGTGGTGGGCTTCGGTGGGATTCATTGAAATGTAATAATTGGAAATAAAAAAACCCACAAGCTTCTCCCGCTGAATCCAACCTGCTTTGCCTCTAAGCCCCCCCAAACCCGCAGCATGCCACCTCCTCCCCCATGTTAATTAAAAGTCATCACATGGTGCTCATGCTACTCATCACTTGGAGTGGATCTGAATGTGACTCTTACAAAATGCAAAGGCTGGTGTCTGTGCTGTAAGCCATTGAAGCAATATCATAGCAGCTCATCTCTGAATGTCACACGTGTGTCTTTTATTAAACAAATCATCTATTTAACAGAAATTATGTCTCCTACTTTTTGTCTCTTTGCTAAGGAAAGGATTGAAGTAACCTCTTGGAAAAGGTCAAATAAACTGCAATCAGTAGCCCCTTTTTCCATGTTTTGTAAAATCCAGGATTTTTTGTTGTTGTCATTTTTGTCAACAGCACCGACACAAAACGGGGGCGGGTCATGTTTTTATCACAGTTGGTTAGTTCGTTAATTTGCGGGATCACACAAAAGGTACCTGTGTCCCAAAACCTTGGGCCAAGCAAGAAGTTGTTAAATTTTGCTGCTCATCCTAGAATGTATTTGCATTTTTACTGTGCAGTAGCACAACTATAGTGTCTCAAATTAGGGTTTTAAACCAGAGTTAGAATTTCAAACACGGTTTAAGGTTTCATATTCTGATTTGAAACTAGGGTTAGGATTTCAGATTAAGGTTTCAAACCAGGGTTAAGGTTTCAGATTAGGGTTTCAAATCACGGTTGGGGCTTGAAATAAGCATTTCCAACCAGACTTGGAGGTTCCAATAAGGCCTAGGGTTTCACATCAGGTTTTAGGGTTTCAAATTTTAGTTTCAAACTAGACTTGGGGTTTCAAATGATGGCTATACTAGTATATAATTGTTTGTTGGTTAGGATAATTACGTAAGAAATACATCGCCAAAACTTTTGGATATTACAGTCTGCTTGCATCAGGGGCCATTTGGGGCAATGACCCACCAACAGGCCTCTCCAACAAGCTCTATAGCTTGTCACATCCTCTCATCCTGTCGACATGCAGTAGCCACTAAGCTCGTAGGAAAAATACTACATGTCTCTGGCGTTATTGTTGGGCCTTGGCGTAGGTCTGTTCTCCACCGAGTGCTCTTGTTTTCCCAATGAACTATTGTTTCCACGTAAGAGACGGACAACATGTTATTGTCTGGACGTGGACAACAAAGCGTGCAGTGTTTTTGTTTTTTGTTTTTTTCCCCCCCCCCCGAGGAGACGTGAAGCGTTGGAGCAGCTTAACAGTGAGCATGACAACAGCATCTTTCCCCTCCTCCTCGTTCTACATATGACAGAGGAGGGAAGTGCGGGTTGCCATGGCGACTACTTTTGTGGCGCTCCGATGGGGGCAGGACAGAAAGGAGAGACTGTATGGTGACAAAGAAGAAAATCATCTGTAACCAGGGAACATGCCCAAGGTCACAGTTTGTGGATTTAGATACTGTTGGGAGTCCAACTTGACGTGTTTTGAAATGCGACAGCAATAACAATATCCTAAAGGGCTTGTTTGAACCCTGAAATTCGAACACTATTTTCTAAAGTGACCCAAAATACATAAAGATTCTATTGTTTTAAAATGCACCGTACAGGTGCTACACATGAGGCCATTACGGCTCAAATTTGAGCCATGTCTACAAAAATCGATTTTAGATTTAACAGGGTGTGTTAAATCAAGGAAAATCAAGGAAAATGGTGGGGAATTTGGAAACTGTAAATGTCATGTCATGTCTCATAAATGTTGATATTTTTTATGGTACTTTTGTTAACTGAGTTGAAGAGGGTGCTTGAAACAGCACTGCCTGTGTTCCCACCACATTTGCGCGGTTTCATGCGGAAACATGCACTTGTTGGTCTATGAAGGCTCATGCAGAATCTCAAAAGTGAAAAGCGTAAAATGGGGAATTCATGATCATGCATGCTAAACATGAGGAAAAAAAGTCAAGTGATGAACCTACAATGCAGCAAATGAAAATGAAAACGAGTGAACTCGTTCCTTTTTCCCCGAAACATTGAATAATGTTTAGTCATCCATTTAATACATTTTGAAAAGCTCTGCAGTTCATTATTTGGTAAAGACAATTATTATGAGGATATTTTTAGCCTATATGATATGTGTGCATGGAAAATGAACCGTACTGGTACCAATACCTTAGGGTTACAAAAGAAAGAATTCACACTGCATATGTTTATTTTCCAGTCAGCAATAAAAATACTAGTAATTCAACAGGATGTATGAACCTCATTTGCTCTTTCTGCTGGACCAAAATGTTTACAATAAACTGAAGGAAGGGAGGACAGCTCTTCTGAAACTGGCCTGCAATTTTCCCCCCTCAAAAGGAAAAAAAATGGAAAAGAAGAAGCGTGCAGTGATCCTTGCAGCTCATTCGTAGAGCGCCCTCTGCTGGCTAGTTGGTGAATTTGCTGTTTGGTCACAACAGGAAATCCTCCACTTGCTTTTGTCATGGGTCACTGATGGTGTAGTGGCGCACTTGCCTGACTTTGGTGAAGGCAGCGTGGGTTCAGTTCCCACTCAGTGACAGTGCGAATGGTTCACCGTGTCTATATGTACCCTCTGACTGACTGGCGACCAGTTCAGGGTGTAGTCCGCCTTTTGCCCTAAGTCAGCTGGGATAGGCTCCAGCGTCCCGCGACCCTAACCAGGATAAGCGGTGTTGAAAATGAATGGATGGATGCTTTTGTCATGGAAACACAGCTTTATGATGAGAAAGAAAGTCGCATGAAGTGCGCAACAATATTACATTGAAAACAATATAAGACCTTTGGGTCAAAGTGGGTTTGGGTGTAGACACTAAATTATAGGAATGCGTAAATGCCAAACATCAGCAATTTGACTTGAGCACATTAGATTGTACCTAATGGTCATTTGTCCATTATTGTAATCGTGACTTAATAAAGCTATTGGGTTTTCCAGTGTAAAAACTGTATGATAAAGATCCTCAACTTTATTTATAGAGCACAACCTCCTCAATGGTTTTGCCATGTTTGTACTGTAAATTTAAGCTGAGAGCAATTTTGTTTTAATTCAAATCCATTGCGGTGGTGTATAAATATTCAATATTAAAATGAAAACTCTCCTTCTCCTTCTCCAAATATCTGTGGACCTTAACTGTTTCAGCGGGAAGGACAACAACAATAATAATAATAATAAGAAGAAGAAGAAGAATCACCTGTATTGTCATGAACATGCATGCATGCACACGAAATTTGTTTTCTGCATTTTACCCATCACAGTGAACACACACACGCGTGTTAGTGGAACACACTAGAGCAGGGGGCAGCTGAAGGTAAGATGAGATGGAAATCATTCTTATTATCCTCCACAAAAATGACTTTTTTTGTTTTGTTTTAACTAGAGGTGGCAAAAGTCCTTGCACTCGACACGTTCCACTTGTATAACTCCACTTCCTTTTCCTCACAACAGGCCAACATGTTTGTTTTCCTGCCCTCTTCCTGAATCCAAGTCTTCACATGCGCAGTACGAAGATAGAATAGTTCATTGTGAGACAAGGGAGGGGCAAGTGTTCGAAATTATCATGATGGGTTCAGCATTTTTAATGTGTTTTAAGTGCTTCAACTAACCATAACCCTACATTAAGGAAAACTATCAGGGCCCCCTGGGAATCTCAGCGTCTCAGGCAATAGCTTGTTTGCCGAATGGAAAGTCCGCTCTGATCATTTTACTTAAGTAAAAGTAAAAAAATACTGACTGACATGTAAAAAAATAAAAATGTTTTTTTTACGGTCAATTATTTACAATACCCATTTTGAGAACTTGAAACAATGCAAAAACACTTATCGGCACACCACCGAGGTCAGCACCACTGGGATTGTTACATGACACAATACGAGACATGATTCTCTAGTGTGTAATATGAGACAAGTCATGTGTTTGTGGTACGATTCTCCAGTGTAACACCAAAGTTTGCGTCTCTGCGGACCATGATTGTGCTCTCAGATATTACTGCAAAAATGTCAGAAAAAATCTACTAGGACAGTCTTAACTATATTTGGGGTTAATCATAGGCACCATGGTGCCAGGTGTGTGCTGATCACCATTAAACAGGAGTTTGAATGTGATTGGTTAATTCTGAACAGGCACATCCCAGTTATAAGAGGGTGTGCAAACTTGTGTAATGACATTATCTCAGTTGTTTATTTTTACTTCCCCTCTTGAAAATATATATTTTTTAAATCATGGAACAACTTGGAATTATTTATTTCAGTCTCATTTTCATATCACAAATACCTTTCATTTAAACAGAGGTGTGCAGACTTTTTATATCCAATGTATTTGCTTTTAGCTGCAACCGTGTTACAGATATACTTCGGCACCTGAAAAACATACATAAAAAATATTGCTGAATAAATACTTTACAATTAAAGTAAAATTTGATTTGAATACCAATTGTTAGTTTTACTCTAATTACAGTAACAGGGTTGCAAACCAATGCTAATGCTAATAAAATTAGCAACTAAGATGCATTAGTTTGAGTAACACACTTTATTATGGCTGAAAGCTTTTTTTTTCCCAATGGGAAAAATAGGCACCAAGACTTTGTCTACATATGTCAGAGCAATTAATAATAATGATTGTCATTTCTGCTGAGTCCTGTAGCTCACTTTGTTTTCTCTTCCTCTAGATGGCTAAAAAGGTTTTAGTAGCAGCATTGTGTGCAGGTTGACAGACAAAACTTCAGAAGATAATTACCACTGTTTAAAATAAAAACAAAATGTGTTAACAATTACAAAGATGTGAACAAAACCATACCGAAAAAAATAAATAAAAAGCTGATAAAACTTATTTAAGATTTTATATGAGCTACAGTTCTTTGTTGTCTCGGGACAACTATAATTGACACCACTAGAGCACATTTCTATCTTTTGTGCATGGATTATTTAACGTTTCATGGACGGGACAGAAATGTCCGCAAATTCCGGAATGGCCCTGGTTTAGAGTTCAAGTGGAGCAGTGAACTAATATAATCATAAAGCCACTTATTTATATGTCGAAAGGGTGAAAAGGTACAAACGTAGGTACAATAGACGACTGCTTTAGAGTGAGAGGATTTCAAAAGATGAGCAGTGAACCCGTGAACGCTCGTCACAAACGACTTCCGCATGCGAGTGAGGAGTTTTGATTTAGTCGTGCTCCGATTGGCCGCCTTTCGACAAAGCCACGGTGTGCTGCGCACCGATTGGCCGGGACCCGCTGAGCGACACGCCCGCTCGACCAATAGCGGGCTGCCACAGTGTGGTAAGGAGCGGTGCCGGGGCCTAGTCCAACATCCTTCCCCGCCTTCTCTCTCTTTTTCTTTCGATCCGCAGCCCGGAGCGAACCGTCACCGCCACCACCACTACTACAGAAAGCTAGACTTATTTCCCCTTTTCGCGGTGTTGTTTGCCTGGCACCGAGTGCGATGCTGAGGCTGATCTTCCTGGCCGCCGCGCTCGCCGGCCTCTCCCGAGCCAGCGACGTGCTCGAATACACCGACGACGACTTTGACAGCGGCATTCAGGACCAGGAGCTCGTCCTGGTGGAATTTTATGCGCCGTGGTGAGTCATTTGAATGTTTCAGTTTGATTGTTATCCCCGCGTGACCTCTTGAGCTACTCGTAAACCTAACGACGCCAGCTTGTTGTCCGTGTTAACAAGCTAACATCATATGGAGCGTCTCTGCGAGCTTCCTTACGTGTGTTTAAACGCATAAATTGAAATAATACCTTTTCTCATGATTATTTTATGTGGAAATGTGTGTGTTTATGTAAAACAAAACTGTAGCTCGTGATAAATGCAAGCTAGCTACTAGCTAGAGGCGAAAGTGTAACAGCAATGACACATTAACCCCCCCCCCCCTCCGCCCCGTCACCAGTCCTTTATTGCAGGATTATTCGTATACATAGAAAGATCAAATGAAAGCTTTTGCATTTTAACAATAAACCCGAAACGTCAAGTTAGGTTCGGCGCCGTTTTCGCACTTTAAAAACGCCGTTTAACCTGCACTAGGAAGTTAGGGGCGGGCCCACTCGCTGTTGTAACGCCCGGATTGGCCGACGAAGTTTGGGTGGCTGCCTTTGATTGGTTGAAGCTGGTTGTGACATATTATTCCGTATAACGAAACTTAAAACGTTTTTTGAAAGTGAAACAAACTGTTTTTTGTTTTCAGAAACGTCACACGACAGCAGAAATAACACTTTTAAATGATTCCTTTTGTATTTTAATTAATTTACAACAGTCTTTTAGTATTAAGAACAGCGCTAAGCAAATTTTATGACTGCGTGTCCTACCGTAACAGAAAAATATATTGTTCAATAATACATAAAGATAACTACTGATTGGTTCTCTTAATTCCAAGGTACATAATTTCAAGTTACAGAATGTGTTGACGGTATAAACTGTCACAAATTTGATGGTAAATGTGTTGTTTGATAGAAATTCAAATTCTTACTCGAATGACAGACATACTCCCATACAAGGTCAATTACACAAGTTTTATTGTAGAAGAGTATTCTAAAAATTTGATTTTAAAGGTTGGTATGTTAGAGGGAAAACAATGAAAAGGGGGCCTCATCTGTAAGGAATTAGACTTGGGAACTAGAGGTCCATGGTTTGAATTCGACAAATTGGTTTCATGGTTTGAATTTCACAAATTGCTCTTGAGGAAGGCATGACCCCACCTCACCCAGCACCTTAAAATCTCTCCTTGGATTCTTGCATGTGAGTTTAGGTCCGTAAAATGCATTGTAATGTCCTGTTAGAAATGTATAAACATTCCCAGCCGAGCAAACGCTCCCCTCAGTCTTATTTGCCAAGCGGAGAGCTGAACACACATTTTATTTGTCTCAAACATCTCTGCTGTCCTTTTTAAGGTGCGGTCACTGCAAACGCCTCGCTCCTGAGTACGAGGCGGCAGCCACGCGCCTGAAAGGGATCGTCCCCCTGGCTAAGGTGCTTAACAGGACAATTGTCTGTTTTTGATTGCACTCTTTTGCCACAGCCATTAAACACCCTTCACTTTTCTCCCCCAGGTTGACTGCACAGCACACAGCAAGACTTGCAGTAAATACGGAGTCAACGGCTACCCCACCCTGAAGATCTTCAGGGGCGGAGAAGTTTCTGGGCCCTACGATGGCCCCAGATCTGCAGGTAAAGTGGTACTTTGACCGAAGCATAGCAGTTTTGCAACTTCATATTTTTTTAAAATCAGCTGCACTGTGATGAAAGACTAGTCGAGGACGATTTATATTTTTCAGCACGGTACTGTAGCGTCTTCTCAGGCGTTGAAAGGACGGCGAGCTGTAGTCGATTACAAACCTCTTCAATGAGACAATAAACAGCCCAAAAATGTTTTGAAGTACGTCAACAACAACAGGTTGGGCATCACCGTGGCCCCTCGCAACTCTCTCTTCGACCCGCTGAGGAGGACCGAAGTGGGAGAAGCACATTAATGTGGCGCAAATGCACGTTCAGCATGTAAACATCATCGTAAAGCCCAATTCAGCAAACTTTGGGGTTGTTGGCCCATGAACTAAGAGGGGCTATGGGTGAAGAAAAAAGGGGCTGGGGGGTATTTTGAGCTTGTCTTCTGCTCCCATTCATGCGACTTGAATTAGCCGCGATGATCTTTGCTGGTGACAATGAATGCAAGCTTTTATTTCATCCACAGTTTCATTACAAAAATGGGAATATGTAAAACACAACATATGTATACTTGGCCTGTATTTGAATGGCTGAGACACTTAAAACCCGTAAACGTCGTGTTGCCGTTCAGCTTACTTGAGTGGATGGGTACCAACACGAAGTGGGCAAGTACTTCAATAATAATTGCCAAAACTACGTCACACAGTCGACAATTTGTGGTTTTGGTGTTAAAAGGATTATTGCATTTAATCGACAAATCGCACAGATGTCAACCTTAAACCACGTGGCACTCATTTTGACCCATGTTATACATAAAACGGGATAAAAAAAGATTCTGATCGAAGGGGACCTTTTAAAGGTGCATGCTATGAGGGTTAAGATGAAGTTTTTGCATTATAAAAACATGCTTTGTTTTGCTGTCTCAGACGGAATTGTGAGTTTCCTGAAGAAGCAGGCGGGCCCCGCCTCTGTAGCGATCACCACTGAGGCGGCGTTCGAGGAGTTCATCGCAGATAAAGACGGCAGTGTCGTCGGTGAGTCTACGCACTGCCCTTAAAACCTCATCGAACTGTTTGTTTGCACCGTGATGATGTCTACTGGACACTAGGGTCAAGTCATCGTTTTATACATATTCATACACTGCCAGTTCACAACAAACGTTATTTTATGTCACTTTACATGTTGAGCAGGTCAAAAACTAACTGAACCCCACATTAGAAGAATTCGGGTTTGTGGTATAACATTTAAAAAACAAACTGCTCTTAAAATTATTTATATGTTGAAAAAAAATATATATATTCTGAAGGATTAAATACAATATATACTACTAAAATGTTAAACAACTGAACTGTACTTAATAAATGTGCTTTAGTGGATTAAAAAAAAGTCACTAACTGCAACTATTGTAGTCAAATGTTGATCTTCTAACCACACTCAAGCTGTTCTCGTTTTTCCAACTCTAGCTGCCCTTAAAACTGAAAGTGAAAGCTATCTCAGTCTGGATTCCCCGTTCTTGTCTTTTCCTGCCAGGCTTCTTTGCCGACAACCAAAGCCCTGCGTACGGAGAATTCCAGAAGGCCGCTAGCGACCTGAGGGAAAACTACCGCTTCGCCCACACCAGCGTCGAGGCGCTCTTCCAGAGCCAAGGCTTGGACGCCGAGTGAGTGCGCCGCCTCCCTCAGTCCAAACAGCAGTGAACTTATTTTATTTTTTTACGTCCAGAGGCGTCATCCTCTTCCGCCCGCCCAGACTTGGCAACAAGTTTGAAGATGGGTCGGTCAAATTCGGCGAGGAGAAATTCACCAAAAACAAAATCAAGGCATTCATCAAGGACAACGTGTATGTTTTTGTCCTTTTGAACTCTGTCAGAAGTGACCACAGCACCTTTGCACTAAGCATAAATATTAACAACGCTTCCTAATGTTATCAATGACTGCAAACTGAAGAGCTCTCATCTCATTTCCCCAACTCAGCTTTGGAATCTGCCCCCACATGACGGACGACAACAAAGACCAGCTGAAGGGGAAAGACCTGCTGGTGGCCTACTATGATGTGGATTATGACAAAAATCCCAAAGGCTCCAACTACTGGAGGAATAGGTGTAGTAATTCTGTTTCTCCTGGTTTCCAAAAACTGCCAAGTATAAATGCATTTTTTTTCCTACAGTTGAATCCTGGAATTGGCATTCCACACTCTCCAAACACATACACATGAATAATTAATAGTGTAACTCATTTGTTTAATTTGTTCCCAACAAACATAGCCCGGTTTCCACTGTTATTTGTTCATCTCCACTCGAGCATCAGTTCCAAGATGGCTTTACAGAACCAGAAAATCATTTCAGATATAAACTTGCCTTGTGTGTGTCTACAGGGTGATGAAGGTGGCTAAGAGCTTCATTTCCCAGGGAAAGGAGCTCGGCTTCGCCGTTGCCAACAAGCTTTCGTTCAGCCACGACCTGTCAGAGTTCGGCCTGGACGGAGCCCATGGAGAGCTCCCGCTAGTGGCCTTGCGCACCGTCAAGGGAGACAAATACGTCATGACTGAGGAGTTTACGTAAGTTGGAGAGGAAAGGTGTTGTTTTTTTTTTTTCCTCTCAAAATTGTCTGCATAAAAATATTGGGGTCTCTGGGGTTTTATTTAGTTGTGCCTATTTCCTGCTTATGTCTTTTTGCTCTCCAAAACAGACGCGACGGAAAAGCCCTTGAGAGTTTCCTGCAGGACTACTTCGATGGTAAACTGAAGCGTTACCTCAAGTCCGAGCCCATCCCGGAGAACAACGACGGACCTGTCAAGGTGACCTTTTAAGAACATGCACTGTTATGAGATCCCCTCATGGCCCTTTTAACCATGACATCACGCTTGCCTCCGGGTGGCAGAAACTCCGATTGCACACTAGTAAACAAACGTATCCATGTCACCTGACCAAGAGTTTGAGAAAACTGCTAAATGGCTTGAGTGATGAGTCTAGCCTTCTTTTCTACCGTCATTTTGTTTTGAATGTGTGAAAAGATGTTACTTGAGGTAAATTCCTTCCAAGGGAGTTCAATTTCAGTTCAAGTCAGCTGTAGTCTCAACTTTTTGCCACCCCAAAGTACCTTTTAACGACCTATTTTCTACAAACAATATAAAAAGGGCTACAAAAGTGGTTTGTTTTGGCACTAGGTGCTCACAAGTTGCTACTCCTATGCATTTTTTTAGGTGTTGGTGGCTGAGAACTTTGACGCCATCGTCAATGACGACGGCAAAGACGTGCTTATCGAGTTCTACGCACCGTGGTGCGGCCACTGCAAGAGCCTGGAGCCCAAATACACGGAGCTCGGCGAGAAGGTGTGACACGCAGGAATGAGCCACATTGATAATAAACTCAAAATTGTTTCAATTAGATATCGCAAATGAGTCCAAATTTCCCTGCTGTGCTCTCCATGTTAGCTCGCCAACGATCCCAACGTGGTCATCGCCAAGATGGATGCCACGGCCAACGACGTGCCGTCGCCTTATGAAGTCAGCGGGTGAGTCAAGTGCAAAATTTCATGAGTACAAACGAAAGTGAGTCAAGGCGCCGTCTCCCGCCCGCTTCACAAGCTCAGTGGCTGGGTTTATAATTTACTATAATTGAGAACTCCATTGCAAAGAAACAAATCAATTAGTTGGAACTGGAACATTAACCTGAATGTTAGGGTCAAACACCCTAGTCCATTACTAACCTATGCCGATGCAGTAGTCATAATTACAGTAAATACTTCTTTAAAAACACTTGCCTGTGATTATTCTCATTCATCCAGGTCTCATTTCTTTACACTTTGTGGATTTTTAAGTGGGTAGCCTGCTTGGATAAGAGGCGAAATCAGAACATTCCAGTTGAAATCGATTCAATGCCCAGAGTATCAAAGTACATGTCTGCTACAAAAATAAAACAAATTCAAAACAGGAAGTCATGGCAGTAACTGAGCGTGCATTCTTATTGGTAGACTGACGCACGCTTAAGAGTTAATTGCGCGCCATTCATCACCTCGAAACGTGTGTCGGGACAGTCAAACCAAAGGATCCCCTTATTGTAATCTTAATAATGATAATGTTGATAAATGAAACCTTTCTTCCCTCAGGTTCCCAACAATCTACTTTTCACCAGCCGGCAGTAAGATGAAGCCAAAGAAGTACGAGGTAAGTACTGCCGACCACACCGAAGCTCCGCATGTCACCTTAGTATGAACTTCGTCCCCCTGGGTAAATTTGTCTTCTGCCGCAAACACTATACACTACTATTCCAAGCACAAGCATTACATACACATTCAGATGGTCATTTCTCACATTTCCATAGTTCAGAGTCACACCAAAATTAACCATTAATAAATAAGGAATTTCACATAATTTTTGATGGAGCGATTCACTGAAAATAGGGTGACGCGTGGTGCTAATCTTGTCATCTTGTGGCGCTCAGGGAGGCCGTGAGGTGAGCGACTTAGTTTCGTACCTGAAGAGGGAGGCGTCCAACCCCTTGGTGATTGACGAGGAGCCCAAGAAGAAGAAGAAGAAGAAGAGCAGCGACGACGACAAGATTGAGCTATAAAAAGAAAAGTGAGAACGTGACATCCTCGCTGCGACTTGGGATTTTTTGTTGTTGTTGTTGTTGTTAGGGGAATCAACAGGAGAGAAGTACATTATATTCCACTGTCTTAGTGAACTATAACAATGCGCTGAAGCCAAGTTGATTGGGTCCTCTGGCAATACTGTGGAAGGAAGAGAGTGGTTTCTCTTTAGTGAAGAGGGGAACCTTTTTCCGAAATTTTTTTTTTTTTTAAAGGAAAAAAAAAAAAGCATCTAGTCTACTCCACATCTCTCTCCGGCTCGTGATGCACTTGGGCCGCACAGCATTCGGCATCAACTGTCACTCAATTTCTGCTTTACTTGTCACTTGAGGGGGAGGGGGGGGGGGGGGGGGGGGTAATGTTAATGGTGAATTCCTTCTTTTTTGTTGTCTGTTTTTGTACATTTGGAAGGATTGTGAAATAAAATGGACGATAAAACAAACTGTTTTGTTTAAAGCACCAACTGTCATAATGTACTGTTATTTGTCATTTGCTGCACACAGGTCAGTCTTGTAAGCGGTACCTAATATTTTAAATAATGTTAACCTGGTTAATTTTAACCAAATTATTTATTCAAGTGCATATTTTGTTTACTTAGTGAAACAATCATTCTCAGGTGTACAACAGGCAAAGCTATCTAAAAGGCTAATGAGTTAAACAAGGAAAAAAACTTTTTATCAGCATCTTCAATGTGATTTACAGTAAATTCTGCCATTTCATTTTAATTGCATATGCCCGAAGATAGCTGGGATGGGCTCCAGCAGCCCGCGAAATGGATGGATACTTTCATAATTTCTCGTAAAGATGTTATTTGTACACTAGTATTTCATCAAATATTTACCTCTACAGTGTGTCCCACTACGACAATGTCCTTTTACATAACGTGAGACGGCATTTTAAGCACTGTCAGTAAAATACCTGAAATAGTTTATCTGTCGATTTTTTAAAAAAAAGTGAAGATTACGAAGAGTGGATTTTTTTAAAGTAGGAATAAAACGAGTTAAACCCCAGTTAAAACGTAGTTTACGCGTCTCCATCTAATTGGCTGTAAAATCAGCCAATCAGAAAAACGTGCGTCGTTACGTCATGGCGTCACGCGTACGTGGCCATCGCCACTCACACGACGTGGAAGTCACTGGCAGGTCCGCCGCCACAATCCCTCCCCCGAATATCGCACGCCTTCCCCTTTCCGGTCTGCCCACCCCAGTATAAAGCTACCGAGGCTGTGTGGGTCGCTTCCTTGGCCGCTTTGTCTTTTTTTTGTTGATGGTTAGACTCTGCGAGAGAAGGATGAAGTTCATCTTGGCTGCCACGGTCATCGTGGGCTCCGTGTTTTTTCTCGCCTTCCCCAGCGGCTCGTCGGCCGACGAGAGGAAGAAGGGACCCAAAGTAACCGCCAAGGTGAGTTGATTCGCTTGCCTAAAGACAAAGATCAGAATGCTACCGCGGAGCTAATGCTAACTGAGCTAATGCTAAGCGCTCGCTAGGCCACGTCATGCCCGAGCTCGCTGGTTAGCCTCCGGCGCTCCAATCTGATGTGTGCCATGCTAGGAGTGATAAAATCTAAATAATAAAATACAAACCCGCTGGCTAAACTTTTTGTTTGTTTTATTAGTGTTTGACACACAATTTCACCATGTTTGAGACATGGTTTTGTCATTAAAGGTTAGGGTTTTTGTTTTTCATAGTCTCATTTAAAAATGTTTTATTTATTTTTTGCTAATAGGTTAGCCAATGCTAGCAGTCACACACCACGAAGCTAAAAAAAAAGTATAAAACGTATCCCCTCCGAACCTACAGTCAGAAGGACCAATTTGGGGGATGTTTTGAGGTGACGCTCGGCCTGAGGTGATTGTTGTGCTGCTACGGGCTCACTTGCCTTCGTTGATGAAGTGTCAGACTAGCTGGAATTTAAAATGACAGTTGAACTTGGAATGTTCCGCGAATCGACAAAAAGGGAATTTATGTTGTTTAAAAAAAAAAAAAAAAAAGACCATAAAAATTTGCCCTTTTCCTTTCAATTTGTTTGCTGCCGGACCCACAGAATATTGTATTCTGTGACAATGTAAGCACCAAAAAAAAGATTGGATGCTCTTCTTACACCAGGAAAAAAAAAGACGGAAACATTTTTCCATCTGTATTAATCAGCAGTAGAACATAGGCTAGTTTCACCACAAACAATGGTTTTGCACCAAAAAGCAGACAAAACGACCCCAAAACAACTCAAGCAGAACAGTGACTTGGATGATTTATGAATTTTAAAAAAACGTTGTGTGTGTATGTGTGTGTGTGTGTGTGTGTATATATATATATATATATATATATAAATAAAACACTGTGAGCGACATTGGCTCGAGTTGAACATCAGTGGCTTGTTTACATGGTGTTCGTTATTCACTCCATGGCCTCCCTCATCTTTTCTCATGATCCGGGCACACACTTTCTACTACACGCTGAGAGACATTCTGTTTATACCCTACATATCCATATTAGTGGTTCTACAGTTAAATCTCCAACTGTGGGCAGTGCAAAGGGTAACAGAATGCCCTGCAACCGAAAAGGTCGCCAGTTCGTAGCCTTGCCTGAGCGCATGTAGTCGTCGTCGTCGTGTCTCTGGGCAAGATGTTTAACCCTATTAGCCTATGAATGAATGTGGTTTTAACAAAAGAGAATTAAGCATTGCATATTTAAACACCAACCGAACCATATTAATTTTGTCCCTTCTAGACAGAGCAGACGGTATCATTGACAGGCATGTATTCTTACTGCGCTAAAGACTAGCTAGAGGTTAATTAGTGACCTTCTCTGCCTCTTTATTGCTCTTAATTATGCTGAATGTCTTGCAGTAGACTTCAGTGCTTCCCGGTATCTTGTGGCACAACGTGGTACTACACTGAAGGCGGTGCACCTCGAAATTAGCCATTAGAATTTAGTTTTAAGTACCACTTTCACCTGACATAAATCGTAATAAGCCCTTAATGTACCTTCGTATAACAACTAATTGACGCCTCTACCCATCTGCAGTTGAGTCAAAATATCACCATGCCAAGGATTATGGGCCACCTGGAAAAAAATAAAAATAAATCACTTTAGACCCCGCCACTTGATTGCGGCAAATGGGGGTCCTGTCAGTTTTGAACCCTTAAAATTGTCTTCACTTTTCTGCCATCAGTAAATGTAACATGGTTCGTTTTTTTGTTTTGTTTTTTAACTTATCCTTGTGTGAATGCTAAGTAATTATACTAGTAATTAATTATAAGTTAATTATAACTTCTTCCTGACTACAGGTGTACTTTGATATGAAAATCGGAGACGATGAAGTGGGCCGGATCGTCATCGGGGTGTTCGGGAAGACCGTCCCCAAGACTGTTGAGAACTTTGTGGCCTTGGCAACAGGAGAGGTAATAAGGACTACTCAAAGTACTATGTGGGTTCAAATAGACCAGGGCGTCAACAACCTTTCTGAAAATAAGAGCTACTTCTCAGATACACATTAATGCGAAAGGCTACCGGTTTGAAACACACGGCCGGTTTTGTGTGTATTCTGTGGAAGCAGTAGAAATCTGTAGGCTTGTTGGTGCTTGCAGTCGGTAAGCCCAACGAATTTTCCCCTTGTCAAAAAGGTGGGCTATTTTGGGACGTTTTCGGGTGCTGCCAAATGACACAAAAAGATTTGTTTACTATGAGAATGTTTCATCCGGAAGTATGCGTTGAAACGTTCTATACAACGTGAATGTTTTATTATTATGTTTGGTCACCGGCGTTCTGTTGACGCTTGCAGAAAGGCTTTGGCTACAAGGGCAGCAAGTTCCATCGTGTCATCAAACAGTTCATGATCCAGGGAGGAGACTTCACCAAGGGAGATGGAACCGGAGGTACCGGGAGCAGCCTCCATATTAGAACTAATAACTGTAATAATAATAACTGTGCGTGCTAGTGATGCCGTGCGTTTTATTCTGTGAAGGAAAGAGTATTTACGGCGACCGCTTCCCCGACGAGAACTTCAAGCTGAAGCACTACACCCCTGGCTGGCTCAGCATGGCCAACGCCGGCAAAGACACCAACGGCTCACAGTTCTTCATCACCACTGTCACGACCACCTGGCTGGATGGCAAACACGTGGTCTTCGGGAAAGTCCTGGAGGGAATGGTGAGCTTTTCCCTCTGAAAAATATGTTTGCGTACGTTTTCTTGTCATCCGGGTCATGGTAATCGTTGTATATTGAAGACATTTCCCCTTTGATGCAAAAGGCTTCTTCAGTTGTCAATTTCCGTTGTGGAGTCCTTCTATTTATAAGTTTACCCACCGACGCTGCTGCGGGTCAAACTGGACCCGAGTCTACTAAAATGGATTTTAGATTTGCCAGGGTTAAATCAAGAGGAATGGTGGGAATCTTGAAACTGCACATGCCATATATATGTGTGGGACAGTGGTTGCAGTGTTTAAGAGGGCGCTTGAAACAGTCGGGAGAACTTTCTGTGTTCCCACCACATTTGGTACCGGTTCCCACAGAAACATCCAGCTGTTGGTCTTCAAAGGGTCGTACGCCAAAATTATCATGGCTGTTATTTTATTCAGGCCTTGGGTCTCAATAGTGTGTAGTTAGCCACAACATCACGAGTGTTTATGTGGCTAAAGGTGCAGACAGGTATTTTTTTCCATTCAGTTTTCATTGAAATCATTTTGATTGAACACTTCTGGCAAACTATTTACATGTGATGTGATCTATTCCGATCCAGTTTATACATGTGCACTACATTTCATTGGAACAGCCGTTTTACAGACATGATATGCGTCAGTCAATGTAAACATCACGTGACGAATTAAGATGGTCAGTTGTCTATTTAGCACAGTAGTCGTGATTGTTTTTACACTTTTATGAAAAATACTCTGTCACAGACCAGCTGTTTGGAAGCCGCCATATTTTCAAGTGAATAAGCCAATACGTCACTACGCGTTTACATCAAGACGTAGCATACACGGGCAGAACGCAGGCCGACTATTCAGACTGAACCGTTAATGTGACTTTTGATCGGTTTTGGGACAAGGAATATTCTACCCCCTGTGAAACCAAATGCAATTCCATTCGGTTTCAGCCTGTTTATTCCGATTACAGTTGTTTTATATGGTTTATTCGGTTTGAGCTTCGTACCCGATACTAATCGTAAAACAAGGGTCGATGTAAACTCGGCTATTTGATTATAGATGTTTTAATCCAAAAACGATTGTTGAAATCACAAAAATTTACTTGCCCTTTTCTGTAAGGCATTGGTACTGGATTAATAAACAATTTGTTAATGTCAGACAGGCTATTAATACATTTTGAAAAGATCTGCAGTTCATAATTTGATATAGCAATTATTTTGAGATGGAATACAATGTGCCCGTGACCCTTGTTAGGATAAGCGGTACAGAAAATTGATGGATGGATATAATGTTTGTAAAGTAAATGGAACTTTGTTTGTTTGTTGTTTTTTTAGAACGTCCTAATTTTTGCTTTTACATGTAAATGTGTTACATACAACACTGTTGTTGTTGTCGTTTAGGAAGTGGTGCATAAGATCGAGAACACAAAGACGGACAGTCGCGATAAGCCCCTCCAAGACGTGGTCATCTACGACTGCGGCATGATCAAAGTAGACGAGCCGTTCGCCGTAGCCAGGGAATGAGCAGAACTGTGTGTGTGTGTGGGGGTGGGGGTCGGAATGTTCATCGTGCAGGCCACTGCATGTCCAGTCTGGAAGGAGAAGCTTGAAAAGAGTGGCGCCCGGCGGTGGTCAGAAAGCAACAAAGGCGTGTCGATATCTATGACGACACTCTGGCTCCATCAAGCATTCCAAGGTGCTTCAATGGTCTTTTTCTTCTTCTTCTTTTTTTTTTTTTTTTTTTTTTATAATTATTAAAAAAAAAAAAGGTTCCTTGAAATAAAGCTTCCAGGTTTTGTTAAATTCTTTTTGGGGGACATTTTTACTTATTGTACATTTCACTTTATAATACGAATCCTTTAGTCATCCGCAGATGGTAAGTGAAACGTGCAGAAATTTAAGTGTAATTCTCCCTTTGAGGTACAAGGGGGCAGCATTGTGCTGTGAATGGTTTTCTTTTGACCGCCAGCTAATGGAGCCATCCACGTTCCAATGTCCTGTATCTATTTAACCAACATCAGTCTTTGGTCTCGCTACAATTCTGCCCAGCAACAACATTTCTCAGCACGCACACACCACATTTGCACTAGGAATTGTAATTTGTCGTTCTCATTTTACATAAGCATGTTTGTGATGCTTTTCCATGACAGCTTAGGCCACTAAAGTACTTCAGTGTGCTTGTTTGGCCCTCTCAAAGCACCCACTAGGGGGCGGAGAGCTAGCGTACAACTCGAATTCCAATTAAGTTGGGACGTTGTGTTAAACAAAAACGGAATGCAATGATTTGCAAATCATGTTCAACCTCTATTTAATTGAATACACTACACAGACAAGACATGTAATTTTTAAACTGTTAAACTTTGTTTTTTAGCAAATAATCATTAACTTAGAATTTTATGGCTGCAACATGTTCCAAAAAAGCTGGGACAGGGTCATGTTTACCACTTACATCACATTTTCTTTTAACAACATTTAATAAATGTTTGGGAACTGAGGACACTAATTGTTGAAGCTTTGTAGGTGGAATTATTTCCCATTCTTGCTTGATGTACAGCTTCACAGTCCGGTGTCTCTGTTGTCGTATTTTATGCTTCATAATGCGCCACACATTTTCAATGGGAGACAGGTCTGGACTGCAGGCAGGCCAGTCTAGTACCCGCACTCTCTTACTATGCTGAAATAAGCAGGGGCGTCCACGAAAAAGACGTTGCTTGGATGGCAGCATATGTTTCTCCAAAACCTGTATGTACCTTTCAGCATTAATGGTGCCTTCACAGATGTGTAAGTTACCCATGCCATTGGCACTAACACAGCCCCATACCATCACTGATGCTGGCTTCTGAACTTTGTGTCCATAACAGTCCAGATGGTTCTTTTCCTCTTTGGCCCGGAGGACACGACGTCCACCATTTCCAAAAACAATTTGAAATGTGGACTCGTCGGATCACAGAACACTTTTCCACTTTGCATCAGTCTATCTTAGATGAGCTCGGGCCCAGACAAGCCGGCGGCGTTTCTGGGTGTTGTTGATAAATGACTTTTGCTTTGCATAGTAGAGTTTCAAGTTGCACTTACGGATGTAGCCCCAAACTGTATTTACTGACATTGGTTTTCTGAAGTGTTCCTAAGCCCATGTGGTGATATCATTTACTCATCGATGTTGGTTTTTGATGCAGTGCCGCCTGAGGGATCGAAGGTCACGGGCATTAAATGTTGGTTTTCGGCCTTGCCGCTTAAATGCAGTGATTTCTCCAGATTCTCTGAACCTTTTGATGATGATATGGACCGTATATGATGAAATCCCTAAATTCCTTGCAATTGTACGTTGAGGAACATTGTCCTTAAACTTTTCGAGTATTTTCTCACGCACTTGTTCACAAAGAGGTGAACCTCGCCCCATCTTTGCTTGTGAATGGCTGAGCAATTCAGGGAAGCTCCTTTTCTACCCAATCATGGCACACACTTGTTCCCAATTAGCCTGTTCACCTGTGGGATGTTCCAAACAGGTGTTTGATGAGAGTTCCTCAACTTTCTCAGTCTTTTTTGCCACCTGTCCCAGATTTTTTGGAATGTGTTCCAGCCTTCAAATACTAAGTTAATGATTATTTGCTATAAACAATAAACTTTGTCAGTTTGAACATTAAATATATTGTCTTTGTAGTGTATTCAATTAAAAATAGGTTGAACATGATTCGCCAATCATTGTATTCTGTTTTTTTATTTTTGTTTAACACAATGTCCCAATTTCATTGGAATTGGGGTTGTACTTATATTTCATCTTTCAAGTGTTTGCCACACCTTCCTGTCTTTGTCACATCTTCCTGACGCTCCCAATGCAGTGTGTTGGAACAAACTCTTTGGAGACAAGTCCCAGCCTGGCCCTTGCATGCTGCTTTTGGTAGATTGGTGCGTAATATCGTTATTAATATTGAGGTCCACGTGATAAGGAGGGGAAGAAAGCGGCGTTGCATGTGCCTTCATGTAAGCAAGCAAAAGAGGCTCAAGCAGTGTGGACAGCTGCATTGTAGTAGTAATATTGACAGTTTCAAATATTTTGACTGGCTCTTGTAGTTGAAATCTACTTTGAATATCAATTAAAGTGTTTATATAATTGGACAATTTTCATTTTTTCAAATCATTTTAAAAAATGTGTATATCTAGCGCACGTGTCAAACTAGGCTCAAAGGACCAAATCAGGTCTGCCACATAATTTTATATATCCCACGAAAGCAAATAGTGTTATCCTCATGATTTTGCGAAGAGGATTTATTCATTTTTTGGCAGACGATTTGTACTTAAATCAAAATTTTTATTAACTTTTCAAAAATTATTACAGGATATAGATTTTTTTTACCACCCAATCATTTCATAACAACTGAGCAGTAGTAAATATTAAAGTAATACTCCTATTTATAAATTCAATATCTGCTTGCTGCTATTTTCTGACTTCTGATGACAAATGTGTTCGAAACAATTAGATGCACCGATACTGATACAAGTATCAGTGCCAATACTGTTAAAATGTACACCAAAAAAATGCTCCGCTACTGACACGCTGATACCACTTCACCAGCCTGGGAGGTGGAGTAGGAACCACGGCGACCATGTGGAGACACTTTAAGATAAACATGGATGATAACTCTTTGTTAGCCGACTCCACAAACTGTGCTCTACAAAATGGATGATGAATTCCACGTAGGCAGCGATTGAGGGCAATCACCACGGTTCTCGATCCCCGTCATGCTTCTTCGCTCTGCTAGCCGCGGGCCTGTCACAAAGCCTCTACAACGCATCGCGTCGAGTAAAGAGGTAAGCAATGGTGTGATAACATCACTTCAGTTGTCCTGTCACAGTTTTATTTTAGAACATGTCATATTGGGAAGAATTAGTGGATTTTTTTTCGCACAGTTGATGTGTGAAAATTTCCCGTCATGCCACTCCCACTTGAAGATTGGTGTCAAACTCAACATAAGACATTTCCATCTGTGTCTAACCTAAACGTCTGCTAGCATAATGCTTACATACAATGGGACATGCCATAGAGGGGCTAACGAATAGCATCGGTGTTGCAATGTTATAACTCCAAGCAATGGCTATTTGAACACAGATGGTGCAACAACACATTCAAACAGATATAACAATATCCACGTGCATATATTTAACCCTGGCAACAAATGAGTCATATTATTGCAGCTTACTGAGCGGTTGTGACCGTTGCCTTCGTCTCCATCTACATAAGACATGAGATCAGCTTCCACAACTGTTTGGGCCTGTTTCAAATCATGCCCTTTAGTGTACAAATTGCTGCCATCAATAATGCAATTGGCCTGAATTATTATGATGGCTTTCCAGTTTCAGAGCAAACCCATTCTATCGTGTCAGGAAGTGTGCAGCTGTGTTTTGCCCAGATCCAGTCAGGCATCCAGTGACTCACCAGGACGGGCAAAAAATATGGAAAGAATTTCCTGGAATCTTTAAAGCCTCTCTTGTTTGGACTGTGGCGATTGGGGGGATTGTGTGCTGAAACAGTGTTGTTGTTCACCTAGTGGCCTGCGCCGCACAGGCCGGACATATCTGACATAGCTGTGCACGCGAGGCTTTGTCACGTAGATTAAACGAGCATTGCAGAGAATCACCGCAAACAAAGAATGCCAACGCATCCTGGCACGCTAACCCCCTCGCCGAATCAAACTGTCGTTTACACTGAGTGACACAACCTGTTTTTTGTTTGTTTGTTTGTTTGTTTGTTTTCTTTATGCACCACAACAATGTACAAAGGGATATTAGGCCACTGAAATAATGAAAAAAATTAAAAAATAAAACATGGAATTACACGAGTAAAGTCTGGTATATTTTTCAAATAGTCATATTTTGTTAGGAAAAAAATGATATGAGAATAAAGAGAAAATATATCATTTTTGGGTGAAAAACTATTATTTTAATAATTAGTTTTATTATTTTATATACTTTTCCTCAAAAATACACTTTTTCTCTGAAATACAGAATATAATTTTTAAATGGATAATAACCATTTTTGTTCTTGAAAATAAACTTTTTCTGGAAAGTATAAACAGTTTGTTGAAAATATACACCTTTCTCTTTTCCACTTGCTTTGTCAAATGATTATTTTTTTCTTAGACATGCCTTTTTTTCCAGAAATATCCATCTTTTTTCTCAAAAACATACTTTTTCCTCATTGTTTATATTTTTTCTTTAATATCAGACTTTCTTGAAAATGACCTTTTTCTCCCTTAAAAGGTAGAAACTTATTCCTGAAAACAATATCTAACTTTTTTTAAAATAAAATGCTTCTTTTTTCCAGAAATATATTTCTGGAAATGTAATTTTTTTTCCTAACAGATATGCTTTTTTCCTCCTAGATTATTTTTTTTTAATATAAAATGCATACCTTTTTTTCCCAGGAACTATACAGACTGTTTTCTAGAAATGTACAAGTTTTTCTAGAAATTTTTATTTGTGTTGAAAAATCTAATTTTCAAAATATTATTTTAGATCGTGTTCTATCAGAAAATATACATATTTTTCCCCCTAGGAAATATACAACTTGATTCTAGAAAATACCATTTTTAAACGTACAATTTTTTTTCTAGAAAATACAAGGCTTTCGTGTAAAGGTTTTTTTCTTAGAAGTTTTAATTCATTTTACATGATTACATCTTTATCTCACAATGTAATTATTTTAATTTCTTGTTGGTGTGTGGTATGTAACAATCAAGATGTGATTAGAGTAGACGTTACGCTTTAATTCAAGAACTTTGACCATAATATGTTGTTTCCTATTTTGTGTAGAGTACCTCAATTTGCAGGGGCTCTAAAGGACAAGCTCAAGATCCAAAGCATACCACATCACGTGACAAACGTACAAGTATGCAAGATTGCAGTGGACCTGCTGCTTATTGTGTGAATAAAAATAGTGAAAAAAGAAGAAGCAGAAATCCATACAAAAAGCAAACAAGAAAGTGAAGTTGAGATAACGGAACAAGACACAAATGCTGACTGCGTCGTCACAAAAGCGAAAATAATCCCCCCAAATTGTAATAAATATCAATACAATTGATCGTTTTTAAAGAATAAACATCTATTGAGAAACTTCAACTGGAAAGGCCAATTAACAGCTTACAGAAAGCAATTGGCCTCTTTTTTTGTTCACTATCCACCAAACTGCACTCGTCGTGCACTTCACTGCCAACATGAAGCGCTTGTTCGTGACTCAAATCTTTGCTCGCAAGTCAAGACACACACGCACACAAAAAAATCGTCTGAATGGCTCATATCTCCAAAAAATGTTAAAGAATGCTAAAATCATCATTGCGGAAATGTACCGTTTCCGCAGTCGTTCTATTTTGGTCAAATGACATGAAAAGTTTTGTTTACCAAGACAATGGTTGAGCTTTTGCCACACGGAAGTAGATGTGAGCTCTATATTATGAAGTGTCTTATCTAGAAGTATGATAACACATCGTGCAGATTTGATGTGTTGTATTAGCGTTAAGTAGCATCGCAAAGTTGTTAAAAGTCACGTCTGGAGTTCCAAGAAAGCGTTTGGTCACGTCCACAAAGATAAGCAAAGACAAACAGTCGAAGGGGAAACGGCCTGACAAGAGAATATAAATATACAATACTCGGGGCGTAGCGGCGTGGGAAAGGTCAGCGTGGGAACTGGGCCTTGTTGTTTTGTCAATGACTTTGGACAAGAGCGTCCTACTCCAAAGACTACCACGACGGCCGCGCCGCTTCGTCATTGTTCTCCCGTTTCCTCCCGCCTGGCTTCGCGGACTCCTTCGCCGGGCACTCGGTTGGACGTTTCCCACGATCTCCGGGCCTTCCTGCGCGCCGCTTAGCGTTAGCGGCGGCTAATTTAGGTTCGCTCCTGCTGGGCTCGGCCATTGTCTCGCGTGGGAACCGGGGAGTCTTTTCTCACACGCTCGCGTGGAGGTCGAGGTTAGGAGTTTCCATGGAAAGGCTGGAAAGTCAGACCACTTCCGCTGTGAAACGCGTTTTACACCAGTTTTTTTCGACTTGGAAGGCTAAATCCTAAATCCCTGTGTGATGTGTGTGGTAACGTTGATGTAAAAAGTCTACACACCCCTGTTCAAATGCCAGGTTTTTTTTTTTGTCATATGAGAAAAAACTGAGGAACTTGAAACTGTTCCTACCATTGATAAAAATAAAATAGGGGGAGTAAAAATAAACTACTGAGAGGGCTCGGGTTTGTAACGTGGATGTGCTAACCACAAGTATACTATGCCGCGAACCTTTAGAAACATTCACGGTGTGCAATTCGGTGCACTCACAGGCCAGCAGCAGTAATGGCTTGGACTTGAATAATTAAATAACATGACTTCACTTTTTCATTTTTTTTCCCTTGTGTAATCTAATGTCTAAATCATCCACTGTATCTCAATAGATTGCTTTGAAGCACACGATCAGACATGGATAACGCTGCAATCGGTCTCGCTGTTTGGCAAGCTTACATCACCCCCTCCCCTCTTGTCCTTCAGGTGTACCTTAATAAATCGAATCCCACGAGGACAACGCTTGTCGGCTTTATCAAAGCGGCCCGCCTGATCTGCTAATTGGTGTAGTTTCCTGCATTTTTTTAAATCTCCGTAACTTTTTTTTTTTTTAAATAATAAAAGCTGTGCTGCATTTGTGTGTGCGTGTCATTGTGAAACACAACTGCACTCAAGTATGCTGACGAGGGGGTTGTGCAAGTGTATGTATTTTTGTTGTCGCCCCCAAACATGAAGCGATCGTGTAAGACACGTCCACAAACACCAAATACCTGTCAGTGCCTTTAATAATAATGTTTAAGATGTTGCATAGGGAAGTACACCTATATTTATTTCTGCAGTGGTGGGAAGTAACCAAGTACAAATACTTCGTTACCGTACCTCTGGAAAAAAAAAAAAATCCAGTGGTGTCTTGATATTCCAGTTGAATTTGTTCTGTGACCACACTTGTATCTCAAAACAGTCATATCTGAAAATCATCTTTCCCCTTTGAAATGAATGCAAGTGCCATTAATCCGTTCCAGGCTTCCCCCCAAAAAATCCAACAAAATGTGTTATGGTATTTATTTCAACGTGGAAAAATATCATTCCATAATATTGTAGTTCATGAAAACATAGTAATGACATACGGTCATTAAAAAAAGAATTCAATAGGTTTGTCAAGCTGCATCAATTAAATGGCCATTGTGGTGCGCTTTCTCTCCAACAGCAGACAGATATACTGTTCATCCGCACGGCACTAATATTAGTCGTCCTCCACAGAGGATAAAGAATATATGACTGTGAGTACTGTTGTACTGATATTGTCCTTCAACTGGAAGGAAACCAATGTCAAGTGATGGTGGCCGGATGTTGTTGAAGTTTGCAATCGCCATCTAGTGGCGGGGCTCTGAAGTGCAGTCGTATCTCAAATTTGACTCGTATCTCAAGGCAAAAACATCGCTCAAGCGACGGATCGAATGTCAAGGCACTCGAATCGTGTATCTCAAGGCGCTACTGGTGGACATTAGTGATATCGTTAGCCAAGAAGCCAAATCCTTGCCCTAAGTGGATTTTTAAGGTTTTCAGAAAACAAGGAAAAACACAACAAATTCAACAAACAAGAAAGGTCCAGTTGCCTCAATTCAAACTTTGTTTGTGGATTAGCATGGCCTAAATGATTACTTTGTCAAAACAGGCTTGTTAATTCTTTTATCTGTTCCTCGGGTAAGCTTTGCTGCCCCTGCAGCATGGAATACCCCGCTGACTAAACTAAAATTCTCTGAAGTTATTCCAATTGGAGTTTTCCATTGTGTCCTGGGGGACTGTGAGACCACTGAACAGTGCTTGTGTTCTAAATTTTAAGTTGTTGTTCGCTTAAGCGCTTCTCATTGAAAAACACAATTGCACGGCAATCATGGTACATTGTTACTGTTCTTATTGACGTGCTGCTGACCTCTTGGCCATGTCGCCCCATGAACGAGATCCTGATCTCAACGGGTTTTTATCTGGTTAAATAAAGGCTAAAAAGAAAATTCATCCAGAAAAAGTAATACAATACAATACATAAACGTTCCAATTTTATATTTCCTTTGGGCACTTATAGCAAATAGAGAATATAGCAAAGTTTTTTAATATGAACCTTTACCAAACGTTTTAGATGTCACTTGGCGGTAAATAAAGAGCTTAATAATGGCATTTCTTTCCAAAAAAATAATACACACCCCAACGGTTGGAGGACAAGGAAATATTGCAGGAAATCGAAACTATTGTCACAGTGACAATTTCTAACTTTAACTCAACTGCGACGGGTGCTGCAGCACACCTTTCAGTTCCATATTGACAAGAAGTTTTATAAATGTTAAATTGTTCTACCAAACAGTTGAGCTGGCATCAATGGTCCCTAAAACTGATCACAGTGGTGCCTTGAGATACGATTTTAATACATTCTGTGACCATGCTCGTAACTCAAATCGCACACATGTCAAATCATCTTTCCCCATTGTTATGAATGAAAATGCTGTTAATCCATTTCAGCCTCCCCCAAAAAATAAATAATTTGTAATGTGTTTTTTTTTTTGTTTTTTTTTAATCAGTTTATTTGAAAGGGGACAATGCAATTTCATAAAACACATGAAATACACATGGTTAAAAAAGCCAGAATTAGCCAGAAGGCTAGTTTTCATCTGTAGTCCCCTGGCCATGATGTAAAAAAGCAGTAAAATACATCTACAAGACAATATAAAACAGGATACATAAAGACTTACTATACTATTAAGAGAGAATAAAACCACAAATCATTTGATCATAACAAAAAAAAAAAAAAAAAAAAACATAACATACTTGTCTTCATAACATACTTTCAATAAGAAAACTAGCACTGTGTCATATTGTACTTTATAAAAACATTCAGTAATAAGATAATTAAATAGAATGTAAAGAATTAAAGTTTGTGCATTGTCTGCCTACGTTTTGATGAATTGTTTGTGTTGAAATATCCGTTGCTTAAAGGATTATAACATTGCTACTATCGATGCTATTTGTTAGCCCATCAATGGCATTTTGTATGCAAATTGTGTGGTTGTTATAATATACATGTAATTCTCTTTGTTTTATGTTTAATTTGACAGTAAACTTCAACTGAAAGTTGCAATAAAAACTGAAGCCTTGTTTTGAAGAATTTTTCACTTTGTGCCAAACTGCTGCTTGTTGTGAAGTGAATTGACTGCCATTATACAGCACTCGTATCTCGAATTTTTGTTCATAAGTCAAAGGAAAAACTCATCCGAACGGCGACTCGTATCACGCAAAAACTCGTTAAGTTGGGTCACTCATATTAAGGGACCACTGTATTTGCTTTCATAATGTAGTCTACTGATGGCCGAGCAGGTAGTTAAAGGGTTAAGTACAGCGTGTGAGTACTTTTGCCACCTGGGACCTTTCTGGAAGGTTCAGCGTGTCCCTGCTAGGAATGGGACTCATATAAGACAACAGAAAAAGTGCTGAAGGGCGACACGATTTGGGAAAGAGCAAGTCTGTTGCCCCTCCTGCTTATTAAATAGAATAGACAGGACGCTAACAAATTAGCCGCCCATATTTCCCCTCCCATGTGACCTTGGATAATCTCGTATTCGCACATGAGCCGAGCGCTAACAATGGTTTTGCAGCCCCTAAAGCTGATCCACCACTATCTGGCAGGCTCAACATGTTGGCCTCAATATCACAGAAACTCCAAATTGATTGTTAACAGTTTCCAGAGTGCCTCACCGTTTATTTTGTTCCCTCGTGCTTTGAGCTTGTCACGAGAAAACACCAATCCAGTGTCATGTTAATGACCAAAATCCAGCACAAATTAGAGCACTGGAGCAACCTTTTCTACAAATAGTGATTCGGGCCTCTGTGTTGTTTACAGGCAATCTTTGTGTAACTGGATTGGGGGAGGGGTGTGTGTGTGGGAGGGGGGCGGGGGGGGGGGCAATATAAACTAGGTCTGTTTTTACACCACTCGCCAGCATTCATGTGGAAATTCAACAGTGAGATGAAGCGTGTCACAGGCCACAACATTAAGAGCACCTGTGCCATCTAACGACATTTAATAAAGCGGGACCTCATCAAACCATTTTCACTCTAATCTTGTAAACACTCCTATTTGTTCGCCACTATGTGACTGGTTCTTCGAGTAGTTTTACAGTATGTTATTCATTATTTGCCTAAGGGGATAGAGACCAACAGTTTTGGTTAAGGGTTAGGTCCATAACGGGGGATAGGTTCCCTAAAAAAAATACTCTGTGAATACACAAATGTGGAACCGCGACTATTGGGGGGTTCACTGTAGTTTTGCGACACATGAGCTGTCACTCGTCCGATTTATTTATTTATTTATTTTTGGTCTTGAGTGGCGAGCAAAAATTTGAGTTACAAGCGCTAGCTGTGGTGAACTTCACAACAAGCTGCTGATTGTATACAATCTTCAAAAAAGTCCAAGTGCTTGTTACAAGCTGTTTATTGCCATTCTCAGTTGAAGTAAAATTAAACATAAAATACAGTGGGTACGGAAAGTATTCAGACCTCCTTAAAATTTGTACTCTTTGTAAAGCCAGCCATTTGCTAAAATCATTTAAGTTAATTGTTATTCCTCAATGTACACTCTGCCATTCGTCCTTGCATAGCCTTTCCAGTTTTGTCAAGTTGGATGGTGTATGATGGTGGACAGCCATTTTCAGGTCTCCCCAGAGATGCTCAATTGGGTTTAAGTCAGGGCTGTGGCTGGGCCATTCAAAAACAGTCACGGAGTTGTTCTGAAGCCACTCCTTCGTTATTTTAGCTTTGTGTTTAGGGTCATTATCTTTTGTGAAGGTGAATCTTCGGCCCAGTCTGAAGTTCTGAGCACTGTGGAGAAGATTTTCGTCCAGGATATCCCTGTACTTGGCTGCATTCACCTTTTCTTCGATTGCAACCAGTCATCCTGTCCCTGCAGCTGGAAAACACCCCCACAGCATGATGCTGCCACCACCATGCTTTATATAATATATACTGTAGTTGTAAATCTTTAAACAACTGATATTTGAACACAAATGGTAGCGACACATGCAGACAGAGCATACGACAATACTCACAGGTATATACTCTTTATCCGCTGCGAAAAAAAGACTAATATTACTGCAGCTTATTTGCAACGGACTTTTTCTGTTTCATCATCAAATCTACGTGTAGTACTGTAATTTCTCATGTATAATGCGCATCCCCCCCCCTCCCCCAAATTGTCAAAAGTCAATAGTGCGCATTATAGATAGGTATAGGGGTAAATGGGGGGGGGGGGGGGGAATCACATTTTATAAATGTATGCCGCCATCTAGTGGTTATGAAAAAGCTGTACACATTCATTCCAAAATGCCACCGCCACCTAGTGGTTATAAAAAAGTGTAGCCTACACTTTCATTCCAATATGACAGGGTACGTATGACTGCATATACGTACAGTTGTGCTCATAGGTTTACATAAACTGGCAGAATTTGTGAAATATTTTTTTTAACTATGACTGACGACTGAACAACAACCATCATTAATTGATTTTGTGTTATGTTTTGTTTAATGATAATGCTTTTCTGAAATGCTTGACCGTTTAATTTGAAACCCATCTTACAAATTCTGCCTGGGTAATCAAACATGACCACAACTGTGTGTTTTCTAATTTACTAAATAAAAGTAGGGCTGTGAATTTCAAAATAAGAGCTAGTAAATTAAAAAAAGGATTTCGTGTTCAAATAAAGTGCTTAACTTCAGAATAATTCTTTGAAAAAAAAAAGCTAACAAAATACAGATAACGCTACATGTTTTGATCATATTGGTAGATGCAAAATCATACATTGTAAAAATGCATTATACATAGGTAGAAGGGTTTTCCAAAATTTTGAGGTCAACTTTGGGGGTGCGTATTATACACGTGTGCGCATTATACACAAGAAATTGCGGTTAATTATGTTTTGTACTTCCTCCTGGTGGCCAAGGAGTGCACATCAAAAAGCGGCCCAGTGATTGAAAGCATGAAATCATGATGCACAAACTGTTCTATTCTTTGCATTCTATTTTGTTATGTTACTACTGAGTGCTTTTTATAAAATACTGTACAGTGCTATATTTCTTATTAAAAACACTTTTTTTAAAATGTTGGGATTTGGGGGGGACTGGAAGAGATTAATGGAATTTGATTTGCCTTGATTTCAATAGGGAAAGATGATTTGAGACACGAGTGTTTTGGGTGAAAAGCATGGTCTCGTAACAGATTAATCTGAAACGTCATTGCAAGACTGTAGTTTTAAAATTAAAACAAAACAAAATGTAGCATCCGGGAACACATCCATCAGCTGATCAGTGGATATCTTTTCTTATCTTCTCTTTCTTTATCTAAGCCACGGGAGGTTTCCTAGCTCTTCCGTCACGATCTCATTGATATTCCTCAGTGACCTTCAACCCCCGCCCGCCATGATTGCCATCACCAGCCAGCTAAGTCAGGCAAGAAGCACTGGCATAACTACTGTGCCAGGATCAAGTAGCTGGGGCTGTTATCTTGTTACCGATCGGATAAACTGTTTGGCATGGGGACTCTTTTGCCATTCCACCTTACATAACGTTCGGTTGTTTGGGCCTGTTGGACAATTTTTGAAGGGATCTCTCGACTCTTGAGCTAAAAACAGATGATGTTCTCTCTTTCGGGAAGTTTAACGGTCCCATGATATAAAATTTCTGATGGAAACAATATGATGGCCAAACTCTGTTCAACGCCTGTTGCCCTAAAAGTGTAAGTTGCTAAACAAAAATAGTCGAGGGTCTCGAGGTGCGCCACCTTATTAGCCGGTAAACTAATCCTGGCACACAAAGATTTAGGGCGTAAAAAAGCTGTAGAAATGTAGGCCAAGCCCTCGGGGCAAGGCAAACTCACAGTACTGGTACTCACTGTATAGCATGCTATGTATGCACACACACACAAACGCACACACACACGCACAAAATGTTAAAAGCAATTTAACAGTTCTTTGCACTGCGAGAAGTTGAATCTAAAAATTAAAGCAGAGGCTTCATCTTAATTTCCCTCATGGCATTACCGCACAATATTTAGAGTTCTAAAATTCTCATCTGATGGCTTAAAAAAAAGAAAGATGTTTGGGAGCTTTATCGGGGAAGGGACCATTTGTACAAAATAGAATTAATACAGATCCGTATTCAGAGGTGATTTTTTTTTTAAAGTGTGTTTTTAAAAAAAAACATTCAAAAATATTGAAATTCAAACATAAAATTAAAAATGTCCAAAGAAATTCAAAATTATATCCAGCCAGTGATTTATGATTTGCAAAGTTCTGTAAATGTAAAAAAAGCAAATGAATTAAAACAAAACTCACACTGAAATAATGAATACAAATCAATAAAATTTTTGAAAACCAAATATGATCAAAATATATTAAGAAATATTTTAACAATGATTTTAAAAAATTACATGAAAACATTTAACAAATAATTTTAAGAATATTTAAATTTAAACAGTGCAATTAAAAACACAAACAACATTAAACAATACAACAATTTTACATTATATATACAGTGTATATATATATTTGAAATGTCTTTAAATTATTAATTAATTTCTTTAAATTATTAATTTTTTTTAAATAATACAAAATTCAGTCGTGTGGTCTAACGGAATAGAATTATATGATTAACGTGGTTAGCCCATTTGCCTCACAGTACTGAATTTGAGGATACGAATCCGGGCTGTGGCATTCCTTTGTGGAGTTTGCGTGTTCTCTCCATGCTTGTGTGGGTTTTCTCTGGGTACTCTGGCTTCCTGCCACATTCCAAAAAATAAAATAAAAACCCCACGGCCCAAATCAGGATAAGCGCGATAGAAAATGGGTAGATGGATAATAAATTAAATACAATAGTGCAATTCTTTCCAAAAACACATGCACAATTCTTTGTTATGTCTGAAATAAGGTAAAATTTCCTCGTGTTCCAATAAGCCACATAATGGAATAATATCAGACTGTCAATGCTGATACATAGAACTATAAGCCTGGCAAAATCATCTTCATGCGTCGTATATCCTGGATGACGCTGGTGATGAAGTGCCTTTTGCTACACTGCATGTTGGCTCGCTATGATGCCAAAGGCTGCATTGAGCCTACTGTATACATGAGATGGTGTCAGTGCCATCTGACCTTGTCTGCATGTCGCCTGTGTACTTGGCAGCATGTGGGCCGCTGACCCGAGTGGCAAAGTGTGGCCACTTGTTGCTGAAATACTCTCACCTTATCCAATGACAACAACAACTGTGGCGCAGTCTCAAGGCAGACATTTTATAATGCACACACTTAAATAATAACGTGTATATGTATTATTATATATATATTTTTTTACAATATATTACAAGTCACTGATGGTGTAGTGGTGCACTTACCTGACTTTGGTGCGGGCAGAGTGGGATCAGTTCCCACTCAGTGACGGTTTGAATGTGCTGTGCGACTGACTGGCGACTAGTTCAGGGTGTAGTCCGCCTTTTGCCCGAAGTCAGCTGGGACCCTAACCAGGATAAGCGGTGTTGACAATGACAATATATTACATACATGTTTGAGGTTTTATTTTTATGTTTTTATTGTATTAAATATAGTAATTGGTTTATTGATATGAATCGTAAATTATATAATAAAAATAAAAATGAGAAAGATTTTTTATTGTATTACTGTAATATAAAAAATTGAATTAATTATTAATACAATAAAAAATGGGAATGCTTTTTATGTTTTGTTAAAATACTTATATATACATATTTTACACACATTCGTTTCACCATTTTTATTAAAAAATAAATAATTAGTAAATTGTAATTAGTACGTTCTAATTACATTCAATATTAATAGAATAAAAATGCGAATAGTTGTTATTGAAATAAACGATTTTACATAAAAAAACTTTTAGCTCCTCTAATGACTTGCTGCAGTATATACATTTTTAAGAATCACACGAACCCTTTTAATTTACAAAAATGTATTTTTAAAAAAGCAATAATATTTAATTATTAAAACGTAAAAACATACTTTTTATTTTCTTGTTTACAGTTTCGAGCCTTTTGTTTCCACAGCATGAAGGGGTCAGGAGAGGCGGGGTCGCCCACAATGCACCGCGGCGGTTGCTCCTTATAAATACCGCGACTTGCTAGTTGTGGCTAGCAGTTTGCTGTTTGCTGTCTGAAGGTGATAACTTCACTTCTGCTTTGAGCAACGTAAACTCAAAACAGCACGCCAAAACTCTTTGGAGCTCCGCTCTCGACTCGCCGGACGCTGAGCTTTTATGCATAACTTTTTAGTTCCACATAAAAGATTTTTTTTTTTTAAAACAAGGACCGTAAAAAAAAGCTGTCGTCGAGGCTGTCATGTTGAACACCGACGAAAGGTAGGAAATGACTCGTGCTCATAATGCTACGAAGAAGGTGTTTCAAGTTCACTATTTTTTTCCCCACTTTTTGTCACTTGGGAGGCTTTTTCTTACCTATTGCCCAACTCAACTTTATGACAAGTCCACTCTTATAATACAAACATGTAATGCTAAGAAAAAAAAACACAACTGACGACAAAGGTGCCGTGTAATGTTTGACGACATGTCGCTACTTCCTGGAATGTTCCATCATGTCCACGCAAAGACGCTTTTCCCTTCACAGAAACACTTTCTGCTTCATGCACAACACTTTGACGGCAAGATATTTTACAGTGATGACATTTTGTATTGTAAGGCGTACGTACATGTAGAATTAGGGCTATAACTATCAAATAATTTTAGAATTGAATATTCTAGCGATTATTTCAATAATTAATCGAATAATCGGAGATAATTTTTTTGCATTAAAGTTTACTGCAAAATCCTTTATTTCTGATTACTGTTTAATAACTGATTATTGTTGTTTATTTTGTGTTATTAATCGAAACCAAATAAACAACAATTGATATCACACGAGAAGTAGTGATGTTGTATTAACCAACCTTTTTGAAATTGAGAGCTACTTTTTTGGTATTGATTATGATATAAACTTGTGAGGCTGCTTCAGGTTCCGCAACATGTCAATCACAGGTTAGTCATTCTACGGGTGCAAATAATTATTATTCTCCAAAGAGAGTGCAACTGATTTTTTTCTCTCTCTCTCTTTCCATAAATTGGTTATAACTCGTTGTTGCATTGTTACACTTAACATTGGTTGACCAACATGGGGACTGACCCAAGAGTATTGAGTTGTGAAAAAATAGAAAGTTGACCAAATTTGGATGTGGGCTTCCACCCGACAGCGATGTAATGCTTGAGGTTACGAAGACTGCGGGGAACTAGTTTGCGCAGAGGCGTAAGAACATGTTACACAAGAAGGCACGCTCCGTTATGGGTAATCCTATACAGTACTTAATATTTTTCGTTTGATTGTTTCATATATAAACTGCCAGAAAGTTTTTTTCTTAGAAATATTTACTGTAATTATGACTCGCCCAAAGATAGCTGGGATAGGCTCCAGCACGCCCGCGACCGTACAGAGGATAAGCTGAACGGAAGACGAATGAATGACTTTCCTATTGTGTTGTATAATAATTTTAGTGATATATATATATATATATATATAATCTATATCTATATATATATAGATATATATCTAGATATATATCGATATATAGATATATCTATATCTATCGATAGATATCTATATCTATCGATAGATATAGATATCTATCTCTATCTCTATCTATAGATATATATATCTATATCTATCGATAGAGATAGATATCTATATCTATCTATAGATATCTATATCTATATCTATCTATAGATATCTATATCTATCTATAGATATCTATATCTATCTATAGATATCTATAGATATCTATATCTATATATAGATATCTATATCTATAGATATCTATATCTATATATAGATATCTATATCTATAGATATCTATATATAGATATAGATATCTATATCTATATATCTATAGATATAGATATCTATATCTATCTATAGATATCTATATCTATATATAGATATCTATAGATATATCTATCTATAGATATATCTATATATCTATCTATCTATAGATATAGATTATCTATCTATCTATCTATAGATATCTATCTATAGATATAGATATATCTATAGATATCTATCTATAGATATATCTATAGATATCTATAGATATATCTATAGATATATACATCTATAGATATCTATAGATGTATATATCTATCTATAGATATATATATCTATCTATCTATATCTATAGCTATAGATATCTATATATATCTATAGCTATAGATATCTATAGATATATAGATATATCTATAGATATATATATATATATATATAGATATATATATATATATATATATATATAGATATATATATATATATATATATATATATATATAGATCTATATATATATATATATATATATCTCGATATACATCAACAACAAACATACATCATGTGTAATTCTTTTTTATTTTTTTTTATTTTATATTTATCTTGACCGTAAACCTCAAGAGGTAGCAAGTTAGTAGATTGTATTTTTAGTCTTGGTGATGATGGCATACCCTTAGGGTTTAAAAGCACGTGTTGAGTGCCAGTGTAACTAGACGGTTTAATTAGTGTACTTATTAATGAGCACAGCGCTTTCATTGTGTTTGCATCATGCCACTCTGCATACGGTAGTTGATCTCAAGGTAAATATCGTTTGAAGTGCGCGCCGGGCAGGCCTCGTTTTAGCCGCTATTTGTTTAGCTGTGTGACACGTTTGTGGTAATCGCTTTTATGACACTTGTGCTCTTGTCGGCAAAAAGGCAAATCAAGTGGCCTCCATCTGGCCTGGTTACATGATCAACTCCCTCTCGGTTTTTCTCTTGACCATTAATGAACAAGCCGTATGTGAGCTCATTTTCCCCTCAAACGCGCACTCCTTGACTGTGACTCCGCGCCGTTGTTTTATGGAAGCTTCTGGATTTAAGCGGCGGCGGTCAGATTTTCCGTCACACAAGCCAAACCATATCCAGCTGCGTGCCAGCTTTCATGCGAGGTGAACGTACTCGTGAGGCCTCGGGGCGAGCCGGCAAACAAGCCTGAATGCATCGCACTGCATGTGTCTGCTTGAGGGTGCATTCATGGTAAGTACTTTTTTAGCTTGGTGCCAATGTGCTAACTCACTCTGCTCAATGGGCTGATCAGTGTGGACGTGACAGTTCTCGCTATGCAGCAACTTGAATTATCACCATCTACAGATGTAAGTAATGGGAACTTTTGAGTTGTCTAGCAAAACAAAAGAGCTGCTAATGTGGAATTACATTAAGTTCCTGAATGCTTTTGTCGTAACATTGCAAAACGAAAAGTGGTCTAAAAATGCAATTGGACCAGAATCCCTGAAAAACATCACATTTTGACAGTTATTTATTGTTGTAATCGAATTGTTCGACTTAAGCGTCGCAGCCCTACGGATCGTTTCATGAACAGAACACAAAGTGGAAACCACTTTTGATATTATGTGCTGCACAATAATAAGCATCTTAAATTTGCCACTCAGTGATGCTTGTGTTCTTTCTGTATGTGTTTTCAGCTTTGTTTCCAATGTGGTTGCTGCATACCAATTTAATACTTGAGCGTCAAGCTATCCACACAGTTTTTCGACACACCCTGTGCGTTACGCACACTTTCTGTTTACGGTCTTGATCTGGTGAGTCTGCCTTCAGACTAGACTGAAACCAATAACAAAGTCAACTCAGCACAAGAACCCGCACTTTGGGGCTGGGCCAGCCATGTGCGTCTTCTACTTTTAGCCTCGCTTTTTCAAAGTCTGGCATATTTGCACTGCCTGCTCGTGAAGCTCCAGTTTGTGTTATCTGCAAAGTCTCTGCTTATCGAAGAAAGATGACTGCAATAGAAGATGTGGGTCAGTTGAGCACAATACAGTAGTGGCTGGCATAGGCAGCTGGTACAAAGTCAATGTTTGGGTTACTGTGGGTGTTTGATTTGAGTTCAGGGTTCAGGATGGATTGGTCTCTCGGGTTTCAGATCAGGTGACGTGATCCTGTTCCTGGGATCGACTTTAACATGCAGCAGCCCTGCCAAACTTGTTGGAGTCAACGCGCCGCTCTGGTAAAACATGCCAGCTGATTTTTTTTTTTTCTCATTTTTGAGGAACCGCCCTTGAAATTGCTTCACTTCTTTCTTGTTTTTAGGCCAAACAACTCACCCATATTCAGAACGAGGCAGGCCTATTTATTATGGTGAAAATGTCAGCCATGGAAGCCAGTTTTCACTATCGTGATATATTAAGACTACCATTTTTTTTTTTTTTTAAGGATCATTTTGACCTTTTCCATGCGTCCTTGAAAACAAACTCCTCCGAGAGATTTTATTTGATTGCTACCAAAAGTATGCTACACAGACACTAAACTACAAAAATTCTAGACTGGAAAAAAAAAAAAAAAAAAAAAAAAACACTTTCGCTCCCATTTTTCATGAGCTAAACTTTTTTTTTTTTTTTTTTTTTTCTTCTTCCCCTCTTTTCTCTACCTACACACAAGGCTGTTTTCTCCCAAATTTTGTTCACAAATCTGTCGAAATCTGTATTAGTGAGCACTTCTGCTTTGCCTTGACAAGCCATCCACCTCACAGTTGTGGCATATCAAGATGCTAATTAGACAGCATGGTTATTGCATAGCTGTGCCGTAGGCTGCCCACAATAGAAGGCCACTCTCAAATGTGTACTGTTACTGGAGTATTATTTTTATTGTACTGTATATTCAAATTCAGCCCCTCAAAGTTAGAACAAATTTCCTGCTGTCCTGAATAACTACTATAACTAAGCTCCTGAATTCCAAACGACTTCAAACGTTGCATCCTCGCAATGTAGCCTTAATCCGCCCAACCTCCTGCTCTGTTTTAATTTGCCTCATTGGTTGTTCCGAAGCACGCTATTGTGCTGTTAGGTTTTCCGGTCTTCTCTGGGGATGTTTTGTTCCCCGTGTGTCTCTTGGCTGTCCTCCAAATTGTCGACTGTTCATCCCTTTTTATTTATTTATTTTAAACTCATCTGATTCTTGTCCAAGCGAGGCCAGGAAGGGCAGCATTCCACCATCACGTTCGCCCGCCTGTCGCACTTCCCATAATCTTGAAATGTCTTTTCGCTAAAGTACACCTCGCGTGTGTCGTTTGACCTTCTTAAAAACAAAAGCTACATTCTGTTTTTAGGATGACCTCGTCACCACCTCGGTTCAGGGTGGCTGTCGCAGTATGGCGAAGCCGCGTTAAATATCAGTGTTACCTTTCACAAATAGCTGGCACGTCCATCAGGTTCAGGCAGACGGGGGGGGGAAGACAAGCAGCTCTTGTTGGCAAGCGTCATCTTTATCACTTCCTCCATCTGTGTCCTGCCAGTCTCTCCTCCCCGCTGTTCTTATCTGATTAGTTTCTTGATAGTGCTTCCACGTAAATATTCATCAAAAGAAACGCAGGTATAGTTGTACATTAGTGGTTCTCAAATTTTTTTACATCAATTATCCCCCTAAAAAAAATACTTGGCTCTCTTAAGTACCACCGTCATGACCAAGTTTAAAATACAGTAGGCCCAAGTCTTCATCAATAATGAGGCAGATGGGCTTTCTACCTAGAAAGTATATTTCATATTATTGTAGTTTGTTTTTCACACTTTAGAAAAAAGATGAAGTACAACGGTGTTCCGTAACAGCATGTCTGCAATCACCAACACAAGAGGTAACGTAACGATGTAAGTTAATTTAATATAGCCTACCAAATGTACTGCCGTGACAAGTGGTCAAGGGCAGACGCAGCTGCTGGTGAACTTTAAATTGCTTTATTCAACAAACGACAAGAAAATAAACACGTAAAAAGCACATTAATTTATGAGCTGTCGATGGCCCACCACACTCAAAAAATACACCCTGTATAGTAATTGTTTGCTCTTTGCATCACATTTTCTTATAGTATGGACCTCAGAGGATGTTTACAGCCTGGTCTTGCGCATGACATAGAAAAGGTTTCCAAGTGAGCACTCGTGTGTTTTCCGTAGCTGGCAATCTGGGCCTGATCGACTCATCTCAGGTCGTCATGGGTGACCTGTCGGGTCACCAGGAAACGACGCGGCTCACAGAATAACAAATGTTCTGCGGCGGGCGCACATGATGCCGATATGTCAACATTCTCCAGCAAACTAGCCTGTCAGGCAGCTGTTGGATGGCCTCACATTTCAGTAGTTTGCTCACATGCCAGACAAAGTTGGCCTGAACACGTCGCTCTCATGTCTGTTATCGCGGCTGCAACTCAAGAGCTGTGTTACCAAAAAGCCCGGCGGGCTATTTGCAGAGGTGTCTGCCCGTCATGTGCTTGCTCGGGATGCTTCGCCTCACTGAAGACAGCCGCCAGTCACTGATGTGATCTGTCAGAAAGAAAGAACAAAAGCCTACATAATAACATAGTTTGTGCAGTAGTGATCTGAACTGTGCTCTTCTGAAATGTAATTTAACAAAAAAAACTCTTGAGACGGAATCAGCTGACTAGACCTGAATTAATGTTCAGCCCAAAGTTTGGATTGTTTATTTTCTGGCTTTGTGTTGCCAACAAAACGGGGATTTATTTTAAATGATCTTTTTGGCCCTTTCACACTTCACTTAGCACAGTTGAGTGCACCATCGAGAAGCCTATTCATCGCGTATACTGCTGAGCTCGACCGACCAATCGCGCTAACGCTTGTTGATGAAAATTGCTTCAAGTATGTCTGAACACGGCGCTTTAGGCCAGCTGCATCTTTTATAAGGAAAACCTCCACCTATCCACACTTAATAGAAAAGGAACACAAATGTTGGTCTTCCCTTGAAATTGACTCACATTAGGGTCTCCTGCTGGTCTCTCTGTGTCTGTGCAGTTCCTGGTTAGCGGGCTCGCAGCTGACCAGCTCCATTCCGCAGCCACCGGGGCCTCAGTGGTGCTCCTGATGCCCCTCACCCACAGCTGAAGATCCCGGGTGGGCGAGGGACAGTCAGGGATCACTCTCTCGGCATACTACTACACAAGGTGAGCACTCTCATACAGTGCGCAAGTCAAGATTTTTCTGAGCACTTAACTCAAATTAGTTCCATGTTCATAATTCAAAACACTCATCTCAAATCACCATTCCCCATTGAAATGAATGGAAATGCCATATTAGAAATGTTTTTAATTACAAAAAAGCACTCTATAGTATATTGTGTGCATGTATTAAAAACAGTTATAATTTGGTTGAATAGAATTTTTTATTTTTTTTTAAACAAAGTTTTTGCATCATGATAATTCAAAGGGCATTGTGCTGCTCATTCTGGTGTGCCCACCTTGGTATAAATACACAGATATACTTCACGTGAATTTAATTATGAAACACTGTCACTACGCTGCAGTAATATTGAAATTTTTTTTGCAGAGCATAAAGTATATGTGTGTGTATGTCTATATGTGTGAATGTGTGTATATATATATATATATATATATATATATTATATGCTCTGTCGGCATATGCTCTGTCGGTCAACATATAAGTTGGTTTATAATTACTGCAACATCGATGCTAGTTTTGTTAGCCCTTCTATGGAGATTTGCATTGTGCGATAGCAATATGCTAGTGGACTTTCTCTGGAGTCTGGAGTTCGCTTTTAAAGTTCCCATGCCAACAAAATCTTTTTTTTTTTTTTCCCAGACCGTTTTATGCATAGCATATAGGTTAAAATTAGTCTACAACATCGTTAAAGTTACACGGTTTGTCGATTGAATGCAAAAGACAACTAGCATAAGGCTTGCAAAACGGGTCAATTTGAAATCGCCATTGTTGTTATGTAGCTAGTTCCCCTTTCAGCTCATGTTTGCTTGGTGAACTGTGTTTCACAATGATAGTAAGACATCGAAGGATCCAAACACGATGTCCCTATGATCGCTTGGCCGTCACAAGATGCCATGATATCGCCAAGGAACAATCAGAGCAAAGCTGTTTTCCATATTTAATTGAATAAATTTAAGAATAAGAGTGATCCAATCAGAGCAAAGCTTATTTACAGTTCAAATATTAATGAAAAATCCATCTTGATTGCCAGGCGTAAAAAAAAAAAGACAAACTTAGAATAGCTTGAAAAAGGGCGTTTCCAACCCAAATTATCTTGCAAACCCAATAAAAGGACATCAAAGATCAAAAATTCTAATTTAATGGCAGAGGACCTCAAAAAGAGTCTGCTTACTTGATGGTATCTTTCGGTGCATATTCTTCCACTCTGTTACTTTTTCTCTTACCACTGAAAACGTGTTGCAAAAAGCCACACATGCCGAGGTAAACCTTTGATGTTGGCTGAAACGAGGTCGAGTGAGGTGCGCTGACATTGACGGTTTAATGTCCAAAATTCTTACAATATTTAAGGCATATTTTCGTGGTAATTAAGGTAAAACTAAAAAATTTACACTCTTCAAAGCATTTGACTTCCCAGTTTCCACTACTCAAATTAAAATTTGATCTTATCTTTATCTGCACCCAACTTTAGTGCCTGAAGTACATTTTAGTTCATTAATTTTAATTCAAGCTACGTTAAAGTACTTCTGGACGCAACCGAACACAAGCCGCTGTGTGTTAACACACATCTCGTCGTACCCCGGACATGTGATGATGCCCGGGGATTAGAGATATTGGGATCATACATATAACTGACTCATTGTACTCCCCGTTGAGCTCACTGGCTTCATCAGATATAAAATATTAAAGGGAGCCATGGATTTGAAAGAAGAAAAAAAAACACTATTATATGGCCAGAGAACGATGAACCCTTAAGGGAAGATTCAATTTTCACTCTGCTGTGTAAAGTTTTTCAATAACTCAGACACGCAGTGACTGTCATTACAGCTGCAGCCATTTGAACTCTGTTGCTAGCTAAAACAACAGCACTGATGCACATATCAATTGACTAAATCTAACGGTTGTGTCTCCAGGATGAGAGGTTGACTGTGACACAAGCCACGGAGGTGAACAGGAACCCTTCACTGCTGCGCTTCCACTTCCAGCTGAGTGAGCGCCGCTCGGCCTTCTGGGATACGGGTCTGTCGGAAGATAACCTCTTCCTGGAGATTCCTCCGGGCCCGCTGGTCGAGGGCAGCAAAGAGGGGTGAGGGTCACTCGGACACTCGCAGTTTCAACATTTATTTAGGTGTAATCTTCAAATAGAGCCTTTTAGAGTGGAAACACATCTCTGAATGATGTCTTGCAGTGATTTTTCGAGTGGTACACAGGGTCCCTCTAGTGGTGTGCAAGAAATCAGCGAATTAAATGGTGAAACTGCACCCAATGTTAGCGTTTTTAAGTACAGTTCAGTTGTATTTAACTTGTAAGTACAATACTTGAGCATTTAATCTTTTGGGAGCGTATGTTTTCAAACGTTTTTTTTTTTTCTGTATTACTGAACTGATGTGCAATAGATTTAAATTGAATCCCTCAGTCCAGTTTTTGATATCCCTATGTTAAAGCACAGTGTCAGTGTTCAAACTGTGCAATTACAGTGGCTTACAATAATATTAAATCCACTTTTTAGAAATAAAGATTCTGCCTTCTTTTTGATGAACACTTAAGCCTACTAGCTACTGTATTTTAACATTGGTCATTATAGCAGTTTGTTGGGGAAAAAAATACTTTTTTTCTTCAGTGCTAGTTGGTGTAAAAAGTTTGAAAACCCCCGACATCAATGAGCACACGCACGTGTCAGCTGCGGTGTCCATCTTTGCATGGGTGCCGCGACTGCAGAGCCGGCCGGCCAATCGGACGTCTGCTGCGCCACTTTGCGCTGCAGTATTATGTAAAGTGGTAGCAGCTCTTATGTAAAAAGGAGGAATGCGTCATCAGCATCTCTCCCTCCCTCTATCGTCCACGGACTGACTGTGTGCGTCTCGTCCTCAGGCTTACCGCTCTGCTGGAGTTTGCGGAGGAGACGTTAAAGGTGAACTCTGTCTTCCTGTGGTTCCACAAAGGCCGAGAAGATCGATGTAAGATTTTTTTTAAAAATGTTTTTCCCCAGTCCACAAAAAAAAAAATAAGTAGCATGTCATTAATGGTGGTTGGGGCTGCAACCGACTGGACGATTGCGATCAAATTACAGGCGGCGACTGACTGGAATCAACTTTTTTAGCGCACCGCATATCTTCACTGTTGGTCGGGCAAAATCCTTGCATCTTCCAAAAACCATTATTTTTCAGAAAATGTCAAATAAACAGCATATTTTTGCAGTTATTAAACATTGTCGTTAAAGTTCAAGATATTTTCAACACTTTAGATTGTTTATTAATGGCTAGGTCAACCCCCAAGTACTTGTCATAAGCTATACAAATTTACTCAGTGTTCTTGTGCACCCCTCCCCCACCCCACTAGTGTCCATCATCAAGACGTTCCACTACATGGGCTTCGAGATGGTGAAGCCAGGCGACCCTTCGGTTCCAGTCCGGCCCGACTTGGCCTTCATGGTTTTCTCTCTGGACAACAACAGCAGCAGCAGCTCTGACGAGGAGTGAGCCAACGTTGAAACTTTTCTACTCCTTCCCTTTTCCTATTGCTTTTGGGATTGAGGGTCTTTCCCCCCCCCCCCCCCCCCCCCCCCCCCCTTTTTTTTTCCTCCCCCCACTCTCTCCATGTCCCTCTGAGACTGCGAGCCAAGTCGCTTGAAACTAACTTGTCACATGCCAGCTTTTTCCTCCCCCCTTTCCAGCCTTTTTTTGGAAGGGGAGGGGGGGCACACACACACACACACTGTCGACGACAGAGTGTTCAGCGAAATGACCTTTTGAAGATGCTCATAGCACCCCTCATATTGTTTTAAGAGGAGACTTTAATAACCTTGTGACTATCATTGTCAACGATCCACGGTCGACTAAACGGTCAAATTTAACCTTCATGGGCCATTCCGACAAAACATCACGTCAATCGCGAGTCACTGACCGGTCTATTTTCGACATCAGCAGGGATCCCGGTTCAGTAAACTGTTAACTTGCAGATTCTAAGGAGTCTCTTTGAACCTTCGTGCAACATTCTGGCACATCCCATAACAAGTCATTGGCCGGTCTAGATTTACATCAACAAAGGTCAAGAGTCACTAAAATTGTTACTGTAACTTTATTTAAAAAAATAATAATAATTTGACGTCGGAATGGTGCATTTGCTAGTTATTATGGTTCATCAGAAGTCATTGGTCTGTCTAGTTTATTGACATCAACATAGATCAAGGGTCGGTTGACATAAACAAGGATCAGGGGTCAAACTGTAACCATGTAGAGCTGAAACACAAAATGTAATCTTTGACTTTTAAGGTACCATTCAGGTCAGTCATTCTATTCCAGGTGTGTCAAACTCATTTTTGGCGCAGGCCACATCCTAGTTATGGTTTCCCTCAGACGGCTCTTATGACTGTGAAACTGTATAAATATATAATCGCCTTATCTTTTTAAATACACAACAAACTGATGGATAACTAGTTTTGAAATCAGAAGCTAATAAACTGTTCAGCTATTATTAATTTTATTTTAAAAGGGGGACCGGTAACCAAAAATGCATGCAATTCTCAATCAATTGTGGCATTTTAGCGGTAAACATGAAGCCGACGCACATGATTTGCTTTCGTGGGCCACATTAAATGCTGTGGCGGGCCGGATCTTGATTTTGACACCAACCAGTAAGTCATTGGTTGGTCTAGTTTATCAACCTCAAGGGTTGCATGTGACAAAAACTGTTACCATGTAGATTTGAAACAAAAATGCATGTTACATAAGAGATGACAAGGATGGAGGGGCAATCAACTGTTAGCATTATCTATTTAAAAAAAATCATTTAATTCATGAATTAATAATTTTGGCAATCATTCAAGTCATCCAAAATTATTAGCCGGCCTCATTCAATATAAACAAAGTTGGCGGAGCAATAAAACACTTAATATGTCGGTTATTATTATTTTATAAAGTCTCATTCAAAATTCATGCACTATTCTGGCAACTGTCAGTCATCGTAGTCTGACAGAAGTCATTGGCTGGTCCAACCGAGTCTTTCCGCACCAGGAGTGTTCGAGTTTGTTCCTTTTGAGTCTTAAGGAGGAAAGTGTTTGTTTTCACCCCCCAAAATTGTGTGTACGTGCGGAAAGAACACTTCAGGGTATTATGATATATGCAATTAGATTTCACATTGCAGGAGGTATCTTGCAGACACTTTATGATAATTTTTTATTATTTTTTTTTAAATTAGCACTTTGAACACAATGCCAAAGAAGCTTTTATCTTGGCTGGGAGGGGGGGGGGGGTCTTTTGTTTCTAAACATCTTCCAGGTCTGCTCAATATTATGCATTTTCTCTCAAGTCTATTTTTTATGTATATTTCTCTATATGGTCATAGTTGAGGTATTTATTGTTTTGTTTTTCTCCGGGAACATAGGTTCCTTTGGATGACAAGCCACACTTGTACACTGTGGGTAAACTTGTCTCTTGTGTTGGGGAAAAGAAGTGTAAAAAGAAAAAAAAGAAATAAAATGGATACAAATGTTTTGCTTTGGTGTGATTTTCATTTGGCGTGTCAATGAGAAGGTCAAAGAGCTAACAAGCAAAATGCCATGGCGAACTCTAAGACAAGCTCTTATGTTCAGCAACATTATACAATCCAGTGAAGTTGGGACGTTGTTAAACAAATAAAAACAGAATACAATGATCTGCAAATCATGTTCAACCTATATTTAATTGAATACACTACAAAGACAATATATTTAATTTTCAAACTGATAAACATTATTGTTTTTAGCAAATAATCATTAACTTAGAAATTGCTTGCTGCAGCACGTTCCAAAAAAGCTGGGACAGATGGCAAAAAAGACTGAGAAAGTTGAGGAATGCTCATCAAACACCTGTTTGGAACATCCCACAGGTAAACAGGCTAATTGGGAACAGGTGGGTGCCATGATTGGGTAGAAAAGGAGCTTCCCTGAATTGCTGAGTCATTCACAAGCAAAGATGGGCAAGGTTCACCTCTTTGTGAACAAGTGCGTGAGAAAATAGTCGCACAGTTTAAGGACACTGTTCCTCAATGTACAATTGCAAGGAATTTAGGGATTTCTTCATTTACAGTCCATAATATCTTCAAAAGGTTAAGAGAATCTGGAGAAATCACTTCATCTAAGCGGCAAGGCCGAAAACCAACATTGAATGCCTGTAACCGTCAATCCCTCAGGCTGCACTGCATCAAAAACCGACAATGTGTAAAGGATATCACCACATGGGCTCAGGAACACTTCAGAAAACCAATGTCAGTAAATACAGTTTGGCCCTCCATCCGTAAATGCAACTTGAAACTCTACTATGCAAAGCAAAATCTATTTATCAACAACACCCAGAAACGCCGCCGGCTTCTCTGGTCCTGAGCTCATCTAAGATGAACTGATGCAAAGTGGAAAAGTGTTCTGTGGTCCGACGAGTCCACATTTCTAATTGTTTTTGGAAATTGTGATGTCGTGTCCTCCGGGCCAAAGAGGAAAAGAACCATCCGGACTGTTATGGACGCAAAGTTCAAAAGCCAGCATCTGTGATGGTATGGGGGTGTGTTAGTGCCAATGACATGGGTAACTTACACATCTGTGAAGGCACCATTAATGCTGAAAGGTACATACAGGTTTTGGAGAAACATATGCTGCCATCCAAGCAACGTCTTTTTCATGGACGCCCCTGCTTATTTCAGCAAGACAATGGCAAACCACATTCTGCACGTGTTACAACAGCGTGCCTTCGTAATAAAAGAGTGCGGGTACTCGACTGGCCTGCCTGCAGTCCAGATCTGTCTCCCATTGAAAATGTGTGGCGTATTATGAAGCGTAAAATATGACAACGGAGACCCCAGACTGCTGAACATCTGAAGTTGTACATCAAGCAAGAATGGGAGAGAATTCCACCTACAAATCTTCAACAATTAGTGTCAGTTCCCAAACGTTTATGGAATGTTGTTAAAAGAAAAGGTGATGTAACACAGTGGTAAACATGACCCTGTCCCAGCTTTTTGGGAACGTGTTGCAGTCATAAAATTTAGTTAATGATTATTTGCTAAAAACAGAGTATCAGTTTGAACATTAAATATCTTGTCTTTGTCGTGTATTCAAATAAATATAGGTTGAACATGATTTGCAAACCATTGTATTCTGTCACGTACGTGGTTAAGGCGAGGGCGAGTAACGCAAGGCAAGAACATGGTGGACCCAATTGCAGGGAAGCAGGGAGGCAAGGCAGGAGTGTGGGAGTCTCAAAATAATCTTTAATCTTCAAAAAGGGAAAACTAAACAAAGTCCCACAACAGATACCAATCAAGTCAAAGTAAAAAAGAAACACTCGAATATCTAAAACTGGAAACAAACTATGACCTGTGAGTAAGACGTGGAATAGAAAGGGAGAATGACACCTGACAATAACATACCACAATGATAAAGACAACTGACGACTATGACATGGCAGAGACATGTGACAACGACAATGAACCGACAAGAACTGAAAGAAACCAGGGAACTAAATACAAACAGATAGACGAGACAACGAGGAACACCTGGACAAGACATGAGTGGCTGGAGAGAGCTGATTGGTCGACACAAAGCAGACGAGAACAGGTGGACACAACAACTTAATGAGCACACGACAAACATGGAACACAGGAAAACATGGAACAAAACTAAACACAACCCAAACCAAAACACAGACCATGACAGTATTCTGTTTTATGTTTAACAACATACCAACTTCATCGGAACTGGGGTTGTAAAATGGGTACGAGTGAAAAGATTTGAATAGCAGAATTACCATGAAAGACTTGTGATGTTCTAATAATTTTGGAGTTATTCTTTTAAAGACCCAGTAAAAAAATGTCTCGTAAATTTGACACAGCACAGAGTGTTGTTAATAAGTCTGCCAAATTTGAATAAAAACATCTCCGAGTATATAAAATAAGGCTCCCATATCATGAAAAATAAAGCCTGGCCTCCGGCTGCAGAGCTGTGTGAGCGTGTCAGCTGCAGGGACAGGGAGACTGGTTGCAATCGAAGAAAAGATGAATGCGGCCAAGGACAGGGATATCCTGGACGAAAACCTTCTCCAGAGTGCTCAGAACCTCAGACCGGGCCGAAGGTTCACCTTCTAAAAAGACAATGAGCCTAGGCACACAGCTAAAATACTGAAGGAGTGGCTTAAGAACAACTGTGTGACTGTTCAAGAGCCCTGTCTTGAACCCAATTGAGCATCTCTGGAGAGACCTGAAAATGGCTGTCCACCAACGTTCACCATCCAACCTGACAGAACTGGAGAGGATCTGCAAAGAGGAATGGCAGAGGATTCTCAAATCCAGGTGTGAATTTTTTTTTGCATCATTCCCAAAAAGACTCATGGCTGTCTTGGCTCAAAAGGGTGCTTCTACTACATACTGAGCAAAGCGTCTGAATACTTATGGCTGTGTGATATATCAGTTGTTGTTTTTTTTTAAATAAATCTGCAAAAAATTCTACAATTCTGTTTTTTTCTGTCAATATGGAGTGCTGTGTGTACATTAATGAGGAAAAAAATTAACTGAAATTATTTTAGCAAATGGCTGCAATATAACAAAGAGTGCAAAATTTCAGGAGGTCTGAATACTTTCGGTACCCACTGTATATTACAACTTTAGTGTGACAAATAATTTTAAGTTTCAACAATCGTCAAACATTTTTCTTGCAAGATTTTGCACAGGTATTTTCTTGAATGGGACGCATTTGACACGCTGAGTCATGAAATAATCCCCCAGCCGCCCAACCTTCCCTCAACACTTCTATTCTCGGTACAGAAGGCGAGCTAAGAGCTAACACTGTATTCGTATCTCTCATGCTGAGAAGTGACGCGAAATTCACTCTGTTCAAAGCGGACAAACAGCAGCGAGTGAGTGCCTGGTGCACTGACATGAACCACGGAGGCCTTGGAGCGTCAAGCACTTCGCTAATCCTCGTGACCAAATGGCAAGCGGTCGCCGTCCCACACCTCCTCCTCTGTCGGCCTTAATCTCGCGCAGACTTTTATGTCAAATCACCTCACATGGGAGGATGATGGATGGTCGTGTTGGTCTGAATTTCTCAGAAAGTACGGAAGCAAACGCGCCCTCATGTTTGCCAGCATGCGGCTCACATCAAGCGCTTTGAAATAAAAGCCTCATTCTTATCATCTGCTTTTATAAAAGCACGATGGAGCATGGAGCTACTGAATGAGCCGTTTAGACGACATGACTGCCATTTGGAGGTAGAACGTGGACTCGGTAGCCTCCGTTAGACGAGTCAATCCCAACCAAGTGTGCCGATGTCGAGAGATCAGCAGCAGTGGCGGTATATGAATCAGTTACGAGATGACAAGTATTGGCGCGTGTATACATCAACAGACAGGCAACAGTAAACAAAACTTTGATAACGGTACGCCGTACTGTATGTCTCGCTATTGCTCTGCAGATAACATTCAACCACACCAAGTCAGCCTAGCAATATTACATGTAGGGTAAGCTAGCAACCAATGCTAGCACATTTAGCTTCAGAATTGCCCAGGTAGAGTGAAGTAAAACTTGAAACTAGTGTTCTAAGACCCCAGACCGGTGTTTGTCTGGAGACCAGATTTTCAAGGTCTTGCTCTGACTCGACTCCCAAAAGGTCTTGGCCTCGTCTGGAACTGGCTGGACTCGCGTTGCTGCCCACCTGACAATGCCGCCCTGTGCATGTCGCACATGCCAAAGGATCATCTTTTATGTTTGTCTATATGTGAGCAGGCCCCGCATTTGGCTAGGTATCCATCAGAAGTCAACTGGGATAGGTTCCAGTTTACCAGTGACCCTAATTGCAAGGACAAGCACTCTTATGATGAAATGGATGGTTTGTAAATGAAAGACTTCTTTTAGTGAACTAAAGCAACACAAACGAGTGTGTGCGCTTTTGGTTATGTCCTAACAGCTGAAGCGTGTGTTGTTACACAATTCATACAGGATGTGTGAAGGCCATCTGCTTCACTTCGGGGCTGTGACACACTTTTAGCTTTTAATCTTCTCTCCTCGTAACGCGTTAATGTGCGACAGTCTGATGGCCGACTTGGAAAATACACTACAATCACAGTGCGTTTGAAAGTCATGATAATACATACACACACACCAACATTAAAATTAAAAAACCCCATTAGTTATTTTATCATTTGGATACATTTTGGGGAAAAATTAAAGTACAATAGGTCAGTGGTTCCCAACCTGATACCTGGGCTAATTGAATAGAAAGCACAAAATACAGATATAGTCGCCTGTGTGAATTGCAACAGCTTTATTGGAGGGTGCCATGTAATGGAAGACACACGTTGCTACCATGGATAGACGAACAACGATTACAAATATATCTCTGTTCATCTATTCATAATTCTATTAATAAATAATTTTCAGACACAAATGGAAACTGGATTTTTTCCTCAGGGATCAGCTCTCACCACACACTAGTTGGGACTCACTCCAAAAGTGATCACGTTTACAGCAAATGTGTAACAGCGCCATCCGGTGGCACCTCCATGAGCTGCAACTTTACGTTCATCCTGATCACAACCCGGATTTAAACTTTGAATTTTTAAAAACATTACATTTCTAGCACAGTTTTGTATCTAAAGATTGTTCTGAAAGAATTATACAGTTCTAAAAAGTCAGTGTAAAAAATGTGTCTAATTCACATTCTGATGGCACGGAGCTTACATTCTCAGATTCCATTCTCTTCATACAGGGTTCCTTGATTTACGATGGTCTCCACATACGACGTTTTGAGACATAGGCACTTTTAGTTACCGCTGTACTTACTATTTTTCTTTATTTTATTTTATGGAAAATTTCAGAGGATAGCCCATCTTTTCTGCTTACTTTTGTCCTCATCTGATGACCTTTCACACTTTAAATCCAATCTTATTCCTGGAAATAGTTCTGTCTTTGCGATGCAAATTTGTGAACAACCCACAGTCACGAATAACCACTCACTGCAGAGTTCGGAATGAACGTTTTCAAACACTTTCGTGGCAGAGTGATATGAAGTCCCAGTGCTGTTGTCTTGTATATCACCACTCATAGAATGACTCTTGTCCAATCAAATTGCTTGGTCTGAACTAACTGTTGTATTAATGACATTTGGAAATCAATTGTTTAAAAAAAAAAAAAAAAAGTTGATTCATGTTCAAAGTGATACACTGCTAAAAAAATCTCATCAGACCAGCAATTGAAGCATCTGGAAAACACACCACGTAGGGCTGGAGTTCCATGTGGTGCACCGCTTATCCTGTTCAGGGTCTCGGGGAGCTGGAGGATATCCTGGCTGAGATTGGGCGAAAGGTAGACGGCACCCTGGATTGGTCACCGGTCCATTACAGACATTACACATAGAGACCAGTGATGACCCCACATGAAAATTCTTATCCAAAACCGAAAATGAGAAAACCAAGGTTGAAAACCAAGACAGCGAAATAAATCATTATGCCAATTAAATTGCATTTGTGGCCATTACTGCAGGGATGCCAACCTATAGAAATTCACTTCCAGAACCATTTGTCGATAGGCCTCGGTTCCCAGGTGACGTACGCACAGACGCACTAATTCATTTTCAGTGTGTGTTTCATTTTCCTGTGTGTATTATTTTCTCTGCAGACATGTATTAATTTGCCTGCTATATTGCCGTTCAAATGTGGCTACTCTCCGTTATAATGCGGTTCCAGCCAGACCAGTGACAACAAATTTACTGTAATGTATCACCCAATCACTTTTCGGTGTTTTGCGACTACATGTGAAGATAGCTTAGCAATTAACATGGCTTCTCAGTCTTTCTCTTGGTGGTTAAAAATGACATTATAACACCTTTGTTCAGTACCATTTTGTATTCAAAACAAAATGCACGTAGGGTTGAGAGTTCAAAGAATGACAAGCATGGGACACATTTCAAAGACTTCCATTCAAGTCAAACGAGTGAATTATTTTGTGATAAGCATCATTTACTACAGAAGAACTCAAATGCAGTCAAATATAACAGTACTGCATACTACGTAAAATATTTTATATATGGTTTTGTACATATGGACTCACTGAGGAAAAATACCCCATATTATTCAGCTCCACTTATTTATATGACTCAGCCTTTTCCCACATGAAGATTATTAAATCCAAATACTGTTCCAAAAAGACTGATGATCATTTGGAAGTATGCTTGCTTGCTATGCTTGCCAGAAATTTTGGAAGTCAAATTATATATTCAGCCTTTCCCCCCCTCGGTTTGTTTTACTGGACCTCGTAAGCTTCAAAGCGGTATAGAAATCAAATGTACAGCCTAGTAGTTGTTCACAGATAGAAACGGGAACACAAAATATACTGAAACCAAAACGTTATCTTACCATCTGGCGTCGCCGTCTTCTTCTCGGCAACAGGTCGTCCTCCAACAACGCCCAAACTCTCATTTTCTCCGCAGTGTTCCGCCGCGCAGCCTACAGTCTCCTCTCGAACAAAGCTCATCTTCTCTTGGTGATGAAGAGTCACATGCCGAGCAGAAAGAACACTACCGAGTGGATGTCTTCCATTGCTCTCGTTTGTTTACTGTCGTTCCACTTCCGTCGTTGTGTTAGTGGTCGTACGCTTGACAATTCTGGCGCGTGTGTATGACGTCACCGTGTTTACAAATGCTCCCGCCGAAACACAAATCACAGGGATAGCAAAGGCGTCGGTTGCAGTACTTTTAGTGAATATTTTTATTATATTATTATATTCATACATTTTATTGTAATTATTTATGATTATAACATTTGCATATAATATTATTAGCTAGATATACTGTTTTCATTTAATTCAACATGTATTAACCGTTACATACTGTTCATTTATAGTACAACTCGCGCCAATAATATCACCATTTTACTTGATTTAAATCCCATTGGTACATCCAAAATCTATTTTAGTAGACGTGGAGTCAAATTTCGCCTGGAACAGCCTCAGTGTACACAAACTTTGTAGCATCTGTACAAAAAATGGCATTCTGGAATATTTTTCATTCTTTTGTACTTTGGGACACTTTAGAAAAGTCATCAAATTTCAGGGTGATAGAATGACTTTTGGGGGATTTTTTTTATTGCGGGATTTTAAAAGTTAGTTTATTGACTATTTTTACTTTGAAGCACCTTGTAACTGTTTTATGGAATGTTCTATACAACTAAATACTATTATTATTATGGACTATTATTGTTATTTAATTTAAAAAATTTCAAACAGTCGCGGTTGATAAAATCAATATAAATTTTTCACTTGTTTGCACTCGTCAACCAAACAGGCTGTGTGTAATACATATTTTGACCGCACGGCGGAAACCTTGCCTCATGTGAGTGAAGTGTCACACTGTGAAGGCAGCAGCCAGGGCTGGGCAAACTTGTGCTCAATGGCCAAATTTGATTGAATGGATATGTGGGCCAGGTCATTGGGGGATGAGGTTAAAAAAATAAATATAAAAAAGTAAATGTGTGTGTCTGTGTGTGTGAAATATGTAAAAATGGCTAATACTTTAATAATAAAATATTCAATTGTTGTATTCTTACTTATAATTTACTTAATTATCATTAACAAATTGTTCATACAGTTCATGTCTATTTCTAACATGTAGGATTATTTATTTTAATACTGCTATTGGGCGGCACGGTGGATGACTGGTTAGAGCGTCAGCCTCACAGTTCTGAGGACCGGGGTTCAATCCCCGGCCTCGCCTGTGTGGAGTTTGCATGTTCTCCCCGTGCCTGCGTGGGTTTTCTCCGGGCACTCTGGTTCCCTCCCACATCCCAAAAACATGCATGGTAGGTTGATTGACAACTCTAAATTGCCCGTAGGTGTGAATGTGAGTGTGAATGGTTGTTTGTTTGTATGTGCCCTGCAATTGGCTGGCAACCAGTTCAGGGTGTACCCCGCCTCCTGCCCGATGATAGCTGGGATAGGCTCCAGCACGCCCGCGACCCTAGTGAGGAGAAGCGGCTCAGAAAATGGATGGAATACTGCTATTGGCTGAGGACCAGTCCAGGGTGGACACCGCCTCTCGCCCGAAGTCAGCTGGAACAGACTCCAACACACCTGCAACCCTCTGAGGATAAGTGCTATAAAAAATGGATTGATGGATGCATGTTTATTTTAATATTGCAATCTTTAGTGATTCTCTGTGTTTATTGTATTATATATGAATGCAATTACAGTATTGAAAATGCCAAATGTATGTAGACTATAAACCTGTTCATATTACTAAGGTTTTTTCTCATTGCTTACAATAAATCAATTCACCAATTATTTATCGAGTTACAGTCAATGAATAAAAAATCGAAATCAATACGTAATATTTACAAATTGTGATGAAAAAAACTGCTAAATTAATGCAGCAAATATAACAGGACTCCTAATAATGTAAAAGCTCAGTAGGCTGCTTGCCATAGTTTGCTTCACCGCAACTGTTAAGCACTTTATCAAGGTGCCGTTTGTCAAATATGTTCGCAATTGACTCAGTCAGAGATGTGATCCACTCAGTTCAATCTGAGTCGTAAAAGTAATGAACTCACGCGCATACACAGGGCAACACACATTTATTTAAGTAGACGTTTACATAAGACAAAGTCTTCAAACAATACTTGGTGACAGTATAACTCTGCATGCACCTTCCTTTTTACGTCTCCATTATGCATCTAACATACAATACATGTTTTGGGAATGTGAAAGGAATGCAAGCATGCAAACGCCAATAGTTTTACTTTATTTTAGTTGTATGACACGGTGGATAACTTGTATGACAGTTAAGAATGTTCGAATGTTACTGAATTACTGACTGGTCAGTTAACAATGGTTTACCGATGGCAGCAATTTGAGTGTGGATGAAATTCATTCACTTTGTATTTTATTCAGTGCAGGGCAGTGATTCTCAAAGTTTGGTACAAGGGCTTCCTCAAGTGGTGTGCAAAAAATAAATAAATCACTGAATTAAATGTTTGGAGAATGGTTTAAACTTCAGTGCTTAATCCCGTACAGTTCATTTTGTTAAATAAAGTTCAGTTGTACATAACTTTTAAATACAACACATTTTCTCTTTTTAAATGTAAGTTAAATTTTTATTGAACTTATGTGCAATATATTTTAATGGAATCATTGCAGCGTTAACGTTTAAACTGCATAAAGTTACAGTGGCTTACATTATTAAATATTTTGTACTGGGAATACCTTGCTTTTGGTGAGCTTACCCACAACTGTATTTGAATTCCGTGCCAGCATTGCCAGTTAATATAGATATTTGACTACTAAAGCCAGGCGGCATGGTGGGCGAGTTAGAGCATCTGCCTCACAGTTCTGAGGACCGGGGTTCAATCCCCGACCCCGCCTGTGCGGAGTTTGCATGTTCTCCCTGTGCCTGTGTGGGTTTTCTCCGGGCACTCCGGTTTCCCCACATCCCAAAAACATGCGTGGTAGGTTAATTGGCAGCTCTAAATTGCCCGTAGGTGTGAATGGTTGTTTGTTTGTATGTGACCTGTGATTGGCTGATGATAGCTGGGATTGGCTCCAGCATGCCCGCGACCCGAGTGAGGAGAAGCGGCTCAGAAAATGGATGGATGGATGGACTACTAAAGCCGTCAATGGCAGTGAATGTGTTAATGTTGGTCATTATGGTGGTACTTGGAGAGTTGAGTATTTTTTTAGATGATACTTGTAACCTATTGATGAAGAAAAAAAAGCTCCACTGATTCTGCTTTAGAATTTGTTTCCTGATCTGAGTTTTCAGGCCTTCTGGCTGACATTTCTCAAACTTTCCACGCATGCTTTGTCGCCTACAACTCCTTTGAACTCTGCGACTTTATTGTGCGGCACTGCTGTCACGTCGCACACTGATGCAGGAGGGGCGAGAGGGGAGCGAGGGCCCCCCTGTACGTGGCGGCATTCGATTTGCGACGTTTGTGGGCCACGGGGGAGGATTTCCTTTTCAACATGTCTGGCTGGTAAATGTGTCACCGAGTTGGAAAGTGATCCTGCAAAAAACAGGTGGGATGTTTTCAGACCATGCCATGGGAGAGTGCGAGCTGTTTCCTTACACACACACACACACACATAAAGATTGAAAAATGCTACTTTTTGAGAGATTGACTAAAATACCCACAAAAAAAGTAGCAATACGTAACAGTCAGTCCTCAAAACAATAGCGTCAAATTAGTTTGGATGCCACACTGGCTGTTACGTTCAAGAATGCCCCCACGATGGCTAAAAAAACACGAAGTACTGACCATATATTTATTTTCTTATTTATACACAGTATTTTAAAACATTATGCATCATATCAATACAAAATATGAATGTGACGTGCAGGTATTTTTTTGTCCACTTAGGGTCGCTCGCCATCCTCATGTTGTACACTGTAGTATCTGTGACTTTGAATTTGTGTGGCTTTAAAAGGTGGGGCCTGGCCTGTTGCGTGACGTGGGAGTCAGCGAATCAGAGTGTAGAGTTAGCTGGCTGTTAACTAACTTGTTAGATTTATAATAAAATGTGTTCATGTTTTTAAAATATTGTATTGCTGCATTGTATGTTTTTTTATGTTTAGTATTTTGTATTTTTGAGGTTTGTTACGTCACCCTGCATCTTAGATTTTTTATTATTCAGTTTTTTACATATATTTGATAATTTTTCTGTTTTGCTTTTATTTGATGTTTTTGCTTTGATGCTTCACTCTATACTTTATATTGCTCCTATTATAAGGTTTTGTTTTTATTTAAAAAAATCTCGGCGGAATTGTGTACAAGTGGTTAGCTCATCTGCCTCACAGTTCTGAGACCGGGGTTCAAATCCCGGCCTCGCCTGTGTGGAGTTTGCATGTTCTCCCCGTGCCTGGGTGGGTTTTCTCCGGGCACTCTGGTTTCCTCCCACATCCCAAAAACAAGCGTGGTAGGTTGATTAAGTACGCTAAATTGCCCTTAAGTGTGAATGTGTGTTTGTTTATATGTGCCCTGCGATTGGCTGGCAACCAGTTCAGGGTGTACCCCGCCACCTGCCCGATGACAGCTGGGATAGGCTCCAGCACGCCCGCGACCCTAGTGAGGAGAAGCGGCTCAGAAAATGGATGGATGGATGGATATTTGGGGTTTGACACTTCTCCTCTCCTTTGACACTATCTATCTATCTATCTATCTATCTATCTAGCTATCTATCTATCTATCTATCTATCTATCTATCTATCTATCTATCTATCTATCTATCTATCTATCTATCTATCTATCTATCTATCTATCTATCTGATTCCTCCTCTAAGTGAGCTGTCAATTGCTACTCTAAATATGATTTGTTCTAACCTTCTCCTCATCAAATCAGCCTCCACTTCCCCATGCCTCCCACGCGTGGACGCGCTGCGCGGCCACGCACAGCTCTGTGGAGGAAGCCTTGAGGAGAGAAGTGCGACGTGACGTGACGTGAAGTGACGGAAGGGACTGCAGACAGAGCCACGCAGAAGCCCAAAGACCCCCCCGCACCCACATCCACACCCACACACACACCGGAGCAGCTTTCCCCCCTGAATTGGATCCTCCAATGATCGTCACATCGGAGCGGTGGATTGTGCCTCGCGTGTCCGGACGCACCGCGCTGGGCTCCGGCTGACTCGGTGGCGGTTGGCCGCTCTTCCTCGTCGCTCGGGCGGACTGGAGGCGGCGGCAGCTCGGTGGTGGAGGAGGAGGTAAGACCAAGACCCCTTTCTTCGTCCGCCTTCTCCTTTAATTTTGGTGTGTGGACGTCATGTTGCACGCTCTCATCATCTCCACACACATATTTAGTGGATATAAAAACAAAAAGGAGGAATATGCCCCCCCCCACACATCTTGTCGCATCCGCCTTGTATATATATTGCTCCGTGCAATATGTGTCCATATTGTCGCAGTCCTCTCTAATGGGAGGGAGGGAAGGACGGGGGGGCTTCCAGTCTCCTTCGCAACTGGACCCCCCCCCCCCCCCCCAAAAAAAAAGCAAGCAAACAAGGTTCTGATGTAAATGACCCCCACTCCCATTGTTGCTAGTGATGCTGTTGCAATGCTCAGGTGCGAGTCGTTTAAGATAAAAGATAAAACATTTCTATGGTAAAATCAAGCAGCAAAAGCAAGTCATTCACTGCTTTCGCTAGCATTGACAGTGACTCGGTATTATACTGTGTCGTCTCTAAAACAGGGGTTCTCAAACTTATGGGGGTTTCCATTGACTCCACTCATAATCGTGATGCCAATTGAACGAAGAGTGGTGCCTTGAGATACGGGTGACCCGACTGACGATTTTTTTCCGAGAGAAGAGCTGCCATTCGGATGATATTTTTTTTACTTTGGCTCGCGAGCGCAAACTTGAGGTACGAGCGCTGTACGGTGGCAGTAACTCAACTCGCTTCACAACCAGCAGCAGTTTGGCAGGAAGAAATTTGTAAACAGCTATTGAAAATAGAGGCTTTCAGGTGTTTATTGCCACTCCCAGTTGAAGTTTACTGTCAAACTAAACCTAAAACAAAGAGAACTGCATGGTGTATATTTAAAACAACCAAACAATTTAGGAATTCCCCTGCTAGTTTAATGCAAACACAATAGGAAACTCCATTGACGGGCTAACAAATAGTATCTATGCTGCGGTGTTATAACCCTTTTAGCAATTTGAACATAAACAGTGCAGCAACACATGTAGACAGACAATATAACAATCCTCACAGTCATATATATTGTTTACCCTCTATGAAGAACGACTAATATTAGTGTTGTACGGAGGAGCTGAGACCGTCTCCATGTACATTACGTCTGTCTTTGTGTCTGTCTGTTTGTCTTATACTGCCCTCAAGTGGCCAAGGCACACACACACCAGAAAGAGCAGCACAGCGGCTATTGAATTAATGCAAATTGTGACCAAAACTGTTTCATTATTTTTAATTCTATGAAATTATGTAATTACTGTATGGTTTTATTAAATATAATATTATAGTTTTTTGTAACATGCATGTTAAGTTAATCGAAGACTTCTGTGTTGTATCATGTTGGTCAGCTCGCGTTGTAACGGTGGGGTGAGGTTGTCAACAAGTTGAAACTCGCAGTCTTGTCCAGACGGTCCAAAAGCCCCTCAGGTCAAAGGTCCAAACCCGCATGGGAGATGTGCCCGGCGGGAGTCGGGGGGGTTTAGACGCCACGCTCCTTATCCTGTATGCTCTCTATGGCCATTTGTACCAAAATACCACCATGACGTCACTTTGGGCATAGGAGCATTACTGCTTTAGTTCACACTAGCCGCCTTTAGTCAATTTAAATTCATATCGTCACTGTCAGGCGGAAACCTCGCACCTTCAAAATGTCTACTTTTCAACAAATCAACAAAACGCCATCTTGAATGACTTACCAAACACTGCTCTGTTCAAGTTGGTATTATACCTTATATTGCTGTCATATACCATTGCATACACCACAGCACCCCAAAATTATGTTCAATCACTAATTCAATACTGTATGCAAAAAAAAGAAAAATCGCTAATTTATTATGTTGTCATTGAGCGAAATGACAGGACACGGCCTCAGCATCGCCAGCAAATCAAAATTGTAACTGACTGATATATTGTTCTATGATGCTGCATGTGCAAATGTGATTGATTTCAAATTGATCAATTCGCACACAGACCGCTGCTTGCGTGGTTGTTTTTGACGTAATTCCAAATATTGGCCTATATCTCATATATTTTCAGTCGCTTCCAATGCTAATTTCATGAATTTTATCAACTGCAAATGCCTCCTTGCTGTGCTGTATTTATCCCATACTATGTATTTTAACAACGTAGGCAGTGTTTGTTCATTCTTGGCGCTTAAATAGTTTTTTGTATATGTATGGTTTGTGTCACATTCTCTAATTTAACTTTGGAATTAATAAAAAAATATTAACATGATTATAATATGTTGTCAGTTCCTATGTTTAGGAAGCTTTCCAATGATACCAACTTTTTGAAAGGTGAATACAGGTTAAGAAAGTTATTCAAGTCATTAAAGGGATCTCTTGTGACTTTAAAGCTCCGCACGTTGAGTGAGATGCGTCAGACAGATGCCCTTTTAAAGCCAAATAGAGGCGCGCTTTATGCCGATTGCAAATCGCGGGCACAAATTTGTCATTTGGAATGAATGAATGAATGAATAATATATGCACTGTGGTGTGAAGAAAATTGGCTGGTATGCACGTGTCATGAATCTGATGGTGACTTTGCATATATGCTTAACTAACATTTCTACGCATTTATTAGTGAATGAAACACATTGTGAGTATTCAAGAGTATTCAAGATTTGCTTTCAAGCTATTTTCACCACTTCAATTGGTTAATATTGGCTAAAAATAACAGACAATGTGGGGACAGACCAATAGTATACATTTTTGAGAAAATATGGAATTGAAGAAATTTGGAGTCGGTGTTTCCGCCCGACATTGACGATATACACTTTTTTTTTGTGCCATGAGTTTTTTAAAACGTAAAATATATGCCATGGCTCAATAATAATACTGTGGAAATCACAGTTCTATAAAACACAAGGTGAATAGTTTGTCAGTGATTGGCAAGATGGTGGCTATGAGGGTGAAACAGTGTTTTATAAATGCAGCCCTTTGACCGTTTATTTTCCATTCCAGAAGAGACCGCATTCATCTGCGGCAGGCGAAGGCGGGATCGCCACCCTCATGAATCGTGAATGATGCGGGCATGGAGCACCTCTCTCAAACGGATGATTAGAACAGGACGGGCCAAATACAAGGCCTTGGTTTTTATCGGTTAGCCAGCCAACAGACACTGCTTACGGTCAAATGAAATACATTTAAACAAAATAACTCATACATTTTTACCATGGTGGGCTGTTGTCCGGTCTTACTAACCCCTAAACACATGCATTTAATCAAAGCTCAATTGAGCCACACGGCTTTGAAAACTTTTCAGTGAGAAAGAGCTAACAGTGTCACTGCTAAGATTATTCCAAAATGGCACAGCTATTATTGAAAAAATACTTCCTTCGGTCCAATTTAGTACATTTAACCTGAAGCTTTATGATGTATCGTCCGTTCCGACAATGCCAATTCAAAGAACAGATCAAAGTTCGTATCAACTAAATCATAAATGATCTTGTATGCCATAACCAGACCAAACGCGTGACAATGAAATAAAGACTGAAGATTAAGTTTGGCAGGCATTCGTTATTGCAAATACTCAGAAAAGCCAGGCGAGATTCACGTAAATAGACATTGCTCAAAATATGTCCTATTTAATTCTATATCCTGTTCACAAAAAGAGACCATATCTTGGTCACGTATTCCAATCTGACAAAAACTTTATATAACTTCACCAAGAACTCAACATTACGGCTGTGGAAACTGCAAAAATTAGATTAACCTTTCAAAAAAAGTTTCTTCCCCGAACCTGCCGAACAGTGGTAGTTCAAAGTTTCAGAAAATCTAACCCCACGTTATTACCATGCAGTGTAATAGCACCTACATCAAAATGCCTCATCGGGTTAGGATGACTTTAATCCACAATAAAACATTTTTCAGACGCTATTTCTAGGCCAACTATAAACTGCATCCAAATCAGACTGGATTAAAACACGGACATCATAAAAACAACTAAATTAGCTGTAAAGTTTGCCATCACTGGAAAAGAGCTTGGCACAAAGAAATTGCAGTATTGATTCTAAATCATTGACATTGGTAAGAAAAAGTTTAGGGCCAAGCACGGACCCTTGAGGCACACCGGCTGTGACTTTGCGATTATCAGAAACTGCTTCCGTCCCCCACAGATTAATCTGACGTGAATTATTCAACATGAACGTTGGTGTGTTCGCACGTTTGGCTTTGATATCTCGCTGTGTTGCACGTTCACAGGAGGGATTTGGGAAGGGGGGATTGGGGGGGAGGGGCTGGCGTGGAGCGTCTGTGCCGCTACTGGGCGAGTGAATTTGCAGCCTAGCTGCAGCTGTCAGAATGATGTACTCAGCCCGCCTTTTGCAGGCTTTACTACTTACATAATAAGCCAAATGAAATGTTAATGTCAGCAAAGATGACTGCGCAATGAGGGATTTCTCAAGAGTGTGGTGCGCGGTAAGCAGGAGCTGAACATTTCCAGAAAGGAAGGGATCTCCATCAATTGATGCCTTTGAACAAATGCATCACAACAAACCATGCAAGCTCACTCTTTTCTCACAAACATCCCGTAAAATGTCTTGGAGCTAATTGAAAGATGACTGTATCTCAAGATGCAATCCTGGAAACGAAGAGAATTACATGTGTATTTAAAACAACCAACATAACTTTGCCTTAATAAAGTTTGTTTAGCGTAATGCTAACAAACAATGCAAAATGCCCTTTAAACAACAGATATTTGAACATAGACAGTGGAGCAGCACATATAGGCAGATCATAATAACATTACTCCATCCATCCATCCATTTTCTGAGCCGCTTCTCCTCACTAGGGTCGCGGGCTTGCTGGAGCCTATCCCAGCTGTCATCGGGCAGGAGGCGGGGTACACCCTGAACTGGTTGCCAGCCAATCGCAGGGCACATACAGAACAGACAACCATTCGCACTCACAGTCATGCCTACGGGCAATTTAGAGTCTCCAATTTATGCATGTTTTTGGGATGTGGGAGGAAACCGGAGTGCCCGGAGAAAACCAACGCAGGCACGGGGAGAACATGCAAACTCCACACAGGCGGGGCCTGGGGATTGAACCCGGGTCCTCAGAACTGTGAGGCTGACGCTCTAACCAGTCGGACGCCGTGCCGCCAATAACAATACTCACAGGTGTATATTCTTTATCCATCGTGAAAAATGACAAATATTACAGAAGCGTACTGAGTACATTGTGAAACCCTTCTTCGTGTGTGTCTCTATGTTTGTATATTACTGCCCCAGGTGGCCAAGGAACACACACCAGAAGGAACAGAACAATCTCCCTTGAATTGAAGCAAACAATGTGTCAAAAAAGGTTTGATGACATTCTTTTCATTTATGTCATTATTGTATGATTTGTGATACGACTGATTTGAGTTGCGAGCGTGGTTACGGAACCAATTCAACTAGCATCTCGAGGCACCACTCTCCAGGAGAGCCACGTATGTTAAAATTGTTGTCCTCTGCTTGCATGTCTTGTTTTGATGCGCTTAATGCGATGTGTTTTTTGGAGTTAAGACGTCTCAAAGGCCTCCATTCGACAAAACGGTACTGGTCCATGTCTATATATTGTCTTGGGTGATGGAGTGATGAATTAGTGACTGAGAAACTGATTCAAGCTTCATATCTGCTGTCGAGCCAGAAAGTCGCTCGAGGATTCTTTAGTGTAAGACAACACCAGGATGAGGTCAATGCTTCACATACCGTGTCAGCGCTGTGTTATGTTATGTATCTCTCAGCAAGTGTATTTATAGAGCGACACACAATGGCAGAGGGGCGGGTTCATCTTAAATAGCGTCTGTCATTGTCCTGACAAAAAAAAAAAAAATAGTGTTGGGTTCCAGTCTTGTCTCTCACTTTTATGTTTTCCCAAATGAACATTTGACAAAAATGTTGCCACTTCTTTTGATTTCCTTTTACATGCAATTAGTGCTTTCTCAGAATGCATTTTCACAGACCAGAAGTGGAATTGTTCCCTCAAGCTGTGGGTTTCTTTTGAGTCAAAATATTTCCTTCTGGGCATAACAAAGAATGACATGCACCAAATTTGGCTTCACTGTGTTTTTGGACAATTCATTAAGGCTTCTGTCAGTGGTGCAACTGGCTTTTGCTCCTCTTGTTGGATGTTTATGTGTGTTTTTATTTAAGCATCACCTTTTTTGTAATATTTCTGATCACAAGTGTGGAAATGTTAGAGATATATGTGGTGTTTGTTGTCCAAACCCATCCATCCTTTTTTCTTCCTATTGTCGTCAATAGGGTTGCAGTCACATTCACACTTATGGACAATTTAGTGCAGTTATTCTCGAAGTGTGGTACACATACCTCTAATAGTACGCAAAAGAATGGGGCGGTGGGTGGCATTGGGTCCCTGCGGCCCCCGCTGGGTGGCCGGTTGTTGGGTCGCCTTGGTGGGGCCGGCGGACTGCCCTGGGTCCCTCGGTGTGCGACGTGTCCCGTCCGCCGGGCTGCTCTCGGGTGGACCCCTGGGCCTGATCCCGCCCCTCGATTGATTGGGTGGGGTCCTCAGCCGCCGCGGTGTGGCCACAGCAATTACAGGACACTTCTGTCAGTCTTTGTGCATGTAAAACGGTATTAATTCACTTGCATGTATCCGCAGGCACACACCCCTTACTGTAACAAATAACTAATGAATATACAAATCACTTGTGTATCCCCTCACTTATACTCTCGTCGTGTACACTTTTATAATATACATAATTAATGCCACCACACTTCCATTGTACGGGTTCACGACGCTGGTTCTGCACGCTTCTTCTCCTGTCCTTGTCCTGTTTTATCTTGTCCTGTCCTTCCCTCACAGGGTGTAGCACTACAACCCCATGCAATACTCATATTTAACGTTTCATTGTTGTAGATAATTTAATGATTTACTTCACTCATCCTGTTTACAATTAGTGCTTTGTCTTTTGTCTTTGTTTCTTTCTCCCTTCTAGAATTTTTGTTCTGTTCGACTGATCAAGTCAGATTCTCAATAAACCTCAATTATAATACCACAGCGGAAACTTAAAAACGCCACTGTGACAGTAAAACAGTTTCATCATAAAAGGGATACAGATTTTCCATTCTGCTTGACCTAACAGCCGAACAGGACCAAAAAAATTAAAAATCCAAGTGTTCACTGCCACTGATTTACAGTATATATTCGTCAAGTACGTTTTTCAGCTGGTAAGTTTGGAAGAGGGTCTCTCCCAGCTTGTCTGTGAAATTTATTATTTGATTTATAAACCACTGTAATGATTAACAGATCCCTGCAAATGGTGGTCTTGCATTGCTTTGGATTTGAGCTCAGCACATCTTTTGAGTAGAAGATAAAGATTAGGAATGAATCTCTGTTTGTCACATCAATTATGATGAAAACGGAAGTCAGACAAGTTTAGACACCTCACACTTGAACAGAGTATGTATATAAATGATATAAACAGAGTATGTGAAGCGATGTGATGTTGTTTCCTGTTGTTGACCATGGTTTAATTGAGGTTAATCTCAATTTGGCGGCATTTTATTCCCATTGACATCTTTTACGGATAATTGTGGGTATTCGTCGGGGTTAAAACAGCTCTGTGTACAGGACTGTGCTGTGCTATATACATTGTATATCTAAAGAAAGTGTGTGCTTGTGTTTGTGGTGTCGTGATATGAGAGAATCCCGTCACGGTCGCTAATTAGGGAGCAGTGTCTGGAGACAATAAAATGTTTTGTAGCGCCTCGGTGGCTGCAGTCAGATGATCAACATCTGGCACTTGCCACTAAATCACATTCATTGTGAATGATGTGCAAGTATTCACCCTTCATTGAGACTTGTTCCATGGAAATACTCCACTTTTTAGATAAACTGGAAGGCAGTTAGCACACATTGAATGCTGTTGACTTTGGAAACTATTTTCCCCATAGAAAGTCATATAAATAGGAATAATCCATCTCTGTCATCAAACCTTTTACTGTACCATGTTTTAAAGGAGCGATAGTATGGAAAATACGTATTGTATACAAATAGTTGTGGGTTTAGAAATCCTGTCCACTCATCAAGTGTTAAATTAAAACAACCAAGATACAGTGGGAGGAGGATTTGGGGGATTTTGAGTTTAACTTTTGTTACACACAGCGCAACATTTCTCCCACTCTGCTGCTTGTCTCCGTTTTAAATGTTGAATAAATTGGTGGCGCGACTCCCTTTGGTTACAACAGCCTTTGAACATTCTTTGTCGTGGACTTGTTTTTTTTTTGCTTGTGGTCTGACGCTGTAAACCTGAACCAATTCCAAAAGACTGACGAAAGTGCCTCTTTTGTAAACTACAGTTCGTGCCTGTATTGGTTGGTATAGTGTAATACTTTGAAGTATGGAAGCCACTAAGAAAACCAATTGGATTTGTTTCAATTTAAAAAAAAAAAGAAAAAGAAATGGCCTTTCCCAGAAACTCCAGCCACCTATCCATCTTCTGTAGTGCTTGTCCTCATTATTTATGGTTGCAGGTGCTCTGCAGCCTTTTGCAGCCTTTTTTTTTTTTAATAGGGCTGGCTATTGTATACGGCATTAAAATCTCACAAAAATCAGATTTCTGATTTTAGCTGATATTTTTGAATGGATTTTATTCATTAATCAGCAAAAGAAACAGAAAAGCGTTAGCATCGGCGAGGGTTCACTGTATGTAACAACAACTTGAGTAAGACTTCTAGAGTGAGGTTCCCGTTAGCGTGTCAATACTTCCGATTATGATATTTCCAGACTCGTTGATTAAATTGATTAAGGAATACCTATTCTTAGATGTGACACACGCCGCAAGCTTTCAAGTTTCTTCTTAAAACGGCCTTCCCTCCTTTCTAAGCAATTTCTGTCTGATGAGCAGTAGCATCCCTTGACCTTCAGAGTTAGCACTAAGCTAGCAGGATCACTCACTTGTCTTTAATCAGCGTCTCGACCAAACGGTCCAATACACAACGTTGCGCGTCCAACCTTTGAGTTTGACGAGCAAGCATTAGCGATTAGCTTTGCCCTGACGTCAGCGCAAACTGTTGGGCAGCGTGAGCAGCAGATTGATGGAACGGTGGCTCATCCTGACAGACCGAGTGGCTTTTGCCTCTGAAATGGGGCGGCCAGGGAGCCTCTCTTTGCCTCTTTGCTATTAGCGACATCATTTGTGGGTTTCAGAAGAGGCCGACAGTGACCCGTCTTTGTTTGTCTCTGCGGTTCTGCTCGCAAATGTTTCTCACAGGAAGCTTGCAGACTCATGAGCTAACGTAAATTTATGTTTCTCTTTTGCGTGACCAAGGATAGGACCAAGTCTTTTGATTTGGGATTGGATTTAGACTAAATTAGGTTGTCAGTGTTGTATTGACTCACTGGTGGAACAGCCGTTTACTCGCCTGACTTGCATGCACTCAGCGTGGGCTCAATTCCTGCTCAGTGAATGTGAGTTAGTGGTCTGTCTCTACATCACAGGTGTCAAACTCAAGACCCGAGGTCAGATCCGGCCTGCCGCAGCATATTATGTGGCCCACGAAAGTAAAGCATGTGCGTCAATTTATGTGCAATACATTTAAAGTGAACCATTAAAGTGCAGTTTTTTTTTATTTTCCTATATTGAAGCACAGTGTTAATGTTCAAACTGCATAATGTTAGAATGACATACAATAATATTCCATATACTTTCAGTCTTGGCTTTTTAAGAATAAATAATATGAAATATTAACAAAATGCTGTCATAACATCACAATGAATCACTGACAGCGGCTTGCTCAAAACCACACCAATCAATGGACCCCTGGTGTTTGGAACACCTGCCTTTGTGGAGATCTGGACTGCCAGGGAGACTGTAAACCAGAGGAAGCATGTTATTTGTAATCATCTTGTCCAATCAATGCAATTTGTCCTCACCTCAGTAATTAAATGGCCACTCGGAGGCCGTGAGTCGTGAAGGAGCCGCAGCGCGCGTCATGCTCTGATTGGCCAACCACAATGAAGGAAGGGGTGCCATTGGCTCATGGCGTCGGCTGTGGTCATGGTGTGGCTACGTCATGTGTGTCTGTGTGTTTAATCAAGGCGAGCAAAGTGGAGTTAATTAATTCAAATTAATGCAGCGCAGCAGACACACACACACACGCACATTTGTGTCCTTGTTTATGCATAATCCGTAATCATAATCTTTATTCGTCATTGGTCTTCCATTGTGACAGAAGGTGCACAATCTAATCTCACTCGCTTGATTGTTGATTGTGTGAGCATTCATGGTTGCATAATAACGTTCGTCATCACAATAATATTAACCAATAATCAGCTTGATCTGCATGCGGGATAAATTGGATTCAACTGGGACTTGTTTTCATTCCATATGTGGACAACTAGAGGCTCTTAAAGGTATAGGAGCTCATCACTGAAGGAGGGTGGAAGTGGTCAGTTCATCTCTGACTGACTGACAGTTGATTAAAAGGAAGTAGGAAGTAGGTAGGAGAGCAGCTGCTTTTGTGTAGAAAACAAGCACGCACGCACACACGTGCACGAACACGAACGGTGGCCACTAAGTGGATTTGGTGGCTGGAAGACGGCGGGCGGAGGGGAGCCAGCATCTGCACCACACGTCTTACACGCTGTGTTTGTGTGTGTGTTTCTTTGTGCAACATATTTGGACAAATGCCTGTTTGTTTGTGTGCGTGTGTGTGTTTATGATGACATTTTTATAAAAAATAGGTCGTTGCACATTAGAAAGCTGTCAGAAAACGTATTATAATTAGAATTGTGTTGATATTATGTAGAGGGGGCACGGTAGAGACTGGTTAGCACATCTGCCTCACAGTGCTGAGGACTGGGGTTCAAATCCCGACCCCGCCTGTGTGGAGTTTGCATGTTCTCCCCGTGCCTGAGTGGGTTTTCTCCGGGTACTCCGGTTTCCTCCTACATCCCAAAAACATGCATGGTAGGTTAATTGAAGACTCTAAAAATGGATGGATTGTTATGTAGTGGTTAGCATGTCTCACAGTCGCGAGGTCCTGGGTTCAAATCTCGTCTCAGGCACCAATCATGCTTGCGTGTGGATTTTCTCCGAGTACTCCGGCTTACTTGCAAATTCCAAAAACATGCATGTTAGGTACATTTTTTTATTTGTCATGCAAGTGGAAAAAGAAGCAGAAGCTGAATGCAACTGAAGTGGACCATTCGCCACATCACAAATCTACCGCGCTGCAACACAAAAATTGCAAACCTGTATTGGGTTTTGAAGGTCAACACATACAGTACAATACGTACTGTACAATACACTGGACTGTATTATTTTTTTCATTTGACCACAAAAACATGGCGCGATTGTCAAGGAAGAAGCTGATTGCCACAACGAGAGGAAACAGTCATTATAAAAAGTAACAGTACTCTGACTTGAGTACAATTTTTGGTTACTCTTTCCACCTCTGGTTACAGTCATTACGTTTCGCAAGCCCGCGAAAATTATGCGACCGTCCACTGGTGCACCTCGGCAAATCTTTTTGGGGATGTTTGATCATTGTTTACGATTGATTATTAATGAGAAGCTGTCATCTCGTTGTCAAGGGACACGTGCTTTACGTAGGCCAATTGATGATTTATTGACGAGCAGGCCCGTGCATTATTCACGCCGGCGTGTTCTTAGGTGTGGACTTCATAAAGAGATGGATGCGTGTTCATGACTAGCATGACATGGTGCGCTTTCTGCACAGCTTGAACATGATGTGCACGTAGCGTGTGTACGCTTAGTGAAACGTGCCCAGAGGCTCACATCCTTGTGCGAGATGCAGCGCGACTTAATGGACGCATTCTTGGAACTAAATGGGGTGTACCTAATCCATGTCATTGATACTCTTTCTCTCTCGCTCGCTCACACACACACACATACATGCACGCTGTCATGTGTGATGTGTGATTCGTGCAGGTTGTAACGATCCATTCACAGAGAGCTATAGCTGTGAGCCACATGGCCTCATTAAACACACACACCGTCTGTTTCTTAGTGTGTGTGTGTGTGTGTCTGTGTGTGTGTGTGTGTGTGTGCGCGCGCGTTTGTGTGACATCATTACCGCCAATGGAATTTGACACCCCCTCCCCACCCATTTGTTCCTCGGGCATCAGAAGGATTTCCAAACGTTCTTTTGCGTTGTTTTTGGTGTGTCTGAAGGCTAGCATCTCAACAGCGCAGGATCGCAATAGGAGGCGGGAAAAGGGCGAGCGAGCCAGGTCTGTTGCCATGGCAACCACCGCAGGGATGATGGTGATGATGATTGGGCCAGGCGTCTCATGTAAGAATGGTGTTTTCAGAAGCGTGGCGGTTTGAGACGTGAGGCTTTTTCACGTCCTGACTGCTTTGCAGTTTTGTTGACTAAACAATTAGGGTCAAATTCCTTCAATGTTCTTTGAAGCTCAAAGATGACAATGTACCCCTCTTCAGTTAGTCGCTAGTTTCAACTCTTGCTGGTTTCTCTGTGACTCAAAAGAAGAGGAAACGCAACCTCTCTGATGATTTCAAGTAAGCCATCCAGGAAGTGATGCGACACGAGTGCCTCTGAAGTGGAAGTGAAAGTGACCACATGGCCACTTTTGCGCTCCGACCAGAACAAAAAAGAGAACCTTGACACTTTGACACAGAGTCCACTTTTGTATGAGAACAACATCAGTTTGTAGACCTTTTCATACTTTTTGTAATGAATAGGCCCCAGGGTTATTTCGGGTGGCAGAAAAAGATTGACTACCTCTCACCTCGGGCTGGGCGATTATGAAAAAAATTCTAATCAAGATTATTTTTGATTGATATTGAATTCATGATTAATAAACATGATTATTCATTTATTTTAGAACTTAGTATTTATTCAACTACCAAAACTCAACTTGAAATATACCTGAAAACAGCAACCAGAAAATAAATTAGTAACACGTAAAATAATAATATAGTAAATAATAAATATAAATACCGGCTGTTCCTGCTGTGCACGTCTTGGCCTCTTGGAACAGTGTCGTGCGATGCATGCATGGAGATACACACATTAAGATAAAACCACTAAGTGATAGCATTAGGCAGGCAATGTCTCTAAAACGAATTATGTGTTTTATTTTAGTACAGTATATGATGTGTGTAATTATTTTTGTTGTGTGCTTAGTTTTACAGTAAACTCCGACTGGGGTGTCAATAAACAGCTTCAAGCACGCTCAGGGAGGGCAGAATAACATTCGTCACGCGCGTTCAGGGTGCTTTTATGACGCAGGAACTTGCATACATGCACACATCGGGCCGTACGGCACATTGATAGTTTACTTCAATTATAATGTTTTCATCATCACGAGAATCCAAAAATTACATTTTGATTACTAGCACAACCCTATTCTCATCTGAACTGAAAATGATGACATAAATTAAATTCGTATATCAATCACATTCAAAATGAGTGGCGGGAGAGAAGAAGGCTAAAATCATAATTCAAGCCATTTCCCCTGGTTTTTAAATTGCCCTGCTTTTATCCTATGACATAAAAGGGTTTGTTTACTAGTGGTGCGATATGAGATCGCTTGAGCTTTTGCCACCCAGAAGTATGTGTGACGTCACGGTGAAAAGGTTTATACTGTCCAAAAAAGACATTGCACCTCCGCAGCAGCGAGGTCATATCAACACAATAGTTGGGTTTTTCCCAGGAACTAAACAGGTCCTGTGGTCTTGAACGCAGTATCGGTCCATGTTGTTTCTCCTTGGTCTAGGTTTCTCGGGTGCGTTGTTATTTTGTCTTGAGAGCGTGTTGGACCGCGGCTCAGACAACAACCCAGCTAAACACTGGCTTGCAGATTCCTCTGGTCTGCCAGTGAATGGCTTGGATGCACCAAACCTATTTCATGTGTGACTCAGCAAGCCAAGTCATGTTGTAAAACAATTTATAATTGAAAGTTCAAGGACGTCAACATGGCTGTCCGACTGAAGTCAGCAGTTTCACTAAGTGGAGATCTCAGACCTCCAGCAGACCTTTGCCACAACAAATTGGAAATTATTACAATCCTAACAGCTAGCATGGTAACAGCCATCATATGGACCCATAATAATAATCTAGGACAATCTTGTGCCTCAATAGACAGTGTTATTTTATCGCCTCGTGTGATAGGTTGAATGCTAACATGCAAACAATTGGCGTGCTAACATAGAGCAAGATAGGAACATTAGTACAAAAAGCACTTAGGCAGCACTTACATCATGCCTTGTATTTTAAAACGTTATTAAGGCTGGATAAAATGCTAAAAATTGGTATGCTAATACATAGAAAAATAGCAACCTGAGTACAAAACCTATAAGACAGACTCATACCTTACATCTTAAGCTAAAGAGACTTGCTAAAATGCTAACAATTGCCATGCTAAATCACACAAAGATACCAACCTGAGTATGAAAAACGCTGAGATAGACTCATTATGACATCACATCTCTAATGCCAATAAGACTTGCTGAGATGCCAACAATTGGCATTCTAACACACAAAGAACCTGTGCACAACAAAATGGTATGAGGGACTCATTATGATTCTAAGGCTAATGAGACTTGCTAAAATGCTAACACACATAATGATAGCAAACTGAGCACAAAAACTGCTAAGACAGAATCATTAGATAATTGGTATTCTAACACACAGATAGATAGTACAAAAAAAACAGACACATTGTTTTTATATCTAAGGTAAATGAGACTCACTAACATGCTCAGACATAAAGATAACAAGCTGAGTACAAAAAATGCTGAGATACACTTCTTATGATTTTACGGCTGAGGCTAATGAGACTGCAAGAAATGCTATCATGCTAATAATTGCCATGCTAACACACAGAAAGATAGCAACCTTAGATAAAAAAAAAAAACACTAAGACAGGTAGGTGCATTATGATTTCACATATGCTGAGACTCACTAAAATACTAAACTGCTGACACAATAATAAAACAATGATAGCAAACTGGATATAAAAACTGCTAAGACAAACTCATTAGGATTTTACATCTTTTGCTATTGAGACTGGATAAAATTCAAAAAGTTGCTAACACATAAACATAGCAACCCGAGTACAAAAAAAAAAAAAAACGCTACTGAGTACAAAAACCCTTAAGGCAAATGCATTATGATTTTACATCCAAGGCTTATGAGATTTGCTGGAAAAATAATTGGATATGATGAGCCGCAGTGTTCCAAAATTTAAAATCCAATCTCATCTCGGGATTGATCGTTTTTAATGCGCATAGAGCAGAAACTGATATTGATTATCGTCCAGAAGGAACGCGGCTGCTGGGCCAATCGGCAGCAGAGCCGGTAACTGGAGGATCAGTGAAAGTGATGACTCTATTTAGGGGTGCCTAAGCCACGCCCCCGTTGCCATGGTGGTTACTGGCAGTACCGTCATTCCCAAGCAATGATATCACTTCGCGGCGTGTTTGACGTATTTTCATTATTGATGCGTCACTCAACACAACAGTTGTGGAGACTCGAGACATTTGTCTCTGATCACAAGAGCAATCGTGACCTAAAAGCATTGATGCTGCAAAGACAATTGCTTGTAAACACGTTTTATTAATACGAAAATATTTGAATTAAACTGAAATGGACTGAAGGAATAACATCTGAAACTTTAGCTGATTTCTAAGCATAAATAAAAAAAAAATAGAAGATTTGACTACATTATATAGGGGCAATTTAAGATGTAAATAATAATAATGAAATAAGGTAATTCCCAATAATAAACATGCACCAACAATACATAACAGTAACATACGATATTTAAAATATAGTATAAAGATTAAAAACAGCAAGAAAAAAATGAAAAATATATATACAGTATATACATAAATAGTCATACTTACAGTATATGTCACTAAAACGAAGTAATCAGTCATCTATAATTTAAGACCCTAAAATTAGAATTCTATCAATATAGAATATTGATAGAATTGATATATTAATGTTATATAAAAATATAATCTTCGTATACAAATGCCAAAAACCACAAAATAAAGGAAATAAGTCTCAAAAATACAATTAAAATATTAATACAAAATAAAAAAAGCAACAACAAAACAAACAAAACTTAAATGAGAGGAAGTATTATACATATTTAATGTTATGTAATAATTGAAGCCTCTTAAAAAGACAAAAAAATTACAAAAATAAATCCCAAATATAATCCTAATATATAAAAAAACAAAAAAGATAGTCACGAAAATACAATTTATATATATGTATAAAATATCATATAAATATACAAAACAACAAAAACAAAATAAAATGTGACTTAAAATATTGATATAAATATCAATGGAATATAGATTAATTTACCAGTAATTAGTAATTTCCAAACCCTATAATCATACAAATAATTACACACATCCAAATACAATCCTAATATAGAAACACCAACGGAAACAGCACAATAAAGTTTAGAAAATAAAATCTATATTATATATGTAGACTTTATTATAAATATATAAAATATAAGTTGACAAAAAAAAGATATCCCACAAGTGTGTTTATATATTTTAAAAAATGGCTAAAATTTTACCTGACAAAATGCTGTTTTTCCATTTTTGTATCCTTTGAAAGGGTCGCTCTTAAAGGCGCGGGGCCTCAAATTGATTATAAGCAAGTGCGGTGCAGTAACCATGGAAACAGACGCTCCCTTAGTGGCCCATTTTAACAGGGTGCACCGGGGTTTTAAATCAATAACTCCAATTTAGAGATGATGTCATCCCAAAAGGGGACGCGCAGCGTTAGCGATGCGACAATGCACTTCGCATACACAACAGGGTGGGATAAATGTGTGTGTGTGTATGTAGCTATGACCTTTAGAGAAATATTTTTTGCTGTGACGTCTCAACCGAGCAGTGCATGATGGGAAATACTGACATGCGCACGAGTGCTGCCACAAATGACTCTGCACTCCATCTCAGCATGCATGTTTGTGTCTGTGTGGACTCACTTCCCGTTGGAATTTAGACACACACACACGCACACGCGCTTACATTTAACCTCCAACCATCTGTAGATCTGTGCCAATCGTTTTTGTGTACTTTATGTACTCTAAATGGGTCACACACACACACACACACATATACACACACATACATATACATACGTGTTCATAAACATGACGGCTTCACCAGTCGTATACAATGTATGGTTTTGTGTCTTTTTGTGTTCTTATATGTTGTTTATTATTAGTTTATTCAAGCCTTTTTGTGCTTTATTTTGCGCAATTTCCTTGTACATGTTATAAATGACAGAGCTATTTTGTTCTGTGTAGTTGTGCAACAAATAGACAGAACAAATAGACAACACAACTTGACATAATTCCGATTTCACACAGTCACACCTTTCTAGTATCGAGAATTGGATGTGATGCGTGTGTGTGTGTGTTTTGTGTGCCAAAGCATAAATCCCGCAATGATACACTTGTTTGAGTTTACAGTACCAGTTTGAGTTTGGGCTCAGGCAGGAAAAACACTTCCTGTGTCTAAAAAATTGTTGGGCAGTGCGTGTATGTTTATATATGTGCGTGTATGTGTGGGTGTTTGTGTGTGTTAAGGAATGCTGAGGTTTGGTGTTTATTGCTGTTACACTGGTGAGAACTGAGTGTAGGCCGGAGAGCAAGAATGAGGGAGGGCAGGGGAAGAGGCGGATGACTGATTCAGACCAGAACTGGTTTGTTTTTCAAATGAACTTACAGTGTAAAGGATCCACTTCTCTTGGTCACGCTGCAGGTAAATCCTATTTGTTTGTCAAATGGAATCCTAGTGTTATACTGTTTATTTGCAAGTAAAAAATTTTGGGTTTATTACGTTTCAGAGAGACGTGGGTTATGTTGAAAATCAGAATTGAACAAGGTCTTTCTGGACCTCTTCAACTTTAATCAGGTTTTGTTCAGTAAACTGTCAATACAAAGCAAAGATGACATATTATATATTCATCACATTGTGTTTGCAGTGTTCACATATTTCTCTAAAAACGAGACAAATCACTCTTGCATTGCTGAAAGGAATCCTGGAAATCTAAGAAAAAGTCACAAAATTAATCCATTGTACTTTGTGTGTATGTGTGTGTGTTTTCTTATGGTTGTCGAGTGGATTTTAGGAAGCGTTACAGCCAATACAGTGAGACCTATCGCGTATGACCCCCCCCCCCCCCCCCCCCCCCCTTTCATCCCCTAAAAATAAACCATTACTCAAAGTAGGGATTTAGCTTTATCGACTGGTAATCTGTAATATCCTTTTTCATAGAGGGCATCTGTACTTTTTTGCTGGCTCGCTCTCCAGAAATTCACTGTAACAAGCTATTGAATATTTTTACAATTGATGTTTCTCCCGATCATCCCATCATTTGATCGGGTAAAAATTTATTTTGTTTGAACTTCCAGTTTGACTACCATTTGAATGTGCAAAACGTTTGCCAATAGATTGGCTCAATGTGGGGTTAATAAACATGCTGTAAATTTTGGGACGGTCGCCACAAGTGCACAGCTGAAACATTTCTGCATGATTGACTTACAAGGCTTGACATTTGAACTGAATGAAGACCTTGTTGGTTTCCTGGGTCATTTTGTTATTCTTCCATTTTCTTCCTTTTGGTTGAACATAAAGTGCTAGTTGTTATGGACCTCAGTCGCACTCTCTATCTTGTTTTGGAATCGGGCCCCAGTTTGTCGTGGGTCACAGTCATCCTCTTTGTTTGAGATGCACACCCGGCTGTCTGTTTCCTCGATGGATGGTGGGCGAAACTGGGAAAAAGACAAAGTGCAATCACGAATTGCAACTTAATGGAAGCAAATACAGTTAATGCACAAAACGCAATAACATGAAGGTGTAAGCACTGACTTTTCATTTGAAAATTATCAAGGATGGGTATGGCTCCGTTGCTCTGCTTGACCATTGGTCAGTCGTGCACGGTCACAAACTGCAAAGAACTCGACAGGCGCGCACACCAGAAGGAGCAAGCACAATGTCAATGAGGAGTAAAGCGTGAAATCGTGGTGTACAAACTGTTTAATTCTTTACATTCAATTTAATAATGTTATTATATGTGTTTTTATAAAGTATAATACTGTAAAGTCAAGGGAGTGCTATACTTTTAGATACTGTACTTTAGTTTCATGCTGTAAATCCAGACTATAGTGAAAGCAGCAGACGAGTGGGAAAGAGGAAGCTTCAAATCATAAAAGGAACTTGAAATATGAACGGGGAAATTATTTGGAGGCCTGTGAACATTTTTCTAAATTTAAATTAATTCATGCGGCGAGATGTTTTCTTTCAAATAAATGCTCTTATACAGATGTTGTCATCGGTGATGGCACACACCGCTGTGGTTCATTTTAGTGAGATTAACCACTGTCCTCGTTAGCATCAATTAACCTTTGTCAATTTAAAGTGTGTGTGTGTGTGAGAGAGAGAGAGAGAGAGAGAGAGAGAGAGAGAGAGGTGGCTACTATAGACAAGGAAGTGAGTGGTGAATTAATCCATTGTTTAGCTCATTACAGCTACTTTTGTGCAGAAGGTGGCAGCTGTTAATCTTGGCACTTGGCGGGACTCTGGCCTCTGGACTGTCACATGATCTCACACACACACACACACACACACACACACACACACACAAGCACAAACAGTGGTTAAATGGCAGTAATATGCTGTAAATACATAAAGCATCTTCTTGTTTTTCCTCACTTCATATCCCTCCGGTCTCATGCGCTTTCTTTTTGTGTTGCAATCCATCATAGAAGTGCCCCTCAGCATCCCAACAGAAAGTCTATTGAGGGGTGGACATCATGTGACGGGAGACAGAAGATACCGCCGTGACCCGTTTAGACTGCAGACCTTTTCACCATGACGTCATATGTACTTCGGGGTGGCAATAGCTCCAATCGCACTGCTAGTAAACCAACCCTTCCATGTCATTTGACCAAGGCAGTGATCGAGAAAACAGGCCAAATGGCTTGAATGATGATCTTCGCCTCCTTCTCTACAGCCATAGTTTGAAGGTGTGAAGTGTCAGTTGAAAAAGATGTTACATGAGGTTAATTGCTTCCAAGGGAGACTGAACGCCGGCTGTAATTTACACTGTAACAGATGATTCAAAAATAGACGTGGTGAAAATGTGGTAATTGCTAACATAATAATTGGGAGACTGGCTAATTAATTGACCTTTCTTTTGCTCGGATTAATTGCACAGACCTTCATGCTGTTTTCAGAAATGGATAGTGTGCGTTAGCGCTGACGTTAGCTAGCAGGCTAGCCATTGTTTTGCGGAATTACTGAAAGATGCGTTATTAGGAATCCCACTCGCATTCTTGCCAGGACACACCCTGCTGCAAATGGATTGGCTGCAGGACACACGCTGCTGCAATATGATTGGCTACTGCATCCGGGTGGGACACACCCTACTGCCTCCACACAGGAAGTCACTAGTTAGGTGGTAGCCATCCTAGCTGTCTCCTGTAGCAACAGAAAACGGCTTCGCAGCACAAGTTAGCCTAGCAGCAAACTAGTGAGTAGTTGTCGTTCGTGTTTGAAGGTATTTGTGGCTTTGAGGCTCAAAAGACCGAATACTGACAACAAAATCCAATGGGCACACTCAACTGATGACTGCTGCTGCCATGAATAGCCTAAATTGTATTGCGTTTTAGGGAAGTGTGATGGCTCAGACTATTATTATTGAACACATAAATGGATTATAATAACATTAAATTGTTTCAAACTCAGTGGATTTTACAAAATGAATGCAAATGAATAATTTTATTTCCCTCTGTTTGTGATGTTGATTTTTGTTGTTTTTTTCCCCTCGATTTTTGGGGAAAAGAAGTACAGGTATCTTAACTTCGTCCATCCATCCATCCATTTTCTGTACCGCTTTTCCTCAATAGGGTCGTGGGCGTGCTGGAGCCTATCACATTCACACCTACGGGGCAATTTAGAAGAAGAAGAAGAATCACTTTTTACTGTCAGAGTCTTCAATTAGCCTACCATGCATGTTTTGGGGATATGGGAGGAAACCGGAGGACCCGGAGAAAACCCACGCAGGCACGGGGAGAACATGCAAACCCAACACAGGCGGGGCTGGGATTTGAACCCCAGTCCTCAGAACTGTGAGGCAGATAGGCTAACCAGTCTTCCACTGTGCCGCCCCCTATAACCATAACAAACTTAACTGTTTTATTTTTTTTTAGAAATGTATTTGAATGGTCATCTTGTTATACTTGCTCCCGTGATGCCCACAAGGAAATTTATAAAAACCCTAAACCTTTAGTGGCCTATCTGGAGGCGCAGCCTCAAACTCAACAAGTTTTTGTCATCGTTTTCAGTTCAGATCAGTCGTAGTCACTCTCATTCTGCCACCATACAATAAAGTATAAAACTGCGCTGGAACGGATTAATGGCATTTCAATTAATTGCATAGGGGAATATTGAATTGATATACGATTACATTGAGTTACAATCTTGGTGATAGAACCAATTAAAATCCTAAATCAAGGTACCACTTTGTAAATGAAATGTACAGTTGAATCCCGCTATTGGCAGGTGATAGGGACTGGATCGCGAATAGCGAAAAGCCGTGGATAATTGACACCCATTGTTATTTCATTTGAACAAAAAAATAATAATAGTAATTTAACCCCCACCCAAATTTTGGAATAAGCCAATATGCATCTTTGGGGATGGTTCCCTCCCATAATAAGAAAAAACAAAAATAAATTACAAAAAATGGGAAAACATTTGAATAAAAATGCAAATTACAACAAATGGGAAAAAAGGAAAACAATTGCAAATAAATTGAACACAAATTTGGAAAAAAAAAATAAAAATCTGTGAATAGGTAAATCTGTGGGTACCAAACCTCAAGTATGCGTGGCTCCACTGTACTTACTGGAAATGTGGCACAGCGTGACATTTAAAACACACCTTTGTCTTCTCCAGGTCATGATGTCCTGAGTTCCTCCCAGCGGGCCCGGAGAAAGCGCTGCGCTGATGGGAGCGGCTGTGCCACCATGAGCTTACAAGATGGCAGCTGCAGCTACGCCAGCAGCGCCAACATGGCCGTCGCCAGCGGCAGCATGCGGCGCCGCCTGGAGGACCAGGAGTTCACCTTGCGCGTGTACCCGGGCTCCCTGGTGGAGGGGACCATCTACTGCCCCATCAGTGCCCGCAAGAACACCACGGCGGCCGAGGCCATCGAATGCCTCATTGAGCGGCTGCGCCTGGACCGCACCAAGTGCTACGTGCTGGCCGAGGTCAAGGAGTTCGGTGGCGAGGAGTGGATCCTCAACCCGGGTGACTGTCCTGTGCAGCGCATGATGCTGTGGCCGAGGAGCGCTCTGGAGAACCGCGGCGGCCTGGGCAGTGGCGACGACTACCGCTTCCTCCTGCGGGAAAAGAACTTGGACGGATCCATCCACTACGGCGGCAGCCTCCAGATGTGGCTGCGGGTGACCGAGGAGCGCCGCTGCATGGTGGAGCGGGGTTTCCTCCCCCAACCGGCGGAGAGCGACCCCCCGACAGATCTCTGCGCTCTGCCGGAACTTACCGAGTGCGCCCTTTTGGAAAGCCTGCGGGCGCGTTTCCGCCAGGAGAAGATCTACACGTACATCGGGAGTATCCTCATTGTGGTCAACCCCTTTCAGTTCCTGCCCATATACAACCCCAAGTACGTCAAAATGTACGACAACCATGCGCTGGGAAAGCTGGAGCCGCACATCTATGCCGTAGCCGACGTGGCCTACCACGCCATGCTGCAGCGGCGCAGGAACCAGTGCATTGTCATCTCAGGCGAGAGCGGCTCGGGGAAGACGCAGAGCACCAACTTCCTCATTCACCACCTGACCGCTCTCAGCCAGAAAGGCTTCGCCAGCGGAGTGGAGCAGATCATCCTGGGAGCGGGGCCGGTGCTGGAGGTAAGATGCCAAGATGCAGTGTTGGCTTGATGTTTACGTGTCATCATTGAACCAACTACAGTACTTGCGACAGGGGTGGTACCTTGACATACGCCTGCCCCAACTTACCGTTTTTTCAAGTTACAAGGCATCTCTTCGTCCAAATGTTTTACTTGAGCCAAAATTTGAGGTACAAGTGAGTTTTAGCCACTTAGCCACACACACAAAAAATAAAAGTCATGGCAATTATTCTGAAGATCAGTTATTTGCGGCTTTTCGCTGTTAGCAGTCTAACCTATCACCCGCAAATGGGGGGTCTGCTGTACTTCGAGCATGCAATTTATCAAATTAGTTCAACACTAACTTGGTTGCTTTTATTTAGCAACGTGGCTTTGACATAAATACTAGACTTTACACCGATTTTATTGGCCTGATCGGTATAGGCCGATAATTAGCATTTTATGCTGATCTGCTTTAATGTCGTCATGCGCCGATCCGATCAATGACGTCATTGATCGGCTCCGCAAAAGACATTGACTCCGCGTCACCATCATGCACAGTATATTTGAATCCAAAAGCTAGTTTATTTTTAGCCTTGTCGCATGTCTTTTTACGTAGTACTGTAAATATTTGACATCCAATTAAGTTATTTGGGGAGAAAAAAAAATAAAAAAAAAAAATCCTGATCGTGTAAAGCCTAATAAATACAGGAAATACGTCAAGTATGTGTCCTACTTTCAATAAGTAGTGTAATTAGCGGAAATTAATCCGCTCACAAATTTACCTTTGTGCCTGACTGCTTCCTATTGCACCAAACAAAACAAATTACCCCTTTGTATTCACCCTAAATGTTTTCACTCATTGTTTAAAAACACATCCCGGCTTTCAATCTTGGGGCGACATAATGCACACGGCTCCTGCAGAGTGAGAGAAGTTTCATTTTGGTCACTTGTTTTTTTCCTGAGCTGTATATGCCCATTATAGTATTGGGAGAACAACAAATGTAATGGTGGCCTAAGACTGTACTGTACCGGTACAGTACCAGTATAGTGCAAAGTGGATGGAATTAATGTTTGGTCATGGTTGGTTATGGTTTTGGTTTGAAGAAATGAGTTGTCACGCAGGATTGGGATTCATAGTAATACGCTGCTTCCAAAGTGCATCTTTCTCTTCGGGTGAGGGATCATCTGAAAAAGTCATTCTGAATTATGTCTTCTCTGTATCGGCCATTCGACTTCATTTATTCGTGAATTCCCAGCAGTCTTCTGCCGTGCAGCTGCCTCACTCTTATCCCCGGGTGCCGCTTTCCACTCATATGTTCCAAATTAGACGTGGAAGTGACAAAAGCCCTAATGAAATGCAAAGAGAAGGCAGCAGGTTATTCGTTTGGCCTCGGAATGCTGGAGCTCATATGTGGAGGCATGAAACGGATTAGAAAAGTCCCTCCTCCTATATTTAGCACATATGATATTCATGTAGAGGCTACATGTGATATGACCTAGAAACCATGTTTGCCCAATCTCTGCATTGATTGGGGGGAAAAAAAGATCAAGAAATGTTGCCTAATCCGCCCTGGATTAGAAAATCAATAATGGATTATGGATTATGAAATTTCACTGGGGAATGTTTCACGAGACGACATTGCCTCTAAACGACTTAGATTTGTGTCATTTGCAGCTGGACAGACATGACCCAGTGAACTCAGGACCTTCTTCTTCTTTTTTTTTTTTTAAATTCCCTATGGCAACCATGCAGTTGTCCAGCATGCGGCATCCTGTCAGGATGTATGTGGATATGTTGTCCGCATGCAGCTGTGCATGTTGACTCACAGTCCTGGTCGGTTAGTTTGTTCGCTCCGTCATCTGGAAAACGTGAATGCAGACGACAGCTTTGAGCGCAGCTGCTTCGACGTTTTGGCTCTTGTCAGAAAATAGCAAAATGTAAGTCTGTTAAATGACGGTACATCTCAGGAATGGAGGCACAATGGTAAAAGAGACAGGGGACAACGATTTTATAGGTACAATTATTAAAGTTTTCAAACTGCTAGCAATATTTGAATGTCGCCTCATTTCAGTCCCCGCTCCCACCACCTCATGTCTCTGCACAAAGAAACACCCCCAGCTCTCTAACCTTGGACAACAAAATAGAGCCAGAAATACGCCAGTTCCTTCCACTTGCCTGGCCGCTGTGCAGCTCATGGTCAGCCACAGGTGTGCAATGTTTAAAGAAATGTTACTGTTTTTTATTTTTGGAATGTACTGTCAATTAAATGATAAGTGAAGGGATCGAGTTACCTGACGACTTGGTGAGAACGATGAATTGACGTTCGCTGTGGTTGAGTCACGCAGCCGTCGGCATATAGGCCACGCACCATTGTTATATATTATCTTTACCCTTGATTTGAAGTAGAGAGCAGTGCCTTCCTTTTAACTTTTGTTGCTAACCAGTTAAATAATCCGGTCAACAAACTACAATAGTCTCCTATGGCATGAGGTTGCTGTGTCGCCCCGCCAGGCTCGTGAGCACGAGGTGCGGGTGAGCAAAAGCTTGACAGACTATTCGGTCATGCCTCCTGTCACTGCACTCCCTGACTGGCTATTCTTGTCCCGTTGTGCCCAGTTGTAAAATAATAATTAAAATTAAATTGTAGAGGCATTAGATGGGGCCAGAGAGGGGTGACTTTTCAAAAGATAATTTCAATAATATTCTACTCTCAGTTCATACAGACAGTTTAAATGGAATGTATATGACAAAAACAAATTTTAAGCTGCAAGTTGTCCCTTTAAGGAGCAGCATTCTTTCTGTAAAGCTGGCAAGCCCTCTATTTATTATTACAATAATTGGAAAGCAAAGGTACGCCACTAGGCTTGTTAGAGGGGTGCACACCAAAAATTCAGCCCAATTTTTGCATTTTTCCCCTTTCCCATCAAAGTCAGAAAAGGCCCCATTGGAAGAATGGGCGGTTCAAAACCTGGCTCCGACAGCCTGCTGTTGAAGTGTCCCTGGGCAAAACGCTGAACCCCAAATTGCTCCCAAGGGCCACAATAGTGTTAAATGTTAAGCATGTTCAATATGTACGATGGTAAATTTTCGTGTGTGCAGTGTACCTGACATTGTTTGAGTTGGAAATGACTGGCATTCTGTCTGGCTGGCTGCCAGAGGCGGAATGCCGCAGTCGAGGACAGAGTGTTGATAATCACAGATCGAGGAACGTGTGACGGCGCTGGCTGCTTGGGTTGCGTTTGAGGGGGGAACGCTTCCACACCCAAGGAAGCAGGAGTCACCATGACTTTTTTTTAATCATATGCTGTACTATTCTCCAGCAACTCGCTTTGTTGTTTGAATTACATTTAAAAAAACAATATTATTATTTCTATTTACACCATTAATTTAACACAGTCAAAGATGTAATCGTATTTGTACGTTGAACAAAAATATAAATGCAACAAATTTGTTTTGGCTCTCATTTTAACTTTAACTTATACTTTTTCCATGTACACAAAAAGCCTATTACTCTCAAATATTGTTCACAAATGTGTCTAAATCTGTGTTAGTGAGCACTTCTCCTTTGCCGAGATAATCCATCATCCACCTCACAGGTGTGTCATTTCAAGATGATGATTAGACAGCAAGATTACTGCACAGATGTGACTCAGGCTGCCCACAATAAACGGCTAGTCTAAAATGTGCAGTTTTACTGTATTGTATTAATTTTGTGATAAAAGAGTACATCAAATATTGTATATGTACATCAGTGATTTCCAACATTTATGGAGCCAAGGCACATATTTTACAATTGAAAAATCTCACGGCACACCAACAAACAAAAATGTCACAAAAAGTGGATGCATTAATTACTGTATGTACTTCCTGCCATCTAATAGCAAAGCAAAGCAAAGCCAATTTATTTATATAGCGCATTTCATACACAACGTAACTCAATGTGCTTTACATGATTAAAAGCATTTTAAAAAAAGAGCTTTTACAAGAGAAATAAATAAATTAAATAAAAATACAATTAAAACAGCATACAGTGCAAGAAATATCATTTAAAAGTGGAAATGCTCTAAAAAGCATGGGAAAAAGAAGAGATTTTAACGTGGACTTAAAAACATGCACACTTGGGGCTGACGTCACTTCTGTTGGCAACTTAATCCTACGGCACACCAACAAACAAAAATGTCACAAAAAGTGGATACATTAATTACTGTATGTACTTCCTGCCATCTAATAGCAAAGCAAAGCAAAGCCAATTTATTTATATAGCGCATTTCATACACAACGTAACTCAATGTGCTTTACATGATTAAAAGCATTTTAAAAAAAGAGCTTTTACAAGAGAAATAAATAAATTAAATAAAAATACAATTAAAACAGCATACAGTGCAAGAAATATTTAAAAGTGGAAATGCTCTAAAAAGCATGGGAAAAAAGAAGAGTTTTTAACGTGGACTTAAAAACATGCACACTTGGGGCTGACGTCACTTCTGTTGGCAACTTATTCCATTTGTGTGCAGCATAGTTGCTAAATCCTGCTTCACCATGTTTGTTTTGGAGTCCACTATTTGACCTGAATCTGTCCATCTCAGAGCCCTACTGACTGGCCAGTCGGTATATAATTAAATACAGTATATACATTAATATAGATCAGTGATTCTCAACCAGTGTGCCGGGGCGTATTAGTGTGCCGTGAGCGCTATTCAGGTGTGCTGTGGGAAATTATAAAATTTAAGGTAATTGCTCGAAATATTATTTATTTACAAGAAATAATGTATCTTTGTTCATCTATTTATGCCAGTGAGGCTTAGTGACAGACAGAACAAATAAATGCTCTTCTATTACCATTTCCAGAACTTCTAACAGCAGATAAATGCAATGCATTTGCTTGTTATTTTAGTGAAAAAATACAATCCATCAGGTTAAATATAGGGTTAGCAGCACAAATCAGCAAAATGATAAAAGGACACTACATCTGAAGCCACCCAGGAAAAACTCCATTACCATGTCAGAATTTGATACAGTTGACCAAAAAACTGTAGAGAAAACGGTTCAGCAGCTGAAACGATTGGACTATTTCAAAGCTATTGCAAAGTCTGTGCTAGCTGATTTGCATCAAATAATCAAAAAAATTGCTCACTTCAGTCAGAGTTTCCTAAAGCTTTTAAAGTAGCTGCCATTAAGCCTCTGCTAAAAAATAGAACGCTCTATGCTTCCATGTTAGCAAGCTATAGACCCATCTCAAATCTCCCTTTCATAGCCAAGATTGTTGAGAAAGTTATTTTTAAACAACTCAGCAATTTCTTGAACTTAAATGTACTTTTTGAGAAATTTCAATCAGGGTTCCGAACTCCTCACAGTACAGAATCTGCTCTTATCAAAGTGCTAAATGATATAAGGTTGAATACTGACTTGGGAAAGGAGTCAATTCTGGTCTCGTTGGACCTCAGTGCGGCTTTTGATACGGTAGATCATAATATACTGCTGAACGGGTTGGAAACGTGGGTAGGACTAAATGGAACAGTCCTTAAATCGTTCAGGTCCTACCTGGAAGAAAGGAGTTATTTTGTAACCATTGGAAGTGTTCAATCTCATCGAATGGCAATGACCTATGGGGTACCTCTAGGGTCAGTTCTTTGACCCCTCCTGTTCAGCTTGTATAAGCTACCTTTGGTTCAAATTCTTCAGAACTTTAATTGTGACTATCATAGCTATGCAGATGACACACAGTTATATCTAGCAGAGTCTCCAGATGACTGCAGTTCAATTTAGGTGTTGTGTCACTGTCTAAAACAGATAAAAATCTGGATGAGCCAACATTTTCTTCAATTAAACTACAACAAACCTGAGATAATTGTTTTTGGCAATAAAGAAAAGAGGATTGCTGTTAGTAAATACCTGGAGTCACTCTCTTTAAAAACCAAAGACCAAGTCCGAAACCTTGGTGTTCTGATAGATTCCGACCTGACTTTCAACAGTCATATCAAATCAATAACCGTATTTTCACCACCATAGGGCGCACTGTATTAAAAGGCGCAGTCTCAGTTACGAGGTCTATTTCTGTATTTAACAGAACTGGCCGACTGGTTAGAGCGTCTGCCTCACAGTTCTGAGGAGCGGGGTTCAATCCCCGGTCCCGCCTGTGTGGAGTTTGCATGTTCTCCTCGTGCCTGCGTGGGTTTTCTCCGGGCACTCCGGTTTCCTCCCACATCCCAAAAACATGCATTAATTGGAGACTCTAAATTGCCCGTAGGTGTGACTGTGAGTGCAAATGGTTGTTTGTTTGTGTGTGCCCTGCGATTGGCTGGCAACCAGTTCAGGTTGTACCCCGCCTCCTGCCCGATGATAGCTGGGGTAGGCTCCAGGCGCCTATTTCTCCGGCCACTCCGGTTTCCTCCCACATCCCAAAAACATGCATTAATTGGGGACTCTAAATTGGCCGTAGGTGTGAATGCGAATGGTTGTTTGTTTGTATGTGCCCTGCGATTGGCTGGCAACCAGTTGAGGGTTTACCCCGCCTCCTGCCCGATGATAGCTGTGATAGGCTCCACCACGCCCGCGACCCTAGTGAGGAGAAGCGGCTCAGAAAATGGATGGATGGATGGATGTTATTTTAATTTTAATTAAATAAACAATGTAAAAAATAAATTAAAAGGTTGCTTGCAATGACATTAAAAAAAGTAAATAAATACATACATGAAAGATTGTATGCATACATTTCTATACAATTCTATACTCCCAATATGCTATGTACAATCCTACAAAAATATTAAATAAGCAATTAAATAAATTAAAAATTGTATATATATTTTTTACTTATAAATTGAGTAAATATATCTAAATAACTATATATATCAATATATATATATATATATATATATATATATTTCAATTATAATTGTAAGATACTTTTTATAATAAATTGTAATTGATTAAAAGGTGTTTATTTGGCTTTTTAAAATGTAGTCATTGTATAAATGACATGCGTGTTTGTATTCCAATAAAGATACTGATACTTAATTATACATTGGAACGTCTAAACCGCTTGGCCTTCAATTTATTAGTATTTGGTGAAGCAATTTCCCCCTTTGGAAAATAGCTGAAATACAAGCAATCCCTCCAAAAGTCAAACTTTTCATCACAACGCCTTTATTATGTTCTGAGAAACCTTTTAACATTCGTACCACTGTTAGTATCAAGTCATTTTGCATTGTTACTCTATGTCTCCAAAGTGGTGACAGATGTGTCTTGAGGCATCAGGTGTTTGAGTCTGACTCTTACCATAATTGTCATGTCTAAGTGATGCTTTCAAATGGGTACAAATGTGCACTTTAGGCCCTGTTGGAAGAAATGATTAGTCGCTGAGGGTCAGACGTCAATGTCATTGCAGGGGTCAGTATCAGTGTGATTTTCTAATATTGTCTGATGTTTTTGTTTAAATTTGCAAGCACATTACGGGATGTATTCGATGACTCACGTTTCTGTTTTCGTTAAAAAGTTAAATGGAAGTGGGTATATTATACGTATTAGGTCAACACTGAAAAAAATTATGAGTCGTAATGTTAATGTTGCGAGAAGAGCATAAACATGCACTCATTAAACATAACGTTATTCTCATAATACTGACTTTTTATTGACAAACTGAAAAGAAAGAATAGTATTATGAGAGCAGTGGTAATGTTACAAAGTAGAAAGCTGTAAAGTTACGAGAACAAAGATGTAATGTTACGACAACAAAGTCATAATGTTATAAGAATAAAGCTGTAAAGTTACAAGAGGTGAATTTTATGAGATCAAATTCAAAAGTCTTCATATTAGCAGAAAAAGGTTGTTACATTATGAGAACAAAGTTGGAATGTTATGAGCATGAACCTTTATACGTTCAAAATTACAACTAGTAAAATTATGAGGAAAAAAGTCAGATTGTTATGACAAAAATGTTTTTACATTACAAGAACCAAGTCAAAATGTTCCGAGCATAAACCGTTGTTAAAAAAAATCACAACTTTATTCTTATAATATGACTTTTTTTTTTCCTACCAAGGACTATCAAGGCCTAACTGAAATTGTAAAATTTTGAGAAAAGGATATAAAAATTACGTGAACAAAGTTTCAAAATGTTACATGAAGAAAGTTGCGGTATTGTAGGAGAAAAAACACATTTACATGAACAATGTTGTAATATTATGGGCATAAACGTACTGTACACTAAAAATTACAACTTTATTCTAGTAACTAGAGAATAAAGTGAGAGTGTTATGTGGAAAAATATTTTAAGTGACACAAACAAGGTCGGAATGTTATGAGCATAAATACATGTCATCAAAAATTATAACTTTATTCTCGTACTATTAAAACTTTTATTACAACTACCAGGAAGTATCAAGGCCAAACTTAAAAGAGAGAATTGTACAATTACGAGAAAAGGGTCTTTAAGTTACGTGAACAAATACTATGTTTGGAAAGTTGGAATATTACGGAAGAAAAAACACAAATTTACGTGAATAAAGTTGGAACATTATAAGCATAAACGTGTACTTAAATGACATTCTTGTAATATTGAGCATAAAGGAGACATGAAATCAGCAAAATAGTAAAACTACGAGAACAACAACATCGCTATGGTGCATGAAAAGGTTTAATATTCCAAGAGAAAGGTCATAATGTTTTGAGACAAAAAAGTATTAAACGTCATGTCATGTAATATATGTCATGATACAATTTTTTCTTGCATCTTTGCCATTTTTTAAATAGTATTTTGACAATTAATAGTAATAGCAGAGCTTTTGTTTTTCAGTTTGGCCCTGTTGCTCCTTTGCCAGTTGTTGTTTTGTTGTCAAGGGGAAATTTAGCAGTAAACTTGCCGTGGCTGTGTTTGTGCAAGAATTGCTGCGTGTTTTACGTGTAAAAGAACAATCTCTGTAAAAAATCTCATAGGTTTGCTGAGCGTTAATCGAAGTCGAGGCGGCTCGCGGCACAGTCACACATCACACGGGTGATATCACCTAATGACGTCCCATTCCTTGTCAAATCAAAGTCTTTAATAACAGAGTGCAGATGGTCCAGTAACGTGAGATCAGCAACGACAGTGGAGATGTGGCTACAGAGCTGGCGGGAAGACAGCTGGGAAGCCTGATGGGGAGCACACGGCATTTGTGGCTATTTGTGCGTCTGCTCACTACAGACTTTTTTACCATGACCTCACACGTATTTTACCGACTCAGTGCGATTGAGAAAAACATGATAAATTCCTTGAATGATGATTGTAGCCTTCTACTCTGCTGCCGTAATTTGAATGTGTGAAGTGTCTGTTGAGAAGAAGATGGTACATGAGGTAAATTGCTTGGAAGGCAGATGGAATGCTGGCCTTAATTTACATTTCAACAGGTATGTTGATTTAACAAAATAAATAGATGTGGTGGAAATTCAGACATAGTGAGGGGACTAGCTTTTGGAACTTTAGAACCAAACACAAAAAGCATTTGTCATAATTTCAGCTCAGGTCAGCGGGAGTCAGTCACTTTTCTACGACCCGGAAGTAGCCCGGCGCCTATTGTTTACAAACATAATGAAAAGGTCTTTATACAGAACGTAGAGAAGAATCTTCCTGGTACGTCACCGATCAGCAGCCGATCCAAATTGCGTAGTGCCGGACAGGTCCAGATGACACCATGTTTGCGGTGTTGTTGTGGCCTCCTGCAGAACGCCCCCGACAGCCCGGCCCCCTCCACCAGATGCTTCCCATCCAGATGTCCTCGGTGCACTAAAGCAGGCCCCTGAGGGACGCGACCTGTCTCCTGTGGCTGATGGATGGTTCCAGGTAGTGCCTGGGCCCTCATCTCTTAAACGTCTCTTTTAAAGACTTTGGTGCCTTCAGTGTGTTTGGTTTTGAGAAAGTGTAGACGGCCCAAAATAGCCCCGGACGGAAGACAGCTCCTCGCTTTGAAGCGATCAATCTTGAGCTTGGTGTACAGTTACAGTACCACAAAAGGTGAACTCGCTCAACCGAGACAAAAGGCAAGTTCTTTTGCAGACACCATCCGTTATGGCACCATCACTGTGATGTGGGCTTATTCCTTGACTAATTAATTGTGTACATGTGACAATACCATAGTATAAAATATGTGTAACTAATTAAAACATACAAAAATGAAAGAAAAAAACAAACAAAAAACCCACTACTTGGTAACAGTTGTCTTAAGCTTGGGTCTATTAGTCATATCTGCACCTCACTCTCCAGACGTGACCAATCAACACACGCTTAACCCAACTTCTACACGTGTATAGTCTATAGAGGTGCTTGTATATTGCATATTGCTTGTGCTTCCTTAAAAGTACGAGACACACTTCAAGCAATGCTAGCAGCCAGCAAAATGTCTGCCAGCAGTTTTCACTTTCCTCATCTTTCAACGGTGAAACTGAAATGAATCCACACCAGAGATTTGAATGAAGCTTGCGGGTGCTTCTTCAAATTTTTGTCTCACAACTCCTCCGCTTGTGCACGTGCACAGGTTTTACGCCTCTCGCTCAAAGCCGGCTGGGATAGGCTCCATCTCACCTGCGACGTGTGTGAGGGTAAACGGTACAGCAGATAGATGGGTGGATTTATTTATATATATTTTTTCCTCCGCTTCAGTGAGCTGCACTTAGAACCCGGATACAGTTTCAACTGTGAATGGGTGAACGCACAAAGGTTGATTGGATATTCCGTCACTTTGAGGGCCTCCTCATCCGCACACACACATGCAGCGTCAATGCAAAGTGAATTGCGAAAATGAAAAACTGCGGTATGAATCTGTTGCTAAGATGATGTTAATCATGCTAGTTAGCCATGTTATCTGCCTCGATAGCAAGCATCCAGTATTTTTTCATCAGTTAGACACGCTAACTTTTGTAGCTCGTGGCAAACATTCATTTCATGACAGTGTTCTCATAAAAAATCGCTTATACCGTAGGATCGATATGATGGAAAGTTTTTGCGGTTTTAAAAGTGTGACTATTTGAAACCACAGATTACCTTGAAACCGAAACCAGCCCATGCGTAGACTGTATGTTTCTTTGTGACTAATATGATTCCACTGCTCTTTCTGTATCTTTGTAACTGTATTATTCACCCTTTTTTGTGATATTTGTGTCTCAGTATTCACCCAGCCTTCATTCAATGTTACTATGTTTTGGCTAGCTGTCACGGATGCGCCCTTCCGAGTTCCTGTTAGCGCTTCCACGCCGGTAATCCGTGTCCTCTGGGCAAGCCAGCATTCTTCCATGATCTCCCAAACATCTGTTTGCTGGATTATCGTCCTCACATTCTGTCCTTCTCGGGAGCATTCCTGCTTTCCTTTCTCAGGAAAGCCGAGGACATTTTGCAGTTTTGACTGTAGACAGCTGGTCAGTGGACTCGCATTGTTGGCCTGTACACAGACCAAATAGATTCAGTATGTCGCAGCGCCGCAAAATCACAAATTTTCAAAATGTTGCTTCGTGACAAAATATTCTCAGGGCAACAAGTCCATGTTTTTGTCTTTCTCGTGACCACAAACTTGAAACCCAGTCCGACCCAAGATTTCAGGCTAACGCTAGCACCTAGCCTGGTATGTTACCACTTATCCACTGCACAAGTATCACTGCTTAAATATGGCTGCATGGCGGGGGATTCCTTAAGTATAGTCGCAGCAATGTAATTATCATGTTTTTACTCAACTGAACATAGACGTTACACTTGCATAGTCTAGTTTTGCTGCATACAATGCGGCTGACTATTCTTGCTGCCTTTTTGCTCAGATTCACCCTTGCTCATGTCGCCTTTATTCATTTATAGTTTGCCATTCACATCTGTAATTACAGCTTCACAACAAGCAGCAGTTTATCAGATGATGAATATTTTTTCAAAAAATAAGCTTCAAGCAGTTTATTGCCACTCCTGGTTGAGGTTTACTGTTAAACTAAACATAAAAAAAAGAGACATGTTGTAACTGAAATGAGGCAAGGCCTCTTACATACTCTCCCTTTATAGTCTGCTAGCTTAATGCTAACACATCATGGGAAAGGCCATAGACTGCTAACGAATAGCACCGGTGTTGCGGTATTATAACCCTGTAATATATTTGAACACAGAAAATTTTAACAGGCGTAGTTTCATTATACTGCCCCCAAGTGGCCAAGGCGCGCACACCAGAAGGAGCAGCACAATGTCCATTGAAATGAAGCACAAAATGTGGCAAAAACTGTTTCTTTTCTTTACTTTCTATTTAGCTATGTTATTACTATATGTTTTTATAAAGTTCGATATTATAGAGGGCTATTTTTTTCACTAAGAGCTTTTTTTTTTTTTTTTTTTTTTTTCAGAAAATGAAAAATGGACAAAATAAAAAAAACTGGCTGTGGGTTTTTTGGTCTCTTAATATTTTCCAGAGCTGTATACAGTAGTATTTATTATTCATGTACAGTTGCCGCATACACTGCTACTTCTATACGAAAATAGTTTTAGATTTTTGATTCTTTGATATTCTTGTTCTTCTTAAAGTGGAATTCCCCCTTATTGGGACTGATAAGGGTTTCTTCTATTCTATACTTAGATTGTTGTGTGATCAGATTGATGAATCAAATTAATTAAGCTTGAAAGAGGATCAAGTCAAGACACTAAATATAGGTTAAACGGACATATCGCTCGAGCGAAAAGAGTCAAGTTGCGCTCAAGGCCATGATAAACGATAAATCTTGAGTCGCCACTTGAGGTACAATAAAACACTGTGCTAAGGATGAAAATTATTCAGTATGCCAAATTTCTTTTTTTATCCATCCATCCATTTTCTTTACCGCTTATCCTCACGAGGGTCGCTGGCTGCTGCAGCCTATCTCAGCTATCTTCGGGTTACATTTCCTTAGTTCTCTCTACTCCAGGTTTGAAGTTGAAAGAGCATTTCCTGGAAGATCTAAAATGGTAGCCATTGTTCTTTGGAGCACCGGTAACAGTAGACTCAAGTTGTCGTTAAACAAGGTTCCAAAATGTGACTCTCACTGCAAAACACAGCTGGAAGTCCTGAAGATCCTTTGATGTTTTATGTTACACGCAACATGTTCCCTGTTGCGCAGCCAACTCAGCTTTGGAATAAGCGAAGAAAGTACACGTCGTCGTGTAGGGACGTAACAGACTTGAGTGGCAGTGGTTTGATGGTCCAAATGGGCCTGATTCAATCTGAGCATCTTAACATGGCGTCACCACCACAAGCAGATGCGATTACAAACATTAGCCATCTGGGCCATTCGTGCTAACCAGATCTACGCAAGTGATCTTCGAGTGGAGCTACGAATGGCGTTTACACAACTCTTTTCCGAGAATTTCACACATCGGTTCCTCCGTTGAACCCCCGCGGCCTGGAATCCAACCCTCTGGAGACTTATTTTAAGCCTCCATGGAAAACAAACGAGCCATTTTGTTTTTGACATTTTGGCTTCCCCCCCAAGAGCTTATCCTTCAGCTCAAGCTTTATACTCGCGTGGACGGCGATCGCGCTGACGTCACTGCAGCTGTCCCTCGCGTAGTTTGCCTTTATACTCGACTGCAACCCACGCGCGCTGTTTTGAAAGTGAGCTGCAGTTCTCCTCCAAGTCGGGGGTGTCGCTACGGCTGGTATTGGTTAGGACACCACAGGGTGGAGTTTCCTTTGCATTTATTTTTTTTGCCATTTCCGATAGCCGTTTTTACTTTCCTTTCAGTAACATGGAACAAAGCAACAATGGCGACCGCGACAGAACAAATGGGCCTAGATGACCAGATGATACGCTTAATTATGCTGCAAAATCGATCGAGAAGGCGGCGACATAGATGGTATGTAGAACCAAGGGCCACGCTGGTACGTCATCACAACATGTGACTAAAACGGACCAATCACGAGAGATGATCTCCGCGGCGTTCGACGCGCAGCAACTAGTTTTGTCGGGTGCGCGGCAAGCTACGCAGAGTTGCTTCGCGGGGCAATTCGTCGGTCACGTGAGGCAATGCGGGCGTTGTCGGCCGCGTGACTGCGGGAGTATAAATAGGCCTTAAGTGTTAGCCTCAGCTTCACGACAACTGCAACAAACATCAAAGAAGGAGAGAACTAAGGAAATTTAAACTGATGCCAGGGGCGTGGTGTAAACATTAAAAGCAGTTCCGAGGTTTTTAGGGCTACGTTCACACTGCAGGGTAAGATACCCAGTTTGGATTTTTTTTGTTAAATCCGATCTTTTTATGTAGTCGTTCACATTACAAAAACAAATGCGACGTCTACTGTGAACGGAATGCGTCCGTGAAGTGTCACATGGTGCCGTCTGTTTACGAAAGTAAATATGGCCCCTCATGTAGGTTTCAGTCCTGACGCATTTGTGGCAATTTCAAGGATTTTGTACAACCGCAGGCAACATTGCTTATATTTACCAGTCTTCAATTATTTTCTTTTCGTCACTGTTTTCTACTCCTTCGTCTGCCATTACTTTTCACGCCTTTTTGGTTTGTCAAACAACTGTGACATATGTTGCATTTTGATGTCCCGATTAGCGGGACCGCAGCGTCCAGACTACAGTCACATTGGAGACATATCCGAGATATATCCACATACGAAAGAGGTATGAGTCAGATTTGAAATAATCTTAAATATACCGTTCATATTCACATGAAAAAATAAGATGTCAAAAAAATCGGAATTGACCTGGTGTATGAACATAGCCGTAATGTAATGTTTTTGGTGTGTTTTGTTCAAAATACAGTGGTGCCTTGAGTGATATGACATCCAAGTTTTTCGGGATATGAGCTGTCATTTGGACGATTTTTTTGCTTTGACTTGTGGATACGAGCGCTGTGAACTCAACTCACTTCACAATGAGACGAAGGAGGCTTTAACCATTAAGATAACCTGAAATGTAAAGTAGTGAAACACCAGACTAAGTGCTTAGTTTTAAGCAACATTGAGCAGCAAATAGCAGGTCAATTAAATGTCTCGAGAGAAAGTAATACAGCAGCTACAAAATGGGCACACGCGATGCGTCCGAAAACCAGAAATGAATACGTATGTTACCGTATACATCTCCGATAATTATAGTCTTGATACAGAGTTCTGCGCTCTATCAAGTGACCTTCTAGTTGCCATTTTCTTCTTATTTTCATCAATACTATGAACGAGTGGAGGTGTCTGTGTGTTTTTTTGTTGTTCTTGCCTCAGGCCTCTGTGTGCACGCTGGCTTCATGTTAATCACCCTAAATCCTCCTGCTGGAATAGATAGGCAACAGTTTTGGCTTTCATTTGAAAATCAAAGCTGCTTAATCTTCATATGTGCTGCAAAAAAATAAAAAAATAAACACCAACCTCTCACTCTGTTGTGGTGAACCGTGAAGTTAATCATTTAATAATTTAATCTCCTTACTAAACCTTCCTCATTTTTGACTCTTTATTTTAAATAATGGACATTTCCATTTGAAAAAGCTATTTATATTCCTTCAGTATTTATATAATCAGAAATACGATCGCACCCTCCCAAACAAATCTGTAATCGTATTTTAATTTGAGCACGTTATTAGACGTTTTAATGGCCTCAGTGAACAGCAAGTTGTTTTTTTTAAACAAAGAGCAAACATCGTTATTGCACTTTATTACACTACATGTGGCATCCTTATGAAGATTTTATCAGCGGGTTAAAAATTGGTTTCATAATGCTTTGTAAACCATGACTACCTGTATAGTCAAAATTAAGTGTTGGCTCCCTATTGTGTATGGTAAGCTGCTTCCACACTTAAATCTTATCATATGACTTACAGCAATGCATTACATCTTAGTAAATGAATAATGAAGTAGTTAATAATCCATTTATAAACATTTTATAAGCCCTTGATAACAGGCCTGTTATTGCAAAGTGGATTATCATATTAGACTTGCAGGTATGCTGTGTACATGACATTCAAAAACACTGTTACACAATGTAGTGACTCCCCTATGTCTCAAAAAATAATATATATAAAATACATATTTGTTTAATCTTACTTTAATTTTCAAAATCTCAACATGTGACATGGCACAAGTTTGCGCTCAGCACAATGCCACATTTTGCCAAGTTTCAGCACATTTGTGTTCTCCTCAATTAAAGCAGCTCCCATTGAGTCTCGCCACTGAAAGGCGACTCGTGGGTTCAAAATGATAAATGAAATGAATGAATAAATGATCACATGATGAGCCACATAGCGCAATTGCTGTGCATGAATGCGAGGGTTTGTTGGAGGTTTGATCTGGTTCAAACTACAAAAAGTGTTTTGTCATTTTACTTTTACAGCTTCTCATCACTGGATCAATTATATTTCCTAAACAGACTGAGCCGATGTTTTATGCAAACACTAGTAGCTAGCTGTCTTTTTAGCCTTAACCTGGTGCTAACAGCTCACCTGTAAATTCTGCATTTCAATAAGTACATAAGACTGGGAATTAATGGGGTTCGTAAAGGATCGTGTTTTCATCCATTTTGACGAAGGGATTTTTTCGGAGGAAGCACTTATTTTCGCTGGGAAAAAAACATTTGAAAGCCTGTTTGTTATCAGGTGAAGTAAAGCAAATCCCACAAGGTCTAAAAAGCAAAAGCAAAAATCATTTTGAATAATGTCATTGTCTTTTAAGTCCATGTTGCCCACCTCTAACGGTACATAACGTCTAATGTTCCCTTTAAAATGAGATATAGTTTGTTTTAGACATATGTAATCCACTGCCTAACCTACCTCAGCCTGATATTGTCTCATATAAAGTGAACCCTGGACTAGTCACGGTTTGCTATTTAGGAGGAGCTAAATTTAGCTTGGGTTGTTAGCGGAGGTTACGGAGAGTCTTCACCGCATGTGTATGTTTTTGCTCTGCTGAGTGACTATTACAAGGTCCTCTGTAAGCGATGTATTTTTAACGGTAATGATGTAAGGTAAGTTTGAAAGGACGTTGTATGGGCTTTGTATTTCAGGGAGGAGCTAGGTTTAGCCTGGGTTGTTAGCGGAAATTATGGAGAGTCTTTGCCGCTGTTCATTTTTAAAGGTGACGGAAGTTTAAAAGGATATTAAAGTGTTTTGGGATCCTTGTGGTATATTTATAGTTTAAACTATAAAATACTCACTAGGTTTATATTTTAAACTATATAGTTTAAACTATAACTATAGGCAAATATTAACATTTTTAGGGAAAAAGAAACTGGCTTCCAGGGCTGGATTTTCAAAACATTCCTGGAGGCGCCACTGAGCTGCGCCAGCCCGTTAAATGCATCAATATGAACTCCGCGTGGTCCTCCTGTCTGTGCAGAGGAGATGAAAGCGCTCCGCTTCATCCTCCTCTCTGCATCGCCCTCTACCATCATCCCCCCCAAGGGATGGGAAAGAGGTAGGGAGGGAGGGAGAGTGGCGGTGGTGTAATCCTCAAAGGCAAATGAGGGATACATGATGGAGTCACTTTTACCAACCCAGTGCCCCACTTTTGCCGAGCGACATGGCGAAGCGGCCGCTAATGGCGAGTGAAGTGACGCCACCCCCGCGGGGGCCCGTTTCCTCCAGAAGGGTCACCTCCGACTCGGTCACCTTGTAAACCAGTGGTGTTCAAACTTTCTTTTTCATACAGAAAAATCAAAGGCCAAGGGGAAGAGATGAGTTTTAAGAAATTATTTAAAAACAGGTAAAGAGGAGGCCTGTCTAATGTGCTGACTTGTTGATTTTAGTATACTGTTTTAAATAATGTCATTATCATTTGATTTTCTCTCAGCGAATGGGAAATATAGGAGGAAATATTAGATGTTGTGCCAATGTTCCACAGAGACTGTCATCTAAGAGGAGAGGAAATACTTCTCTCTTCTTTAAATGGCTGTGACAAATCAACGCTTCGTATAGTGCAGTAATTCACCTTCACCCTTCCAACACCGCGCGCATCCATGCGCTGAGACACGGGATCATAATTCCAGAATCCTTCCATTTTGGCTCCCGACCCGACTCTTGTCCACTGAGTTATGAACTCCAAGCCAGACTCTCCGTCCAAGCTGCAGCTATTTGCTTTGGATGCAGAGAAGTAGATTTTTTGGACTCAAGAGATGGCCAGACTGGAAAGTGGACTTGTTGGCCAAAATCACATTAAATCCACTGTGTTTATGTCATAAATTCCAAAAGTTTTTTTTTTTTTTTTTTTTTTGTGGAGATGGGGAATTTGGAGCAATTTAACCTGAATATGAATTTCATAGCATTTCTGTGACATTATGAGATGAAATGTTTTCTTTTCTGACACCACATCACTAGAATTTGTCTTTTTTCCCTTACTGGAACCTGTCTTGTATTCAAACTGATACGGTCTCTGTTACAGATAGAAAGTGTGAGAAGATCTATTGCATTCATCTTGTCTTCTTTGATAATAGGTTTTTAGATTTCTTTTGTTCAAACATGTAATTTTTCCAGTAAAGAGAGGTTCTCTTACCCAGCTGACCGTTTCGGCTGAAACAGTTTAATATCGTTCCAAACTCATCTTACAACTTAAAAATGAAGAGCTGTGACATCGACTCTCCATAAATTCTGCTAACAACCGAGGCTAAATTTAACTCCTCCCTGACTTACAAAGGTCTTAAACAATTAAGATGTATGACTCCAACATCCTTAATACCAAGCATCAAACCCAGTCACATATAAATAACATTCTGATTTTTGATTTTGAAAAAATGCAGCAAAAGCGCACGTGTGTTAAGTTCATATGACATAAAATGAGCGATTGGCAAGTAATAACGTTGGCTTTTGTTAGCTTGAGCTATTTAATAGCCACTTAGCAGAGCAAAAATATTCACAGGTGGCAAAGACTGTAACTTCTGCGAACAACCCAACCTAAACGTGGCTCCTCACCGACATAAAATAATATAAAAGCAGTCTATATCTATTACTTCAGCATACTTCATTGACTCCAATTACTATTGGTCTATTAGCCAGGGCTTTGGTTCCATTTTGTGATTTTAGAAAGAGCACAGGAATTGGTGAGTTTCTCAGTAAATAGCTAGGGATAGGTTCCACAGACAAAAACGCTAAGTGGAGAATTTGTGAAAAGCGAACTGCAAATAGTTGGGCGTTCAACTGTACATGTCAACCTAATGAATGCTGAACGCTAACGGCATTCTTCCGTGTTAACACAAACGCGAACACAGCACACGCTGTCTCCAGGCTGGCTCACCAATAGTTTAGGTCACTAAAGTAGGTTCTCCAGGAGTTGCCATGGAAACAGCAGAGGTCCTATTTACTTGACATCTATATCACGTTTTTCGGCTCCACTGATGCAAACATGTCGGCTTGTGCGAGCTGTCAGCTGAGAAATGATCATGCCGTTGAAATGCAGGAAATGTTTATAATTTCACCGCTGGCGTGAGAACCCTCCGAGCGGAGGGCGGTTTGTCTTGACGGGATGCTCTAATGACCTCGCCGCTTCTTGACAGCCGTAAAATGTGGCGAGCGGCTCCACTCTGCTTGTTACGCGGTGAGCTCGTCACGCGAGGTTTTCCTCATCGGGTTGGACTTTTAGACCACAATGGAGACTCTGCAACCTCCCCGGTCAGACTATAGTTATTGCTGATGGACAGAACTACACTGAAACACGAAGGCCCTCATTTTTAGACTCGCTACAACAAAGCTTAGGACTTCAAAAGAAAAACTTCTGACTTTAAGCCTTGTTAGACAAATCTTTCATGGTGTTTCTGCTCCCTCCCATTGGACAAGAACTGCATTATGAGCCAAATTCGAAGGAAGGAAAATAGGTCATTGTTCTCTCCTTCCGTTCGCCTGTGAAGACTTTCTCCACAGTGGAGGTGGTTGGGATGGGTGGTTTAGTTGGTTTTGTATCCAAAGGTGGCCCTGTAAAAAATCTTTGGAACTCAATGGTTATAGCGTATTATAGTATAGTATAGGAGAGTAGGGTAGAATAGAGTATAGTATAGTATTGTATAGTATAGTGTGGTACAGAATCACATAGGCCTTACATAATTTTGTACAGGAAAATTCCATCGCTCCATTTTGTGTAGTGTTCCTCAGGGAAGTGTTTTAGGTCTTGACGTTTTCTCTGGAGGCCAAACCCTCCATGTCACACAAATGGACAAAAATTAACATTGACACACATAGACACCAAAATCTTTAATAGACAGACCAATATCTTGTATTTGTAGAAGGGTGGAAGCTGTTATACATGGAAAGAGGAGGAACAACTCAAAATGTTCTTAACTTGCCTGTCCAAATCATTTTGTCCACATTGTGCTTAGTATAGTACAGTGTGTGTCACATAGGCCGAATTGACTTTTCACATCCATCCCAAGTAACCATCAGCCCATCACAATTTGTAACGATGTTCCTCAGGGAACCATTTTAGGTCCCATCGTCTTAGATCCCATCATTTTCGATGAAGGTTGATCGCTCCATGCCCCAAAAAAGTTCAAAAAAAGATCAGATTTATTTTCCGAATGGACACTACCATTAGTGGAAGAGTGGAAACAATCCCACATTTTCTTTATTTTTCACTCCCTATATGTGTCGTGACCACTTATCCCAATATTTTTGTCTACATTGTGTATAATTAGAGCATCAGCCCACACCATGACATGTACTATATGTGCCACAGCATACACACCCTCCTCCCACACAAATTAATCATCTCTCACTGCAGCGTGCGCACTTACAGTATGTATGTGTTGATCTCCTATTAGCAAGCGGCCAAGGGATTTTCCCACACTGCCTCCTCGCGTAAAGTCTTACGTTTGCTGTCTGACGCTACGCTGCAATACACTTGTCAGCAGTTTACCTCAGCAGGATGTATTGGGCTTTACTTTTGTAATTAGATGAACCACAATCTTCAATGAATCCCAAGCCTTCTTGCTAAAACCAACATGCCGCATACTGCCGCATAAATGTATGCATTTGTGGGGACAATTCATTGGACTGAAACAAACTGCCATGAAATTTTTTCCTCAGGGTTTGGTTGCAGCCGCGCCATGCGACATTTATGGCCACAAGCGTCGAGGGATTGATTTAATGGCAGGAGCCTGTAAAATCAAATTTTCCAAAATGGGTCTCAAAGTGAACATTTTTGAATTGGACGCCCTTGGTATTTCTTTGTAAAAACCCAAAAATGTCGTCTGTCAAAAAAATAAATAATAAAAAAATTGTTGGCTCAATACATGTTATACGTTCAGTTGGGATAATGAAAGGGGAATTTTTGCAGCGTGAAAACTGCTAGCAAGATTTTAATGTAACCTCACTTCACTAATCTCTCCCTCAAGTCTCTGACCTAAGCCACATCCCTTGCTAACGGGCGCAAGTGCGACTCCCAAGTTCACAAGGAACGCAAATACAGCTTCAACAAAATAGTAGCGTTAGCAGTACTAAGCAAGGGTTCGCAAACAAGCTGACGTTAGCCACAGCTGCCACATTGGTAGCATGACTTATGCATAATGGAGAGTGTTACTGTCACACTAATTATCGGTTTCAAGTTTTAATTTTTGTAATGTAAAATCAATTAAAATCAGAAAGAGCTGATAGATTTACCTGTCGAGCAGAAATGTTGCTAATTCCTCGTCGCTTCTGAATCCTCTAGGCTGCCTGAGATCACTCTACCTCTGAAAGTGACTCTTATGTTCACCCTTGTCCAAGTCCTGATTAGATTTTGTTGCTTCTTTGCTCTGCTTCTGTTTGCTAGTTTTATGTCCAGTTTTTAGGTATTTTTTAAATATTTTCCTCAGTATTCTGCCTTAGATTCAGCAAAGCTCCTGAAGCCCAAGGTAACAAGTGACCGTACGGCCACGGGGTTGTTCCCGCCATCAGTGTGCCTGCGACTGCACCACCAATGATCGACACCTACGAATCAGAATCAGAATCATCTTTATTTGCCAAGTATGTCCAAAAAACACACAAGGAATTTGTCTCCGGTAGTTGGAGCCGGTCTAGTACGACAACAGACAGTCAATTTACAGAACACTTTGGAGACAGAAAGACATTGACAAAAAAAAACAGTCACTGAGCAGTAAAGGGTTGCTAGTTATCTGGTAATGCCGGTACATTATTTATTTATTTATTATTTATTTATTTATTTTTGACAATTGTGCAAAAAGATTCACAGTCCTCTCGAACTTAGAGCAGTTCGAATGACTAATATTGCAATAGTCCGGTGCAATGACCAATGTGCAAAGGGCGCTGAGACTTCAACGAGTGTATGCGGTTTAAAGTGACGAGTAGTGCGATAATCTGGGACAATGTTGGTTGTGCAAATGTTACAGATACTCCTCAATTAGTGTCCAAATGGAGCAGATGCTACTCTGGCATGAGTGGCCAGTATATGCAAATACTGCAGCATGGCGAGACAACTACAGTGAGTGCACGAGTAATACATAATTGGCCCCACAGAAATGTGAACAAACTCAAGTCAGAAAATTGTCAGCATGTTGTAATGGAATTGTAGGTCAGGTGTTTAAGAAGAGAGAAGAAGCTGTTGGAATGTCTACTAGTTCTAGTTTGCATTGATCGGTAGCGCCTACCTGAGGGAAGGAGCTGGAAGAGCAGGTGAACGGGGTGCGGAGGGTCCGAGAGGATTTTGCACGCCCTTGTCTTAGTTCTGGCAGCGTGCAAGTCCTCAATGGTGGGTAGGGGGGTACCGACAATCCTTTCAGCAGTTTTGATTGTCCGTTGCAGTCAGAGTTTGTCCTTTTTTGTAGCAGCAACAAACCAGACTGTGATGGAAGAACACAGGACTGATTCGATGACCGCTGTGTAGAACTGTCTCAGCAGCTCCGGTGGCAGGCCGTGCTTTCTCAGAAGCCGCAGGAAGTACATCCTCTGCTGGGCCTTTTTGAGGACGGAGTTGATGTTGGTCGCCCACTTCAGGTCGTGAGAGACTGCAATTCCCAGGAACTTGAAGGTCTCGACGGTTGACACAAGGCAGCTGGACAACGTGAGGGGCAGCTGTGGCGAATTATGCCTCCTGAAGTCCACGATCATATCTACAGTCTTGAGCGTGTTCAGCTCCAGGATGTGTCGGCCGCACCACAGCTCCAGCCGCTCCGCTTCCTGTCGATATGAAGACTCGTCACCGTCCTTGATTTGGCCGATGACAGTGGTGTCATCTGCAAACTTCAGGGGTTTGACAGTCTGGTTCGCTGAGGTGCAGTCGTTCGTGTAGAGAGAGAAGAGCAGCGGAGAGAGGACACAACCTTGGGACGCCCCAGTGCTGATGCTGCGTGTGGATGAGGTGGCCTCCCCCAGCCTGACCTGCTGTGTCCTGCCCGTCAGAAAGCTGTAAATCCACTGGCAGATGGCAGGTGAGACGCTGAGCTGGAGAAGCTTGGATGAAAGGAGTTCAGGGATTATGGTGTTGAACGCTGAGCTGAAGTCCATGAACAGGATCCTCGCCTAGGTCCCTGCACTGTCGAGGTGTTCTAGGATGAAGTGCAGTCCCATGTTGACTGCATCATCCACAGACCTGTTCGCTTGGTAGGCAAACTGCAGGGGGTCCAGCAGGGGACCTGTGACACTCTTGAGGTGGTCCAGCACGAGACGTTCAAAGGACTTCATGACCCCAGATGTCAAAGCGACAGGCCTGTAGTCATTCAGACCCGAGATTGCAGGTTTCTTGGGGACTGGAATGATGGTGGAGCGTTTGAAACGGGATGGAACTTCGCACAGTTCCAGAGATCTATTGAAGATCTGAGTGACTGACAAAACGTGATTTTTTTAAAAAATTACAACCCCCTCTTTAAGATCCTAAACTTCAGAGGTTGTTGCATTTGAGACCAACAATATTTACCTGAAATAGAGGCCGTCGCTTTAATAGACGTGTGCCCCCAATTAGTCTCCTGTGGTATTGTCCAATAAAGATCAGTTACCTCCGTTTTCCCCACAGAAAAAGAAAACTGTTGTCCATTCGAATTTGGTTGCGCACCAAAACAGCAGCACCTAATGATACATAAACTCTCATAAAATTCTGTCCTAATGTTCTATAAAAGATGACTTTTAACGTATGTTAAGATAAGTTTCCAGAATGAATACTGATGTTCCAGTCGGCTGTGACATGTTTCGCGCCACAATATTCTGTGCGTCCATGGTTATGTTCAGAGTTGTTGTTGTCATTCTCTGCATTTCTCCCTACTTTTTATTTGGTTTCCATTTTCACTTGACATCAATTGTAACATTGTTTATTATGGTTACAAAAATGATACAATACAAATAGGGCAAAGGCCTTCATCCTAATAGACAAATACGATCATTCCTTCCTCAGTGGTGAGTCACTGCCGTGTGAGTGTGACCTCCTTCTCAAGTTGGCATTTCACAGTGGAATGCAAATTGACTTGTAAAGAAGGAGCTTTACCCTCTGACAAGTCAAGTAAAATGTCTTTCTAATAAATTGGCAGGGTCAAGATGCACTAACTTCTCACCATTCATGTTTAGAATACCATATTTGGTAATGTAGGTGGCTGTTAAACATAGAAATCCACCCACATGAACCTCAGGCAGGAGAACCATGCGATTGCACTGAGCCAAGCAGGAAACCACACATATTGATAATAAATTCACTTGAAAATTAAATATCACCACTGATCTATGATTATCATGACCTATCTTTATAAGGATAATAATAAATATCAAAAAAGTTCTACTTTCCTTATGATGTAAATGAATGAATATTTATGTGCAGTATATATTGTATTTATAAATTCATATTCATTTTATGTACATAATGTAGTTTGTACAATGTTTTAAATGTATATTAAATATATCTATTGTACATTATATTTGCTAAAGATCTATTTGGAACTGTGAAGATAAGTGGTTTAGAAATGCATGCATGGATGCTTTAAATTCGTTTTTAATGAAAATTCATTATTTTACAAATGAACAGTTGTAAAATGACAAATGTAAATCAAATTTCATTTTAATTAATATTGTTGTTCCCCTTGTTCTTGGGTGTTTTGAAAGGCCTAAAATATGATGATGATTATTATTATTTTCACTGCGCACTATGCACTATTTATCAAAGAACTCATGAACACAGTACAATCTTATATCTATTTTTACTGGATTTTCCCCCTGTGATCATTGTCAGTTTTTCCTCTCTGCTGGTCCTCCTTGCGCGTTTCTCCCCCTTTTGCTTCATCTCCTGCCCTGGTTCCGCCTATGTCGCCGATCCTGTGTAGCGGAGGGTGTTTTCTTTTCTTTCTTTCTTTTTTTTTTTTTTTTTTTGTTAAATCTTTTATTGGGCCTGTGAGTTAGGTCGTTCCTGAGACCAATGAGATCCAGATGTGGTTCAACACTGTGACAGCAACCGTTGAGAGAGGGAGTGGGGGGAGAGAGGGAGGTAGGGAGGCAGAGAGGGAGAGAGAAAGAGAGAGACTGTATGTGTGTATGCTTCTGAGTGTTTGTGTTTGTATGTAAGAGAGTGTGAGAAATTGGACGATTGAGCCAAAAGTGACACTGTACGTTTGATTCCTATTTTTCCCACACACGACTATTGACTATTAGCCACTATTTTTCCCACACACGACTATTGCCAGTTTTGGAAATCACACTTATGAATGTTTGTTTGTAATATGTGCCCTGTGATTGAGTGGTGACCAGTCCAGGGTGCACGCAGCGTCTTACCCAAGGTCAGCTTCGATTGGATCCAGCTTGCCAGCGGCCCTAATGACCCTAATGAGGACAAGTGCTATAGAAAATGTTGGATGGATGGATGTTTGACTGTTAATTTTTTGTTTTATAGGGGCTTCTTTCTACACTTGTACAACAATTAAGAATGTTAAAAACTGAAACATGTGAGGTGCATTTGTGATGCCAAACATCATTAATTCATCTGAGGGACTGTTTACATGCATCAGTAGGTGCTGGTGGTTTGGGTAGAAAAAAAGAGTTTGCATGGTTAATGTCTTTTTACACTAATGTGAGCGTTAAATACGTTAAAATGTTAATCAAGGTTATATACTGGTAAAGGTTTGAACCTGGAACACATTATTTTCTATTGCAATGCCACAAATTGTCTTTTGAAGGTTCTACATCATCATTTGTGGACTGATCGCGCTGTAGTAGCAGCACGTTAGCCTAGCGGTTAGCACGAATGTATCACAGTTTTGAAGTTCGGAGTTTGAATGTCGGCTCCCTCCTTCTCGCTGTACTTTTGTGGTTTTTTTCGGGTACTTCGACTTCATCCCACATTCAGAAAACATGCATGTTGGGTTCATTGAATACTTTAATTTGTCCATAGTTGTCAGTGTGAGTGAGACTGCTTGCATGTGCCTTGCAATTTGCTGGCAACCAGTCCTGCGTGTACCTCGCCTCTCACCCAAAGTCAGCTCAAGCTTACCCATGACCCTAAGTGCAATTAAAAAAAGGGATGGATGTGCAGCCCTGCAGGCTAAAGGTCATGTGGTTCAAGAGCCATTCAGTTTTGTGAAAGCTGAACAAATGTGTCACGAGCCACATTATAAAAGTGACTGCCAGTAGTAAAGAAAGACAGTGAATCACACTTTTTAAGGGTGCGGTCCAGCACAGTGATTTAAAAAAAAAATAAATAAATAAATAAAAAAATGTAAAAAAAAAAAAGATAATAATAAATATTTTTGCCTTCTGCTTTTTCCATCGTTCCTTTCCCACAATCTGCTCAGGTTCTTCCACACCAAATCCATGTAAGCATACCTTTAACAGACCTTTCTTTGAGTTGGAAGCTTACAATCACAAATGAATAATAAGTTGTCCCAGGATTTATAATGAAGAAAGAATTTAACGACAACAGCGTTTTTAAACTGGTGGCGAAACGAGACAAATGTGTTGCAAATGCAGCTCGTAAAGAGCTGGAGAGAAGAAAGATTATAGCGGTTGTGTTTAATGACTGCACTGAATGTTCAGTCAGTAAATGAGGTCAATGGCAGGCTGACATTTCAAAAGAAAGGAGTGGTCTTTAATAAACTGGGAAGGAAGTGAAGATGTAATTGAATCCGTGCTTATTGGGTTTGATTCAGGGGATAACCAAATGTTTCATGATCTTATTTCCCCTGCTTTTAACTTAAGTCCAAAATATACCATCTTCACTCTCCACGTTCTTTGAGGCTCTTCAGCGTCACAGCCACGTAACCATCCACCCCCTTTTCCTGTCCTGTTTTTCCTCCAATAGAGGGATCATGCCATAAAGAAAAGGACAGAAAGAATGCTCCGTGTGAAAGAACTTTTCTAGTTTTTAAAGTTAGCAACAGACTGTACATTAGTGCCGCCTACGTTAGGGCCTGGAGGAGAACAGCGTCGCCTGGCACGTCATGATTTTAAAAAGAAATTACACGAACATGTTTAAGAGTGCAGCAACATGGTGTAATAGTGGTTAGCAAGTCTGCCTCACACTTCCGAGTTTGGGGCTTTGAATCTGGCTGCGGCTTTCGTGTGGAGTTTGCATGTCCGCTTATGTTTTTTTCTAAAACATTCATGTTGATTTCTTTGAAGACACCAGTCCAGCATGTTCGCCGGCTCTCGCCCAAATCAGCATATGCTCCAGCTCACTGGTGTCCCTAATGAGGACAAGCGCTATAGAAAATACATGGATGTTTAGGATTGTGTGCTGTGTTGAGTCTCATTCTTGTGAACACGAGTGTATTTCACACTGTCTGTTGCCATGTTTTCGTCTTTTTTTTTTCCTGTGTCGCTTTTCTATTCGAAAGTATCTTCCTTTTGGCTCTCAAACTCTAAAGCTCAGAAGAACTATTCTCATTGACCCTAACATGCTAACACAAGCAGCTAGCCTTTTAAGATAACAGATGCTTTTACCTTTGTTTCCAAATGTAGGTAGGTCATGTAATGTTTTGTTTTGTTTTTTCTATGGGGAAAACGCTGTGTTGCGAGGGGAAATTGTGTTTGAGCTAATTTTACCGTCCTGCTTTGAGGAAGCTATTTCTTTGCTAACTAGCCAGCTCCTATTTTGCTCCTTACCACAACTCAAAAAGAGTTTATTAATTTACTCAGGAAAGAGCTAATCGGACAAAAGTTTGTACAGTACAAGCTTGCAGCATTTTATTATTTTCATGTATCAGTTCTCTGTGAAACAGGCAAGAGATTTGAATTAAAGGATGCTTAGCTAACAGTTGCTTTAGCAGGCTTCCATCTCGATCAGTAGGTCAGTTAATTTACTGACCTACTTCGAGTAAGCTGTATGCTAACGAGCAAGCTCCCATTTTTCTTCAAACCTCTTATAACTCAAAAACAGTTTATTCATTTACCTGGGAAAGAATATCTGACAAACGTATTTTACAAGGTGGTGGTATTTTATCATTTTAACACTTTAGTTATCTGTGAAACAGGAGAGCTAACTCAGTTAAAGCATGTTAAGCTAACAGTTGCTTTAGCGGCTCTGCAGCTCGATAAGTAGGCCAGCTCATTTAAAAAAATAAATTTCATCAACTACAGCATTTGGCTGGCTGGTGGAAAATGGTATCAAGGTATTTGATCGGTTTTTTACGACCTACTTTAAGGAATATATTGCTATGCTAACTCTCTAGATTATTTGAAAAAAAACAATAAATAAAAATTGGGTGATTAATTTACCCGAGAAACTGCTAATCGGACAAAAGCATTGTATACGCTAGTAGGTAGAACAAGCATTTTCTTATTTTGAAGCCTCAATTCAGATGTGAATCAGGTGAGGTAACTCAGCTAACAGTTGCTAAGCTAACAAATGCTTCATCAAGCTTCCATCTCATTTAGTAGGTCAGCTAAAGTTCTTTTGGGGGGGGGGAGGTAATATACAGCCACTGTGCTGGAGGCAAACAGTATGAAAGTTATGGTATTTGAGTTGATTTTAAACCCCCCCCCCCCGCTTTGAGGATGATCCAGACATACGAATTGATAAAGCTTGGTTACGCTTATGTCACAGGTGTCAAACTCAAGGCAAATCTGGGCCGCAAAGTCATTTCATGTGGCCCGCGAAAGCAAATCATCTGTGTCAACTTAAATGATTCTTGCTCAAATTCTCATAAAATAATAACAATAAAAAGTATCGTTGAGACATTGCAAGCATTTTCTGTTTACAGTAATGTGAACAATAGTTGAACAAACTATTATCCTTGACTGCTGATTTCAAAACTAGGTATCCATGAATTTGTTCTGTGTATGTTATAATATTATGAGGTGACTAAACATTGATATGGTTTGACAGTCAACGGCCCGCTGAGGGAAACCATGACTAAAATGTGGCCCGCGACAAAAATGTGTTTGACACACCTGACTTACGTCGTATAACAATTTGAGAAAAGGATGTGTCCATTCCAAAAAAAGTCATTTATTTTTTACTAAAATAAACAGCAAACTCCAGCAGCTGCCAGCATTTCATTATTTTAAATCTCCATGAAACAGATAAGCTAACAAAAGCTAAGCTAACCGTGACCTAGTTGGCATGCTTATACCTGAGTTTCCGAATGTAGGTCACCGAAAGGTTTTTGGTAGCTGATGGGAAAATACTGCTGCTGTACTGGGAGGAAGAAAATAATAAGATTTTTGCTATTTCAGATGATTTTACCCCCTGCTAACAGGAAGCTCCTGACATGCTAATTAACCCGCTAGTCCCCTCAGTGCTCTGTTTCCGCCTAACACGCTAAATCCTGTTTCGGAAATAGCTACATGGTTTGTTTCCTCTTAGGCTGAGGGGAAAAGAACTATAAGCAGGAGAGGAAGAAACAACTGACTAATGCAATATGACAGCGTGGAAAAACCTGGGGGGGGTGTGGGTGGGGGGGGGTGAGAAGCAGACATTAGCATAACGTTATTTGGCAGCCAGTACAGAGCTGCGCATTTTCATGGACATGCGATCTTAGCATATGTGCAGCTACTGTAAGTGCTTAGTGATTTAACCTGAGTTAGCACTAATGAGGTAGTGCTGCTACCATATGGCACTACGGGCTATGCAAAAAAAAATTAAATTAAAACAATGTAATTATCAGCAATATGAATATGATTTTCAAAAATCTGCAATGCACTGAATCCGAAATACGTGAACCACGATATAGCGAGGAAACACTGAACACCCAAAACTTTTTTTTTTTTCATTGTCCGCACGTCAACAATGAGAAACGTTGAGAAATAATGGTAAAAGCATTGTAAGACATCAGGTTTACAGGATATTGAAAAATGTATTTATTTATAATGGGAGTCAATGGGGAAATAATTGACAGAATGCCAAATTCTGGTGTAATGCTGTATCTCCTTTTTCAAATGACTTTGGCCCTATTTCTAATGAAATTGGGCCATGGTGCCATTTTAAAGTTGAACTTGGTCAAAACCTCTACCATCCATTCTCAACACCGCTTATCCTCTTCAGGGTCGCGGTGGTCAAAACTTGGTGCCCAAATTTCATCCCTGTAACCTTTGTCTTTAAATGCTTTGTCTTTGATCAAAATGTCATAGTGATCAAAGTATGCAGAAAATGTCATCATAGGGAGGTACCACAGCTCGACAGAGGACATATATGCAAAACGCGCTCATGGAGAGTGACTGCTATGGGAGGCAGTACTTCCAGTATGTTATCACATTTACGAGAACACCACCCATTCAAGGTAACAATATATTACAATAACCTTGTCTTGAAATGAACATTTGCAACCAGCTATGAGAGTTAACGTGACTACAGTTGAAATAAATACAATGAACTCACTACAGTGGCAGATAACTAGCGTGGCTTACATATGTTCGTTTCTGCTCTGTTACTTCACAAAACGGAGAACAGCAGAGAAATACCTACAAATTTTGGGAGGAGTAAGTACTTTTACTGTTGTACTACGTTTGTTTTTGTGCAGAAAATTTTAATTGTTTATTTACTTTCTACATTTACTAACATATCTACCCAGCGTGTTCAATGGGAAAAAGTTATTTTTGTAAACATTCCAAAATAATACATTTTAGAGCTGTAATTGCAATACCATGAAACCGCAATACTTTTGCTCTGGGTTATCTTACCGTCAGAATCTGATATCGGTCCATGCCTGGCCTATTGTTTAGAAACAAAATGTCTATACAGTATTCAAATTTGTTACCCATCAAGCCTTAATCAACGCCTTCCCCTTCGTGCTCTAATTCGGCTTCATCTGCGTGTGCTCTTAATCACGTCCACTCCTCCAGCTTCATCCATCTTTTACCTTCCTCCTCTCTCATCTTGTGTAAGATCACTTTACTTTGTTACTTTGCACTCTTCTCGCCTCACCTTTCTTTGCCTTCCGGCCCTCTCGCTTCTCCCTCAGTCTGTCTCTTGTCATCTTCCTATCCTGTCATCTCCGCCTTTTATCTGCTGGTGAGGGCCCCAACACATCCCGAATGAGAACCTGCATGCAACCTCTTGAGGCCCCTAATGATGGATGTATAGATGTGTGTGTGTGTGTGTGTATAGCAATGAAGCTTCCATGAATGGAATTTGGCAGTGTGGTGCATGGTTGACGTGTGTGTGTGTGTGGGGGGGTTTGGAGCTTCCTGGCCCAGGAATACAACACCCTTCACTTCCACGTATAAACACACGTGGCCACGTCACATCATCACGAAAAGAAAAACAGTTGCAGTTTTGAACTCCTCATTTCCCCATCTGGGCAACATCATAACAACAATAAAATGCCCCTTTTCTCAATGCAAAAACTAAAAATAATAATAATAATGGTGATACATGCTCTTTATTTGACAGAGGCAATATCAAAACAAAAACATGTTTCAGGCAGTAGATCGGCATCTGCAAAAACAACTACTGTAAATGCAATGCAGCAAATAAAAAATATACCTTCCCTTTTCTCTGGGAAAAAAGGTGACATAATCATTCATTTATTAATGTCAGACAGGGTATCAACACATTTCAAAATGGTTTTTAGTTAATTATTTGACCTTGACAATTATTAGGAGGATATTCTAGGCCCGGGTCAAAAGAACATAATATTTTTGCATGGAAAATTAACAGTATGTAAGGGTTAATCATACTTCTTGAATGGCCTGAGCAAGCTGCAGCAACTGTCTGTCATCAGTGACCTGATGGTGGCGATCTCCCTGTTGTCTCCTCGCAGGCCTTCGGGAACGCTAAGACGGCCCACAACAACAACTCCAGCCGCTTCGGAAAGTTCATCCAGGTCAACTACCAAGCAAGTGGCACTGTTAGGGGGTAAGACACACTCATATGCTCAATCAATAAAAACTACATGTTAAGCGGTGACAAAAGTACCCACACTCTGTACTTACATATGTACAGACACTTGTTTAAAAAGACTGGTCAAAGTAGAAGTACTGATTCAACTCCTGTATTCTTAAGTAAAAGTGAAAAAAAAAAAAAGACTGAAATGTACTCAAGAAAAAAGAAGAAATGTATACCTGAAAAATCTATTTAAGTACAATAACAAAGTATAGTATTTGTACTTTGTTACCTTCCACTACTGATTACAAGCACCTAATTATTAAAAACATATGCATGTGTGTGGGTTCAGGGCATATGTGGAGAAGTACCTGCTGGAGAAATCCCGTCTGGTCTACCAGGAGCACAATGAGAGGTAAGAGACGATTACCACAAGAGTCCCTCGAGAGTCACTTCTTGTTTATGTGTCACATGACCAATGACAAGCCCCTTTAGGAGACACTAGAAACAAGTTGAGAGCCAATACAAAAGCTGTGTCAAAAATTAGTATTGAGCTTGTATTTTGCAGTGGTGTATAACTGTTTTTTGGTTCGTGACCAAAATCATCTTTCCCCATTGTACTGAATGGAAATGCAAATAAGCTGTTCAAGCCTCCTGTAAAAGACAACGAAAACATTTGTAATGTGTTTTTTGATCAGGAAAAAATATTGCACTTAATAAAACATACAGTGGACCCCCTATACTTGCGGTTTGGCACCTGTGGATTAACGTATTCGGGGACATTTTTCAAATTCTTCAAGATTAAAATGTTTTTTTTAATTTCCTTTTTTTTTCCTATTCAATAATTGTTTTGGGTTATATAAATAAATAAATACATTTTACATACATTAATAACATAATTAAATTTAATTTAAAGACTGAAACAATCACATCTGTGCATCATGATTAATTCATTTTGACTCCTTGTGGTGTGTGTGACTTGGCCACTGGGGGCAGTATAAGGCTACGTTCACACTGCAGGGCATGATACCCAATAGGGGATTTTTTTTTGTTAAATCCGATATTTTTATGTAGTCGTTCACATTACAAAAACAAACTTGCCTTCTACTGTGGACGGAATGAGTGCGTGACTGAGCGTGACGTCACATGCATCCGCATAAAACAGGACGTGACGGCCCCTTGCGTAGGTCTCGTCATGACACATTTCAAAGACTTATGCAACCGGAGCCAACATTTTCTTATATTTATCAGTTCTCAAGCATCTTCTTTTCGCCATTGTCTGTTTTCTGTTCCTTCATCTTCCGCTGCTGATGTCGCGTGTCTGTTTTGTCGAATAATTCCGACATTTGCCGCCTTTTGATGACGTATACATGGGCTGAGCGCGACTTGCGCACCCATACTGCGCTCGCTTCGGATACATATCCGATTTATATCCACATATGAAAGAGGCCCGGGTCGTGAAAGAATTGGAATTGTACTGTTCAGATTGACATGGAAAATATCAGATACTCTGTCACATTGGGCACAAAAAAAAAATCTAAATGGACTTGCAGTGTAAACATAGCCTAATGGAGACACAAACGAAGAAAAATTTCACAGCTACTGTGACTCAGTAATTGTTCTACTGTCTGTCTACGTGTTGCTGCCCCATTGGTGTTCAAATATCCGTTGATTAAAGGGTTATAACACCACGACACCGACGCTATTCGTTAGCCCGTCTATGGTCTTTCCCATTATATGTTAGCATTAAACTACTGGATTTTAAGGCCAATTTTTCACTAAAAGTCAGCCGTATTATCATCTTTGTAAAGGCCTTATTTTCGATGCTCCTCTTGTATTGTATCGGGTGATGTCCTGCAATCATAAATCACACCAAGAGGAAATATGAGCCGAACGCTTTCTTGTCTTGGAGATGAAATGTCAGATCCATATTTCTTTGAAAAAGAAACTCTATCCTGAAATGGCCTTTATTTCCTCAGCATCAGCGATTGTATCTCATGACCGACCTGGCAGGCAGACTTTGCAATTTTGCTTTTTAATTGATTTTTGTGCACAAATAATAGTTTAATCAATTTGAAATATAACCGGGGAATAAAAACAATGCACGTTTTTACTTATTTTTTGTTAATATTGTCCCATTTCGACTTAAAATGAAGAACTAAACTGGTTGGTTAACTGGCTGATTAGTTGATTGGCTTGTTGTCTAACTGGTTTATTTGCTTGAAATCAGGGGACTCCAAACATTATCCATCTCAGTTTAGGTAGCGAAGCAAGTCGCAATTGATATTAGTGACATCCAGTCTTGTTTAAAGTACCTGTTGGGAAAAACGCATTGTAGTAAAAGTATACATTTTATTTAGGAAAGGTAGTGGAGTAAAAGGGAACGTTGCCATAAATATGAATGATGAAGCAAAGTAGAGTTGTGAAATGTTTACTTAAGCACAGCAACAAAGTATTTCTAGTCTTACTTTACATGACTGGTGATATTTTGTTTAACCATTTTTCTTGGAGTTTTCAACTATTTGAAGAGCTGCTAGTTTAACTGCTGGTTCAACTGGCCACCGAAGTGCGCTTGTTTGACTGCTTTTGTGTTGTGTGCAGGAACTACCACGTCTTTTACTACCTGCTGGCTGGAGCCAGCGAGGAGGACAGGAAGTCCTTCCACCTGCTCAAACCTGAGGAATACCACTACCTCAACCAGGTCAGTACTACACATGTACTGTAGTACGTATGTAGTATACAGTACCAGACAAGTCACATCATTCCGTGTCGGTCCGTTTCAATTTCACTGCTAACAGAGTACATGACAAATATCTAATTTAATATTGTATAGTACAGTGGTACCTTGACTTCCTTTTTATCTTCTCTTCTTTTTATCATGTTTTCGTGCTTCTTTTCATCTTCCCATCCTTCCTTTCTTCCTTATGGTATTCTCTCAATGCCCCACTCCTTCTTTTATCTTCTTTGAGACTTCAATAATTTTTCTTTTTTCCTTCCTTCCTTCCTTTATTTCCCACCCTTCTGCTTTCCTTATCACTTGACTTCAACTTTGCTTTCCTTTCTCGCCTCCATCCCGTCTTACTTATTTTCTTATTTCCATCCGTCATTCCTTCTTGGCTTCTCTTCTCCTCCTTCCCCTTTACCTTCTTTTCTTGCTTATTTTTGTTTCTCCATCTTTCCTTCCTGTCTTCTTTCCTTATTCTGCTTCCTCTTTTACCTCATGGTTTCTTTCTTTCTTCCTTCCTAATTTGCACTTGTCTTTTTTCCCTCCTTTACTGCCCTTCTCTTGCTTCCTTAACTCTTCACTTGATTCCTTCCTTCCTTACTCAGCCCTTGACTTCAACTTTCTTTCCTTTCTCACTTCAATCCCGTCTTGCTTCCCTTCCTTCCTTCCTTCTGTCCTTACCTCTCTTCTTCCCCTCTCTCTTTTACCGTCCTTTGTTCCTGTTTTCTCTCCTTTGCCCTCTCCCATCTACCTTATTTACATCCTTCATTCCTTCCACCCTTCTTGCCTTCAACCCTTTTTTATTCCATTCTGTCTTATTTCCATTTTCTTCCCCTTCCCTCTCCCATTTACCTTCTTTATTTGCTTTCCTATTGTCCTTTTTTCCTTCCCCCCTTGTTTTTGCTTTCCTTCTTCCTTCTTTCCTTTATTACCACTTTCTAGCACTCCTTCTTTCCTTCCTCCCATCCTGTCTTACTTAGCAAGTCCATTCGATTCCACATTTATTTATTTACTTATTAATGTTATTCACCTTGCTGCAATCTGTGGTGTCAAATGCATCAGCGGAATCGTTGCAGGCCCTTCGTGGCGTGGTTGTGTGTGTGTGTGTGTGTGTGTGCCATATTCCATCTTAGCATGCCAACACACAGGGAGTGCCGCACAAAGACAAACGTCTGTTCATCTTTTTGGGTTTCCCAAAAAGTATCGCTTTCCCCATCCAATGCTCCTCCATTAATCCCCACAACACGCACCCCCCTTTACTGTTACTATGCAGTACTGTTTCCATGGTAACAGTGACTCGTGGAGTTAAGCTCGCGTGCCGAGGCCGCTGGCAGTCAAGTGTGTTTGTCTCAATAACTCACTCACACGCACACACACACGCATATTCATCCATATTTAGCTTTTTCCTCTAGATTTTGTTGCCAGCATGTTGGTGTCCGTCCTTCTCTGTCCATCTGTCTTAGTGTTCCATCCCAATTATGTCTTCAGCTACAATTTTAATATATGGTACTTGTGATGATATTAGAGTCATTCCCACTATTTTTTTTATTTTATTTACTGAATTACGATAATACCATGTGTCGGCAAGTGTTGGAACTTGATTACAGTGGAATCGTCAAAGTTTTACCTGGCCGTGTTTTGCTTTTTCTGTGTGTGTTACTTATTCCAAAATGATCAGGCTCAACAAATTGTGTTTAGAGACCTCACAATACACGTTGTCACTTGTTATTAAAGTGGCTTTTTTTTTTTTTTTTAAATTTAATTATTTTTTTTATGTTTTACTACTGGTTCAATTGATTAGTCGGTAAGTCGACTCTACTACTCCACACTGATGTTTAAAGCTTGAAGTTAACTCATCACAAATCATGTGTTTGTGGGATCTCGTCTTCAAATCTGCCAAAATTACCCTGAAACTGATTATTTGCATTTCCATTGTTTTCTGTGGAAAAATCGGAGTAAACAGTCTCTCAATTCATTGCTTTCAGCTTGAGAGGTTCCACTGTATATACAGTGGGTACGGAAAGTATTCAGACCCCCTTAAATTTTTCACTCGCTATATATATATGTATATATATGTGTGTGTGTGCGTGTGTGTGTGTGTGTATATACTATATATTACATATATACATATATATATATATATATATATGTGTGTGTGTGTGTGCGTGTGTGTATATATATACATATATATATATATATATATATGTATATGTATGTATATATATATATATATATATATATATATATATATATATATATATATATAATGTGCACAATTTAAGGGGATCTGAATACTTTCTGTACCCACTGTATATTTCTTTTCTGATGGCGTTGTAGTTCAAACTCTACCACTGTGTATATATATATTTTTTGTGATGGCGTCCTAGTTCAAACTCTACGATATGATCTATGTGCATATTTGTATTTTCGTCACACAAGTCACTCGTTGAAGGCCCGCATTAATTTGTGCCAGTCTGCAGTTGTTGTCATTTTGACGCAGCGAGTCGCGGTGTTGTGTGTCATTGAGATCCCGCTAACGGACTCTGCCTCACTTGCAGATGACAAAGAAATCGCACAAACTCCACTGGGACAATTACTATGAGAGCGAGCTGGTCAGTATATAACGCCTGTGTGTACGTGTGTGCACGTGGGTGTGGGTGTGCGGACCCGGCCTGATCTCAGCTGCTCGCACTCTGTACGCTGCTGCCACTTTCAGGGATATCTTAACCTTTATATACTGTTTATTGTTCATGTACATGTTGTGGGTTAATTTTAACCCAGACCAAGAAAATCTAAATTTGACCAGAACAGTATGTAGGGGTTAATAATGCCCCCTAAATTAAAAACCAAAAGAGAGATGAATCCCAATTTTGTTCTTTGTCCGTAATTTGCATGCATGATAATGAAAACATTAAGAATGTCTTTAAACTGATCTTGAAGTGCTCTGTTGTTGTTGTTGTTGTTGATGATGATCCTGATGACGTCACAACTGGAAACCACTGTCTTTAAGGGGAGAGTTCAGGACTTTGATCAACACTGCAGTAAATATGTTCTATTTTGTCTCATTGAATGATGACATTGTCAGAGATCCTTTTACAGCGTTTGTTTTTGTTAGGTTCCTGTCCTGAACTTTCTCCTTGAGTGTTTGCTCCATTTGCTTTTAAAGATGCTTCCTTTCGCTTCAATAATGTTTGCTCTTTCGATCGTGTCGACCTTACTCATTTTTGCACTTCTTTAATTTTACTACTTAGACAGCGTTCACGGATATTAGGTACTTTAAAATGTTATTTTTTCTGGTCCACCTGTATGAGGATATACAGTATTTTTTTAAAATGTATCAACTGTAGATCATAAATGCCATAATGGCATTTTTTTTTTTTAAAGTCTATCCACGTAAAAAAAACTATTTCACATCAAGAACTAGTTAGCCAAGAGGACAAAAGCAGTGATATTTGTAGCCTCAATCCTCAATGGATGATCAGATTAAATGTACTTGTGCTTATTCTTAACATCCTCTACAATGCTTAACTCCAATCCAACTAAAACAAAAAGCAAACAATAATTAAAATTAAATAACAGCTCACAATTGTGACGTTTTTTTGACATAGACGGCGGACCCCAAAAATATGCAAATGCTGGGGGGAATTATTATTATTTTTTTTAACATCTCTGTTATCTCCTTAAATATAATTCTAGAAGGTCAAAACTTTATTAAAATTCACATGCATGTGGAGATAGCGTGTGTTAAGACTATTACACTAACGCACAGTTATCTGTCCACTTCTGGGATCAGATGAAGTCCTCATGGGTTGTGACCCTGCAGTCCAAAGGGATGATGTCGCCATCTTTAGACATTCACACAAAGATCTCTTTGCAAAGAGTAAACATTGTTTGAATGTGTTTGGTTCCGGTCCTCCTCGGTCTGATGCGTGTTCGTACTGTATGTGCGCTCTTGTTTGGGTGTCTGTGGTGTTAGCCTGAGTGGAATATGTAGGGAGGGTGCTGTGCTTTCATTATTATTTTTTGGGGCTGTTGTTGTTGTCATGTGGGCGCTTTAATTAGGACGCCAGTCATGATTAAACTCAAGTAAAGTTTCCACCAAGCAGTCCAGTTGCGAAGAGTACAGTAAATCCTGAAGAGGTTTGTGTGTGAAGGAGGGATGGTGACGCAGAGTGTAAGGCACTGTTTCCCAACCTTTATTGAGTCAAGACATGTATTTTGTATTGGGAAAAACAAAATGTCACTGCACACCACGAAACAAAAATGTCACAAAAAGTGGATAAGGGGTTAATTATGTGTCATCTAGCGGAAGAACATTGAATTATTCTTGCCTGGTAATTTGCTTCGTAGTGATACGGAACGGGAGCCGAAATATACATTTCATCAGGTACATTGATTCCAAAATAAATGTGGTGGAAATTCAGACATAGTTAACATAATCGAGGGACTGGCTAATTAATTGGCCTTTCTGTTGCTCAAATTAATTGCACGGAGATGCTCTTTTGATTCTGAAGTGCTGTAGAGCTGACTTTACAGTAGTTGGAAGGCTAGCAATTATGATTTGCTAAATTACTCAAAGACAACTCAACCAAATGTTTTATATATACCTGTTAGAAAATGTCTTCCACAAACCCATGGATGGAGATTTTGTTCCCAGTCTGCCCCTTTAGATGTAGCCACCATGTCTTGCAATTTTCTCTGTTCAACTATTTAAGACATCTGTTCGTTTTGTCCTCCTCACGTGCAGGTTCTGCTGGATTCATTTAGATACAAAAAAAAAATTAAAGAAGAAAAAAAAAGAAACCTTTAAGTGTATATCTGGCCTGATTTGAGCAGAAGGACCTCAAAACATTTCTTATGCTATCATGTAGCTGCTTATCATCAGGTAAAGGGTGGGAACATATGACACAGCCAGTAAGTCTTCCGGAAGGCTTGACACTCCCATTGAACACCTGGAAGTGGAATTTGGAAGTGACCATTCTCCATCCACCAATGAACAAACTGCACTTTATCTAGTTCCTGCCTTTTGGAACCTTACCACTGCTCATGGTACACCCAATGAAAGGATGCTAAAAACTGCGTCGGTACACCTCTGCTCTTTTTGTTGTTGTTGTTTTTTTTGTACTTATTGAGAATCAGTCTAAACTGAATTGAATGGCACTGCTTGGTGGAAACTAAGCTAATGTAGTTGTACTGCTGACTTTAACCACGAGCGAGTGCATGTTTGCATTGTCAGCATATTGCAGCATAGTCAAAGCCGTCTTTGTTTCACACTTAAAAAAAAAAAAAAAAAAAAAAAAACTACACTTTCGTAATTATGCCTTAACTTCACTCCAGTTTGTTTGTCCATTTCTTAGGTTGACCAAAGTATTGGCAAACAAACATGAATGTGAATGTATCACATTGTGCTCCTTGGCACAGAAGTCCGAGTGTAGCCTTCAATTTGAAAAGTTGCTTGATTGTTCTCCCAGAGGAAACAATGCGGGGAAGAAGGACTTTGGGATGTTCGGATGTGAAGACAAGGCTGCTTGTGTTTTCTTGAGCTGGCCCATGACTTTGGATTGTGGTCGGTTAAAACATGCTGACCTGCACACACTGTTCTGTAGATACTATACATGTCAAACATTTTGATATTCACATACTGGGGCAGGGACAAGAGAACAAAAGCCCTTCATGTCTATCTTATTAACTTAAGGTCTTCGATATTTTTCATCAAAGCAAGAATCCTATTCATTTTGCACTAAATACAATGGCGCCACAGTATATCAAAAAATTAACACGTCACCAGTTTAAATGTTTATCCAATCCTCATAAAACCTAGTCTTCTAAATCAAAGCAAGAATTCCGTAATGATTCCTGACAAAGTTTGCCCAAGGCTGTCAAATGATTTTTTTGTGCATTTTTACAAGCCATAATTTCCACCCAGTCCTCATCCAACCTATTGTTGTATTGATTTTCAATGCCACCCAGCTCTATATTATTCAGTCAATTAGTTCAAATGCTGAATCAGCACTTTATCAGCTAAACATTTAAGTGACTTCCTTCGTATTTTCAAGGATTATTATGCTGTACTGAAGTAAAAATCGCGGCACTGTGCAAGACTGGTTAGCACATCTGCCTCACAGTTATGATGACCCGGGTTCAAACGCGGCCTCACCTGTGTGGAGTTTGCATGTTCTCCCCATGCCTGAGTGGGTTTTCTTTGGGTAATCTGGTTTCCTCCAACATTCTAAAAACATGCATGGTAGGTTAATTGAAGACTCTAAATTGCCTGTGGGTGCGAATGGTTGTCTGTTTATATGTGCCCTGCGATTGGCTGGCGACCAGTTCAGCGTGTACCCCGCTGGGATAGGCTCCAGCACACCCGCGACCCTAGTGAGGATAAGTGATACGGAAAATGGATGGATGGATGAAGTAAGAATCAGATTTTTCATCTGATTTGTTTGAAAAATAATTTCCCCTTGGTAATAATCTAATTACGATAATACATAAACATCAATGAACTTGTTCACTGACAAGGACGTTTATATTCGTCAAATACATTTTTCCAAAGGGTAGATGTGGAAGAAGCTGTCACCAAGCTTGTCTGTGAAATTCGGGTTGTAAATCACTGTCATGACTAACAGATCCCTGTAGATGGCAGAGTTGCATCGCTTTGGATTTGATATCAGGACCGTTTTTGAGTACACTATAAAGATTAAGTGGTGAATCTCGATTTATCATGTTGACGATGAAGGAGACAAATGTCCAAATGTTGGTAGTCGGACAAATTTAGGTACCTCACACTCGAACACAGTATGTATATGTATAGTATAAACAGTGTGTATTGCAGTCGGTAGTAGAAAGTGTGTGTCGCGAATCGTGATCGTGAGAAAACATGACATGACTGCTTTGTAAATGGCTAGCAGTGATTGACTTAACTGTACAGGCAGACGGTGTTTTAAGTAGCATTTTAACATTCCTAACTGTCATACAAAAGTAAAAATTAATTAACTGTTTGTTAAAACATAAAAACAGTAAGTCCTAACTTTAATGAAAAAGGTATAATGTGTAGATGAGTCGCATTATACTGTTAAACATTCAAATTTTGTAAAAGTGTAAAAAGAAGTTTTAGAATAAGTGTTTGAAAAAAACCCAACAAAAAAAACATGTCTTCCTTGTGTGTGTATGTGACACCAGCAGGACTGCTTCAGCGTGGAGGGTGAGGACCTGAAACATGACTTTGAGCGCCTGCAGCTGGCAATGGAGATGGTTGGCTTCCTTCCCGCCACACGCAAACAGTAAGAGCCTGCGCGTCATGACGTGCGGTTATGAAATACCTAGCTGAGAGCCCCAGCGTTATTGTTCGCTGCCGCCGGCCACAGGATGCCAGAGTGAAGCAAATATGCAGATATTCATCCACAAAACATTTTTGTGGCAGCGTATTACCAGCTCAGCACAATGCGGTTGCCGCTATGGCGACTATATGGAGGATGAAAACAATCACTTGTTCATCTTCGTTTCCCATCTCTGTCTACTGCTTTTGTCTCAGCACATCTGTGTCTGCAGAATTATAACAATACTTAATATCAACTTTCAATATCAACTTTTGCCTATGTCAGTTAGTTACGCAACGGACGTTCTGTTCTTTTATTATTATTATTGGCGACTTACTGTTGCCATGCACGAGAGGTGTCCAGTCCGTTTCATCCAAGTGCCGTATTCGGAAAAATTGAAGGATGGAAGGACCACTTTGACATTCTTCAACTTTAACCTTAAAACACGCTAAAACAAATCCATTAAGCAATTGTATATTAGTACGTATACTGTACAGTATTATAGTTATTGTTGTTATAGGTGATAAGGCAAAGCGTGACCCGCGGCCCTCTAGCCCACTAGAGTAGATCAGCCCCTGCACTAAGTAGATGTGGGAAGAGTAGCAAAACATTGTGCAATAAATAAGAGTACCGTTACTAGTAAAAAGTACTTCTCCAAATAATTACTTGACTAAGAGTAAGTATTGAGTGCAAAAACTAATTAATTTAATAAGTACTGAGTAACTGACGGGTAACATGGGGATTGTTTGTTTTAAATAGTACATGAATGTCAAATAAAAAAATATTAATATGCAATTTCAAATATTGTCGAACATAAAATAACAAATAAAGGCAAATTCAGCCACAGTAAATCGTCTTAAATGAACTTTCTTTTTTCACAAACATGTAACAGCACAATCACCAGGTAAAGATGATTAATTATGCAATTATATATACTTTGATAATGTTGAACTTCAACAGGTGGATTCATCCACATTCAAAATAAATTCTGTTTCATTACTCAAAAACGTGACTTCTGCCAACTTACATATTTATCTTGAGTGCTTTGCGTGCAACATTTTCTACAGCAAGGAACAGACGTGATGTGGTTGACCAGCTCGTATTACATTTTACAAACACAGACCAAGACAGCCTCTTGTATGTTTCTCAAGTTCCAAGTGGAGTTCTTGTAGGCTGAAATACTGACATTTTAGGCAGACATACATGACAGCGCAGGACAGAGCTGTTTTTTTTGTTGTTGTTTTTTTTGTAGTCCAGACAATTTTCTGTATGGATTATCCTCGCTTGAGTCGTTACCATCCACCTCTGGCACTAGGCAATGGGTGAATCACATCTCCACATTTAGAACCAAAAACAAGGGAAATCTATAGTAGGCTAAAAATCTTTAGATCACATGTCATTCATGGGATCTGTTTACAAATTGGACCTTGACCATTTTTGCTTCTGAAATGGAATAATATTTTTTCACCAGTTTTTTTGTTTTTGTTTTTTTTTTTATCTAAAAAAAAAAATCTCATATATAGATGAACCAACCAAACATTTTATACATGGCTGTGAGAAAATATTCCTCACCCACAGGTTCCGCTGTATAAATTTCATCATTTGTTTCAATACTGGTCTCTTCTCTGACATCAGGATTTTCTCGCTGCTGTCGGCCATACTCCACCTGGGCAATATCCGCTACAAGAAGAAGACCTACAGGGACGACTCCATCGACATCTGCAATCCAGAAGTCCTTCCTATCGTCTCGGAGCTGCTGGAGGTGAGCACATTTTAATTAAATTAATCAATTTAATTTCCTACGCTACAGTACAGCGTTATCTAGCTGGAACAGTTCAAACCATCATCATACGCACAATGTCATCACGCGATGGGATGTGACTTGATTCCAGCCAGCATCACGGGATTAACTATGCATGTGTTCTGCTTTTTGCGACACCTTTTATCTTAATTTCTTCTGACTGATGTTGTGCATTTGAGTCACATCTGTTTGTGATGTTTGACAAAAATGAGCGCAGCGTAAAGAAGAAGTGGACAGCTATGTTTGCTTCTCCAACTTTTCTCATTTGTGATCCCAACGCGGTGTGTTATATGTTTGTGTTATGTTACAGGGCTTCACCACAGCACCTTTTTCTTTTTTCTACATGCTGTATGTTTTGGTTTTTGGCTGCTTTTATTCATCTCCTCCAAAGTTATCCCATGATGTATGGTCACAGCACCACAAAGAAGCGTAGGCTGATGCATTTTCCCTCTGGAAAAAGTTGATGCCAAAGCACTTCTTTTTACTTTAAAATGGCTTACTTTAATCAGGATCCCTTGCCGAATCATGGCCATGGTCTGTCTTGCGCCAGTCTCTGTGCTATAAAATGAGTAAATCCACACTGGCTGGCTGGGAACATATGCTTGTACTAGCCCTGCACCTGCTAGCTATCTGTAGCTGGCTAGCTCTCCTTAATCATCTGCCACAATGTATGTCATGAATCTTGTACAATTTTATCCAAATTATCTGCTGTGGCCACAGTCTGCCATTAACATCCGTGCAGCTCCTCGGGCACGACCATCGAACGCCTCATTCCACAGAGATTATCGTCTCAGAGGAGACGGCTCCGTGATCCATGTGCTCAACTGCAGGACTACAGTAGCTAATTGTACGACTTTGCATGTGCGCAGTAAGTCAAAATGGTAGCGGCCAGCCGTAAACAAAGGAAGTAAATGCGGCGTGGCAGCATTGCACCTCTTTTCAGAATAAAGTAAGTAGTATGTTATTCTTTGATTCGTTGTCTCAAAAGTGAAAATTCTGAGGAGAGATTTGTTTTTTCAAGCGGACTTGTGAGTCACTTCAAATCACCACTGATTAGCCCTTTATATTAGGATTCTGTCTTTCACTTCCTGGTGGCTCCGTTAGGCGGACATGTTTATTAAGGGTCTGAACAAACAACTTCTAAAGTGTTCCGGAGGTTTCTGTCAACAAGCCAGCGGGGATGTTTTGTCTGCACGCAAGTCTTCCTTGTCCACACTTTGCTTATATGCTGCCAAGGCATTCCTATAGTAGCAACTCTCCTCATTCTGTTTGGAAAGTGTTGTGAATGAGATGCTCAGAAAAATTGCTCTGGAGCATGCCAACCTATCAAACATTATGCATTTACAATGATAATTATAGCCCTGGCTTGACAACCTAACCCTTGTTTGGAAGCCTAACCCAAGATCAAAATCCTAATTATATACCTTAACCTTGGCTTGAAACTGTAGTTTAAAACCCTAATCTGCAATGAAACCCTAACCTAGATTTTGAACACTAATTTGAAACCTTAACCTTTGCTTGAAACCCTAACTATGGCTTGACACCCTAACTCATGTTTGAAACCCTAACCTAAACTTACTCCTTATTTGAACCGTTAGCACTAGAAACCCTACGTTAAAATCTTAACCCTGGCTTGATGCGCTAACCCTTGTTTGAAACTTTAAACTAACCTAGAAATCCTAATTTGTAACCTGGTTTGAATCCCGATTTTGAAACCCTAATTTGAAATCTTATTCTGTCCCATTGTGACAGTGTTACATTGCATTGTATTTTCAATAGTTAAACAAGTACAATTGAGAACTAGTAACAAAAGAATATTGAAATCGTATTGAAATACTTCAGCAGAAACACTGATCCTGGATCAATTTTGACAAGTGTGTGTTTATTAAGGGATTAGTGGTGTGATCTGTGTTACCAAGCAACTAATGCATGCAAATATCAACCAATTGCCTTGCAGCATTCAGAGTGGTCTTTGCTCCTTGCGCACGGATTAGCCCACAGTGTGAAATGAAGTCTGATAATGCCCGCCTCACACAAACGCAGGGTTTGGTGACACTATTAGTCCTGCTGTCATAATCCCAGTGGATGGAGATGTGTCGGTCCGACATCTGGTTCTCCCACTGCGGCCCTGTCATCCATGGCTGGTCCGTGGCCAAGTTTGGTTTGCGGTTGAGTGGGCGCACGCCAGGAATACTCGAGGCCCAAAGCAGGAAGTCGTTTCCTTGCTTGGTACGCATGAGTAACTGTGGATCATAGCAACTAGTAGCTGAATGCATACCAATGACAAACCGAGGGGTAAAAATAAAAATTTAAATAAAACAACTTGTTCTAATCTCAAACCACATTTTACGCATTGCAAATACACGCAATCACTACTTTGATACCCTTACCCAAGCTTGAAATCCAAATATGAAACCTTAACCCCGTTTTTGCTCATTTACTTAATTTTAAAATTTCCTAATGTCCTGTCCTAAACCCAAATCCTGGCTAAAAACCCTACCGTGAAATCCTAACCCTTATTTTAAACCCTAAACCAAGCTTTAAACCCGACTTTGAAAGCGTAACTCTTTTTTGAAACCTTAAACCTGTCTTGATACCCTACTTGGAAACCATAACCCTTTTTAAAACCCCTAACCCTGGCTTGAAACCCTATTTTCACACCCGAACTGTTGTTTGAAACCCTTCCTGCTCACTCTAACCCTTGTTTGAAACCCAAATTTGAAACCTTAACCTTAAAAGCCTACTTTAAAACCCTAAGCCTTGTTTGAAACCCTAACTCAAGCTTAAAACCCTTTTTAAGCGTTAACCCTTGCTTGAAACCCAACTTTGAAATTCTTACCTTTGTTTGAGACCCAAACCCTGGCTTGAACCCCTGCTTTGAAGCCCTAACCCATGCTTGAAAAACCTAATTTGAAACTTTAACCGTGATTTGAAACCCTACTTTGAAACCACAGCCCTGGATTGAAACCCTAATTTGAAACTAATGCTTATTTGAAATCTAAAATATATAAAATAGTTCACTTTAATTTAAATAAGTTAAATGTATTCATAAAACATAATCAACAAGGTCATTGTTTACAAACTGTTATTTAAACCGTGCCCGCTTGTAAACCGATGTCTTGTTTTTGTCGCCCCCTGTAGGTGAAAGAGGAAATGCTGCTGGAGGCGCTGACCACCAGGAAGACGGTGACTGTTGGGGAGAGACTCATTGTGCCCTATAAACTCTCAGAGGTGACCACACTCATTTACCATAATGATCTTTTTACTGATTTAGTCAAGACAAAAGTATCCCCCCAATCCTGAAATCAAGAGAGTTCATTCTAAACATCTTACGCCATTCTACATGAACCAGGAGCTAGCTAACAAATGGATAGACAAACATCACTCCCCATTTTTTTTTTACTTTTTGTGTTCTTTCTCCCTTTCAGTCACGATGAAACCTTTCCTCTCTCCTCCACAGTCATAATTGGTACGATCCAGTTGTTTTACACCATCCTCCATGAAACAGGAAGTACCCTGCTAGCTAACAATGGACAGACAAATCCACACAAATATGGTGTCCCATGATTTTTATTACAGGAATTAATTTTCTGTTCTTGCTCTTTGAATCACAATTAAATCATTCCACTCTCCCCTACAGTCAGAACCAACAACATACAACACAAATATTGCCTGCCACAAATTAATTATTATTATTCATTATTCCACAAACACAATATTAACCAGAATACTGTATTTTGATTAGTGGTGGCACACAAAAATGGGTTTACTTCCCCTATAATATGTCCTCGATCAATCCATTCCACCTTCACCAAAATGGTACGGTCCCATTATTTTACATCACCGTCCGTGAACCGCAAAGTGGCCCGTTAACTAACAGTAGGGCAAACAGACAAAAACTCTTGGTGGAGATCCGCCGCCCACTGCGTGCCATTCTAGTTAGCACGTGTTAGCAAGGCATACAGTCTTTATCGACTGATCTTGATCTCAATCTGAAGAGACTCCACGGCGTTGGTGTGTCGCGACTTAAACACAATGCGTTATTGCGCAAAGGCCCAATCAGAAGCTGTAGTTTTTTTGGCAAAGTGCGTCAGGCATTGATTGTATTTGCGCGCTTCCTCAAGCTTGTCTGAGGGAGTTTTTCATTGTGGCCTGACCCGCACGCGCAAACTCTTATACTTTCCCCTGCAACTTCCCATTTCCTGTCATGCCAAGCGGTCCGTAAATTGTCTTTGGGGCCTCGCCCGGCTTTTGGATATGATACTCTGCCCATGTAGAATATACTTGTCAGTAGCGTGAGTCCATCACGAAATACTCGATTACTGTGCGGAATTTAATTTGCCGTGCAGCCTTCTGCTAGAGGCCGCGGGGCTATTTGTCTGAGGGAGGAAGTACTAAACACATACACAGTCTGCTTACCCGACCACCACCCACATGCACATCTGATCTGCGCACTAACAATAGTTGCGCACAACCCCCTCACCCCCACTGCTTGCAGTCATGTGCTTTCGTCTGTGGAATGTGCAGCCTCCACTGGAATATGCAGTACAGACAACAAGCTTTCACTGTAACTGTCCCTCAGCTGAATGAAAAGGCAAGACTTTTTCAAACGGGCGCTTCACTTTATTTGCAGATTGATATCATCAGGCACTGTGTGTGGTCATCTAACAAGTACGAATGAACACAACATCAGACCTCGATTGTTTGACTCTCTGCCCGCCGACCCCGCCAGACCCCCCTCACACATAATTTCCTCTCGTCGGCACATATACCTCATCTTAATCCTAACACATTGAATCCTGACCTGCTGTTGCACCATGGGAGTTACCCCCCTACACAGGCACTTTCCCAAAGGAACTGGACAAATGAGGTTCTAGAAAGAGTCCAAAACAAGGACTGTCTCCAAAATTCTGCTACAAGATTAGAAACCTAACTTTATTGATACTATCCTCTTTCACACAAAGATCTCGCAAAATTGCTTCACCAGAACCGTGACCGAAGACTTGCAAGCTTTATAGAATTGACTAAGCCTTTATTAGTTCCACAATGGAGAAAGTTTGGGTAGATACTCAGAAAAGGTTATGGATATTCGGCTTTCATTTCAGGATGAACCTAAATGCCTTTAACCTTTACAGGTGAACTTAATTTGACCACCTCTAAACTATTGAATGTACATCTCCAACCGTTTAATATTTCAGTACTTTATGCACAACTTGCTGTTGTTTAACAAAGAGCTCAATGGCAAAATTCAAAACAGGTGTTTGATCAGTGAACTGACAGAAACATTTCTTGGTTGAATTAGTCCTCTTCATCATGCTGTTCACATTTTGAGACCATGTACGAGACCTAATAATTGATAAACAGTATCTCGACAATGCAAAGCTTCAAACATGATGTCCACAGATGAAAGTGGCCACACTGTGCTTAGAGACTCACAGAGGGACATCAGCAGGTCAAACCAAAGAGACCGGAAGAGTCACAGAAAGGCATAGAAGTAGATGTCGTTGGAAATTTTCATGGATCAAAAACTGTTGTGAATTTTGCCATTCAGCTCTTTGTTGGAGAATACCAAGTTGTGCAAAAATGACTAAAGCTAAAAATAGTTAGATAATTGCATTCAAAGGTTTAGAGAAGTTAAAAGACATTAAGTTCACTAAAGATTGTAGTGCATTTTTGGTTCATCCTGAATTTTCACCCCAAAGCCAAATATATTTCCCAAACTGTTTGTGAGTAGTGTATATTGTTAGGTCAGTTATTTAGAATTGTGTCGGCAGCTGAAGAGCGGAACATTGAGTTCACTGTATTCCTTTTATTTATTTATTTATTTAGTTTTGTTGGCACATGTGCGACTTGAAGCTTCTGGCCGCATGAGTTCACAAGGCCAAGCAGCCAAAACTGTGCCGGATTCCACTCAGTGTGCGCAAGACAACTCCGCTGCTGTGTTTGGCCAGAAGCATCTCTGCTGGCACGTCAACTGTGTCCGCGGACCATTCCCGTTTAAATACTAGCGATTTTCCCACACGAGGCCGTGGGTGAGAATGTAGATTTAGCTCTCATAAAACAACCTGCATATTTGCCAGTTTAATTATCACGTCTCCCAAGGAGTTTAGGTTTTTCATTATAGTTTGGATTGTTTGATAGCTGGATTAGGTGGAAACTACTCAACAGATTTTCACCAAACTTTGCAGAGGTGTGGGGCATGAGATACTTTTTAACCAATATTAACAATGCCACACATTTGAGTGCCATAATCACAATCGCCGATCAGCCTGTTATTCTCCAAGTTCTTTTTAAGGTGTGGTTCGCCTAAAACATAGACAGAAATAAAGCAAAATCATTTTAGCCATTTGTTATTGACTTTTGTGATGCCAAACAGTATGTCCTCTCCCTGGGGGGAGAAGAGGCAGCAAAACAGGCCAAAATCCAGATGTCGGAGGAAGAGACTAGTTGCGTACTAGGTGTGGTTTAACCAAATGTGAGAGTGCTGTGAAGTCATGAATTGAGATTTAAACATTCATACATTGTAGTTGCTCTAATTTCAGTGGGTTAGGCATTCAGAGAATGAAAGCCCAAATACTGTAGAGATGCTCTAGAACCTGCTGACTTCTTTTTAGCTGACCAAAGGTCATCTTGTGAGCATCAAGCTCGGGATGGAACATAAGGTACCACTGAATCAGCAAGATAGATATGAGTAAGTAGCAAAACCTTAAAATCACATCTCAAGTGAACCGGGACCTAGTGCAAATTAGCCAGTACAGGGCTAATAAGATTAACTAGTCCTAGTCAATGAGTCTAGTTGCAGTGTGCTAACTGCAGGATCTTAATAGTAGACATGGGAAGAACAGAAAAAAGTGCGTGAGAATAGTCAAAACGAGATGTAACAAATGCATTAACTTTGGTCCCTGCCATGTCACTATTGGATAGAATGGACCGTATCAGCGATATTGCGTAGCTGAAAAAAACAGACCCTAAACCGGTCGCCAGCCAATCGCAGGGCACATGAAACAAACAACCATTCGCACTCACAATCACACCTACGGGCAATTTAGAGTCTCCAATCAACCTACCACGCATGTTTTTGGGATGTGGGAGGAAACCGGAGTTCCCGGAGAAAACCCACGCAGGCACGGGGAGAACATGCAAACTCCACACAGGCGGGGCCGGGATTTGAACCCTGCTCCCTAGAACTGTGAGGCGGATGTGCTAACCAGTCCTCCACCGTGCCGGCTTGTTAAAGATTATTATACAATTTTGATTAACTGTAGGGGCAACATTTTAAATCTCCTAATTGCATGTTAGTTTTTCTTCAGATGGAAGGCCTTAGTCAAGGTGGAGGGAAGTATGAACGGTTACAAATAGCAGTGTTAGCACAAAATCTTCAGGCTTATGGTAGAAAGACCAAAAAAATGTCAGGAAAAGCCTAATAGAACATCTGAACTTTATTTGGTTTTAATCAAAGACACTTTAAAAGGTGGCAGGTGGCCCCCAATTGACATGTTTGAATTTGATTGGCTAAATCTGAACGCCATATCCCCAGTTATAAGAGGGTGTGTACACTTGCGCAAGCGCGTTATCACAGATGTTTCTTTTTATTTCCCTCTCAAAACGATTTCAACCTTTGGTGCTCTCTACAATAGATAAACACCCCTGGTTACCTTTTGAGGAAATACAGTATTCTGCCAAGGCAGCATTTTTGATACTGCTCTTGTATTGAAATCAATTTCATTTATATGGCACCAAATCAAATCTGGTTTGATTATGGCGGTGTACCTAATGTATTGGGGTTATCTAACAGAGATGCGTACACTTATAGGAAGGAATCTAGCAAGGAATTGAAGAAGAATATACTGAAATGTTCGCATCACAACTGTCAGTTCACTTTAAACTGCATTATGATTTTTCTTCTTGAATTATTCATAACCTTCTTGCATAACGTGTCTGAAGCGTCACAGCCTGAGTGACTAAAAATACCACAAAGAATCAATAATGCAAAATCCAGTTGTTTTTTTTAAATGCACCATTTTTCTAGCCTCGGCAGACCTCAGCCACAGTGAGCCACAATCCAGCATCCCTGTGATCCCATCAAGCGCCGTGACAAATATTTGCTTTGTTCATTTTTCATTCAGCCTGAATTTGTGTTGGCAAACAGATGAGTTATTGTTGAGAAGGCAAAATAATGTTTGTTGTGTGCACAATAAGGTTTGCGAATGACCCGCAAACGAGGCCATCATGCACAATTGCTGTGTTGACATGACCACCATACAAAAATTAGAATAGAAGTCTTAATGGTGATACTTACACCACAGCCATTTAAATATTACATGATGAAATTAAATTTATAACACTAAACCTAAGGAAGTGAGAGATGAAAACACCCACCCATTGTAGAAAGTAGTACAGTCTTAGATGAGACTTATAAACGAACCAACATAAAAAAATTTTAAGATACAAGTCATATGAGTGACAGATTTTTGTTTTGTTTTGAGTTGCGAGCAAAGCTGAGACAACAACAAGCAACATTTTCTCAGATTGTGATCACTTCTTCAAATAAGTGCTTTATTCAAGCTGTTTATGGCCACACCCAGTTAAAGGTTACAGATAAACTAAACATAAAACCAAGAGAATTACACACTGTGTATTTAAAACAACCACATAGCCTTGGGAAAGTATGCTTAGCTTAATGCTAACACACAATTCAAAACGCTATAGACTGGCTATTGAAACTAACATTTATGTTGCAGTGTTATAACCCTTTCATTTAAGCAAGAATACATGGAGAAAAATTATCACATTTCTCACAGGGATATATTATCTATCTTCTGTGAAAAGTGACTAATATTACTGCAGCTTTCCTAGCAGTTGTCTTCTTCGTGTACATACGCATGTATATATTATACTGCCACCACATGACCAAGGTGGACACACGAGAAGGAGTCACGCAATGTTTTAGAGCATGAAATCATGGTGCACAAGCTGTTTAATTCCTTACGTTCTATCTATTATGACACCCCTCCCCTAAATTTGGAACCCCAACACAATAACAAATACTTCTGCAACCAGAGTTAAGACAGTAATGGAAATGTACTCTGTAATGGATTACATTTTGGAAGTAACTAGGCCGACGGTGTTTATTTTGTGTTTAGGCGGGCACTGTGAGGGACTCCATGGCCAAGTCGTTGTACAGCGCTCTCTTTGACTGGATCGTGTTCCGGGCCAATCACGCTCTGCTCAACAACAAGGACCTGGAGGACAATTCAAAGGTGAGACACGTCCATCCCTGCGGGGGGAGCAGGGGGGGGGGTCTTTGTCAGAGTCAAGGATGCTCCCCTGTGTGTGCGTGTGCATGTGTCAGAAATATTTGGGCAGATGGCTTTGAATTCCCTCTCGGCTCACGTTACCCCCTCTGGTCAAGTGTATGTCTGTGTGCTGTCGTCATGTTGATCACATCAACGGGGCGTCGATGCAGTTGCACTTGTTATCAAGGTTATTGTTCTTAACTTCCAATAAAATAATGTTATACGCTGGTAGGGAGGAATAGGAGGCATCCTTTAAAAAATAAAAAAAATAAAAGGAACCTATTTGACAGTCCATTCCCTAATGAAAGTCCTCCTGTGAGTGCCCGCCTTCTTCAGACTGTGCATACTAATGAGAAATCTTGCCATGGATCTGAATGGCCCTTAAAAGGCAATAAAGAATTAGTGTCTCAAATGGCTGCATATCCTCAAATAAAAAAAAAAAAAAAAAAAAAATATATATATATATATATATATATATATATATATATATATATATATATATATATATAAATTATAAATAAAATGCACATGCGTGGTTTAAATGTTTATTTGTGGGGGATAGGGACAGAGCCCAGCCATGAATAGTGGAAAACCACAAGTAATTGAGCCCCCCTAAAAATATTCGTAATGGCCTATAGTAATAGTTTCAACGGTAAATATACCACAAACTAGGATCCCAAAACACGTTTATATCATTTCAATTTTATTTTACATTACCCTTAAAAATAAATGGCTTCCAGATGATTTGATTTAGAGAAAAATGCACCAGAAGTGCACCTCTACTTAAATGTATAAAATGGTGCAATTGACGATGAGAAATGCTTGTTGCCACCTTCCAGATCTTTTCCATCGGCGTGTTGGACATCTTTGGATTTGAGGACTATGAAAACAACAGCTTCGAGCAGTTCTGCATCAATTTTGCCAACGAGCGGCTGCAGCACTACTTCAACCAACACATCTTCAAACTAGAGCAGGTATACGATTGCTACATTCTTTTACTTCTAAATTAGTTTTTTTCTTATTTCCCCATGTTTGGACCATTTTTATGAATTTAGTGTGGAAGTTCGTGACACTTTAAAATCCGATAGAAAGTCTTCCCAAAACAGTGGAAGCTTTTTCCCCCAAACTACTTTTTCCCTGTCGGTGAAATGTGTCCCATTACTTTTGTCCCCATAGCGTCTTCTCATCCGGTCGCGTTGTGAGCCGTCATCGAAACTGAGCCGAAATAGATTGTGACATCACAGCAGCAGGGGTGCCATTGTCTGCAGGCAAAAAGAGAAGAAGAAGACATTAGAAATGAAGCGTGTGTTTGACAAGACTATATCACAGACTAGGCTGCTAAACGGTTCCGCCGTCCACACTATTCAGACTTGGAATGCGAGTGAAGGATGTGACAAGCTGAGTCACTGCCATTTTCTTGCCTTCATCGTAGGGATGCACGCATAACACTTTTTTTCAAACCGATTACAAGTACTTACATTTGAGTACGTACCGATAACAAAAAAAAGTAATGGCATTACGTCTTGAAATTGTGATGGTGTTTTATGTTAATTCAAAAACACGAATGTTTCTTGAGCATTGCATATGTTTCACTCAAATATAACACTTTTTAGAGTAAGAACTTGTCATTACAGCAAAACAAAATAAACAAAATGCAATTAATCATAATAACTGTGATCGCATAGTTTGTGTTAACTAAAGCTTTCCAATGAAAAGCTTAGCTAGCTAACTACACGCTATAGTGGTAGAAATGGGCCTGCGTAATTCTCAGTCTTTTCATATTTTCAGGCCTTACCTTCAAATGTGCATAATATATTGAGAAACAAATCTCTGAATTCACTTAATAGGATCTTTAAGGACCACTTGGACGGCTTTGCTGACATGTTGTGATGTCGTCTTGCAGGAGGAGTACCGAGCCGAGGGCATTAGCTGGCACACCATCGACTACATAGACAACAGCAGCTGCATCAACCTCATCAGCAAAAAACCCACAGCGCTCTTCCACCTGCTGGACGAAGAGTGCAAGTACGCCACCTGCCGGATGCTGCAGGATGTTTTGCAGGGGGTTGGCCAACGACTTTGTCATCATTTGTATTGTTGTGGTGTAGTTTCCCTCAGGCGTCCAATCAGACCTTGCTGGACAAGTTCAAGCGACAGCATGAGGGAAACAGCTACATCGAGTTTCCCGCCGTCATGGAGCCCGCATTCATCATCAGACACTATGCAGGGAAAGTCAAGTACAGAGTTAAGGTGAGCTCGTTTGTGTTCTTGAAGTCGCTTTACGCATCTGGCTCTGCAGTGTCTTCCGCAGTTGTGTTTTCCAAAATTCAGCCCCCAAGACCTGTGTCATCTCAAATTTTCTATGCACGTTTAACATGAGCACACCCACAAAAAGTCTCAAGAAGCAAATGCCCGAAAAAACAAAGGAAGTCTGCCATTTTGGTTTGAAGCGGACATTTTATCTATATTGGTTATTTTCATATAATTTGATCAGTAACAGGAAAGACACCTGGGAAATTTTTTTTTACATTTGTTTATGCCTGTTTGGTTTTATATGGGTAAGTGTCCCATGCTGAAACAGCTACACTTTAAGTCCTATTTTCAAAAGGTAAGTGATGATTTAAGCGTTCATTGTAAAGGCAATCCTTATTGACAGAGCAAATTGTGATGGCCCATTGGAATACACTTATTTGTATCATGGTAAAGCCGTAAACAGCTTCATAAAAATCGTGTAAATTGCACAATTTACGTGTTGCCCTTCAAACTCTGTGGATGCATATGGATTTATATCTGAGAAATAACAACATCTATTTTGCTGTCTGATATTGGGTGAATGCAAAATGGCTGCCTCATCCTGGCACTTAAACTCACAGATCCCTCTGGTGTATTGTAGCAATATATTGAGGTTCTCTCTCCAGTGGCATTAACGGTAAAGGCAACAAAAAAAGGACCGTTTGTAAAAGAACCAAAAAAAAAAAGAACTGACAACACTAAGATTAATTTGTGTTAGTTTTCATGGACAAGGCATATTAAGCAATAGGAGAAAAGTCCTATATCCAAAAAAAGTAATTACTATCGTCAGAAAACTTGTTTCATATCATGAAACTTCCTTTCGGACACCTAAGGGTAAAGACATTTTGGCATTAAAAGCTTGAAAAATATTACTTTAGAATATTTTTTTTTCTTAGAAACAATTATGACTTTTTGATGGATAATAACTGCCGATAAGTCAAATACTCATATCAGTAGAATGAATTCATCTGCTAAGTTTAACCTGGACGTTAGTGGACATTATGGAGCGTCTTCAATGCAGGTGAATTAATTTCGGTGCATTTCTTTTCTGTACGCCATTTATTTTCAAGTTTTATGTTGTAGGATGAGTTTTAAAATATATTAACGTGTTTTAGGATAATAGTTTGTGGTATATTTAGAGTTGAAACTATTAATTTAGGCAATTATACAAAAATCTGTGGGGGACCTCCATTTTTATTTGCTATTCGCGGCAGGGCTCTGTCCCTATGAATAGCAAAGGTTTACACTACGATGTGATTCACTCAAATTATAATATGATTCACTCCAATCACGATACAATTCCGTGTTCACATCATGAGTAGCTAAGTTAATGTGCTGTCTGTGTACAGCACGTAATAGTTTGTAAATGACAATTGTCATTTCCTCCTTTTTTTAATCAATATACAGAACACCAATCAGAGAAAAAAAAGAAGAAAATGCCAACTTTTATGACATGGTGAAAGGGGCTTTTGTCAAGGAAGAATGTGTTGATACAGCACATCCAAAGTATAATTGGCCTACTTCACAGATGAACCATCTTTTCTCTCCTTTCGTCCAAGTCTTTTATGAACTTGTCATGCTGGCGACCTACTTTTTTTTTTTTTTTCCTCCTCTCCCCCTGCTAAATCTAATTCACCCGCTCGCCTCCCGGCTGCACTCTGATAAGAAGCACATGTGCTGGAAGCGCTCTAGTGTTTTGGATAATACAAATCTGTTGCAGTTGGTTATCCCGGGCAGTGGAGAGGTGTCTGGTGTGTGCTGTGTGCTGTGAGATATGTCCGGCAACGTGACTCACTGGGCGAGAGAAAACAATTTAAAGCACGGGTGTCCAAAGTGTGGTCCAGGGCCATACTTTGCGTGTTTTGCCGGCTACATCTGTGTTTTCATTGGCCCATGAAATATTCTAGCAACAGTGGCGAACCGTGCATTTGGCACCTGGGCCTTCCCAACTTAATCCACCTCTTAGTACCACCACTATCAGGTTGCAAACTTGCAATTATAGAAACGAGCCATACTATACAATAACGATACCTAATGACATTTCCGTGTCTCCTGCTCTGTTCAGGACTTCCGGGAGAAGAACACCGACCACATGCGTCCCGACGTGGTGGCTTTGCTGAAGAGCAGCAAGAACGCCTTCATCTGCGGCCTGATGGGTATCGACCCCGTGGCCACCTTCCGCTGGGCGGTGTTGCGCGCCTACTTCAGGGCCCTGGTGGCATTCAGGGAGGCCGGTCGCCGGCACACGCACAGGAAGACAGGTGAAATGGCTGCTGCTACGATTTACTCCATCTACGATACGATTCACAGCGATTGTGTTGCGATTCACTTCAATTATGATTTGATCCACTCAGAATTTTAATGTTATGTGATATTATTAATTACAATTATGATATAATGCAAATTACTACAATTACTATACAAATAACTCCTATTACAAGAACATACGATCCACTTTGGTTACGATACAATTCACTGCAAATCTGATGCAATTCACTCTGATTACGATTTACTTCAATTAACCCTGATTACGATTTACTTCAATTACGATATGATTTACTCAGAATTCCAATGTGATGCGATAATACGATTCATTGCAATTCTGATATGATTCACTGCAATAACAATGTGTTATGATTCATTTCATTCCAATTGCAATGCAAAGAGATAGGATAACGATTCTTTCCAATTACGATAGGATTCACTCCAATTGCAGTGTGATGGGTGACGATCCAAATCACCGCAATATATGCTACAATTCAATATGATATACTTCCAATTACAATACTATACCATTCACGGCAGTTACGACACACTTGAATATGATGTGTCACTCCAATCACGTCACGATTTTCTCCAATTATGATTCGATTCACTCTTATTACAATAGGATGCGATACGATTTACTCGATTACATTATGATTAACTGCACCTGCAATGTGGTAGGCTACTATACAATTCACTACGATTATGCTACGATTAACTCTAATTAAGATACAACTCACTCCTATTACAACGCGATATGATACGATTCACTCAATTACTTTATAATGCACTCCAACTTTGATTCTCTACATTTTACACTACGATTCTCTCCAGTTATGATACTGTGTTCACATTGTGGCATATTCTCCCGTTTGCTTAAGTCAAAAAAGGCGTGCTTTTATGGATGCGTCCACTTTCCCGTCCATTTCATTCTATGAATTTGTGCACCTTTTCGCTAGTTACGCACTCTGGCTGGAGTAATCCTTAAATGTGGGCATTCCCTGCCAAATCTGGTTTAGCATGCATTCTCCCAAAGAGTGTCGTTTTCCACCCTCCAGAGGCTGTTGTAATGCTAGCGCCCTGTGAAGGTGAAACATCATATTTCTTTGTTTTGTGGCTGATGCATGCTGACTGCCCAACGGCCGTAATGCGTCCCTACCACATTACGCCGACACCCGAACCTCGACCTATTATATCATTAATTGGCGAAAATGCTTATGAGCCCAGTATTCTGATTGAATTTACTTATATTGGATTTATTCAATACAGAATACACATGCTCCTAAAGTAGCTTGTTAGATGAGCAGTGCACGTCTCACAGGTGACAACATAAACAGAATTTAATGGCATTCGGGTCTCACAAAAACTCCACGCGCCGGGAATTACAGCCATCCTCAGACTTCAATGATCATCTGAGCCAGGTATCTCAGAAGTCATTACGGGAGAATGGACGTACCTTGAAAGTGTGCAAGGCAGGTGCGTAAAAAGAAGACTTCGGCATGATTTTGAGAATATGGCCCATCGTGACTGCTTATAGTTAGTTCTCAATAAAGCCAAAGTGTAGCCGAACTTCACGTGGTTGTCCGGGACGTCTCTCTATTTTTTTCATGACGTGACCTGATTACACTCACAATAGCGTGAGATTTGTTCTGAGACTTGCAAGACCCTCGACAAGATTTGATCACTGACAACACAAACTGTAGACGATTTGAAATGCTGGAGAGGATGAAACAATGATGAAGGAAATTATAGGGTTTATGGAGTTATGGGGCAAATTATCGCCGCATTTGATGATTTGATTTTATGTAATTTACAAAGATGATATAAATCTGATTGCTAGGTCATGATGCTGCCATCCCTTCTGCCGCTGTCAAAACTGTCGACAGCTTTAGTTTCCTTCATCATCCTGTTCACCAGAGGAGCCTTGAGATCCTTCAAAGGTGCAAAGACGAGAAATACAGTAAGTAGGTCCATGATTTCTTCAGTTGCATATATTGAACAGGATACTGGTCGGTTGGTTGGTCACATTTAACGGGACATTAAAGAACAAAGTACAGTATTGCAATAGTGGAACGCAGATATCTGCCCCAAATTGACAGCTGTGATTTGATTTAAGAGAAGAAATTTGTCTGACTCAATTAAATTACACTCATACTGGTAATCTAAAATTGGCTTGCTTTTAGCGCCTTACTTATTAAGGCTCGAACGTCATTCTTGGAAGTCGGCGCCTTGTTAACGGACTTGAAAATGGCGGCAGATTTCCAAAGTGAGCTCAAGTGAAAACTCTCTGAAATCAATTCCAGCTTAAGGCCGTTACTTGTGGTCAATAACATGTGGACTGAGAAGCTTTTATTACAGCGGCAAACCATAATAGAACCTCAGGCGCTCAATTTCCTTTGTGACTGATCGGAAAAATCAATGGAATTTGTCCCCTGTGGACCGGCAGGAGCCTGCAGATGTTGACAAGATTGGACCTTCTTTATTTGTCATGTGTATAGTTATTTTCTCACAACATGCTGTTAAATGGAATCTGATTCACTTCACAGAAACTCTGCATGATTACTAAACGGGCCTAAATAAAAAAAGAATAGAAGGCTTTGTTGAGCACAAATGTGCATGTTGTAAATAAGTAAATAAGTGTGACAGTGCATGTGTCCAGTACTGTCACTATGATGAAGGCTTTTTCCAGGGACGTCTCGGAATAAAAATCCCTTAATATTAAAAATATAAAGTATATATAAAGTAAAAATACATGACAACATTCGCTGTAAAAATACTGTTATCTTATATTTAGCAAAACACGCAAGGAAAACACATAAAATGTTGTATTTTAATGTAAATTTGTAACTAAATGTATTTCTAAATACATTTCAATATTGTTTTAATTCATATTTTATACAGTATCCTGCCTACTTTTTAATTAAATAGGAACTAAACCCCAGATGTCAAAATGTTCTGTGGTGTTCTAAATGTGCGTGTCTTCTTTAGCAGCTGCTGTTTACTTAAATCTACAAAGTATTTATTTAAAAAAATAAATTTAAAACATTGAATCAGCTCACAGTGGGAATTTGCTAGATAGTGACGTATGTGAACCAATATAATTTTAATAATTATAGAGAAACCCATCAAATGTGTACATTCTGTCTTTCATAAAATGTTTATTGGTTTTAACTTTTGTTATTTAATTAATTTAAATTAAATACATCTGAATTAGTGTTTTAAAATGTTTTAATTAATTGTACTGTACATACAGTATATAATACAAATGAATCCAATATTTTTCATTACTCAAAAGTTGCCATAACCAAAGCAATCAATTTCTTTGTCATTTATATACTGTATGTCATAAAATAAATGAAAACGTCTAATGTTCAGTACAGTTCCATACTTACTTTGGTTAAGTTACACTAATGTAAAAAACAATATTCAGTGGTTGGCAAAATTTCCATACTTTGTAAAATGTTTGCTGGCTCTCACAAAGATAGAAACCACGCATGCAATGCACACTTCAATCAAGGAAAAGCAGCCAGATAAGGACCTCTGTGAAAGTAGCAAAGCTGCATGTTAAGTGATAAGATGATTTACTGTCCGCATGAACAAATCCAGTAATCAGTTCATGTCGTGTTCTTTTCCTTTTTTTCTGTTCCGTGCAGGCATCACAAGGAGGAATCCTCGCTCTCCGCTGTCAGACCTTCAAGGCGCCAACACCCTTAATGAGAAAGCCAGCTGGTGAGTTATCCATCTCTCTTATAAATCACAAAGTTAGTACAGGTAGCTGCGGACACGTCATGTTCTCTCATTGTGCTTCCTTCAACACATCTGCAAAAATTCAAATTGGAAGCCCGCCTTGATATTTCCTCTGTTTTCATTCCTCCCCCTCTGCAGGGATGGCTTCGGCGTCGGCTGCAACGGTCGCGGCCCGAGGTCGGGACGCCTGTCTTCAGCGGGGAGCCCGACGGCCCTGGGGGAGGACGGCATCTTCGTCAACTCGTCCAACAGCAAACTCTTGGAACGAGCTCAGGGAATCCTACTGTGAGAACCAGAGCCATCAAGTCGTACAGTGAATCCTGTCGAGCCCTGATGTGAATAGTGGGGAAAAAACAAAAAACGAGTATTTGATACCCCGCCTCATAAAAATTACGTAAATTACAAGTACCACCATCATGACCAACATTAAAATACAGTAGCGTAGCATGTCTAAGTGTTCATAAGAAATGAGGCAGACGCTTTATTCCTAAAAAGTACTGTATATGTAGTGTTATTGTAAGCCACTGTATCATTCTGGGCGGCATGGTGGCCGACTGGTTAGAGCGTCAGCCTCACAGTTCTGAGGACCCGGGTTCAATCCCCGGCCCCGCCTGTGTGGAGTTTGCATGTTCTCCCCGTGCCTGCGTGGGTTTTCTCCGGACACTCCGGTTTCCTCCCACATCCCAAAAACATGCATTAATTGGAGACTCTAAATTGCCCGTAGGTGTGAATGTGAGTGCGCATGGTTGTTTGTTTGTATGTGCCCTGCAATTGGCTGGCAACCAGTTCAGGGTGTACACCGCCTCCTGCCCGATGACAGCTGGGATAGGCTCCAGCACGCCCGCGACCCTAGTGAGGAGAAGCGGCCCAAGAAAATGGATGGATGGATGGATGTATCATTCTGCACATTAGTTTAACACTGCACTTAAATTCAGTGGCACCTTGACTTGGCTTGTGTCTCAAAACAATCATATGTCAAATCCTCCATTGAAATGTATGGCATTGCCTCTGTTCTGCATTTAACGTCTGCGAATGAAATCTTCATTTCTCTCTTTCAACAGGAGAAACAAAAACTGCAAAATCAAGCCCAGTCTACCCAAGGTAGGACCCATCATCACATCGCTATTAAAGATAAAATATTATATTATTATTATTATTTTACAAAAATGTTCTTTTTAAAATATTACTAGCACTTGTTAGATGTGAAGTCTCTGCGCCACCTGAGCAGCGTGACGCTACACGACCGCATCACCAAGTCGCTGCTTCACCTGCACAAGAAGAAGAAACCACCCAGCATCAGTGCACAGTTCCAGGTCAGTACTCATTCTTTGCTGCCCCCGCCTGGACACTTGGTGGAAATTACCTGCCGAGCAATGCAAAGCATTTTCTGTCCAGTCTTCCATATAATTTCAAATAATCCATGCACAAAATACAGAAACATGTACTTGTGTAAACTATAGTTATGCTCAGACAAAATGGAACTGATTCCTAAATGTTATTTAAACTACCAAATAGCTTTTTTTTCTCTTGTGCCTCTTTCTTGATGACCAACGTACATATCATATCTAACAAGTAAAATGAGTTTTAAATCTGCTATTTTGGTATGATTTAGTTGATGTCTTCCTTGTAATTGTTAAAACATTTAGTTTTATCGCAGAAATATTCCGAATAGGAGTAATTATTCCCTAAAGTTGTCTCTCAACATACATGCAACCCTGTTACTAAAACCTTTTTAAGCCATCTAGAGGAAGAGAAAAAAAGTAAGCTTCATGACTCAGCAGAAGTTACATCATCAAGCTTGTCCTTTCTTCTATTTGTCTACATTTTTTCAGTGTTTCCAGCCACAATGGTGTGAGTCACACAAACCACTCCAACCCTGTTATTAATAACAGAATATCATCTTTTCCTTTTTTTAATCTATAACTAGGTTTGATCTTGACCAGTTAGCATTGCAGCTAACACAACGAGCATGTATTCTTGAGCAAAAACCTATCATATATATATATATTATCTTTATATAACTTCAATAACTGTGAACTGCAGTTAACTGAAATTAGAGTAATACTAAAATTAAGTATTCAAATTTGCAAAGCATTTATTCAGCAAATATTTTTTAAATATTATGTTTTTTCAGGTGCCTGGGTATCTGTAGCAGGCTTGTGCTAAACAGCACCTGACAGAAGACAAGAAACTAAAATGTATCATAAAAAGTCTCCTGTTGATGGTTGAGCTGCACTAATCCAACAATATGAGGCTTTATTATATTATATAGTGTGCTGGAATGACCCAGACGTGAAGAAATGTAGAGTCTGTTTGTGCCCGTTTTTACAAGTGCAAACCTTGCAAACCTTTAGGTTCCGAGAACGCAAGCAGCTGCATGAACTGCAAACACCCATGCCATCCATTCAGGTAATTAAGCCTCATATAAGGCTTTGTTACCTGATTATCATGAAATCATAGCAAAAAGTATTTAATTTTTTTTTTTTTTTTTTTCCCCCCCCTCTCAAAGGTTTTGGTGCATAAATTGTCTTCCAGTTATGGAATGACCCATACAATATAATAAGAAAAGAAAAGTGCCTTGACATAACTTGACGCAACATTGAACTGAATTGGTTTGATTGAATAAGACAAGATTGTGTTTGTGTGTGCAGGCTTCCCTCAATAAACTGATGGAGACTCTCAACCAGTCAGAGCCATACTTTGTCAAGTGCATCCGCTCCAATGCTGAAAAGGTTAAAAAAAAAAGAAAATTATCATTGATGTTATGTCATTTGGTTTGCATTTCTGTTAAATTGCTACTAAAACATTATTTCTTGTCTTTCTCAGCTACCGTTACGATTTAATGACAGCTTGGTGCTCAGACAGCTGCGGTACACCGGGATGCTGGAAACGGTCCGTATCCGGCAATCGGGGTACAGCATCAAGTACACCTTCCAGGTAAAGCTTACCCAGGGCCGACCTCGGTTGCAGCGAAAAAGGTCAATTTGTGTGTGTGTGTGTGTGTGTGTTGCGAGACAAAATCCGAGTTACAACTACGCTTCAGATACACCACCAAGTGAAAGAAGATATATAAATAATATATAAATATTCAATAGGCGCAATCCTCATAGCGACGTACTGTAATTGCGCTTTAGAAAACCAGTTTACTTCTTTGCATTCTGTTTTATTGTGTTTCATTATGTTTTTATACTATTCGGTGTTATTTTTCTTTCTTAAAAATGTAATCTACATAATTGTGGTGGTTTTGGTGGGCTAGAATGGATTAATGGAATTTCAATAGGAACAATCTTTTTCAATTAATTTATGAGCTTGGCTTAGACTGGAATCCCCGTGGACCATCATGTTTGCAGAGGACTGTGATCTGCAGTGAAAGCAGGGAGCAGGTGGAGGAACAGTTAGAAAGATGGAGGCATGCACTGGAAAGGAGAGGAATGAAGATTACACCTAACCCCCCCCCCCCCCCCCACACACACACACACACACACACACACCCCCCATCTGCAACTGAATTAATAAGCGATCAGTGTTTGGTGACCATGAACGTCATTTTCTTTCTAGGATTTTGTTCTTCACTTTCATGTGCTGCTGCCTCGAGGCACGAGTGCGACCAAGTCAGGCATCAGGGAGTTCTTCAGGAAGATCCACCTGATGCCCGCCGGCTACCAAGTGGGCAACACAATGGTAACCACGCCTGCAAACTCCTCCTCGTGTCATCTTGTCATGCGAGTGACCAAACCTTCGCCGTTTAGGTGTTCCTGCGGGAGGTGGAGCGTCAGCGTCTTCAGACCCTCCTCCACCAGGAAGTTCTGCGGCGCATCGTCACGCTGCAGCGCCGCTTCCGGGCGGTCCTGGAGAGGAAGAAATTTGTCAGGATGAGGCTGGCTGCGTGTGTCATTCAGGTGAACTTTTTTCATGGGTAGCATGTTTTAAGTGGAGATGGCAAATCTGTGGCATTATTCACAAATTATTAACAGCAGCAAATAGAATACACCCTGTTCACACCTACAAACTGGAGCCTTTTGCTACATTTTCTTCATCTGTTCTGCAGCGATGGTGGCGATGCTGCCTTCTCAGAGAATCCGCCATGGACCTGAGGCTGGAGGAGCAAGCCGTCGTGTGCCTCCAGGCGGCCTGGAGGCGCTGCAGGCAGCGCCGGAGGTTCCTGCGGTGGCGGCACTCGGCCGTGGCGATCCAGAGAAGCTGGAGGCTCTGCTGCCGTCGAAGGACCCTGGCAGCCGTCACGCTGCAGGCGGCCTGGAGGAGATTCGCAGAGAGGGGTCGCTACTGTGAGATGTACAGGACTGTGACCCAGCTGCAAGCGATGGCAAGGGGTTACCTGGCCCGGCGCAGGTACAGAGAGTAGTGTGATAGCAGCTCCATGTAGTAAGTGTTAGGATCTTAATGGTCTCTCTGGTTAGGTTCATGAGGTAGTTATAACGTTCATCTCCCTCTTGGGGGCGCCATTGTTTTTTCTAACTCAGGCCTTGCTGAAGGCTACCAGCTGGAGTCAACCAGTTGACAGTCGTAAAAGATCTAGGTGCCATCAAGCTTGTACCAAATTAGGCCTTCACAACAGATGTAAGCAGTTTTAACTGAGACTAACTGGCGTCTCGTCCTCTATTTTCAGGTTTTGGTCTTCTAGAATGTCCGCACCTGTCACCAAGTCAGCAGGATGCAGTGGCGTCCTGACTTCTCAATTGTAGCCTGTGTAGAGGCCTGTGTGTTCAGTCTTCACACAGTCTTCTGTGTTCAGTTAAAAGATATTTAAGCATTAGAAAAGACAGCATAATATTAATAGTTTACGATCTTCATATTCCAGAGCGGGCACTAAATTGTGTGTTCACTCACCTTTAGCAGGTTGCCCAGATTGTTGGCAACAGGTGCAAAAGTGGTGGAGACCACGATTTTTAAAAGATGGTTTTGAGCTTTATGTAGCTCTGATGGTTTTCACCATGGAAAACTTGGGAGAGCACCGCAAGCGTAAAATGAGGTTTGAAGTGAGGAAACTGTCAGTAGAAGAGGCAAAAAAACATATTACCGAGTTAGAGAAATCTTTTGCCCCAATAATTTTGAAGAAGCCAGCAACTCCCATATTTTGTTTGATTTAACTTGCTCTGCGTGCGTGGGCATTGGATGTATCTGCTCATCCTGCATAACATTGTGTTTAAAACTATGGACAACACACCCAAAAAAACTGCCCTGTGAGAGGCCAGCACCAATTGCGATAGTGTGCTGGAATGACCCAGACGTGAAGAAATGTGGAGTTGAACAGTTTTGTCATGTATATGGCATAACTCCTTCTTGTGACTGACTCCAGGTCAGCTCTTAGATCATTCTGAAGCTCCAAAATACCATTGCTCCAGAGATGATATGTTGCGATATTTTTTGTTTCTGGCATATCAAAAATGTTTACACGAGCAGAAAAGATCCATTCACCCCATCATCACAATAACCGCAGTCGTGGTTAGAGACAGCGGTGCCAGTTTGCACCTGCTTTTCCAGACACTGCATTTAAAGACTCAAAATTAGTCACTGCAATTTGTTTGATGAGACGCAAAAGGAATCATTTGGTAGAGTCGTGTGTGCACCCGGTTAGTATATCAGCTTTCAGATATGTTTGCATGAGTAATCAAGTTTGTGCCCGTTTTTACAAGTGCAAACCTTGCAAACCTTTAGGTTCCGAGAACGCAAGCAGCTGCATGAACTGCAAACACCCATGCCATCCATTCAAGGACCCATTGATGACCTCGTCTCATCAGAACCCAATAGAGTACAGAAGCTGTCTGGAGAACCAACGGAAGACTTTGCACTCACGGAGAAAGACTCAGATCGAAGTCGCAGTGTGGACGAGGCAAGCCACAAGACCCGATCCAAGAGAGAGAGCAGGCGGATGAGAGAACTGGAGCATGCTCAGTTCAACTTGGAGCTTCTCAAGGTTCGCACCAGTAACATCGGCGTGCCACCTCAAGGAGAGGGGGGTCCAGAGGACAGCGCCTGTCCACCAGAGGACTACCGCAGACCTTCACCTCTGGGGTCTCTCGACAGCTTTGAAATGCTCAAGGTTGAGGACATGGATGCCGAAGGTTCAGGAGGTTTTGGATCCCAATCGACTGCGCCTCGGGTATGCATGAATACAGACAGTCACGCTCAAGAGCCAGTGAGAGATTCAAACCACAACGAAAAGCCCAAGATGGAGTCACCTCTCAGGACTGAGGGTCCAAGGGCAACATTTTACATCGCTTCTGATCAAAGTCCAGTTCGAGAACCAACATGTGAAAGCCCCAGCAAATCTTACAAGGACAGACGGGAGTCCACATCTCGAAGGCCCGTTGTGGTTTTGATCAGCATGCAAAAGGAGAGCCCTCTGGAAGAGCGGTCGCTGGTACCCCAAACTCCAGAAATAATTTCTCAACATAGAGAAGCACTGTCAAGATCCCAACAGACGCACATATCAGGTTTAGAGGTATTATCTACAATTGAACCACTACATGAAGGGACTACACAGTCAAACTTTGCAGAAGAGATTCCCTCTTTAGTTCCCTCTTCAACCACTCATGCAGAAAATCAAGAAGTACCTGGCCTTTGCTCCTTAGAAGTGGACATTAAGATCACCCTGGAGCCCAAACCCAGTGTTCCTCCCGTTCAACTGGGTCAGCAGGAAAAGAACATGGTCCCACCCGGGCAGGGAGCTCCCAACCGGGTCGTTGACACCAAGCCACCCAAAGCCCAGAGGAAGACCTCGGCCCAGACTGTGACCGTCAACATGACGGAGAAGCCCTCGAGCACTGTGTTCTCGCCACCCAGACGCAAGCTGCCTTTCTCTAAGTAAGTCCAAACCATGACAGGACCAGATTTGCTCTTAGTGTGTTGACATGACGTCACATGTACTTCCGGGTGGCAAGAATGAAACAATTGCCAATGGCACCACAAGTGAACAAATTCTTCTACACTATTGGCAAATATGTATCTCAGAATCAGAATCATCTTTATTTGCAAAGTATGTCAAAAACACACAAGGAATTTGTCTCCGGTAGTTGGAGCCGCTCTAGTACAACAGACAGTTAATTGACCGTGAATACTTTTGAGACATTAAACGTAAAAACACAGTCACTGAGCAATAAAAGGTTACCAGTAATGTGGTATTGCCGATACATATTTTATTTTTATTTTTTTTACAATTGTGCAAATGATGCTGAGTCCTCTAGCAATTTAGCGCAGTTGGCAATTACTTCTTCTTTTCCTTTCGGCTTCTCCCGTTGCGTGTCATCCTTTTCAATGTAATCTCCTGCATCCTCCTCTCTAACACCAACTGCCCTCATGTCTTCCCTCACGACATCCATCAACCTTCTTTGGTCTTCCTCTAGCTCTCTTGCCTGGCAGCTCCATCCTCATCATCCTTCTACCAATATACTCACTATCTCTCCTCTAGATGTGTCCAAACAATCGAAGTCTTTTCTCTCTAACTTTGTCTCAAAAACATGTAACCTTGGCTGTCCCTCTGATGAGCTAATTTTATCCAGCCTGGTCACTCTGAGAGCAAACCTCAACATCTTCATTTCTGCCACCTCCATCTCTGCTTTCTGTTGTCTCTTCAGTGCCATTGTCTCCAATCCGTCCATCATGGCTGGCCTCACCACTGTCTTATAAAGTTTGCCCTTCATCCTAGCAGAGACTCTTCTGTCACATAACACAGCTGACACCTTCCTCCACCCATTCCAACCTGCTTGGACCGGTTTCTTCACTTCTTTACCAAACTCACCATTGCTGTTGACTGTAGACCCCAAGTATTTAAAGTCCTCCACCGTTGCTATCTCCTCTCCCTGTAGCCTCACTCTTCCCCCTCTACCCCTCTCATTCATGCACACGTTCTGTTTTACTTCGGCTAATCTTCATTCCTCTCCTTTCCAGTACAGGCCTCCATCTTTCGAACTGTTCCTCCACCTGCTCCCTGCTTTCACTGCAGATCACAGTCCTCTGCAAACATGATGGTCCACGGGGATTCCAGTCTAACCTCATCTGTCAGCCTATCCATCACCACTTCAAACAGGAAGGGGCTCAGAGCTGATCCCCGATGCAGTCCCACCTCCACCTTAAACTCCTCTGTCACACCTACAGCACACCTCATCACTGTTCTGCTGCCCTCATACATGTCCTGTATTATTCTAACATACTTCGCTGCCACTCCAGGCTTCCGCATGCAGTACCACAGTTCCTCTCTGGGTACTCAGTCATAGGCTTTCTCCAGATCCACAGACACAATGTAGCTCCTTCTTACCTTCTCTGTACTTTTCCATCAACACCCTCAAGGCAAATAATGCCTCTGTAGTACTCTTTCTAGGCATGAAACCATACTGTTGCTCGCAAATACTCACTTCTGCCCTGAGTCTAGCCTCCACTACTCTTTCCCATAACTTCGTGTGGCTCATCAACTTTATTCCTCTATAGTTCCCACAGCTCTTCAGATCACCCTTGTTCTTAAAAATGGGAACCAGCCAACCTTTCCTCCATTCCTCAGGCATCTTCTCACCCGCTACAATTCAGTTAAACAAGCTGGTCAGAAACTCCACAACCACCTCTCCTAGATGCTTCCATACCTTCGCAAGAATGTCATCAGGACCAACTGCCTTTCCATTTTTCATCCTCTTTAAATGCCTTTCTAACTTCCCCCTTACTAATTATTGCCACTTCCTGGTCCACCGCACTTGCCTCTTCTACGCTTCCTTTTCTCATTGTCCTCATTGATCAACTTCTCAAAGTATTATTTCCATCTATCCAGCACACTACTGGCACCAGTCAACACATTTCAATCTCTATCCTGAATCACCCTAACCTGCTCCACGTCCTTCGCATCGCTATCCCTCTGTCTGGCCAACCTGTATAGATCATTTTCTCCTTCTTTAGTGTCCAACCTGGCATACGTGTCATCATATGCCTCTTGCTTCGCCTTTTCCACCTCTACCTTTGCCCTACATCGCATCTCAATGTGTTGCTTTTGCCTCTGCTCGGTCCTCTCAGTGTCCCACTTCTTCTTAGCTAACCTCTTTCCTTGTATGATTTCCTGTACTTTGAGGTTCCACCACGAAGTCTACTTCTCTCCTTTCCTGCCAGAAGATACACCAAGTACTCTCCTGCCTGTCTCTCTGATCACCTTGGCTGTACTGGTCCAGTCTTCTGGTAGCTCCTTCTGTCCACCGAGAGCCCTTCTCACCTCTTCCCGAAAAGCCGCACAACACTCTTCCTTTCTCAGCTTCCGCAACATGGTTCTCTGCTCTGCCTTTGTCTTCTTAATCTTCCTCCCCACCACCAGAGTCATCTCACACACCACCATCCTATGCTGTCTACCACTTCCTTACAGTCTGTAACCTCCTTCAGATTACATCATCTGCACAAAATATAATCTCACCTGCGTGCTTCTTCCGCCGCTCTTTTAGGTCACCTGTTCCTGCCTCTTCTGGAAAAAAGTGTTCACTACAGCCATTTCCATCCTTTTTGCAAAGTCTACCACCATCTGTCCCTCCAAGTTCCTTTCCTGGATGCCGTACTTACCCATCACTTCTTCATCACCCCTGTTTCCTTCACCAACATGTCCATTACAATCTGCACCAATCACGACTCTCTCTCTGTCTGGGATGCTCAGAACTCCTTCGTCTAGCTTCTTCCAGAATTTCTCTTTCACCTCTAGGTCACATCCTGCATGTGGGGCATAGCCGCTAATCACATTATACATAACACCCTCAATTTCAACTTTCAGCCTCATCACTCGATCTGAGACTCTTTTCACATCCAAGACATTCTTAGCTAACTCTTCCTTTAATATCACTCCTACTCCATTTCTCTTCCCATCTACACCATGGTAAAAATATTTAAACGCTGCCGCAAAACATCTAGACTTACTGCCTTTCCACCTGGTCTCCTGGTCACACAATATATCAACCTTTCTCCTAATCATCATGTCAACCAATTCCCAAGCTTTTGCTGTCATAGTCCCAACATTCAAAGTCCCCACATTCAGTTCTAGGCTCTGTGCTTTCCTCTTCTCTTTCTGCCTAAGAACCCGCTTTCTACCTCTTCTTCGTCTTCAACCCACAGTAGCTGAATTTCCACCAGCGCCTTGCAGGTTAACGGTGCCGGGGGCGGGCGGCCACGACAGATCCGGTATGGAATTCTTTAGATGAACGCTCATATTTGTTTGACAAAGTTTTAAGACGGATGCCCTTCCTGAAGCAACCCTCTGCATTTTTTTGGGACCGGCCTACAGTTTTCACTGGCTTGTGCCCTCCATAGGGCTACATTAGCAGTTTGAAATGACTAATAAAACAATAGTCTGGTACAGTGTCCATTGTGCAAATGGCGCAGAGACTTCAAGAAATGCATGCAGTTTAAGGTGACGAGGAGTGCGATAATCTGGAACGTCAATTGTGCAAATGTTGCAGATACTTCTCAAGCAAGTATCTCACCTGCTTCAACTCTGTAAATGAACTGACATCCCATTCTTTGTCAATGGGGTTTAATATGATGTCGGTGCGGCACTGTGAACGACTGTTTAGAGCGTCCGCCTCACAGTTCTGAGGACTGGGGTTCAATCCCCGGCCCCGCCTGTGTGGAGTTTGCATGTTCTCCCCATGCCTGCGTGGGTTTTCTCCGGGCACTCCGGTTTCCTCCCACATCCCAGAAACATGCATGCTAGGTTAATTGAAGACTCTAAATTGCCCGTAGGTGTGAATGTGAGTGCAAATGATTGTTTGTTTCGATGTGCCCTGCGATTGGCTGGCAACCAGTTCAGAGTGTACCCCGCCTCCTGCCCGATGATAGCTGGGATAGGCTCCAGCACGCCCGCGACCCGAGTGAGGGGAAGCGGCTCAGAAAATTGATGGATGGATGGATGATGTCGGTGCAGCCTTTGCAGCTGTAACAGCTTCAACTCTTCTGGGAAGACTTTTTACAAAGTTTAGGAGTGTGTTTATGGGACTTCTTGACCATTCTTCCAGAAGTGCATTTGTGAGGTCACAGACTGTTGGACGAGATGTCCTTGTTCTCAGTCTCAATTCTAATTCATCCCTAACATGTTCTATCAGGTTGAGGTCGTTACTCTGTGCAGAGCACTCCAGTTTATCCACACTACTCTCTCTTATCCATGTCTTTATGGATCTTGTCACATTGGAACAGGACAGGGCCATCCCCAAATTGTTTCCACAAAACATTACATTGGAGCACGGAATTGTCTGAATTTTTTTGGTATGCTGAAGCAGAGTTCCTTGGGAAAATTTTTCGGACAATTCCAGGCTCTCAACTTTGTGGGAACTGTTTGGAGATGGCCCCTTCCTGTTCCACATGATTGTGCAGCAATGCACGAAGCAATGAAGTGGATAGCGCGCTGTCGTCTACTAACAGGCTAGCTGTTAGATTTTGCTAAATTACTCAAAGAGAACCCAACCAAACATTTTCTATGCTATATACCCCTGAGAAAATGCTTTCCACAATATTGATGGAGATTTGGTTCTCACGCTGTCCCTTTAAAAGGGGCTACTATGTCTTGCGATCTTCTCTGTACAACCACTTACAACATCCATTACATTTTTCCTCCTCACAGGTTGTACTAGATTTTTTTCTTAAAGAAAATAAAATAATCCTTTTGGGGTGTATCTTGTGGCGCAACCCCAAGCACAACTGTTTGATATCATTCTACTTAAGGTTGGCCATAGTCAATTGCGCTTTCTGCCACCTGGAAGTACTCTGGTGCTTATTGTTTACCAACATTATAAAAAAGGTTTGCCAGTATGGGTTTAACTGGAAGTATTCCTTGCAGGTCGGATAAGGATTTGGTCAACCAGGAAAGGTCTTTGTCCATGTTCAGAGATGATTCCAGAAGGAGAGAGGTAGATACACACTTAACACACTGCAGCTGGGCATACACTGCGACAACCGGCGTATTTCTAGTCTAATTTTAATGCCGAACAACTCCCTTTTTTCCTTTCTATTATTATTGCAGTCTTTGTTGTAAGTGATGATATTTTGACTGACAGACATTTTATAGACTAAAGTTACCAAAGGCTAAAGGTGTTGTGGAAATGAGCTGAAGTACGCGGGAGTTGAGGTTTTGATGTTCCTTTGGTTGCCCGGCAGCAGGTGGGCCGCCCGGGCCCCAAAAAGAAACCGCGTATGTCCCGGACACGCTCCGACTTCCTCACCCGTTGTAACTCGGAGGGAGCGACGCAGTCAGACGACGACGACGAATACTACGTCCCCGCCCACTCCCACACGCTGCCCCCCTCCCTGTGCCCCCCGCGCGCCCGCCCCAAGGCCGACTGTCACAGTGACTCCGAGATGGTAATTCATGTGACCTCCCGGACCCCCGGCCTCCTCTGTTTTCCCGCCACTTCCGCCGACTTGTCTGGGAGGAGCCTTTTTAACATCACAACCTCTCACTATAGTGACAAATAAACAAGTTTCTTTATGCTTAAAAACAGCGTAGCTGCGGCGAGGACGCCGTGAGCTGCTGCACGGCTGAGAAGAGAATATAGGCTGCTGCATGCCGGAATGGTTCAAAACTTTCAACTAATGACACTCAAGCCGGAGCATCACTTCCTGTGCTCCTTCTCTTCCTCGTTACTAATCAACATTCAGTACAGCATGAAAAGAGAACATGAACACTACTCACAAGAAGTTTGGGATATTCGACTTTTAGGTGAAATGTCAGGATGCACCCGAAATGCACTTCGACCTTTAAAGCATTTTAGGTTCATCCTGAAAGTTCACCCCAAAGTCCAGTATCCCAAACTTTTTGTGAGTGAAGTAAGGCGACTGCAGTTGAAGGATGCATTATTTACAAACGTTATTGCCCTTTCTTCATTGAAGTCTGCAACATTGGATAACACTGTCAGCCAATTGGAACACTTCCTCATCATTCTACTCTCACTGCTGTCCCATATTATTCCGTTCAGGAGTCCCACAAAGATTCTAAGAAGATCCATAAGACCATGTCATCAGGAGACTTGGGTAAAGTAGAGGTGCTGAGGAAAACCTCCAGTCAGGATGGAAGGTAGAGTAACACTGGTGATTGCAAATATAATGCACACACAGCCACAACATTAGGTACTACTTCACAATCTAAAGCAGGGTACGCAGATACTGATTTTTTTAAATGTGAGAAACCTCAGACATAACTGGGGGAAAATGTGTTGTCACTGTTGGCACTCACTGTCAAAATGTGTATGGTGTTTTTTTTTTATTATTCTTAATTTTAGCCGGATGAGGGGGAAGATGCGATTCTGGAGTAAAAGCAAACACAGCGGGAAGAAAGTGTCCAGGGAGAAACTGGCTGGCAGGAGCGACAGTGCTGCAGAGATGCTTGGTGAGAGATGCCCTGTTTATATTATAAATAATAGTAATAATAATATCATATAAGCAGTTTCAAGGTCATGAAGAACCAAACAGCAGCAATGAATGCATTCGACTCCATTACGCCTTATAGAGTGTTGCCTTGAGAAACGAGTGACCAGACTTAAGAGTTGTTGTTTTTTTTAATATATATAACCCATTAAGTAACAGATTCTTAAACACAAACAGTGGAACAACAGATGTACAACCCCAATTCCAATGAAGTCGGGACGTTGTGTTAAACATAAATAAAAACAGAATACAATGACTTGCAAATCATGGCCATCCTATATTTATTGAATACACGACAAAGACAAGATATTTAATGTTCAAACTGATAAACTTTATTGTTTTTAGCAAATAATCATTAACTTAGAATTTTATGGCTGCAACACGTTCCAAAAAAGCTGGGACAGGGTCATGTTTACCACTGTGTTACATCACCTTTTCTGTTAACAACATTCAATAAATGTTTGGGAACTGAGGACACTAATTGTTGAAGCTTTGTAGGTGGAATTCTTTCCCATTCTTGCTTGATGTACAGCTTCAGCTGTTCAACAGTCCGGGGTCTCCGTTGTCGTATTTTACGCATCATAATACGCCACACATTTTCAATGGGAGACAGGACTGCACTGGAGGCAGGCCAGTCGAGTACACGCACTCTTTTACTACGAAGCCACGCTGTTGTAACACGTGCAGAATGTGGTTTGGCATTTTCTTGCTGAAATAAGCAGCGGCGTCCATGAAAAAGACGTTGCTTGGATGGCAGCATATGTTTCTCCAAAACCTGTATGTACCTTTCAACATTAATGGTGCCTTCACAGATGTGTAAGTTACCCATGCCATTGGCACTAACACACCCCCATACCATCACAGATGCTGGCTTTTGAACTTTGCGTCCAGAACAGTCCGGATGGTTCTTTTCCTCTTTGGCCCGGAGGACACGACATCACAATTTCCAAAATCAATTTGAAATGTGGACTCGTCGGACCACAGAACACTTTTCCACTTTTAATCAGTCCATCTTAGATGAGCTCGGGCCCAGAGAAGTCGGCGGCGTTTCTGGGTGTTGTTGATAAATGGCTTTTGCTTTGCATAGTAGAGTTTCCAGTTGCACTTAGGGATGTAGCGCCGAACTGTATTTACTGACATTCGTTTTCTGAAGTGTTCCTGAGCCCATGTGGTGATATCCTTTACACATTGATGTCGTTTTTTGATGCAGTACCGCCTGAGGGATCGAAGGTCACGGGCATTCAATGTTGGTATTCGGCCTTGCCGTTTACATGCAGTGCGTTCTCCAGATTCTCTGAACCTTTTAATGATATTATGGACCGTAGATGATGAAATCCTTAAATTCCTTGCAATTGTACGTTGAGGAACATTGTGCTTAAACTGTTCGACTATTTTCTCACGCACTTGTTCACAAAGAGGTGAACCTCACCCCATCTTTGCTTGTGAATGACAGCAATTCAGGGAAGCTCCTTTTATATGCAATCATGGCACCCACCTGTTCCCAATTAGCCTGTTCACCTGTGGGATGTTCCTAACAGGTGTTTGATGAGCATTCCTCAACTTTCTCAGTCTTTTTTGCCATCTGTCCCAGCTTTTTTGGAACGTGCTGCAGCAAGCAATTTCTAAGTTAATGATTATTTGCTAAAAACAACAAAATGTATCGGTTTGAACATAAATATATTGTCTTCGTAGTGTATTCAATTAAATATAGGTCGAACATTATTTGCAAATCATTGTATTCTGTTTTTATTTATGTTTAACACAACGTCCCAACTTCATTGGAATTGGGGTTGTATACAGACAATTTAACAATACTCACAGGTATATATTCTTTATCCTCCGGGATGAACAACTAATAATACTGCAGCTTACTGACCAGTTGTGACTGTTTTCTTCGTGTATATACATGATTGTATATTATACTGCCCCAAGGTGACCAGGGCGCGCACACCAGGAGGAGCAGCACAATGTCTATTGAATGGAAGCAAATTGTGGCAAAACTGTTTCATTCTTTACATTCTATTTAATTAAGTCATTAATGTATGTTTTTATATAATGTAGAATATAATGGAGTACTATTTTCTTTAAAAATAATAATAAATAAAAACAATCACTTTTGGGAACCTGGAGCGGATTACTGGCAATCCCATTCATTTCAGTTGGGGAGAGATGGTTATGACTGTGGTAACGGAACAAATTAAACTTGTATCTCAAGGCACCACTGTATTTGCTACGACTGCATGGTGTAATTTTTTTTCAAGGACCCCATCATACACCTAACACCAATTAACCATAACTACCATGTGTACCTCTAAATGCCATAGGATTTAAACTTGCTTATTTTTCAGGTCAGTGATAGTCATTCGGTTGATGGTTATATTTTCTGCCCCTAAATGGATACCAGTGCTACTGCAGAACACTCAACTTGTTTTTCCCTGTGTTTCTGTCCATTAGAGGGCCTGTCCCCTCCTCACAGTCCCGACCTGGAGGCCACCTCCCCACGGGGGGTGCGGGACAGCAAGGAGAACAAGGAGCCGTCTCCCAAGATGAAGCGGCGGCGCAGCGTCAAGATCAGCAGCGTGGCCCTGGAACCCGCCCAGTGGCAGAACGACGCACTGCACATCCTCAGCTCGGCCCACGACTATCGCACCATGAACGACTTCCTCCTGAAGAAGGTCCCAACTAAAAAAAAGGCATTTGGAATGTGTTCACTATGGCGGTTGTAGCATCATTCTGAGAGGTGTACCTAATATTTTGATTACCTCATTGAGTGATGTGAGAAGATCACAATATTAAAAACACCACTCAGTATGATGCAGTATAGTTCTACACTACCGCCACCACAATAACATACTGTAATGTTAAAACTGTCTTACGGTGTCAAAACTGACCATTACCGCCAAAGTATTTGAACGTGTTTGTCTTTTGCATATGTCCCGTCAGATTGCTGACCTTGAGAGTGAAAACGGCAAGAAGGACACAATGGTGGATGTGGTCTTCAAGAAAGCCCTGAAGGAGTTCCGGATCAACATCTTCAACTCGTACTCCACCGCCCTGGCTGTGAGTCCACGAAGGCGAAGCGAGTGGTTCTCAAAGATTTCATGCCAAGTAGCGCCTCAAAAAAATATTAAGCTCTCCAAGTACTGCCAGCATGACCAACAGTAATACGTTTTCATCAAAAATTTGGTTTTTATTTCTAAAAATAATATTACATTTTACGTATTTAATGTTATTGTAAGCCAGGGTATTATGCAGTGTGTTTTTTACCACTGATCCTAAATATAGGAAAGAGAGAAAAAAATAATACTTTAATAATGATACAATTAAAATGTATTGCACATAAGTTGAATAAAAATTGGACTTATATCAATGTTTAAAATCAAGCAGTTTCAATGAAAATGTATAAACTTAGTAGATAAGTTAGTTACAAACCTGTGGAGGGCATTATATATCAATGGACTCAAAACCACAAACGATATTAATAATGTCAATGTCATTCGCGGGTGATGGAGACAGAGCCCTGCCGCGAAAAACCATGAGTAATTGATGCTGCTGCTCAAAAATTTTGTTATTTCCTATATTACTCTTATTTGTAAAAACACAAACTGTGATCCCAAAACAATTACATATGATTTCAATCCCTTCTTCTAACAATCCCCATCAAAATAAATGTCTTCCAGATTGATTAGATTAAATTATTGGAAGTTAGCGTTTACATGCACATGTGGCAATGACTACTTCCACTAAAGCTTAAGCTTAAACCATGTCACAGACTCATTTTTACATGCATAAAATAGTTTAAAAAAAATATATATATATATATATATATATATATATATCTATATGGTATGGGACCTTTAAAAGTTAAATACACCTGAACTGTACTTAGAGTAAATGTACTGTATTTTTAGCAAAGTATATTAACAAGCACAAGGGATTTGTCTTATGAAAAGATATACATAAATGAAATGTAAAAATGGTGTGCGCATGACATAACCAGAAGAATCATTATTCCATACCAACTGTCAGATGGACGACGGGAAGAGTATCCGTTACAAGGACCTGTACGCTCTGTTCGAGCACATCCTGGAGAAGACCATGCGGCTGGAGCAGCGCGACTGGAGCGAGTCGCCCGTCAAAGTGTGGGTCAACACCTTCAAGGTCTTCCTGGACGAGTTCATGACCGAGTACAAGCCCACGGAGGGGACCATCGGCAGGGTAAGAAGAAGCTGAATGGATGAATGGACTCAAACCATCAATGATGGTAATAATGTCAATGTCATTCGCGTAGGCTTGAGACAAAGAAAGCCCTGCTGCAAAAAACTCACAAGTAATTTATGCCACCCCTCAAAATATTTTGTAATTGCTCATAATATTAATTATTACATTTGTAAATATACCTCAACCTATGATCCCAAAATAGTTAAATATTGTTTTAACCGCATCTGACAACATTCCCCATCAAAGTAAATGTCTCACAGATTGATTAGATTTTGAAAAAAAAACAAAAAAACTTAGAAGTGTGCATTTACATGCACATACGGCAAAACTAAAATAACCTTCCGGACGTGCAAAGCTTGTCTCTCTGTCAGATATATCACTTCAACATACTTCCTTAAGACCAATCACTACTTTCCTAGCAGCCAGGGCTATGGCATCATTTTCTGGCATTTTAGAGCTTGATAGAAAGCCCACAAAAAAAAACGCAAATGGTGAATTTTTCAGCAAATAGCTGAAAAAAACGCAAACTAAGTGAGGAGTGCAATCACAAGTCTGTAATGTTTATGTTTCAATTACCCAATAAGCAGCTTTCAGCTATCAATTAGACAATGGTACATTTCTTATTCTTGCTGTTGTAGCAATAATGTCGTAGGCTGATTTTCCTTGTTTTAATGTTGAATTTACTTGAAAAGAATATCCTCCTCTCTGTTTTTTCCAGGCTGCCAAACGAGAACGCAAAAAGTCTCGCAAGAAGGAGACTGACATTGTAAGTTAAAAACAGAAAATGTCTCGCTTGTAAAGCATTAAAGCATATGATTATTGTAATTCATGCGCGGCTGACGTGGATTTTGATGCCCCCTCCCCTGCAGGTGGAGGAGCACAACGGCCACATCTTCAAATCCACGCAATACAGCATCCCCACGTACTGCGAGTACTGCTCCTCCCTCATCTGGATGATGGACCGAGCCTGCGTCTGCAAACGTGAGCACGAACGCAAAGGATTATTATTCATCCTTCGTATCACTCATATTTAGAATGCAAGTGATGAAGCATTTCAGACGTGTACTGTACCGTGGAACCTCTGAGGTCAGGTCACATTGTGGGTTTGAACAACTGAACTTTTTTTGTAGTCGACTATAATATCATGAAGGTCAAAGACAATTAATCAATGACATCATTAATATTTTTTCAGCACTTTACAGTCATCAACCTTTTTGTGCCTCGGACTGGTTTCACGTAAAGACATTTTGAGTGACCGGCATCAAAACAAATAAAATATGATAAAAAATACAACTCTGAATTATACTGACTATTCATTCATTCATTCATCCTCCGTTCCGCTCATCCTCACTAGGTTCGCGGGCGCACTGGAGCCCATCCCAGCTATCGTCGGCAAGAGGCGGGGAACACCCAGAACTGGTCGCCAGCCAATCGCAGTATACTGACTATAATAGTTCTAAAAATGCGACTCGTTGACTACTCTGTTCAACCCCCAGTCCACATATATTTTATGACAAAATGAGACATTATTTTCACCTCAGCTATGACACAGGTGTCAAACTCAAGACCCGGGGGCCAGATCCTGTCCACCACATAATTTTATGTGGCCTGTGAAAAATACGAAAATTGCAAATGGTCTTACTTAATTTTTCGCTACCGAGCCCCCTTTTAAAATTAACTGAATGATAGTTGAACAATTTTTTTTACTGGCTTCTGATTTCATAACTACTCAGCCAGCAACTTGTTGTGTATGTAATATTATGAGACGATCATACATTTATATGGGTTCACAGTCATAATGATGACTGTGAACCCATGACTCTCCCTCTTAGAGCCAAGAGTCATCGGCTCTAAGAGGGAAAGTATAGCTACGATGTGGCCCTCAACAAAAATTTGTTTGCACCGCTGTTAAAGAAAAAAAATACTTAGTTCTATTGTTCCCGAGGAAGTTGATGCTGAGGGGAAAATCCTATTGGAAAAAATACTTTGATACCAGTAGAAATTCCGAAAAAGGAAAAACCAGAAAGCTAAACTTATTTTGAATAATGTCATGGGAACAACTCAATTCAAATCGGAAATCTAATTTTTGTGCCAAAAATGTAAGATATGAATTTAAGGTTACATCACCCAGCCCTAGCTACCTGTGCTTTGCAATACGAAGTTAGAGCTCCGGTTCTGTGGTCATCGTCAAATCTGTCTTCATTGCTGTCAATGGAGTTCAGCAAAACATACCAAGCAGAACTCTCATGAGATTTGCCAAAGTCTCGCGTGACTTTTGAGAAATGCACAAAAGCCATCCGTTCCTAATGTTCCCACTAACTCACTTACCGTACACTTTTCCTTTTTCGCAGAGGGGGAATTTTTTTTTATTAAACTTCCCGCCCCTCTTTTGTAATGCCATCTTCTATTAGGTTATCACTTTTGAATGCTTGGTTTCACGTTTAAACCAGTATGATGCTTCCATTGATTTCTTTTGCGGGCTGGACTCACAGACTGACTGCGGTCGTTGTTGTGTGTTGTGTTACAGTATGTCGCTACGCCTGCCACAGGAAGTGCTGCTCCAAGATGGCCAGCAAGTGCAGTAAAAAGGTAGGCGCCCGCTGCCAATAATTCTCAAAGCTTCTTTAAACTCACCTTAATTTGTTTTAATGGGAGTCTTGTATGTGTCAACAAGTATGATCCGGAGCTGTCGCCTCGTCAGTTCGGCGTGGAACTCTCGAGGCTGACCAGCGAGGAGCGCAACGTGCCCCAACTGGTGGAGAAGCTCATCAACTACATCGAGATGCATGGCCTCTACACGGAGGGCATCTACAGGAAGTCGGGCTCCACCAATAAAATCAAGGAACTGCGTCAAGGGCTGGACACCGGTCAGTTCCAAACCACTGACATCATCATTGAAATATTCCTCATAAGAAATTATTTTGGCGAACATTCGCCATCATTAAACCTTTTCAAGTGACCCGACTTAAGATATTTTGAGCCGTCACTCTGTTGAATTTCTGTCATGAGTTGCAAACAAAAAGTTGAGTTACAAACGCTAACTTGGGTGGCGACGAACATCACAACAAGTAGCAGTTTGGCTGACTTTAATAATTCGTCAAAAAAAAAAAAAAAAGAAACAATAAGTGCTGATTTCAAGCTGTTGATTACCACTCCCAGTTGACGTTTACATCCATCCATCCATTTTCTGAGCCGCTTATCGTCACAAGGGTCGCTGGAGTGCTGGAGCCTATCCCAGCTATCAACGGGCAGGAGGCGGGGTACACCCTGAACTGGTTGCCAGCCAATCGCAGGGCAGACGTTGACATTAAAACTAAACATAAAACAAAGTATTACACCTTATGCAAACAAGCATTTCCATTCATTTCAATGGGGAAAGATGATTTAAGATACGAGTATTCTTCTTCTTCCTGATAGGAAAAGGCAGGCATGTATTTGACTTGAGTGAATGGAACTGAGCACACTCGTCCGTTGTTCCGTTCCAGAAGTGAGCAGCGTGAACTTGGACGACTACAACATCCACGTCATCGCCAGCGTACTCAAGCAGTGGCTCCGCGACCTGCCCAGCCCTCTCATGACATTTGAACTCTACGAGGAGTTTCTTCGAGCAATGGGTAAGCTCGTCACGTGAGCCCCTTATTTTCATTTCATGTCAGCAGCAGTCACTGGCGTTCTTCCACCCGGAAATACACCGGCACCTATTTTTTTTTTTTTTTACAAACATTATGAAAAGGTCCTCTCTCTGTGACAGTCATTGTGATATGATGACGTGCATTTTTTGTTGTTGTTTTTTTGTGTTCAGGTCAACCCGACAAGCGGGAAGTCATCCTAGGCGTGTACGCTGTCATCGACCAGTTGAGCCGCACGCACCTCAGCACGCTGGAACGCCTCATCTTTCATCTGGTCAGGTGAGCGCTCACACAACACTCGACGCTTACATTAAGTGTCAAATCATAATTTAAATACATTCCTTACATTGGAAAATAATAATAATATTTAATAATATTAATAATCAGGCACGGTGGCCGACTGGTTAGAGCGTCTGCCTCACAGTTCTGAGGAGCGGTGTTCAATCCCCGGCCCTACCTGTGTGGAGTTTGCATGTTCTCCCCGTGCCTGCGTGGGTTTTCTCTGGGCACTCCGGTTTCCTCCCACATCCCAAAAACATGCATGGTAGGTTAATTGACAACTCTAAATTGCCCGTAGGTGTGAATATGAGTGCGAATGGTTGTTTGTTTGTATGTGCCCTGCGATTGGCTGGCGACCAGTTCAGGGTGTACCCCGCTTCCTGCCTGATGATAGCTGGGATAGGCTCCAGCACGCCCGCGACCCTAGTGAGGAGAAGCGGCTCAGAAAATGGATGGATAATAATCATCATGCAGTCCATTACTCTCCTTCATGGGTGACTTTGAGAGAGGACTTCAGTTTGCATTCCATAATATTTTCCATGGTACTTTTTAATGCCCTCCCGTTTCATGAAATAAGAAGCCATTAATTGAATACATAGAATTGGCATTAAAAGAATCTGAATTACAAAAACATCTATTAAATAAATCAATGTTTAATAATTAAAATTTTAATTATTTAAAATGCCATTTTTGTCAGTACAAAATCAACATAATTTCAAAAATAGTACACACATAATGTAACATTCTTTTAAATATATACAATGCCATTAAATCATTAAAAAGGTTATGAAACACAAATCGGGACTGAAATACATTGTATTATTAATAATAACTAATACATGTAAATTGTTTGAATATGGTTAATAAATATTATCACGATTAACAATTAATGTTTTAAATTATTTCACATTTTATTTATTAATATTTTTGAAAGACCTATTTCAATATCTCTATCACATTTTCTCTATCAACAACCCTCCATATTAAATGACTCAAAACGTCATTTAAGTAATTAAAATCCAATCCAATCCAACTTTAGTTATAATTAAATGGATAGAAGTGCTTTTCATTAATTCAAAAAATAATGAAATACATACATTGGTCATGAAGTAAAACATTATTAAGTAGGTTTGATATGATTAATAAATATTAGATTTCACAATTAAGTAATTAATGGAAAATTAAACTATTTCAATTTTATTCCAGTCGTTCTTCTTTTTAATTGTCTTTATATGCATTTTATTTGGCTTTGAAAAAAATGACAATATGCTGTGTCATGTCGTGTCATTCTAAGCGTGATGTATTTCGGTGTCAGGATCGCGCTGCAGGAGGTCACAAACAGGATGTCAGCCAATGCACTGGCCATTGTCTTCGCTCCCTGCGTCCTCCGCTGCCCCGACACCATCGACCCGCTGCAGAGCGTCCAAGACATTAGCAAGACCACAGCGTAGGTCCACTCTTCTTCTTCCCAATTATTAACAAAAGAACTGGCTAACATCTCACAAATATGTTTGTACACTCCCACATCACATCCTTTCTTTGTTTTGTTCACATTTGGTGTATCTTTTCTCTATATACAGAAAATGTAGCAGTGTTTGCCTTCCAAGTTTAATCTTCTGAGATAATTTTAAAACAAAATGTTCCATATGAAAGAACGTATTTTTTCATGTAAGATTTTAACACATCATACGAATTTTAGAAATAAAGTGAACCCTCGCATATTTGCGGCTCTGTATGGACAAATTCGCGTAGCTCGTCTGTTTGCTGTTTTGTGCTCACGCAAAACTGAAAAAGTATTACTTTGGTGCCATCTGGTGGAATCTTGGTGTTGTTTCAAGGTTGAATTCATTGATGGAGTATTTTTTTAGTCTGCATATGAGATGTCCTGTTTTGTCGGCAGTCCTTGAATGTACCGTCAAAGTAAAAATGAAATGTTTCTGCTTCTCTCCCAATGCAACTACTAATAGTCCGTGTAGTATACTTTGCCGTTACAATTTGCATGTAGTCCCTATTATATATTATTGTGTATAAATGCTCAAAATTGAGTTTAATGACACTACGATTTGTGTAAATTGTGATGTAATGTCAGTTTATGCCAGTGTCTTATTTAGACTAGCAAGCCAGCTAATACTTTTGATTAGCCTCATGTGCCAGTGGTTTGTTGGTGTTGAATAATTGAACAACTTTATACAGTAGTATATTTAACATGTATTCATGATTCTGTACATGCTAGATGCATGGTGTTGGTTCTTTAAGATCTTTTCTGTTTCAAGTGCTTTTCTGCCATTGCGAGACATCTTTGTGTTACTACAAACCCCTTTAAGGGGGGCGTCCAATTATTTGCCACAGGGGTCCATCCCTATCCCCCACGAATTCACTGTAATGTAAAATTACTGAGAACGTCAGGAACAATACATTTTCCATCCTGATATAAAGTATTTTTGTCAAATGGTGCTGTGCTTCATGGCCCTCAGGTGCGTGGAGCTGATCATCAACGAACAGATGAGCAAGTACAAAGCGCGCCTGAAGGACATTAATAGTCTGGAGTTCGCCGAGAGCAAAGCCAAGAGCCGGCTGTCCCACGTCAGGAGGTCCATGGTAAGAGCGCCGTACGGAACCTCCGGTCTCCTCACTCGTCATTGAGTGTCTGTGCACTTGTCAGCTCAATCAAACAGCTGGCATGTTTGAAGCTCATTCTCCTCACATTTTTGTCCATTGCAACCCCCTTTTTTTGCTGTGTTTTGACAAAACAAAAATGCATTTGATATTTAACAGACAATTTGGACATGTTCACTTGCTTGTCATCAGTGGATAATGTAAAATAGAAATATATAAAATAATTTTAAAAATAATTCACAAAAATGTGAGGGGTGTGTTCACTTATGTGAGATACTGTACTTTCACATAGGGGTGACGTCACTTTTGTTGCCAGATGAAGACCTTAATGGCAGTGTGTGGGGAGTAGGACAGTAAATTTATACTGATTTACAAACTGTGCACTGACTATTTTACACTATAGCCAAGTGTCATTTCTTCAGTGCTGTCCCATGAAAAGACAAACTATATATATTGTAAAATATTAATATATAAGATGTACAAAAATGTGAGGGTTGTGCTCACTTTTCAGAATCAGAATCAGAATCATCTTTATTTGCCAAGTATGTCCAAAACACACAAGGAATTTGTCTCCGGTAGTTGGAGCCGCTCTAGTACAACAGACAGTCAATTTACAGAACACTTTGGGGACATAAAGACATTGACAAAAAACAATTGTGCAAAAAGATGCAGAGTCCTCTAGCACTTAGAGCAGTTCGAACGACTAATATTGCAATAGTCCGGTGCAATGACCATTGTGCAAAGGGCGCTGAGACTTCAAGGAGTGTATGCGGTTTAAAGTGACGAGTAGTGCGATCATCTGGGACAATGTTGGTTGTGCAAATGTTACAGATACTCCTCAATCAGTGTGCAAATGGAGCAGATGCTACTCTGGCATGAGTGGCCAGTATATGCAGATAGTGCAGCATGGCGAGACAACTACAGTGAGTGCACGAGTAATACATAATTGGCCCCACAGAAATGTGACAACATTTGACAACTTTTGTGAGATACTGCACAGTCCTTCATTCTTATGACTTTGGATGGTTTAAATGAAATCCAACATCAATAAATCATTTTTGAAACAGTCTCACAATGTGAAGTGGAACCTCTAAAATCTAAACAAAAAAATAATAATGAAAAATAATGGAATTTTACGTAGGCATTAACAGAAAATGAAATATTTTGTTGCAGAGCCACATTGTCGACATCCTCAAGCTTTTTTTTAACTGTACAGGCTATTTTTAAAGAAGTATTTTAGCTTTCTTAGCTTCCATTAAAAGTGTTAATAGTAAAAACAACAAAACTCTCAGTGTTATCATTGAAGTGCTGCCTCCACGAGTGAAAAGCCGTTCTCGCATTGGCACACTTGGCAGTAGGAGGAGGCGGGTTGAGCAGTTGCTCATTTGCATGAGACAGGAGCTTCAACTATATGAAATGGATTATGACTTGCGAGCTGTATTTGAATAATGGGAATACACTTGAGGAGGCTGTAGCTGTAGTCCTCAACCCTCCTTAACCCCAATTTGTCCTCCCTTCCTACCCAATCCCCTCCTTCCAGAAACCTGTACTAATCGCTGTTAGGTTTATGAGCATAGCCCGCACTGCCACCCCGGTATGTATGCCCCTTCCTCCACATGCCCTGCCTGTCACCACCACCATTGTCTGTCCCGTCCTGTCTCAACACTTGTCCCGTCTGCCTGTTTGTAAGCCCAAAAACACCTAAATGGATAACCAATATTAGGTACACCGATAGACCTTTTCACCTTGACGTCACACTTATGTCCAGGGGGCAAAAACTCAATTGAGGCATATACAGTGGGTACGGAAAGTTTTCAGACCCCCTTAAATATTTCACTCTTTGTTATATTGCATCTATTTGTTAAAATCATTATTTTTTTTTTTCCTCATGAATGTACACACAGCACCCCATATTGACAGAAAGAAAAACATAATTGTTGATATTTTTGCTGATTTATTAAAAAGGAAAAACTGAAATATGACACAGCCATAAGTATTCAGACCCTTTGTTGTGACACTCATATATTTAACTTGGGTGCTGTCCATTTCTTCTGATCATCCATAAAATGGTTCTACACCGTCATTAGAGTCCAGCTGTGTTTGATTATACTGATTGGACTTGATTAGGAAAGCCACACATCTGTCTATATAAGACCTTACAGCTCACAGTGCATGTCAGAGCAAATGAGAATCATGAGGTCAAAGGAACTGCCTGAAGAGCTCAGAGACAGAATTGTGGCAAGGCACAGATCTAGCCAAGGTTTTACATGAGAAAAATCTTGTGCAGGAGCATTTATTTCACAACATAAAACAAAAAAATCGACTGAGCAACTTGGAAGTTCTTGAAGAACCGCTGAGGCCGCTCTGAGCGAGCAGCAGCAGCTTGCCATGCAGCAAGAGGAGCAGATCCTCACCGAGCAGATCGAGAGTCTGCAGAAAGAAAAGTATGTTTGTTAGTTACTTAGTTAGTTCTTGAAGAACTTCCAAGTTGGGGCACTTATATGTCAAGGTAATACTGTACTAGTTTTTCCTATTACGTAGCTAAACTCCTTTGTACTTTTGTTGCTCAGCTAGCCTTAACATTCATTCCCTTTATTAGCAATAGGAGCTAGTAGACAAGAGCCAATGTCGATGGTATTGTGTTGTGTCTTTCAAAAAATATTTCATAATGTTCAGAGAAAGAAATAATAAAATTTTATAGCCACACTGACACATTTCTGTTTCCACTAACTGGCTAACACGCAGTATCACTCAAGCAGACTGAAGGTAATGCCTTTCTATGAGTGTGTGTGAGTCTTTTACTAGCACCCCTCCCAGTTTGTTAGCAATGTTGTTGTGATTAGTACATCTGTACGTTGTGAACATCCAAAGTGTATCTTTGGAAAGTATCCCGTGTGTTTCTCCATCACTCTATATTATAAATACAACATACAGCAAGACGCTTTCCTTCTGTATTAAGAAGCGCTCCTTTCGTTTTTTGTCCGTGTGCAAACTTTCAGAGCAAAAGCCGTGTTTGGCAAAGCGGTGCCCACTTGGAGTCGCCGTCGCACAGCCCCAAGGCGCCCCCGGTGGCGGACGGCGAGAGCGCGGGAGGCGAGGAACCCGCTGAGGCCGCTCTGAGCGAGCAGCAGCAGCTTGCCATGCAGCAAGAGGAGCAGATCCTCACCGAGCAGATCGAGAGTCTGCAGAAAGAAAAGTATGTTTGTTAGTTACTTAGTTAGTTAGTCAGCTCACGGAATATACGGGTTTGTTTGTTAGTTCGTAGGTTGGTTAGCAGGATTACACAAAATCGACAATCTAGGTTTTGTTTTGATCGTGTCTGTCTACCTGGTTGGCCTGATCATGAAAAAAACTACAAAAGGTGTTATCTTTCTGATTACCATGTTGGTTAGTTAGTGGTTTGGTTAGCAGGATTACACAAAAATGACACTACTAGCTTTTGTTTTGATCGCAGTTAGTTAGTTAGCCTGATCACGCATGAACTACTGTCTTTGTTCTGTTCCAGGTTTGTTGGTTAGTCAGTAAGTAGTTATTTAGCAGAATTGCACACGTACTTCTGGGTGTTATTGTTATAGTTACAGTTACTCAGTTAGCAAACACTACAAAAGATTATGTCTGTGTTTTGATCGCCGTCAGTCAGTTAGTTGGTTGTTTAGTCCGTTTGTTCCTTTGTTCTTTAATTAATCGTATCGCAAAAAAAGACACTACTAGGTTTTGCTGTGATTGCAGTTAGTTAGCCAAATCATACAAAACATATAAAAACTTTGGTCCCAATCCCAGTTAGTTAGTTTCTTAGTAGTTTGTTGGGGTTAGTTAACTTGTGAGCGAGTTAGCGTTTTATTGATTTGTTAGCAGAATTATACCAACCCCATACAACTGCTTATTATGTCAGTTTTGTAGTTAGTTTGCATGTGAGTTAGTTTTTAGGATTAACCAAAAACGACATACGGTATCCTTTTCATTGTAATCAGGCAGTTATTAAGCTTAAGAATGAATCTTATGGTACGTTTGCAGGGAGGAGCTAACATACGAGATGTTGATCTTGGAACCGCGTGCATCCGACGACGAGACTCCTGAATCGGAAGCATCCATCGGCACGGCGGACAGCTCTGAGAACATCACCATGGAAACAGAAGGTCCAGCCACGGAGACCCCCGGTAAGAAGCAAACCAAAATCAAATAACCTGGTTAGAAACTAATAAACTAAGCAAGTAATGGTAGTAATCAGGACAAGAGAAACAGGGATTATATGAGTCGCGTGTCACGAAAGCAAGAGATACGGATGCGAATCTGCCCCCTAGATTCCTGTGAGCAATAATAGGGATGACATCAGAGCAATCTCATTGGACAGTTAGAAAGAGCTATGCTAAGTTATTGCATTTTGATAACGAGCTGTACACGATACACACATTTCACAGCATATCAAAGCAAATACCATGAAAATAAAAATATGGATGATATTGGCGCTGGCTGATTGATTGGACGCTTCATCTCTCTGTCTCTTTCTCACACTCTCACTCTCCCCTTTGTTTTTCGTTTTCCCTCTTAATCTCTCACTTCCTCACGCTCTCCCTTTCTCTTTCCATTTCTGTATTTGTCCCTCTGTCTCTTACTCTGTCCCTTTTCACTCCCTCTCTCCCCCTTACTCCCCCCCCCTCTCTCTCTCTCTCTCACACACATGCACACAAGCAGCAACCCACGGTGCGCCACTGAAGCAACCGCAATAGACCGCACCACATAGCCAATCGGTAAGCAGACTCAACTCAACTTTATTTATATAGCACTTTAGCAACAACGATGGTGCTATACATAAAACATAAGACAATAATTGAAATCATAATAATTAGGGCTGTCACTATTGAATCTTTTTAGAGTCAATTAACTTATAGATATTTTGTTGAGGACTCGAGTAAAATACTAACATGCATTCTATTCTAATTTCTGAGGGCTGGACTTCTCTCCTTCAACTCCAACTTAGTACTAAGTATTTATATAAGTATAAACTGTACAGAATTTGAGACATTTGCTAAACGGTTAGCATTTGTGATTAGCATTAGCGCGCTAGCGATGACCATTTTAGGTAAAGAAAAAAAAACTCTAACTACCTTTCAGCTCACTCATGCATCATGTTATATGTACATTACACACCTAATAATGTCTTAAAAATCATGTTTTCACTTGTCCAACAGTACGTCTGTCTGCAACAAACGTGTGCAGTAAACATGGACAGTGGTCAAATACTTCCAGGCGGCGTAAATGTTTTTTTTTATTTTATTTTTTTTAGTGCCTTGACACAGGCATTTTTGCGTCAACCAATTTTTGTTGTAGATTAGGAGACAAGCGTCGAAAGTCGAATAGCACTGATATTCTCCGCTTAATAAAAAGGTGATGTAAACATGCTGCCGGAGATACAACAAGCGCCGATGCTTGCCATGGCCAAAAACATTCCACAATGGGTTTACACGACACACAGTGAGTATTGATTGACAAAAAAGGCTGTAAAAGTACCGAACCGTAAATTCAGAGAGAACGACAACTTTTTCAGCATTAAGCGTTATAAACTGTTGTGTCGTCCGCAGAGTCCGGTGCTTGTGGCTCCAGAAAATGGGAGTCGAAGTGCAGGCGACCTCTGCACCGCCATCCTGACTCGGTGGACTCTGCCGACTCGGCCTCCACCGTCTCCTCCGTCTGCTCTCACCAACCGGCGTCCACCTCGCCGTCCCCTCACTACCGCTTCCGCTCGTCGTCGTCGGGGCCCCTGCTGGCCTCCTATAGCCTGGAGGCGGAGGCGGCGGCAGCGGGCGATGCATCGGAGTCCGAGCGGCGGCCCGGGAAGAGCCGCGGCCACAGGCTTCGACTGAGCCGCAGCTCACCGCGGGAACCCTCGGGCGGACACCGCAGGGAGCCCGAGTTCGACTCGGCGCCACAGCAGCTGGTTCTGTACGGTAGCAACGAGTTCATGGTGTGATGCCGGCGGGACGTGGCCGTGTTCCGAGTACGCGGGGCCTGCATTTTCAGGTTTGGCTGAGGCTGGTTACGGGGGTCGCCCCCGCGCGCCCCTCCTCAGCAGAGCAGGGACGCCGTCGGGAACGTGATAGTGGCGAGCACTGAGCCAGAGCGCATAAGAAGATTCAGGAGAAGGAAGTGTGACTGAACCTTGGTGGGCCATCTTACTTCTTCAGCTTGTAGCCATAACGACTGAACTGCTCAGCTATGCTATGCTAAACTAAGCTAAGCCCGCTTGTCACGTTTACACACCAGCCGAAATGCTGCATGATCGTCCATCTGACTTCCTGTAAAGAGAGCGCGGGAGGACACTTCACAGCTGTATGTGAGCGTGTGATGATTGTTATTATTATAATAGACCTTTAGCATAATGTTTGTTAACAAAAGTTGCAAGGGGGACTTCTGGGTCGCAGAAAAGTGAGTGACTCCCGCTGACCTGAGCCGAAATAATGACAAAAACGTGTTTGCGGTTGCGCCAAAAGATACTAGGTTTTTATTTCCTTAAAAAAAAAAATCCAAAAGGATTTTGGTGTATAATTGGAGCAGATGTCGTAAATACTTGGACAGAGAAGATTGCAAGACTGTCCAGTAGTGGAGGAGCCACTACTGCAGGGACAGACTGAGAACCAAACCCCCATCATCAGATTAGTGGACGACATTTTATGTTTGTTTGGGTTTCTTTGAGCAATTTATGAAAACGTAAAGGCTAGCCTGCTAGCTAACGGCAGCTCTATAGCGCCCTCTTCAATTCAGAAACAAAAAAGCACGTCTGTGCCTTTAATCCCAGAAACAGAAATGTCTGTTAATAATCATGTCAACTACGTCTGAATTTACACCACGTCTCACGTTTAGCTGTTGAAATGTGAATTATAGCCGGCGTTCCATCCACTTTGGGAATAATTATACTGAATTAGAGGTGTACAGCAATTTATCGATCAATCGACATCGAATCGATTCTCAAATTAGTCAACTATTTTGATAATAATCGTTTAAGGGATTCATTTTAGCCTATTTTCTGATGGATGGTACAGACTAAGCAGTAACTGAATCATAATCAATTTATGTTTGTGCATTTTCTGTTCTGTCAATTTCAAATCATGTCCATTAAGAAAAAAAGAGATTTTTTTTTTTTTTTTTATCCGATTAATTAAAAAAATAATTGACAGATTAGGCGGGACGGTGGCCGACTGGTTAGAGCGTCAGCCTCACAGTTCTGAGGACCCGGGTTCAATCCCCGGCCCCGCCTGTGTGGAGTTTGCATGTTCTCCCCGTGCCTGCGTGGGTTTTCTCCGGCCAGAATGGTTGTTTGTTTGTATGTGCCCTGCGATTGGCTGGCAACCAGTTCAGGGTGTACCCCGCCTCCTTGCCCGATGACAGCTGGGATAGGCTCCAGCACGCCCGTGACCCTAGTGAGGAGAAGCGGCTCAGAAAATGGATGGATGGATTGACAGATTAATCGATTATTAAAATAATCATTAGTTGCAGACCTATTAAATGTAACATCGTATACTGCAGTGGTCGATAAGAAGGTCAAAGTCAGCATTCTCGCCATTGACCCTGTTTTCTGAAACGATCAAATTTAAATGGAAGATTTTGTTGACCATGAGAATGCTTGAACTTTTGCGACCCGGAAGTATGTGTGACATCACGGCAAAAAGGTCTATTATGTTTAAGGTGGCACGTCGAATGAGTGGTTAGCACGTCTGCCTCACATTTCCGAAGTTCGGGGTTCGATAGCTGCTCCACCTTTCCGGTGTGTCCTTCACGTGCTTGTGTGGGTTTTCTCCGGGTACGCCGGCTTCCTTCCACATTCCAAAAAACATGCACAGGAGGTTTATTGGAGACTCTTTAAATTGTCCGTAGGTGTGACTGGCGGGTGTCAGCTGGGATCGGCTGGAATGCAAACAAGCGGCAGTGAAGACGGATGATCATGGCGATGTCCCATAGGAACGACATGTACATAGAGAGGAGGTCAGGTGTGTCCGATTCCAACCCATTCATTCCGGAGCCACTTGGACGGCGCACTCTTGTAAACGTCAGTGTTATGACATCACCACTTGAATTTTTCTCCTTCGTTTGTATTATTGCTGTAACAATGTGTGCTGTCATTGCTATATTATTGAGATGATAAGTTTCTCTTGGTCAACACTTACACTAACAGGCTACATCTTCCGCCCCCCCCCCCTTGACTTGGTGTATGATGTGTCTGCTCACACACACGCGCACACACCTACACACACACATATATATATTTTACCGGGCGGTCCATCGTAAGTATTTGGATGATGATATCTTCCATAAAGATCTGATTGAAGTGTAGCCTTTCAGCTTTAATTGAAACGCTTTCTCCAAAAAGTAGGAAGGATCTACATTTTTATATGTAGTACCTGTATTTGGAAAATTACATCATAGAAAAAAAGTATGAGAATTCTCCACAGGGAAGCTAAACAGCTACAGCGGTGCCTTGCGATACGAGTGACTCAACTTACAAGTTTTTCAAGATACCTGCTGTCGTTCGGTTGAATCGCTTCAAGCTGCTCATTGCCACTCCCACTTGAAGTTTACTGTCAAACAAGGAATTACACATTGCATATTTAACCAAACCGCACAGCTTTTTCTGGCTTTAGTTTTGATGCTGACATACAATGTAAAACGCCATAGACTAGCTAACAAATACCATCTATGCGGTGGTGTTATTACGCCATAAGCAACGGATAATTAAACAAAAAAAGTGCAGCAACACGTAGACGGATAATATAATACTCACACGCATATATTCGTTATCCTCTGTGAAGAAAATGACAATATTACTGCAACTTACAGAGGAGCTGAGACCGTCTCCTTGTACAGTAGTAAACCTCCGTATAATATAATAACGTATTAATAACCATAATGTCATTTGTCCAAATGCTTTCGAAGCCCTGGATACTGATTCATTCGTCATTCTGAAATGACGTATTTCCGTGAAAGCTCTTCAACTAAAGCTGATATCATGATTGTTTTATTTCATGCGCATAAAGGCAATTGTCCAAATACTTCTAAAACCTGCTCCTTTACTTTGTTTTCGTTTTTTTTTTAAAACTCAACAACAGCGCTTCCATCCACTCGTCTGCGGACCCTCGTAGCATTTATTACGCAGAAACCAAAACACGTAGCATCCAAATACTACTTTGTATCGTGCAGTAAGGCTTCTATAGGCCTCATCAGTAGCTGTGTATAACGACCACAACAACTAGAACTGCAATATTTGTCTTTCCGTACAACACAATCAGTGTTACGCAGTTTTTCTCTCTCCTCAGTTTACACACAAAAAAATTAGCTGAATGGACAAAAGTGACTATTGTTGTTATATTTTATTTGTTCATGTCATATTGCATAATGTGTGGGGAAAAAAGTGAATGTAAGTGTCACTGGAAGGCATGCTCAGCTTTCTCGGGTCCTTTTTGTTCCTCTTTTATACACAGTGTATGTACTGTATGTATGTATGTTTTATTTATGTCCACGTATACTGCGATTTATTTGGTTTCAAAGGATTTGTTATGAAGGATATATTATCCTGTGTACGATCAAGTGCTACAAGGGCAGGAAAGAAAAATGAAACATTTGTTTTTGTCTGCGCCACTCTGGACACAGTTATGTACAAGGTGCAATTTCTGTTACTTTGTTTTTTTTTATTATTATTATTGTTATTTTAATGATACAAACATGTCTATGGTTGTAAGAAAAAAATAAAATGCTTTATTGGGGAAGTTCATCATGCTAGTTTACAAAAAAAAAAATGCTGATTTATGGAAATTTCTTTTAAATAACACAACTTGTTTTTATTGGATATTTTTTCACCACTAGTCTGTTAATTCATATAAAAACTTGATGGGTTCTTTCGTCCCTCTCCTGTAGTGCTATCAACACTTCTGCATCATATCGTTAAAAAATAGTAATAGACAGTATATGTAACGAATAATATACTTCATCATATAAATACATTTTAATGATATAATAGTAAAAAGAGATGGATCATTGTTTAGAAAATCTATGGAAATGTAATCAATAATGATACAATAATTCAAAATCATAAATAAAAATAGTAAAATACAATTGAATTTCTACATTTGAAGATGGTACAAAATAATCTAAATATGTTAATGAAAATTATTCAACGCAAGATATAGAATATGAATAATATGAAAATATAAAATAAACATTGTTTGTAAAGGTAACCAATGATTACGGAAGCTTATTGCATTCACTTGGGGAAAAAAAACTCCTGTTTTTCTGAGTCATTTTGTTGAGGGCTTTGATTTTTTGAATATTTTGTTCTGTTTTTCTGGGTATTTTTGTCAGTTTTTCTGACTAATTATTTTTCTCAGTTTTTCTGGCTAATGTCCTCCCCTGTTTGTCTGACTATTTATTTTCAGTTTTTCTGACAAATCTTTTTTCTGAGTTATCGGGACACATCAAACTCACGCGAGAACCTGTGAACTGCAAGTGACTCTTTGCGTACTACGTAGTAAGCAACATGACTGGCTTATTTAGTGTGATCAAGTCTTATTTTGATATGGGTTTAAGACACTGGGATATACTCCTGTCTTTGAGTCACATAGATGGTATTGTTATTAGTACCAAAAAATTATTATTAGTTAAATTAAATTATTAGTAATTATTATTACCAAAAAATTGTCAAAAAAACAGGCGGGGGGGTAGATTACTCAGAAAAACGGGGAAGAAATTACTCAGAAAAACGGGGGGGGAAATAGACAGAAAACTGAGAAAAATAGTCAGAAAAACAGAAAGAAATACTCATAAAAACAGAAAAGAATTGTCAAAAAAACAAAGCCCTCAAAAACATTATTCAGAAAAACAGGAGTTTTTTTTTTTCAATCCAAGTGAATGCAATTCGCTTCTGTACCACAGAGACGCATTTTTCTTCACGGTGAGTAAATTATTTTTACTTATTTTTTGCATGATGACATGACTGTTGTTCTTTTACAACCTGTTTTTTTGCCGATTTTCTTTGATTTGGAAACAACTGGATTGGGTACGTGACAAGTTTATGGGAGGGCCACGGAATCGGGGAAAAAACACATATTTAACAAAAATGTAAAAAGGTCCATTAGGACGCTAGACTAACTTCTTGCACTGGCTGTACGTTTTTACTTCAGTGCACCAGCACAAAAGCTAGGCGTGCCCAAATTGTCGAGGGCATCGCGTCCAACAGGTTCACATTAAAAATAATAATATAATAAAATAGCTGCCTGTGTTTTGGCGCTTAAATATTCTATATAATAAAAATATGAATTTTTAACAAAATGCCTATACCTGATCAACAACTTGAAACTGTGCTTGGTCTGGAATGCCAATCACCCAATAAAACTTCAATGCCAATTGGAAAATATGTTTGGTTTTTCTTTTTAACATTTATGTATGAACTGTTCTTTAGATAACAACACATTTTCATCAATAAAGTAATTATGTAAACTCTACATGAAATTCACATTTTAAATAAGAGAACTGGTGATATTAGGAGTTCCAAAAATGACTGGTGGTGGGGAGGAAGATTATGAAGACAAAGGCAGAGCAGAGAACCATGTGGTGGAATTTGAGAAAAGAAGAGTGTTGTGCGGCTTTCCGGGAAGAGGTGAGACAGGTTCTCGGTGGACCGGAGGAGCTTTCAGAAGACTGGACCACTGCAGCCAAGGTGATCAGAGAGACAGGCAGGAGAGTACTTGGTGTATCTTCTGGCAGGATAGGGGAGAAGGAGACTTGGAAGACTAGTAAGGGAGAAGTTAGAAAGGCACTAAAGGGGATGAAAAATGGAAATACAGCTTGTTTAACAGAATTGTAGCGGGTGAGAAGATGCCTGAGGAATGGAGGAAAAGTGAGCTGGTGCCCATTTTTAAGAACAAGGGTGATCTGAAGAGCTGTGGGAACTATAGAGGAATAAAGTTGATGAGCCACACAATGAAGTTATGGGAAAGAGTAGTGGAGGCTGGACTCAGGAAAGAAGTGAGTATTTGCGAGTGTTGTTTTTTTTTTTTTTCTGTGCTAATGTAAATTTCATTTTGTAGTTTTGCACTTTGTTTTTCCCAATAATTGCATTCTTGTTGTGGAATACTCATATTGGCTACCAGTATAGATTGTACCATCTTTATTTCTCATTAGTTTGCATGCCTCGGTTAATGCTACTAATTCAGCAGTTTGTTCAGCCAATTCCTGACAATCATGCTGCGTGCCTTCATCAGGCAAGGGTATTAGTGTGGCTGGATTTAAGGTTGTGCATCGCTCAACAGTCAAATGTGGTTGCGACACAGCAAGATGGCCATGCAAGATAAATGTCTTGCAGCTGATAAAAACGCCATATTCGTTTGCAATAGGAGAGCAGACAGTGTATGTAGGACCTTAAGAGTTAATGGATGAAATAACACAATTGTGGAACTGCTCTTCTACTGCCGTCGAAGCTGCCACAACTGTTCTGACACAATGCGGTAATGCACACGTCACGCTGTCCAATTTAGTCGAAAAACAAGCCCTTGGTCTTAGCTTATCACCGTATTGTTGTGTAGGTACGGAGGTCATGTAATAGCTTTTACAATCTACCATTTGAATGAATGTTTTATCGTTACATTTGGAAGGCCTCGCGCAGCACTGGACACCAAGTGTTGTTGAATGTGACGGAAGGCCTTTTCTGCCTCTGTATTCCATTAAACAGGTGATGTCATTTTAAGGTTGTCTTCATGCATGAATTTTGACAATGGTGCAACAATTTCTGCATAGTTTGGAATCCATGCTCTCCAATAATTTGTCAGACCTGAAAATGATTATTCCTTCCTCCTACACTTAAATTATGGCCTAGATATTTGACTTGCCTTTTACACAATTGCAATTTATTTTTGTTAACTTTATGTCCCTCTTCTGCTAGATGATGCAGTAAGGCTAATGAATCTTTGCATGTCTCTCCATCTGGAGTTGCCAGAAGACATGCGTGTTGTCATAACTTGTGAATAAACGGTTGGACTTTCACAGTAACCTTGCGGTAATCTAGTCAATGTATATTTTTTTTGCCCTCAAATGTAAATGAGAACCAAAATTGACTGTTCTTTTCTATTGGTACAGAAAAGAATGCATTACTTATGTCCACTACTGTAAACACAGTAGCGTCTGGTCTTAATGAATTGAACAATGTGTGTGGATCTGGTACGCATGCTGCTCTCTGTATTACTGCAGTATTTACTGCCTGTAAGTCTCCAACCCGCTGAAGGTGGGGCCTTTTTTACGGGAAAAATGGGTGTGTCACATGGTGATTCTGGACACTCCACTATAACTCCTGCCTTAATTAGTGCTTCAATTACCGGTTTGATTCCTTCATGTGCATCTGGTTTTAATGGATATTGACGAATCCCTGGTCTATATTCTGTTTTGGGTCTAATTTGTACTGGTAAAGCCCCTTTAATAAGGCCTACATCAAATGGTCCTGTGGACCATAATTTTTAGGGAACTTTTTTTTTTTTTTAAATATTTCTTCATCAATTTCAGTGAGGATCATTTGGTCTAATCAAACAGGATGCAGGTGTTTCCCTTCATCACCCTGTGTTGTCCAAAACATCGCCTTCCTAATTAGACCAGTTGATGCACTGTATTCCAGTTTGTTTTCTATTTGCTGCCAATCATCTCTCTCCTGTCCTTGTTTTACTCATGTTCCCATATGTTTCCACCGTGACTCATAATCTTTGTACAATTAAATATGTGGGACACTTGTATTTTTATACAGTTCCTTTAATTGGTCTGGTAAAATAATTCCTGCCGCGACTTTTGCTTCATTGTCTGAGTACAGATAATCTACAGTCATTTTATCAGGTGTCGCATGTCGTATCTTGTTTTCATATCCTGGTTACACAAGAGGATTTGTTGAGTTGGGAAGCAGGCTGGCTTAGTCATGCCGTAGTTTGTCCGTATTCTTTTTTATTTTATATAATTTGATTCCTGCAACGCGGCTATTTTTTGTGTATTTAACCAACCATTAAAGCCGTGTTCAGTTATCCCTGTCTCTAAATATAATATTTGATCAGGATCCTGTTTTTTTTTCCTTTTTTTTTTTTTTTAAAGTTAATTTAATGAACTTCCAACCTTTACACTGCAGTGTATCCCTGTTTTTTATTTTACTACTTCCTTTCCCCATTTGAAAGAATTTGGTTCAGTGTAATACTACCTAGGGTAGTCTAGAACACTGTTTCTTTTCAGTAGGACGGTGATTCAAATTTACTTTCTGTGGTAATTCTCACTTCAACTCTTTCGAGTGGAGAATTCTTGCCTTTGCATCCACAAAAGTCCACCGTTTACTTTCCCACTGTTTTGGTATGGAATGAAAAACCTAGTGGTTTCCCGTTTCCCATTTACACTCTCATTCAAACAGTTTGCATTCACACTGGCTCGTCAGAGGACTCCGCCGTCCTATACGGAATTTAACTACGACGCCACGAAACTTTCCTACTTTCTTTATTTTACCCGCCATTGACTAGTTATTCACAGGGTTTATTAAACACGGAATTTAAGTACGTACAGGACTCCGCCGTCCTCCCAGAATTTGTCGGAGTCCGCCGTCCTTTTTCCGAAAAAAATCCTGTGGATTGTTGTCAACCTTCAGATCCCAGTGGAGGAGAACGAAGACCAGTCCCCGGAAAGGGTCTCAATTGCCGTGGCCACGGTCTCTTAACTGGATGTCGGCTCCACAACTGGAATCCTCGGGTGTGTTGACATCCGGCTCGAAGGACCAATTTAATGTTGGATTTATCTTACCCAACATTATAGAAAATAGACACAAAAGGAATGAAGACGCTGGTTTCTTTTTCTCATGAGGAGGGCGCATGGGAGATTGTTCAGATTACAGCCTCTCAACACGCTCTAAACAATCTCTCCCGTCGCTCCTGCATTTATTTGAAAATAGGGAGGTTTCTAAGTTTACAAGACATAACGTACTAAGGGGAGGGTTTCAAGGTGAAAACATGGCACCAACACGTCCCGGCCACGTCCTTCTCTCTGATGATTCCTGCTGAGTCATCTTCTTGAAGGCGAGACATCTTCGTTTATCAAAATCGTCCATCGTACTAATGCAAGCTAAGCAAATAAATGAGAACTTCTACAATATATTTAACAATTATTAAAAGACATAATAGTAATATGACAGCAAGGGTATGTAATAGAGTAGATAATAATAATAATCACAAAAATGAAAAGAAATGGAAATAGTTACAAATATAAAATCATAAAACAAGTATATCCTTTTTGAGTGAGCGTTAAGGGGTGATCAAGTCCTACCGAGCCCTAAGCCAAATTAATAATAAGGTATTTTGGAAAATAAGAATCTCTGAACAGCTGACTAGCCCTTCTCCCTATTCGCGCAATGTCGATGGCGGTCCTGATAATTACCTTATTATAATGTTCTTTTAGTCTTACCCAATTAAGGAGGAAAATCGCAAAGAATAGAAAAGCCATCCAAGCAGCCTGATGAATTCCTCCTGTCAGCCTGTCCTCGTCATTGCGAGAGAGAAGAACGTGCGTCTCCCTAACCCTTGATGGATAAGCGAGCCCCGTCCGTTTGTGTGTAAGGCTTTTTATAACCTCGGTTGGGCTGACCCCAGCTCCCCCCCCCCCCCCACCCCCACCCTTTCTGGAATGTTCTGTGTTACGACATTTCGTGTTACGAGGCAACTTGCCCTGTTGCAACCTTGGACTTCCCCTTTTTCAGCGTGGCCTATAGTAACCTTTATCTGCTCACTCAAATAGGGTTCCAACGAATACATTCAGTTTACAAGCACATTTTCATATGTCTTGAACTCAAACAATACATTCCATAACATCATGTTAATCTTAAAGCAATATGCAATAAATGGGTATATGTCATATGTCAAATAAATGTATTATACATTCATGTGAATACAAATCTCTCATGCATTCAACAGATTCGTTCTTTGTCTTTGTAGTACATCTTGTGCTGCTTTGTCTGAGAGTGACAATTCTACACAGGTTACAGTCTTTGCACAAAAGCCGTTTCAAAGCATTTGTCTAATAGTAATACAAAATTAAGAAGAAGGTAATACAGCCTTTCTAGTCTTGATGTACTCAGTATCAACGATCTTGTATAGGAGAACATTAAAGAGAACATATACATCAAAAGTATATGAAGGAAATAATATCAATCAAATTAGATTTCAAAGTTGTTGACACTAATATGTGTATGTTTTTTGTGATTGGATATTGGTAGTACAAGGATATTGAGATATCGTATGTTTGAACTGGCGACTCTTAATCACGGCCTGAACATAGGTTTTGGCGACCTCTAGTGGTTAAGCAGACGTTTGCTTGAACTGGCAACTCATAATCACGACCTAAATTTGGTTTGGCTACCTCTGGCGGTTGAAGCAGGAATCGAACTGGGGCTGAGCTCACTGACATGCACCCAGCCACATAAGCCAATCACTATCTTCCACTCCATCGCTTTACGTGGCTTGGCAACCTACTTGACATAGTCAATCATTCTTTTCATCTTATCAGCCGCATCTAAAATATGATGAGCCTATCAGGCCACTCACCTAAGGCCTGTCACAATAACACAGTTTTAGAACGATATATTTTCCCAGAAACTATCACGATAAACGACAGTATTGTTGATATTGTTGTTTGATATAATGATACTAGAGCACAATAAGTCGAGTAAATAAAAAAAAAAATTTAAGAGCAATTTAACTTTAAAATCTCAAGAATATGAAATGTTGGCACTGAAAACATAGAACAATCAATCAAATGTGTTATTATAAATAAAACAGACTCTCAGGCTCTCTTCACAAAGTTGCACTTAAACAAATAGTAAACGTTTGCAAGGGATGGACTGTACAGGTGATTTAGCTGAACGGGGAGTATGCTTTGTTGGCCCCCAGGGTGTCGGTCAGAACACAATGGGCATGAGAGTGAAGTTGGGCTTTGGCATCTTAAATTGCATTGAAGGCAAAGGCAGGGCCGGCACAGTGCAACTTGAGGCCATGCAGGATGCTAGAGGCACTGATTGTAGCTGATGAGGATGTGCGAAAGTGTAGAGACGGCTGTGTGATCCTAAGGGAGTGCAAAAAAAGACCCAACAATGCAACATTGTACACGTGTTACGACAGCGTGGTGTGGTGTATTTTTAACAGTATCTGATTCAGATACTTTCACAGTACAGCATAATGCATGTAAGAGTAATTGCTTCAACTATGTTCTCTTCAAACTTTGCACTTCAAAGAGGACAATTGCATTCTCGGGACCGTTTGTTTATCCAGCGGGTCTCCCCCGCTGTTTACAGGACAATACTTCCTCTGGTTAAGTCGGCAGGTGAACCATAAAATGGGATTGCCATTGTAATATCAAAGACAACGATTACCATTTGGTATACTGGGGAACCCTAAACCTTAGATTCAAAATGAGTGAATATTTGCAACAACAACAAAAATAACAAGTTCAGGTCCTACCTGGAGGAAAGGAGTTATTTTGTAACCATTGGAAGTTTTGTATCTCATCAAATGGCAATGACATATGGGGTCCCTCAAGGGTCTGTTCCAGGAACCCTCCTGTCCAGCCTTGGGTCAAATTCTTCAGAATCCTAATGTTGACAGTCTTAGCTATGCAGATGACACAAAGTTCTATCTACAAATTGCCATAATCATGAACAATAATGTGGAGATATTGCATTTTTCTTTGACCAAACCGTTCTTCAATAGTAACTTAAACAATACTTGCACAAACTCTTATCCTTGTCTTCTGATTTCAAAACAAGTTATCCCTCAATTTGTTGTGTAATGGTAATAATATGTTTTGGTGATGATTAAACATTTATATGGTTTCACTGTTCTAACGGCCCTCTGAGGGAAATCATAACTACAATGAGGCCCTGTTCTCGAGCATGGGTCTCTCACCGCTACTTGCCTCATTCGCTTTGTTCATCATCATCTAGACTGCTTATACCGTTCATATTCCGGTTTATCTTTACCTCGTTTTGTGTGTGTACATAAGTACTTTTCAATTCTTTTTCCCTGTTATCTTTTTAAACTTGTGTAATTCAGATTCAGTTTATTTGAATGTTTTTCTTGTTCCCTGCTATTCTAAACTTGTGTGGGAAAGATATTGCTTTCCTTGAGCTATTTTTGTAAAATCTTTCTAGTGTTAAATCCGATACGGGTGAGTTATTTTATCTATAGCAGCGCTTCTGTATTTTCTACTGCAGTGATGGTTGACTTTCGAGAACTTGCTCCCATCTCCCGTCTCACAAATTTCCCCCCTTGGTGGAGTGAAGCCCTACGACGCCCACAACGCGGTGGAGGACGCCCAGGTGCTGCAGGAGCTCTTTTACGCAGGGAAGCCGAGCTGGCGTGACACGTCTCAGTGCATGTTCTAGATCACACGTGTCAACTTCAAGGCCTGGAGGCCAGATCTGGCTCGCCACATCATTTTTTGTGCTTCACTAAAGCAAATCAAGTGTGTCTACTTAATGTTTCTTGCTCAAGTAGTTTTCTGTTCCTCCTGTCATTTTTCGAAGGCCCGGTACACACATAACGATAATCGGTCTGTTTTTGTCCCGATTTTGAACCTTCCCGACAGCAAACGTGAGATCATCTTTTCTTTTATAAGATTATCCTCTTTTAACACAGCTGTCCGAGGTGTGTTAAGAGTGAGTCCAGATAATAGGATCTGAAACGGGTCAGGGCGACAATGTGTATGATTAAACGTTCAATATTTACGACGAAAACTTTTTGTGTTTGGGGAAAGCCGACTACTCCCGAGTCACGACTGTGAATTCTGACTTGAAACGGAATGGAGCCAATCAAGAGGCCACATGTCCGTGTTGACATTATCGGCGCGCACCACACACACAAGTGTGACCAAAACTTTTAAATGTCTTTATTTTTTATTTTATTTTGTGAGTGGGTTCTGTAACAGATAAATAATCTTTTAAGAATTGAAAAACAATCTTGTGTAATTTAGGTTTGGATTATTTTCATGTTTTTCTTGTAACTAGTCTAGTTTAATAAATTCTTATTAAGCGTCCATACTTGGCTGTCTGATTTGGGGACCACGCCGCAACAAAGTCTGTACCCAAATGTTGTTGTTTTTCTTCACGTTTTACAGATATAACACATTTTTTTCCCCTCACCAAATCAATTCTTAACATGAATTGAACAGTCGTACTCATATTTGCTTCCCACTATTTTCTATGACTTCTGATTTCAAACTCAGTTTCTTAACTCATTCACCAAACTCGTTAAAAACTGAGTGAGTAAAGGTAGTCATCAACACAGGAGAAAAAGGGATAAGATGTGAGTCACAGATATCATAAATTATGATGATATGAATTATAAGCAATGCGAAAAAGTGAAAGCATGACAGATGGAAATATGTCCCCTAGGTTTCTGTGCGCAATTTAGAGATAACATCTTTTCTCTTTTCCTTTTCTCTGTTCCGTCACGTATTGATAGGACCCGCAATCCGTCGCCACTTTGAAGTAGCGAGCATATTGAGCGGAGGCACTGCACAAACACCAATTAGCATGGTCGCTACTTGCGCGGCTTATTCTCGCGTCTTCATCGGTTCTTGTGGGCCCTCCAGAACGCTAATGACGAGACTGTGAATAGCGCATCATCTTTTGTGTGTTAAAATGGGATTGATGTGGGACGTTCAATTTGGCGATCTTTGCGGGTAAAATACGGAGGCGGTAGCAGCGCTAAGCGCGCTATACCGCTGTATATTTGCATAATAGTTTCTTTAAAAAAATACTACAAATGGCTCAAACTAAAGCGCAATAATATATAATATCAAATAAAATGTGATACTTGTAAGTGAAAAGTGAAAAAAGGGCAAACTCCGACTCCAACGGAAAAATCGTCGGTCGACCCCCAACCCACCCTTGAGGACTTGCATGCAAAATCCTCCACATGCCGGTCAGCCACTTCTTCCAGCTCCCCACCTCGGGTAGGCGCTATCGAGCAATGCAAACTGTCTGCTCGGTGAGACATTCTGCCTTCTTGCCATACATTTGCTGGAAGCTAAGTGACTCTCCGTGGTGTGTTTTTATGTCTCAAAAGTATTGTCCAAATGCCTCAACTACCAGCGACGAATTCCTTGTGGGTTTCTGACATACTTGGCTCATAAAAGAGGATTCTGATTCTAGGTTATACGGCGCAGCTGTGCCTAATCAAATGTCTCCTCGCTCCCTTTAAATGCAGCTGCGCCACAGGAGCGGAGGACTCCATTTCCCGCGGTGCACCGCGGCGAAAGCGAAACGAAAGGAACAGCGGAGAAAAGTCTCCCGTTGCGAGGAAAACAACAGGGCGAGCGCGGATGTGTCGGCCAGCGAGTGGGAAAGGAAAGGAAAGGAAACCCGTGCGAGGGGACCAGGGGGCTATAAAAGCTGGAGCTTTGACGCTTGCTTGTCAGTCGACGCGAGACGCTTCTTCACGGTAAATTCATTACCTTATTACGTGGCTTTTTAATCGACACGTTTTTCTTTTGCTTACGTTTTACATGGATTACACGACTGTTGTTGTCTTAAAAACGTGTTTGTCATCACCTTTTTTTCCCTTTTTTTCGACAGATGGCTTACACCGTGGTTTTCTTTGATTTGGAGACAACTGGATTGGGTATGTGACATCGTGAAAAACGGATTTGACAACTTTCAACTTGATATCGGCGTCAAATACACATTCGGGGTTTCCTTTTTTTTTTTTAAATACTGTTCTGTGGCTGTATTGTTTGTTATGACTGTTTTGAATAGTTTAAAAAAAAACATGAATATTTCTGAAGTGGTCCTCGAACTTTTACCCCAAGTACGACCTCACAAAATACCACAATGACCAACATTTAAACGTAGTAACGTTGTCGTAGTCGCAGGGCACATACAGACACGGGCAACCATTCGCGCCGTCACTGAGTGGGAACTGAACCCACGTTGCCCGCACCAAAGTCAGGCGAGTGTACCACTACACCATCAGTGACTCGTAGTAGTTTTAGTTTAAAAAAAAAAAAAAAAAAAAAAAAAAAAAAAAGGTTTGTATTGCAAAAAAGATTTAATGTACGGCACGAACATTATATACTCTTAACACTGTGCTTGAATACAGGAAAATGAGGAATTACTTAAATGAAATTAAATTTAAAAAATGAAAACTACATCAGTCAGTTATTTTTTAACTAACAGGTCAAAATTAGCGGCACGGTGGCCGACTGGTTAGAGCGTCAGCCTCACAGTTCTGAGGACCCGCGTTCAATCCCCAGCCCTGACTGTGTGGAGTTTGCATGTTCTCCCCGTGCCTGTGTGGGTTTTCTTCCTCCCACATCCCAAAAACATGCATTAATTGGGGACTCTAAATTGCCCGTAGGTGTGAATGCGAATGGTTCTTTGTTTGTATGTGCCCTGTGATTGGCTGGCAACCAGTTCAGGGTGTACCCCGCCTCTCGCCCGAAGATAGCTGGGATAGGCTCCAGCACGCCCGCGACCCTAGTGAGGAGAAGCGGCTCAGAAAATGGATGGATGGAGGTCAAAATTAAATGCAAATATATTGGATCTTGAAATTAAATACAACTCGTGTACATTATATGAAAAAAATATATATCTGTACTGGGTAATTTCCCCAAAGTTTAAACTTTATTCTAATATGTTTGATTCAATGTGTGTTACATTTGTATTTGTTTTCAATTCAGTGATTATTTTGTGTACCACGGGAGGGAACCCATTTACCACACTTTGAAAATTATTCTTGTAGAATACAGTGGACCCCCACTACTCACGCTGGATACAGCAAATAGCGAAAATTCACAAATAATTGGGGCTCCCTTAAAATGGCCATGTAAAAGAAAATTCAGAAAAAAATGTGAAGAAGTGTGGGATTGGTTTTTAAAAAATGCAAACAAGTAGTGGATTGGGTTTAAAAAAAAAAACGTAAACCGGGTTTCCGCGAATGACGCAAGATTAGGTTAAAAAAAAAAATGCTAACAGCTGAAATTTGCCCATGCCGAACTGTAAATATGAACGGATCCGTTGTATCTAAAATTAAATATATATATATATATATAATGTTTTTACATTAAAATCATGTTTATTTTTTGTTATAGACAGCTCATAGTTAAACATTCTTATAGAATGAACTGTCAACTAATATCCATATGTGTTATATCTGGTCTAGTTTTATGTGCTGCTTTTAACGATCATATTTATGAATTATTATTTATTTCATTTTTGGAATCGTCTCTCCTGATGTTTTTTTTTCCATGTTGTGGCTTAAAAGTCATTACTCATATAAGCGTCTAATCCCTGTTTGACATTTAATAATAATAATTATGACTATTAATGTCAAAATAAGGAAAATGACAGGCAGCAATTTTGCTTCCTCTTCCTCAAACTGTACGCTGGCATGCACACCTGCTGTTGTGACAAATTTGTCCTGCTCTCGTTTGTCAACGGTCTACTTTTTGTTGCTTTTATTGTAATTTTTATTTCAATGTAATCCTTCCAATCCAGCAGGGAAGAAGCACTCTCATGTTTGTTCCACTTTCGTTTCCTGTCAGGAGTTAAAAAGTCTGTTGAGCAATGCTGGCCTTCACAGGTTACATTACAGCCTAACTTTAAGATGATCAAACAAGATTACAACATGAGAAGGTGCCAACCACATTGCCGCTCACTCCAAACCAATCATGACGACATTTAACAGTCAACCAATTCAATCCAAACTTTTAAATGTAAGTACTTCAAGACTAAATGCAAATGGATTTTTAACTCAAAAATTCCTGTTCCATCAAATTTTATTTTATAATCTTTGATGTCCTTCTGGTAGTCACTGATGGTGTAGTGGTACACTCGCCTGATTTTGGTGCGGGCAGCGTGGGTTCGGTGACGCTGTGAATGTGAGTGCGAATGGTTGTCCGTGTCTGTATGTGCCCTGCGACTGACGGGCGACCAGTCCAGGGTGTCGGCCGCCTTTCGCCCGAAGTCAGCTGGGATAGGCTCCAGCGCCCCGCGACCCTAACCAGGATAAGCGGTGTTGAAAACGGATGGAAATGTCCTTCTATCGTCTTGCAAGATAATTTCGGTTGAAAATGCCCAGAATGTCCTTTTTCAAGCTATTCTACTTGGTCTTTTTTTGCCTGGCAGTAGCGATGGCTGGATTTTTCATTCATATGTGGAATTACCTTTGCTAAACGTTCATAGCAATCTGGCATTTAGATACTTGGATGTGGGGTCTTACTATCATCGTGCAGAAGAATTCACCAAACATCGGATTGTTTGCTAAAATCTCATAAGCCCACAGAGGAGGGGACGTGGGTGAAATAAGAGAGGAGGTTATTTTGACAAGCGGGTCCCATTCAGTCACTTCAACGTAACCAATTCGCAGCGCTCCTCTCATTTTGGCGACAAGGATAGCAAAAGAAGTTAAAAGTTAAATACAACTAAACTGTACGTATGCGCTGATTGTTTCATGCACCCCCAGAGGGAACCCACGTACCACTCGTCGGTTTGTATGTACCCCGCTTTAAACGTGACTTTTATACTAAATTTAAAAAACAAAAGAAACCAGATGTGTCGTTAAACAGTAACCAGTGAAGTTGATATTTGAATTTGATGTTTTTAGCCTTGGCGCCGGTTACAAAGTGACCACACGTTGCGTTCAAGGCAGGCAGTCATCTCATCTGTTGTTGAGACTCGTGCTGTGAACTGAACGACCTTCACGTGTTATGTCATTGATTAGGCCACTGTTTCCCAACTTTTGCTGCGCCAAGCCACACATTTTTGTCCTAAGTGAAGCTAACATACCTAATTTTGTACACATTGAAGACAGTTTCGTCTTTACTGAAGCTAATTAGTTTTTTAATACACATTTAAGACAGTTTACGTCTCAGCAGTGACGGGCGGTGAGTTTTGCACTTGGGCCTTCAGTGACCTCATCCACCTCTTAACACGATCACGTTGTCCGATCGGACGCTAATCATCGATGGGGTGGGCGGTGGTCGTCTAAAAAAAAAAAAAAAAACATGTAAACATTGAAGACAGTTTAGTCTTCAACGAAGCTACCATACTGTATGTGTTTTTATACACATTGAAGACCATTTTGGACTTCAATTAATCTAACATACAGTGCATGTTTTTGTACACATTGAAGATGGTTTAGACCCAAGTGAAGCTAACGTGTGTATGGACTTTTTTTTTTTATGCCTACAGACACTGAAAAGTGTGACATCATCCAGATAGCAGCCGTCTGTGGCAGGCGAACCTTCGACGCCTACGTCGTACCCCGCTGCGCCATCACCGAGGACGCCAAGAGGGTCACGGGCTTCTCCGTGGTGGACGGCAATCTCTTCCGCCACGGGGTGGCCGTGCCCACCATCCCACTCCACCAAGCTCTGAGCTCCTTCATCGAGTTCGTGGGCTATTTCTGCGGGCCCGTGTACCTGGCGGCCCACAACGCCAACCGCTTTGATGTCCCCGTCCTTGACAGGGTGCTGAGGGAGTTCTCCCTCCTGCGGGAGTTCCAGAGGGTCATGTCCAGCTACCTGGACACCTTCCTGCTCTCCAAGAGGATGTTCACCAATTTCTACAGCTACTCCTTAAAGTATATGGCGGAGCACTTCCTGGACAAGACCTACGACGCTCACAACGCGCTGGAGGATGCTAAGATCCTGCAGGAGCTCTTTAGTGTATGGAAGCCGGGCAGGAACGCCGTGTTAAAGTCCTTGGTCTAGAGCACTTCTCAAACCTAAAGTAAAGCCTTGAGGCCAGATCTGGCCTGCCACATCATTTTTTTTTTTTGTCCTTCACTAAAGCAAATCAAGTGTCTCTGCTTAATATTTCCTGCTGAATGATTTGTTCTTTTCACTTTGACAGAAAATCTGTACCATAATCACATTTTTTCTTGACTTTTTACAGATATGACAAGTATTTTATTTCCTCACCAAATCCATTCTGAACATAAATTGAACAATAGTACTGATATTTGCTTGTCACTATTTTCAATGACTTCTGATTTCAAACTCAGTTTCTTTAAAACAAATATTTGTAGAACTATGAAATGTAGGGGCAATTGTGTAGCTGTAATATTATGATGAAGTGACAATACATTTGTATGATTTTTGCAGTCTTTATGGCCTTCCGAGGGAAACCATAACTACGATGTGGCCCGTGAGCAAAATGGGCTTAATACGGGCTGACCTAGAGCCCACCGCAGGCCAGATCGGTGTAGTTCTTGCCCCCCACTCTTCATCATATAATTACATTGTGGCTCACTCGTTTATTTCCAGGGTTCTGTGGACCAAATAGAGCACCGGTGTCACGCTCAAGGCCCGTGGGCCAAATCCAGCTTTCCACATTATTTTTATGCAGCCTGCAAAATCTTATCACAGTTTTTTTCCCCTGTTCAAAACTAGTCATAATAATGATAGTGATCAAACACAGGAGGAATTATGTGGTACGATTGGGCAATTATTGGGGTTCCCATATGGGAAACAGTTTGATGAGCAGCTCCTTCCTAGTGTCCGTCCGCCATCGCTAGCGATGTGGTTTTGGCATAACTGTCACATCCCCAGCGATTAAATGTGGTTTCACCGTTATAAACGCCCCCAACCACCCGACCCCGAGGGCAACCGTAACTAAGATGTTGTCAACGCACCTTGAGCTTTTGACACCAGCGATGTCGGGAAAAGACTGTGCTGTACAGTACATCTTCATGTGAATGAGAGAAAACATTTGATAGCACTAAAACTAAAACATTTGAAAGATTGAATATATGAAAGCAATTTTTATACTCATCTGTGAAAATATGATTTCGGAAAATGTTGCTGGGACATGCACTTTTTTCAAAGATGAAGTCATTTTGTACTCGTATCATTTTTATTAGTCGAGGATGCTGGTCTGAGTGTGTGTATGTGTGTGTGTGTGTGTGTGCGCGCTGAAAAACTCCTTATGAATTTCAACAACATAGAAACCACCTAATTTTGGTCCATACCCGGGTAAAGGTCCAAATCCCGGATTTGACCTTTCTACAATTTGATATTGCATTATGGATATTTTGCATTATCCTCATAAAATGAGATGCTTTCTTTTGTGTTTTAATTGTGAAATTGACTCTGCAAATATATATATTTTTATGATATCATTAAAAGGCTTTTAACTGATTCGCGTCTGTGTTGTTCTTTGACAAAGCACGAAACAAGTGCTAATTTGCTTGATGGATTATTTTTTTTAACTTCGTGTTGCCAGCCAAAGTTTGAGATACAAGCCAGCTTCAGATACGCCACCGCTCGAGGGAAGCGAATACAATTTGAATTTGATGTTGTTCTCGCAACTGTTCAGTGCCAGTTATCAAGAATGAGCAGCAGTGTGTCCAGGTGCCGGTCAGACAATTAGAATTTCACGAAAAAGTTGATTTATTTCAGTCATTCCATTCAAAAAGTGAAACTTGTATATTCTATGCATTCATTACAAAGAGACTGATATATTTCAAATGTTTATTTCTTTTAATTTTGATGATTATAACTGACTTTTAACGAAAATCCCAAATTCAGTATCTCAGAAAATTTGAATATTACTCAAGACTGATACAAAAAGCAATATTTCTTGAAATGTTGGCCAACTGAAAAGTATGAGCACGTAGAGCACTCAGTACTTGGGGCTCCCTTTTGGCCGAATGACTGCAGCAACGCGGCGTGACATGGAGTCGATCAGTCTGTGGTGCTGCTCAGGTGTCATGAGAGCCCAGGTTGCTCTGATAGCAGCCTTCAGCTCTTCCCCATTGTTGGCTCTGGCGTATCGTATCTTCCTCTTCACAAGACCCCATCGATTTTTTATGGGGTTGAGGTCAGGGGAGTTTGCTGGCCAATCAAGAACAGGGATACCATGGTCCTTAAAGCGGGTACTGGTAGCTTTCGGACTGTGTGCAGGTGCCAAATCCTGTTGGAAAATGAAATCTGTATCTGCATAAAGTCGGTCAGCCGCACGCCGCAACAAAGTCTGCACCCAAATTTTGTTGTTTTTCTTCACGTTTTACAGATATAACACATTTTTTTCCCCTCACCAAATCAATTCTTAACATGAATTGAACAGTCGTACTCATATTTGCTTCCCACTATTTTCTATGACTTCTGATTTCAAACTCAGTTTCTTAACTCATTCACCAAACTCGTTAAAAACTTATCAACTGAGTGAGTAAAGGTAGTCATCAACACAGGAGAAAAAGGGATTAGATGTGAGTCACAGATATCATAAATTATGATGATATGAATTATAAGCAATGCGAAAAAGTGAAAGCATGACAGATGGAAATATGTCCCCTAGGTTTCTGTGCGCAATTTAGAGATAACATCGAGCATCTGATCAGATTCCTTTTCTCTTTTCTTTCCCTCCCTGCCACTCTCTTTCCCTTTCCTTTCCCCTCTAGCTCGCCTTTCCCTCTCCCTCCTCTCTTTCCGTTTCTCTTTCTGTTTTAGTCTTTGTCCCTCCCTCTCCCCTTTCACACTCACACACACACACACACACACACACACACACACACACACACACACACACGAAAGCCACTCACTGCGCATGTGTCGCCAAGACAACCATAAAAGACCACACTATGGAAGTATATCTGTGCCATCACAGTTTGAATTAGAATTTCTAACACTGAAGTTCTTTACCATCAAATTCCTAGCAGTGATTTTGTTTTACCATCAAATAATTCAGTGTCGGAAATGGAAAATGTCATTGTCAAAACTCTAAATTCAGCGTCAAAATATCAGTGTGGAATTTTGTGTGAAAAAGTCTGCTTAAGATTCTGTGCCAAAATTTCAGTGGCACAAATTCTGTGTAAAATGCGGTGACAAAAATTCAGTGTAAAATGCAGTTTTAAAAAAAAATGCACAGAATTCAGTTAAAAATATTCTAAATTCAGTGTGAAAATTTCAGTGTAAAAAAAAATTAACTATCAAAATACCACATCCCTATAACTAGGGAGAATCCAGGGAAAAAGTTAACAATTACATTAAAATACAAAATAAAAACATCACAAAATCCATATTTTCAAACTCATAAATAAAAATACACATTTTTAAATTGTAATTGTATGATGTATTCCTTTTTTATTGATAGTGGGTGTCACATTAAAACAATGTTAACATGAATGATAATTGTTCTGCCATGTTTGTTTATGCACCGTTGGAGTGACTGATGTTTTGTGTTGTTGTTCCGCTGTTTAGTGTCACGTATTGATAGGACCCGCAATCCGTCGCCACTTTGAAGTAGCGAGCATATTGAGCGGAGGCACTGCACAAACACCAATTAGCATGGTCGCTACTTGCGCGGCTTATTCTCGCGTCTTCATCGGTTCTTGTGGGCCCTCCAGAACGCTAATGACGAGACTGTGAATAGCGCATCATCTTTTGTGTGTTAAAATGGGATTGATGTGGGACGTTCAATTTGGCGATCTTTGCGGGTAAAATACGGAGGCGGTAGCAGCGCTAAGCGCGCTATACCGCTGTATATTTGCATAAGTTTATTTTAAAAAATACTACAAATGGCTCAAACTAAAGCGCAATAATATATAATATAAAATAAAATGTGATACTTTTAAGTGAAAAGTGAAAAAAGGGCAAACTCCGACTCCAACGGAAAAATCGTCGGTCGACCCCCAACCCACCCTTGAGGACTTGCATGCAAAATCCTCCACATGCCGGTCACCACTTCTTCCAGCTCCCCACCTCGGGTAGGCGCTATCGAGCAATGCAAACTGTCTGCTCGGTGAGACATTCTGCCTTCTTGCCATACATTTGCTGGAAGCTAAGTGACTCTCCGTGGTGTGTTTTTATGTCTCAAAAGTATTGTCCAAATGCCTCAACTACCAGCGACGAATTCCTTGTGGGTTTCTGACATACTTGGCTCATAAAAGAGGATTCTGATTCTGGTTATACGGCGCAGCTGTGCCTAATCAAATGTCTCCTCGCTCCCTTTAAATGCAGCTGCGCCACAGGAGTGGAGGACTCCATTTCCCGCGGTGCACCGCGGCGAAAGCGAAACCAAAGGAACAGCGGAGAAAAGTCTCCCGTTGCGAGGAAAACAACAGGGCGGGCGCGGATGTGTCGGCCAGCGAGTGGGAAAGGAAAGGAAATGAAACCCGTGCGAGTTGTCCTTCCTCGCAAATGAAAGTGACATTGGACGCCAGGGGGCTATAAAAGATGGAGCTTTGACGCTTGCTTGTCAGTCGACGCGAGACGCTTCTTCACGGTAAATTCATTACCTTATTACGTGGCTTTTTAATCGACACGTTTTTCTTTTGCATACGTTTTACATGGATTACACGACTGTTGTTGTCTTAAAAACGTGTTTGTCATCTCCTTATATTTTCTTTTTTTCGACAGATGGCTTACACCGTGGTTTTCTTTGATTTGGAGACAACTGGATTGGGTATGTGACATCGTGAAAAACGGATTTGACAACTTTCAACTTGATATCGGCGTCAAATACACATTCGGGGTTTCCTTTTTTTTTTTTTTTTTTTTTTAAATACTGTTCTGTGGCTGTATTGTATGTTATGACTGTTTTGAATCGTTTAAAAAAAACATGAATATTTCTGAAGTGGTCCTCGAACTTTTACCCCAAGTACGACCTCACAAAATACCACAATGACCAACATTTAAACGTAGTAACGTTGTCGTAGTCGCAGGGCACATACAGACACGGGCAACCATTCGCGCCGTCACTGAGTGGGAACTGAACCCACGTTGCCCGCACCAAAGTCAGGCGAGTGTACCACTACACCATCAGTGACTCGTAGTAGTTTTAGTTTAAAAAAAAAAAAAAAAAAAAAAAAAAAAAAGGTTTGTATTTCTAAAAAGATTTAATGTACGGCACGAACATTATATACTCTTAACACTGCTTGAATACAGGAAAATGAGGAATTACTTAAATGAAATTAAATTAAAAAAATTAAAACTACATCAGTCAGTTTTTTTTTTTTAACTAACAGGTAAAAATTAAATGCAAATATATTGGATCTTGAAATTAAATACAACTCGTGTACATTATATGAAAAAAATATATATCTGTACTGGGTATTTTCCCCAAAGTTTAAACTTCACTCTAATATGTTTGATTCTATATGTGTTAAATTTTTATTTGTTTTCAATTCAGTGATTCTATATGTGTTACATTTGTATTTGTTTTCAATTCAGTGATTATTTTGTGTACCACGGGAGGGAACCCATTTACCACACTTTGAAAATTATTCTTGTAGAATACAGTGGACCCCCACTACTCACGCTGGATACAGCAAATAGCGAAAATTCACAAATAATTGGGGCTCCCTTAAAATGGCCATGTAAAAGAAAATTCAGAAAAAAATGTGAAGAAGTGTGGGATTGGTTTTTAAAAAATGCAAACAAGTGGTGGATTGGGTTAAAAAAAAAAAAAACGTAAACCGGGTTTCCGCGAATGACGCAAGATTAGGTTAAAAAAAAATGCCGAACTGTAAATATGAACGGATCGTTGTATCTAAAATTAATCGTTGATCGTTGTATCTAAAATTAAATATATATATATATATATATATATATATATATATATATGTTTTTACATTAAAATCATGTTTATTTTTTGTTATAGACAGCTCATAGTTAAACATTCTTATTGAATTAACTGTCAACTAATATCCATATGTGTTATATCTGGTTTGCTTTTATGTGCTGCTTTTAACGATCATATTTATGAATTATTATTTATTTCATTTTTGGAATCGTGTCTCCTGATGTTTTCTTTTCCATGTTGTGGCTTAAAAGTCATTACTCATATAAGCGTCTAATCCCTGTTTGACCTTTAATAATAATTATGACTATTAATGTCAAAATAAGGAAAATGACAGGCAGCAATTTTGTTTCCTCTTCCTCAAACTGTACGCTGGCATGCACACCTGCTGTTGTGACAAATTTGTCCTGTGCTCTCGTTTGTCAACGGTCTACTTTTTGTTGCTTTTATTGTAATTTTTATTTCAATGTAATCCTTCCAATCCAGCAGGGAAGAAGCACTCTCATGTTTGTTCCACTTTCGTTTCCTGTCAGGAGTTAAAAAGTCTGTTGAGCAATGCTGGCCTTCATCCAAGTGCGAGCCAATGGCATTGCAGCCCATATTTCGGCCAATCACGTTGCGTTCCTGTGTGGGCCAATGAGAAGACAGCCCAAATATCAGCCAATGAGGTTACCACTTGGATGTACAGCAGTCAGAGTACAGCCGGATTGGAGCACTGTGACAATATCGCCCAAATATGAGCCAGTCTCGTTGGACCGGTTACATTACAGCCTAACTTTAAAATGATAAAACAAGATTACAACATGAGAAGGTGCCAACCACATTGCCGCTCACTCCAAACCAATCATGACGACATTTAACAGTCAACCAATTCAATCCAAACTTTTAAATGTAAGTACTTCAAGACTAAATGCAAATGGATTTTTAACTCAAAAATTCCTGTTCCATCAAATTTTATTTTATAATCTTTGATCTCCTTCTGGTAGTCACTGATGGTGTAGTTTTACACTCGCCTGATTTTGGTGCGGGCAGCGTGGGTTCGGTGACGCTGTGAATGTGAGTGCGAATGGTTGTCCGTGTCTGTATGTGCCCTGCGACTGACGGGCGACCAGTCCAGGGTGTCGGCCGCCTTTCGCCCGAAGTCAGCTGGGATAGGCTCCAGCGCCCCGCGACCCTAACCAGGATAAGCGGTGTTGAAAACGGATGGAAATGTCCTTCTATCGTCTTGCAAGATAATTTCGGTTGAAAATGCCCAGAATGTCCTTTTTCAAGCTATTCTACTTGGTCTTTTTTTGCCTGGCAGTAGCGATGGCTGGATTTTTCATTCATATGTGGAATTAGCTTTGCTAAACGTTCATAGCAATCTGGCATTTAGATACTTGGATGTGGGGTCTTACTATCATCGTGCAGAAGAATTCACCAAACATCGGATTGTTTGCTAAAATCTCATAAGCCCACAGAGGAGGGGACGTGGGTGAAATAAGAGAGGAGGTTATTTTGACAAGCGGGTCCCATTCAGTCACTTCAACGTAACCAATTCGCAGCGCTCCTCTCATTTTGGCGACAAGGATAGCAAAAGAAGTTAAAAGTTAAATACAACTAAACTGTACGTATGCGCTGATTGTTTCATGCACCCCCAGAGGGAACCCACGTACCACTCGTCGGTTTGTATGTACCCCGCTTTAAACGTGACTTTTATACTAAATTTAAAAAACAAAAGAAACCAGATGTGTCGTTAAACAGTAACCAGTGAAGTTGATATTTGAATTTGATGTTTTTAGCCTTGGCGCCGGTTACAAAGTGACCACACGTTGCGTTCAAGGCAGGCAGTCATCTCATCTGTTGTTGAGACTCGTGCTGTGAACTGAACGACCTTCACGTGTTATGTCATTGATTAGGCCACTGTTTCCCAACTTTTGCTGCGCCAAGCCACACATTTTTGTCCTAAGTGAAGCTAACATACCTAATTTTGTACACATTGAAGACAGTTTCGTCTTTACTGAAGCTAATTAGTTTTTTAATACACATTTAAGACAGTTTACGTCTCAGCAGTGACGGGCGGTGAGTTTTGCACTTGGGCCTTCAGTGACCTCATCCACCTCTTAACACGATCACGTTGTCCGATCGGACGCTAATCATCGATGGGGTGGGCGGTGGTCGTCTAAAAAAAAAAAAAAAAAATGTAAACATTGAAGACAGTTTAGTCTTCAACGAAGCTACCATACTGTATGTGTTTTTATACACATTGAAGACCGTTTTGGACTTCAATTAATCTAACATACAGTGCATGTTTTTGTACACATTGAAGATGGTTTAGACCCAAGTGAAGCTAACGTGTGTATGGACTTTTTTTTTTTTATGCCTACAGACACTGAAAAGTGTGACATCATCCAGATAGCAGCCGTCTGTGGCAGGCGAACCTTCGACGCCTACGTCGTACCCCGCTGCGCCATCACCGAGGACGCCAAGAGGGTCACGGGCTTCTCCGTGGTGGACGGCAATCTCTTCCGCCACGGGGTGGCCGTGCCCACCATCCCACTCCACCAAGCTCTGAGCTCCTTCATCGAGTTCGTGGGCTATTTCTGCGGGCCCGTGTACCTGGCGGCCCACAACGCCAACCGCTTTGATGTCCCCGTCCTTGACAGGGTGCTGAGGGAGTTCTCCCTCCTGCGGGAGTTCCAGAGGGTCATGTCCAGCTACCTGGACACCTTCCTGCTCTCCAAGAGGATGTTCACCAATTTCTACAGCTACTCCTTAAAGTATCTGGCGGAGCACTTCCTGGACAAGACCTACGACGCTCACAACGCGCTGGAGGATGCTAAGATCCTGCAGGAGCTCTTTAGTGTATGGAAGCCGGGCAGGAACGCCGTGTTAAAGTCCTTGGTCTAGAGCACTTCTCAAACCTAAAGTAAAGCCTTGAGGCCAGATCTGGCCTGCCACATCATTTTTTTTTTTTGTCCTTCACTAAAGCAAATCAAGTGTCTCTGCTTAATATTTCCTGCTGAATGGATTTGTTCTTTTCACTTTGACAGAAAATCTGTACCATAATCACATTTTTTCTTGACTTTTTACAGATATGACAAGTATTTTATTTCCTCACCAAATCCATTCTGAACATAAATTGAACAATAGTACTGATATTTGCTTGTCACTATTTTCAATGACTTCTGATTTCAAACTCAGTTTGTTTAAAACAAATATTTGTAACAACTATGAAATGTAGGGGCAATTGTGTAGCTGTAATATTATGATGAAGTGACAAAACATTTGTATGATTTTTGCAGTCTTAATGGCCTTCCGAGGGAAACCATAACTACGATGTGGCCCGTGAGCAAAATGGGCTTAATACGGGCTGACCTAGAGCCCACCGCAGGCCAGATCGGTGTAGTTCTTGCCCCCCACTCTTCATCATATAATTACATTGTGGCTCACTCGTTTATTTCCAGGGTTCTGTGGACCAAATAGAGCACCGGTGTCACGCTCAAGGCCCGTGGGCCAAATCCAGCTTTCCACATTATTTTTATGCAGCCTGCAAAATCTTATCACAGTTTTTTTCCCCTGTTCAAAACTAGTCATAATAATGATAGTGATCAAACACAGGAGGAATTATGTGGTACGATTGGGCAATTATTGGGGTTCCCATATGGGAAACAGTTTGATGAGCAGCTCCTTCCTAGTGTCCGTCCGCCATCGCTAGCGATGTGGTTTTGGCATAACTGTCACATCCCCAGCGATTAAATGTGGTTTCACCGTTATAAACGCCCCCAACCACCCGACCCCGAGGGCAACCGTAACTAAGATGTTGTCAACGCACCTTGAGCTTTTGACACCAGCGATGTCGGGAAAAGACTGTGCTGTACAGTACATCTTCATGTGAATGAGAGAAAACATTTGATAGCACTAAAACTAAAACATTTGAAAGATTGAATATATGAAAGCAATTTTTATACTCATCTGTGAAAATATGATTTCGGAAAATGTTGCTGGGACATGCACTTTTTTCAAAGATGAAGTCATTTTGTACTCGTATCATTTTTATTAGTCGAGGATGCTGGTCTGAGTGTGTGTGTGTGTGTGTGTGTGCGTGTGTGTGTGTGTGCGTGTGTGCGCTGAAAAACTCCATATGAATTTCAACAACATAGAAACCACTTAATTTTGGTCCATACCCGGGTAAAGGTGCAAATCCCGGATTTGACCTTTCTACAATTTGATATTGCATTATTGATATTTTTGCATTATACTCATAAAATGAGATGCTTTCTTTTGTGTTTTAATTGTGAAATTGACTCTGCAAATATATATATTTTTATGATATCATTAAAAGGCTTTTAACTGATTCACGTCTGTGTTGTTCTTTGACAAAGCACGAAACAAGTGCTAATTTGCTTGATCGATTTTTTTTTTAAATTCAAGAATGGGCAGCAGTGTGTACAGGTGCTGGTCATACAATTAGAATTTCATGAAAAAGTTGATTTATTTCAGTAATTCCATTCAAAAAGTGCAACTTGTATATTATATTCATTCATTACAAAGAGACTGATATATTTCAAATGTTTATTTCTTTTAATTTTGATGATTATAACTGACTTTTAATGAAAATCCCAAATTCAGTATCTCAGAAAATTGAGCCTTCAGCTCTTCCCCATTGTTGGCTCTGGCGTATCGCATCTTCCTCTTCACAAGCAAGACCCCATCAATTTTTTATGGGGTTGAGGTCAGTGGAGTTTGCTGGCCAATCAAGAACAGGGATACCATGGTCCTTAAAGCAGGTACTGGTAGTTTTGGGACTGTGTGCAGGTGCCAAATCCTGTTGGAAAAGGAAATCTGTATCTGCATAATGTCGGTCAGCCGCAGGAAGCATGAAGTGCTCTAAAACTTCCTGGTAGACGACTGCGTTGACTTGGGATCTAAGGAAACACAGTGGAGCAACACCAGCACATGTCATGGCACCCCAAACCATCACTGACTGTGGAAACTTTACACTCGACCTCAAACCACGTGGATTCTGTGCTTCTCCTCACTTCCTCCAGACTCTGGGACCTTGATCTCCAAAGGACATGGAAAATTGACTTTCATCGGAGAACCTAACTTTGGAGCACTCAGTAGCAGTCCAGTCCTTTTTGTGTTTAGCCCAGGCGAGACGCTTGTGACGCCGTCTCTTGATCAAGAGTGGCTTGACACGAGGAACGCGACAGCTGCAACCCAGGTCCTGCACACGTCTGTGCGTGCTGCTTCTTGAAGCACCGACTCCAGCTGCAGTCCACTCTTTGTGAATCTCCCCCACATTTTTGGAATGGGTTTTGTTTCACAATCCTCTCCAGGGTGCAGTCATCCCTATTTGTTTATACGCTTTTTTTTCTATCACATCTCTTCCTTCCCTTGGCCTGTCTATTGCTATGTGCTTGGACACAGAGCTCTGTGAACAGCCAGCGTCTTTAGCAGGCACCTTTCGTGTCTTGCCCTCCTTGTGCAACTGGTCAACGGTCGTCTTTTGGACAACTGTCAGCTCAGCAGTGTTTTCCATGATTGTGTCGTCTACAGAACAAGACTGAGAGACCATTTCAAGGCCTTGGAGTTAAGTGGCCGATAAGAGTGTGGCACCAGGTGTCTTCAATATTGCACCTCTCCACAATATTCTCATTTTCTGAGATACTCAATCTGGGGTTTTCATTCGTTAGTCAGTTATAATCATTAACATGAAAAGCAATAAACACTTGAAGTAGGTCAGTCTGTGCGAAATGAATGTATACATCATACAAATTTCACTTTTTGAATGGGATTACTGAAATAAATCAACTTTTTCATGATGTTCTAACGACATGACCAGCACCGGAGTCCTTTTTGTGATAATGGTGTTGCGAGCAGCGTTGAACGACTCGAATCGTTGATTGTTGGTCGATTGGGGTTTCGTTGTTTGACTTCAGACTCTGTGTGGTTGTTTTTGTTGGCCTTAGTCTGGAGGGGCTCGCCGCTAACGAACCACTAGCAGCTCAGGAACTAGCAGAGATTTCCAAGTAGCGAGGCGTGAATTCTTGACTGATGCGCTTCAAGAGAGGTCAACTGGATTAAATTACCAGGAATCCAGGAAAAGAATAGACGGCTTCAATAAACACGAATAGCGGAAAACCATTGTGGTAACTTGCAGCTTGTCCCATTGCAATTTACAAAACTACTTAGTTTCTTTACATTCTGTTTTCTGTTTGTACACAATACAGTGCTTTTTTTTTTTTTTTTTTTTTTTTTTAAATCTGCCATTGTAGAATATTTAAATAGTACCGACGTCAGAGTTCCTTTGATGGCACCAAATGTTTTGAAATCTGTATTCAAGCCAACCATCTTTTCTTTGTAGTTCCACATCAAAAGAATTCCTTCAGTCATTTGTATGTTTTATTAGGGTTTTCCTTCTCCTCTCCGACAGTAACCTGTCTTGGGTTTACAACAGGCGTCCCGGTCTTCAAAGAGGACCGTTTTGCATCTTATAAAATAAAGGGTACCGCTTGTGAGCCTGTCTAGTCTGCGGGTGAGGTTATTTCACGGACGCAGAGTGCCACCTCGTGCCCAGTTTAACACTCCAAATATGGTCATGAGGAGCGACCATCTTCGGCGGGGCTAAGTCCACGCCCAGATAAATAAAGCTTTATAAACTGGCATCCAGGGACTTTCGGGGGCTTTTTCGTTGTCCTGGCTTTGTAAGCAGCTGCTATGACACTAAGGCTTGTTCAGTAAATCGAATGAGCCCAAACGCCAAGTGTCTCGAAGTCTTCATTCATTCCCGCCCAACGGGTGACCACCGACCCAGAACCGCAGGCAAAAAAAAATCCACGTCACCATTTCACCAAATCGGTGCATTTTGCTTGTTGTAACGCTAAAAATGAACTTCAAATTCGGTCTATTTTCAACTCTAAATCGGAATTACTCAAAATGTGTATTGGCCCATCTCAGGAAACTTTTTTTGTCATTTTTTTTTCATTGTACTAAACTCCATATTTGAGTAAAAGGAGTGAGATTTTAGCATAGCATTAGAAAATACACTAAACAGCCACCTGGCATTCATGCTAATAGCATGTTGACACTAAGCACAGGTCAGTGTTTCAACAAAACACAAAAACGTACTTCAAAATAAACAACATGAATCAAAAAATTTGGAAGCAGGGACAGGGAACAAATGCTATTTTACCAATGTTTTATATTAAGTATTTAAAATTTTATTTTTTACATATGAAATCACATCAATAGGACACTGAAATGAATAAAATAAAATAGCATTTTGAAAGTTAATTTTGTCGTACATTTCTGCAATTTATTTCCAGCGAACGCAAATGCTCTCCCACTCGATAGAGTCCCATAATACATTGGAGACTGAATTTCACACGTTTACCGCTTGATGGCGAACAAGTGTCATTTTGGAGGCAACTGCAAGTGGGAAAAAACACGAAGAAGAACCTTCTTCCTCGTCTCAGGTTTTTAAAAAGATGGTGGGAAGATTGTTTCGAAGATCGCTTTGACGAGTTCTACTCTGGCCGTCGTCATGTTTTAAGTCACATTCTTTTTAAGGGTCTGCTTTCGTTTTTGTGACAACTCAAGCGCCATCTTTTAAACGTTTAGTCTTCGAGGGCAAGATTAAGAACACAATGCAGCCGCCGATTGTCTTCTTCGATTTGGAGACAACTGGACTGGGTAAGATTAGGAAGATTAGAGGGGGGACGTACTCACACACTGAACTCTTCGTATGTATAAGTACAGATGATTTTGCATAAAGATACTAAATCAAAGTTAAAGTACTCATTCTACTTTTACGAAAGAAACCTAAGAAATGTGCATACTCTGAAATGTGTAAATACAAACTGCAGCCTAAGTAAAAGTGAAATCTTGCTGTCAACATGTTTTATTTCCCCATGGAAGAATTAGTGGTAAGTAGTTTTTGTTTTTTTTGTTTTTTAATGAAAGAAACAAAATTTGGAGATACTGTACATGTATTGTATCCAAGTCAGTTTTTTTTGTTTGTTTTGTTTTTCAGATTAAAAACCTGAAATGACATTTGGAGATACAGCGGTACCTTAATTTAGAAGTTGTATTTATTCAATGACTATTCTTGTAACTCTTGTATCTCAAATCAACTTTCCCCATTGAAATTCAATTACTTTGATCCACCCACACCTCCAAAAACATTTTTTTTGGTAACATGTAACAGAAAAAATAGCTCTATACAGTATTTTACTGTATACAAAAAATACAGAAATAACTTGAAAGTATGTAAAGAAAAACATTTTTGATTGCTATATTTCCCATTCACTGAATGTTCCAGTTTTTTTTTTTTACCTTTTTCACCAGGCTTTCCTGACTTTCAGCAGCTTCTCCATCTTTTCATGCACTGACTACTTAGGAAACAGGGTTAGAACAAATACATTTACCAAAATACCTACGTAAAAACTAGGATTGCCGCAGTCTAATATTTTTTATAATTGAGTACTCTGGCGATTATCCCATCGATTAGTAAAGTAATTAGGGTAAAAATTGAGTATGCATTACAAAACAACAATACCAATTGTGACTTTGATTGTGTGTGGCTTTAAAAGGTGGGCCAAGGAACCACTGTGCATGATTTTGATTGGTCAGGATTGGACATAATGAGAGTGTCATCATCATCAGGTCCAACGTGCGAGTTGGTCCAGCTGGCTGCGGTGAGCGGAGGCCACTTTCTCAACCTCTACACTGTCCCTCGCTGTCGAATGGAACCGGGCGCCGCCAGGGTGACGGGCCTCAGGGTGCGCCGGCGCAAGCTCTACCTCCACCGCCGCCCCGTCCCCACCAGGACCTTGCGGGAAGTACTGCTGTCCTTCGTCGCCTTCCTGCGATCGCTCGGACGCCCCCTGCTGGTGGGCCACAACATCCGCCGTTTCGACTGCCGGCCGCTGGCCCGAGCCCTGGACGAGACGGGCCTCCGGGCACAGTTCGAGGCGTCCGTGGCCGGCTGCGTGGACACGCTGCCGCTCGCCCGGGAGGTGCTGAAGGAGTGCGGCATGAGCAGCTTCAAGCAAGAGTACCTGGTTAAGGAGCTAATGGGCATAGACTACAAGGCTCATGATGCTTTGGAGGACGTGCGCTCTTTGCAGATGCTCTTCAACGTGCTACAGCCCAAGCCGGAAGTGGTTGCACACTACACGTTCAATCTGAGTGTCGTGCAGGAGGCGACCAGAGCTCCCAAAGGAGAAGGTCTGCTGCCAGGACAGCGCCTCCTTTGGCAGCACCTGGAACAGCCAGTGAAAGACACGGCTGGAAAAGCGGCGGGGCACCACAGTATGTAACATTGCCGTTGTTGACCAAATGTGTTGTTTTTAATTCAGCTTCTGAATTCACCTCATATTCAAATAAACTTACACTATTATTTTCCTACTGCCAAATAAATCTAATAAATTTTATTAAGTGGCTCTTAAAATGTTTTGTCTCCAGGCGGCCTGGTGGACAATCGGTTAGAACAACCGCGCAGTGGCAGTTTCTGGCATGTACAATATATACGGCCACACATCATGTCTGTCTGATTTTAAAATCAGACAGACATGTCTGATTTTAAAAAAATAAATATTTGAAAATTATGGTGGAAAATAAGTATAGGGTCAATAACAAAAGTTCATCTCAATACTTTATATTATTATTTACCCTTTGTTGGCGATGACAGAGGTCAAACATTTTTCGTAGGTTTTCACACACTGTTGCTGGTATTTTGGCCCATTCCTCCATGCAGATCTCCACTAGAGCAGTGATGTTTTGGGGCCGTCGCTGGGCAACACAGACTTTCAACTCTCTCCGAAGATTTTCGATGGGGTTGAGATCTGGAGACTGGCGAGGCCACTCCAGGACCTTGAAATGCTTCTTCCGAAGCCACTCCTTCGTTGCCCGGGCGGTGTGTTTGGGATCATTGTCATGCTGAAAGACCCAGCCATGTTTCATCTTCAATGCCCTTGCTGATGGAAGGAGGTTTTCACTCAAAATCACACGATACATTGCCCCATTCATTCTTTCCCTTACACGGATCAGTCGTCCTGGTCCCTTTGCAGAAAAAAAGCCCCAAAGCATGATGTTTCCACTGCCATGCTTCACAGTAGGTATGGTGTTCTTTGAATGCAACTCGGCATTCTTTCTTCTCCAAACAGGACAAGTTGAGTTTTTACCAAAAAGTTCTATTTTGGTTTCATCTGACCATATGACATTCTCCCAATTCTCTTCTGGATCATCCAAATGCTCTCTAGCAAACTTCAGAAGGGCCTGGACATGTACTGGCTTAAGTAGGGGGACACGTATGGCACTGCAGGATTTGAGTCCCTGGCGGTGTAATGTGTTACTGATGGTAGCCTTTGTTTCTTTTGTCCCAGCTCTCTGCAGGTCATTCACTAGGTCCCCCTCCGTGTGGTTCTGGGATTTTTTTCTTACCGTTCTTGTGATCATTTTGAGCCCACGGGGTGAGATCTTCCGTGGAGCCCCAGATCGAAGGGAGATTATCAGTGGTCTTGTATGTCTTCCATTTTCTAACAGTTGCTCCCACAGTTGATTTCTTAACACCAAGCTGCTTATCTATTGCAGATTCAGTCTTCCCAGTCTGCTGCAGGTGTACAATTTTGTGTCTGGTGTCATTTGACAGCTCTTTGGTTTTAGTGGAGTTTGTAGTGTGACTGTTTGAGGTCACTAATACAGGTAATGAGTGGAGGGCAGAGGAGCCTCTTAAATAAGAAGTTACAGGTCTGTGAGAGCCAGAAATCTTGCTTGCTTTTAGGTGAACAAATAATGTTTTTTTTAATAAATTCTTTAGAAATGAGTGATTTTATGGAATTTCTTTCCTCATTTTGTCTGTCATTGGTGAGGGTTAGCTATGATGAAAATTACAGGCCTCTCTCATCTTTTTAAGTGGGAGAACTTGCACAATTGGTGGCTGACTAAATACTTTTTTTGCCCCACTGTAGATGTGAATGTGCGTATAAGAAGTAGATATTCCACGTAATCAGATTTTGTTTTTGTGGAATGAACATGTACTAGACTGGTATGTTTGCCTTTAAGACTGAAAACTACAAAGAATACCTAAAACAAACAAACATATCGTGTCAAAACTTTCAGGATGGTGTGGGGAATCCTAAATTAAAAATAAAATAAAAATGGCAACTACATCAAACACGATACACAGACAGTAACGTAACAGCACAAAGCTTTTATTGAACCACTGATGTTCACATTTTTTGCAGTACCCATGCTACACCAAGGGCTTGCTCCAAAATGCTCACAAATATTGAGGAATGAACGTCTACAACAACAACAACGCTCTCATAGAATGATAATTAAAAATCACATTTGTGTGAGTAAAGTGCAAATTAGATTGGCAACAAACACGTGACCGAATGAAAAGTTGAGGGGGGGGGGGGAAAGGCAGAAACTTTAAATTGACAAAAATCTTTGCTATTCAAACAGGAATATTTCAAATGACAGGATAGGAGCATGTCAAATATTACACCAATGATAGCTGGGATAGGCTCCAGCGCTCCCGCGACCCTTGTGAGGATAAGCGGCTCAGATAGTGGATGGATGATCAAAACCAACATCATCATCACAAATGGAAGTGAAATAATAACTTCCAGTTGGTTGGAACAAAGTGCACTTCTTGGCTGTAGGTAACAAAGGAAATATTAAGAAGAAGAAGAATCACCTTTTATTGTCATGAACATGCATGCATGCACACGAAATTTGTTCTCTGCATTTAACCCATCACAGTGAACACATACACATGTTAGTGGAACACACTGGAGCAGGGGGCAGCTGAAGCGTCCCGGGGAGCATTTCGGGGTATCAGTGTCTTGCTCAAGGACACCACAGCCGTGAGTCCAGGGGATGTTGGCGGATGGTCCAGGGGTCTTGAACCTATGTCCCCCAACTAAAGAATACATCAAGTCCATCTCTTGTTTGCATGTTTTTGACAAGGACAAAATATAAAAAAAATTAAAAACTTTGCTATATTATAAAAGTTGATGCAGCATTTTGTAAATGAACTTCATTAACTTGAATTATTTTTTTGCTTTGTGAGATTTTTCGACAGAAGCAAACATTTCTGGGATTTAATTTGTTCTTTCTTTTTTATATACAGTAAATACAATGGAACCTCCAAAGAGGAAGTGTGTGATGACAACCATTGAACTGGAACTGCTAAAAAATGACCAGAGAAGCTTGCCAAACCCTATTTTTACTACTTCAAAGGTGAGTCATTTTACTGTTATAGTTGTATTTTTACAATTATTTACACTTTTCTTAGTTAAGTATTAAAATTACAGCTGCGACTATCAACTATATTTGGGGGCATTACAATGCATTGTAACTATACTAAATGAGCTAACATTAATTCCTTGTATGCTAATAGATCTGAAATGAGGACAACTTGGAAGTCAACCAGCTTTGCGTTCCACTTCAGAGGTTCCACTGGATAAGATGGAAGAGGAAGTTGGGTAACAAGCAGTAGTCAATTCTCCGCACAGTTATCAATACATGTACACTTAAGAGATATGCAGCAGGCATTTCAAAAATTCCTTATAGACTAACGAGCTTATATGAGCCAAAAGGGAACGTATACACGGCACAACTTTCGGTTCACCGCACGTACAAAATGTTGAATCTTCACATATCTCTATCCCACAACGGTGTCCCTGCAGTTTGCCCTACAATAAATATTTCCACATTTTTCATGCACACGTTTCTCCATTCGTCATCAGTATTACAGTATTTAAGCACGATCCCACATTTCAAACATGTTCCGCATTCTACACTACTGTAAATATTTTTTTACGCATTCTGCACCAGCATGTTTCAGCATTTCCTGGACTAGTGGAAATATGTTTCACAATTCTGCACCAGTGTAAATCCCTTTCAGGATTCTTCACCAGTGTTTCAGCATCGATCCCTATTCTGCACGTCTCCACGTTGTGCAGCAATGTCAATGTGGGCACGTTTAGGCTAAATTCAAATGTTTACGCATTATACATAACATCATAATTATTATTCATGTAATGCAAATATGTTCAAGCATAATTATGTACTCATGTAAATGTTTTATCATTCTGCACCAATGATTGAGTTTCAGCATCATGCCACATTCTGAACTTGTTTCTGCTCCATAGTAAATATGGATCAGCATTTTTCACCAGTGTGAACATGTTTCGGCATTATTCCACATTTCCTAACTCTACACCTGTGTAAATATGTTCTCATTGGTGCAGTATGCTGTATTCACATTGTCCACTAGTGTGAACACGTTTCTGCATTGATATGAGCAAGTTTCAGCATTATCCTGCTTTCTGAACACATTTTTTCATTCTGCGCCACTGTAAATATTTCTGTGTTCTGAACTCGTTCAAATGATACGGCATTCTTTACGTTTAAACATCTTTCAGCATCGCGCCACATTCTGTTTCCTTATTATGCACCTGTGTGTTTCAGTCTTATGGCATTCCGCACCAACATAAATGTTTCCATGTTTTTCCCTCGGTATATAATATTGGCCACTCAGCACTGATGTCAACGTTTCAGCATTACGCCTCAGTCTGTATGTTGTGAACACGTTTGCATTCTCCACTAGCTACAGAACTAGCAGTTTCCATTTTTTAAGAACATGCTTCGCTGTTTCCAAGTTGTGTTCCCATGACAAAGACGTTTCCCTTCAGTGTCAGCAACAAAATCCAAAGAACCAAAAGTTTTCATATCCAAATAAATGAATCAACCCTGTTTGACGTGACGTAAGAATCTAGAGGTCCATAAGACATTTAACTGTGCTTTTCACCGCACTGTGATGGATGAATGGTGAGAAGATATATGCTTCATGAAACATATTTTCACCGTTCAGGTGCTACCCGGTGATTTTCATCAGCCCAGAGTCTGACAAAGTAGATTGCAAAATGTTTTTCCACCTACATTTTAACCGTGTAAATCAGGGGGCGTCCAAACTTTTTCCTTCAAGGGCCGGCTAAAGGAAAAATGGAATCAAAAGTTCAAACTGTGCATATTGTAACATTGGCTTGATTCTTTTCTTTAATCCAGTAAAGTACATTTGTTAAGTACAGTTCAGTTGTATTTAACTTTTAAACACATTTGCACTTAATCCTTAAGAACTCTTTGTTTTTAAATATTTACTACATACAAACTTTATATAACTTTTATGTCCAAAACATTTTAACCATTAAGGGCAGTTTTTTTTTTTTTTTTCCTATATGTAAGCGTAGTGTTAAATGTTCAAACTTCGCATAATTTTACAGTAGCTACAGTAGCTAAATGGACTTTTTAGGACTAAAACCCCGGTCTTGTTTTTGATAAACACTCAGGCCGACTATGCTACTATATTTTGTTGATCATTACGGTGGTACATTTTTGAGGTAGTACTTAGTGTAACAAGTCCTAGACCCACTGATATAATATGTATGTTATATATTATAATCAAAGGTGGGTAGACGAGTACAATGTTTGACTAAACTCAAGTAAGAGTAGTCATCAAAATATTTACTTAAGATTCAGTATAAAAACCACTAAAGTAAAGAGTAACTGCTGAGTAACATCTTACTTATCTATCCATCCATTTTCTGAGCCGCTTATCCTCACTAGGGTCGCGGGCGTGCTGGAGCCTATCCCAGCTATCATCGGGCAGGAGGCGGGGTACACCCTGAACTGGTTGCCAGCCAATCGCAGGGCACATACAAACAGACAACCATTCGCACTCACATGCACACCTACGGGCAATTTACAGTTTCCAATTTATGCATGTTTTTGGGATGTGGGAGGAAACCGGAGTGCCCGGAGAAAACCCACGCAGGCATGGGGAGAACATGCAAACTCCACACAGGCGGGGCCAGGGATTGAACCCGGGTCCTCAGAACTGTGAGGCTGACGCTCTAACCAGTCGGCCACCGTGCCGCCCTTACTTATCTATACATATTTTTTAAAAAAAAATAAAAAATCACAGCGTGAACGTAAAATAAAATGAAAATAATATAGGAGTCCACACACACCTGCCACCATTTAAATTTGTTAAGCAGCCAAAAACGAACACCACATGCGTTGGGCCCTACAGAAACATTATTTGCTCTATTCACTGAAATGACTGAATGAACCAGCTGTTTGCTGAACAGAGTTATTGATAGTCTGTGTGTGCGCGCGCGCAAGAGAGCGATAACATCACGGCATGTATACCCAACGAACATGTTTTGCAGTGACTTATAACCATAAAATATGGTTAATGTTGCCATATGCACTGCCATAACAACAATAGAAACATCTGCAACTTACCATAAGGTGTTTTCTCAAGTCAGAATTGGGCTGAAATATCCACGTTTGGGCAGACACAAAACTACACTGCATCATAAAGCTGTTGTTATTCTGAGGATGTAAAGTAAACACTTTACATCCTCATCCCCAAATGAGTCCCTTTGATTGGCCCACAAAGGGTTTATGTTCAGTCATATGACTGCCTTGTGCCATCTGATTGGTGAATTGGTGTCAAATGACACTAGTGATCACGTTGGATTGGCGCAACGGCGCCCTATGCGGGAGTCGAAGACTGAAGTCTAAAAATACATTGCACACGCAATAATGGATACATTAGCAACCGGCATGTCGATCATTGCAATGGAGTAAAAGTATTGTTTCTTCTTAACATAAATACTCAAGTAACAGTAAAAAGTATGGTGAATTCAAACTACTCTGAAAAGTCAAATTTATCCAAATGTAAGTGAGTAAATGTAGTGCATTACTACCCACCTCTGATTATAATATATTTAGTCGTAAGAGTTATCAGGGGCATCGCACTTATGGGTGCAATTTCTACGCGTTGCTGCAGGCTGCAAAAAATGGGCAGCATGCCACAAATGGCCCCCGGACTGTAGTTTGAACACCCCCGGTGTAAATGTTAGCTGTCAGGGTCAAGTGATTACAACATTGTGTAAGTGGTTGTTTTCCATGTATTTTCTTCATCTAAGCACCTAACAAAAGTAAATGTATTTGCACCGCTTAATGTCGCTGACGTCTGAGTCTAAAATCACAGCAACCGTCAACACACACGCTCGACTCACAACTACAATAGGCAGCAGGCCCGAAACATGGTCACGCCCGACGGCGAGGCCACGTGCAGCAGCACACTCTCGTTGGCCGACACAAACAAAACGCTTCCGCGCCTCAGGCTGACGTCGGACAGCGCGGCGGCCGAGGTGGCGGTGGCGTCGCCTTCGATGACCAGAAGGATGCTGGCGCTGTCGACGGGCGCCACTGTGTACTGCTTCACGGAGGCGGGCACCTGGAGAAGGGACAATAACAAGTACCACCTAAAACAATAGCTCTCCAACTACCGCCCTAATGACAGACATTAAAATACAGTAACGCAGGAGGTCTTCATAAAAAATGTTTTATTCCGAAAAAAAGTGTATTTAATGTTATTGTAAGCCACTGTAACATTATGCACAATTTGAACATTAACATTGCCCTTAAATATAGAATAAAAAACTGTACTTAATGATTAAATTAAAATGTATTGCACATAACTTACATAAAAAAATTGTACTAAAGTAGTTTAAAAACAAACATTTCTTAGAGATTAAAGGTAAATGTACCAGTCTGCCAACCAATAGTTGGGGACCACTGATTTGATAACAGTAAGTTTTAAATGACCTAGGCAATTATGCTAGGCTAACAAACTAATCTAAGGGGCCGTGTATACTATTGCACTTGGTGTCTGCTTTTGGTTTGCATGCATAAATCTCTAGATCCCGAACATAAGACCACTTGTTTTTTTTTCTAGGGAAAAAAATACTGTATAGACATTACTGGTGTAATTTAAATGCAAAATAACCCTTAAAGGTGAACCTAATTTGACATTCTGTAAACTTCGTAGACTCTGGCATGGTTGCGCCTAAATATTGTGTGTGCCCATGTTTATGCATTGGTGAGCCACGCAAAAAATAAATAAAAAAATGTCCAGTTAAGCTTCAGTTCTTGCGGTTTTGCTGCATTTTGCCACAATAGTATTTTTTATTTAGTTTTGAATTCCAGTTATAATGTGACATAACTTGTAATATACTGATAATATTGTTTAATATATATATATATATTTTTTTTAAATTACTTGTATAAAAACAGGCCTCGCCCATATTTGCAGTAAAATAAATAAACACCACTACTGATGGAAGGGTATTTTGTATAAATATGTGTGTAGAGTTTCTTGACTAAATGATAGTGCCAACTTCAGGCCTGGAATGTGCACTAGTGTTCATTTTTTGGCAGGTGCATGTGATCTTTGTTGTCCATATTTACCCTAATTATGAATGATATTCTGAGGTTTCTCTCACCTGTATCCTCATAACGGTGAAGTCCGGCACCGGGGGGTCATAGACGGTAACGCAAGGGTCCGAGCCGTCCTGAACCGGCGGGAAAATCTTGGCGGCAGAAGGGGCCGGGCTGTAATTGAGCATCTCGCAAAGCGTGTTGACGTCGATGTACTTCGGGGTCAGGCCGGCTCTCACCGTGTTGTCGGAGCAGGCCATGCACTCGATACAATCTGATACCAACAAAAATTGACAAAAAAAACTGTCAAACCTAAGACTAACTTAGATTATTAGAAGGCCAAAGTTGGATTTTTTCGTTCAGCTCGAGTGCAACATTGACTAGTAAGGTTGCAATATTCAGTTACAAACATTGAAATGATACCTTTCCACAGCTTAACTTCCTGCTGAAATTTACCAGAAACTTGCAACCCTATTACCTACGACTGACCTCCGTACAGGTAAGCATGAGGTTCATTAGCTCCAAGGAACATGGCCTGGTTGGGATCCAAGAGCACATGATTGAGGAAGTAGATGGAGAAGCAGCCGATGTCTCCGGGGTACTGGGAATGGAGGCGGAGCAGCAGCTCGCCGTTGCTGCTTCCCGTGTCCTTGCCTGCCGCACCTACACGGGCACATGAATTAGTGATAATGGTTACAAGAAATTTGGTAGGATAATTTCTCCTTGCCAATCCTCTTTGTGAAATGGTTATTCTACCGGGTTGATGAGACTTCATATTGTGGCTGTCCAACAAAAAACATACCAGTATATACTGAGCCACGCTCATTGCGGCGGTTGCGTTCCAGACACAGGCGAGTTGAAAATTCACGATATAAAGAGACCATAGAAAAAAGGGTTTTTTCTAGTGTAAGCCTTAAAATGTCCCTCCCACATACTTGAGACACATTTAAACTTCTTAAAATGCATGAGAACAAACTTTTTTGTAAAGCATAAAGTATAACATTTATAGAAAATATACGTAAATTATAAAATAAAAAAATATATATCAAACTGACCTGCGTTCTGAGTGAAGAAGAAAAATATCTGCAGACTACTGCACTACTGTGCATCCTAAAATATGTATCCCTCAGCTAACTACTGCGAGATATGATTGTTAGTGAGTTAATATTAATGAATTCCCGTCAGTGATTTAGGACATTTGCAATCGTCGTGACACCCTGCGCTCACCTTCTTCAGTGACTCTCTTGACAAGCATGTTGAGTTGATCCACAAACACTTTCTTCTCACAGTTCATCATCCTCGTGAAGCACTTCTTCAACGCGTGCTTGGCGCGGACCGCGTCACCCGCGCTGCACTGCAGCTCCTCAGCCGCTTTGTTGCCCACCAGGGCGCGGAACTCCGGCACGCCTAATGCATTGCACGAACGAGGTATGTTTTTGTTTTGCCGTTTAAATTATTAACTTTGCCCGTTTAAAAGTTGGCCCAAATTCGTCTGACTTACACTTAAGGAATCCGAGGATCTCCTCCACTTGCCGGAAGCCGCAAAGACCCTGGAAGTGTGTGAGCGCGATGGCCATCTCTGGCTTGTGGTTGTTGTCTGGGTAGTGCTCTGGAAACTGAGCGTGGAGACGGGCAGCTAACTCCTAAATAGAACACACAAAGAATCGTCAGTGGGCACCTTCAAAGCCAGGATTTTCCTGTCGCGGCTGCAGGAGACGAAGTCGACTCAGTAATTTTAGGTAGGTAGTATCAGAGATGGGAATGCCATAATGCAGGGACAGGAGTGTGAGGCGTAGCGCGTGACACTCACTTCTTCCGCCCTTGTGGTTATTTTGATGGATCTCTGTGTGAAAGAAGCTCCTGGACAGACTGAATGAGCTAGCTAACGTCAATAACATTGTCATTGGCAAAGCAAGGAGCTGCTGCTATTGTTGGGGCATACACAAATATTCAATTATCATAGTGTGTGACTCAAAACGACAGCATCAGAATCGCAACGGACCATCTGTAATGCAACTGGATGTGCCTTAGATGAGGCCAGCATCTAGTGTTACTGTATGCATAGAAATACTTGTTGAACAGTGGCAATCGCTTGCAACACAACTGAAAGCTCTGTTTCCATCTACAAAGATCGAACATCCCCGTGTGGACTTTCTCCCAGCTGTGTAAACGTGTGTGCATGTGCATGCGTGTGTGCATACTGACCCTGTTGGGGTGAGCCTGTATGGACAAGGCGGTGTTCACCGAGAGGACTTTGAAGAGGAAGGGCAGCTGCCCCTGAAAGGTGTCCTTGACCTTGGAACCCAGGCATGCTGGGAAGTGGGCAATCCACTGGCCCAGCGTGGTCTGCGCGATCCTGTTGTCTTTGATATGGGCGTCACCTTTTGGGTGGGTGCCCATCCACAGCTGGAGTAGGCAGAAATGACGATGACACGATCACGCTCAGGTTGCGCTGACTAATGCACTTTGGAAATGTCTTGTGTGGGGTTGAACTCAGAAGCATTTCCCCTTCTATCACAAGTATATACAGTAAATATATAAACTGGTGCAGTAACTGGTGTTACTTTTCGTGCCAAAATGCTGAGTTCCGGTGTGTGCCTTTCAAAATAAAAGGCTACAAAGCTTAAAACAAGAAGTCAAGTTAAAACTTGCACATATAAACCATTTGACGTGATGAAACAGAATACAGGAGGCAGTGAAGTCAACTCTCAAGTCAACTGGGTGACTGAAACAATAAAATAAAATAGTTAAAACAGTTAAATTAACTTTTAACAATGCTATATTTAACTTTTAGCTGAAACATGAATTAATAAATATTAAGTCAATTGGGTTATTTCCTCACACATTGCCTTTTAGTTCATAGGTTTGATATTGATACTGGTGATAAAAAACCTCAAGTCAAATGTTCATTTTAGTCTATGCTGCAGGCTTCTAAGAAAATTGATGTTCATACTTTGGACACCCTTTACTTAAACCATGCAAATTTCTTTGAACCAGCCCCCTAAACGAATCGGAATCGTTTGGAACCGGAATCGCTCAAATTCAAACGATGCCCAATCCTAATATATACATACACACACACACGCACACACACTGTATGTATATTGCACCATTTCCAGCATCCTTCTTCCGATATATCAAGTGTCCTTCCTCTACACATTTGAAGTTCCGCACCATCTCAATCTGGCCTCTCTGGCTTTGTCTCCAAACTTGCCAGGCTGTGCTGTCCCTCAGATGTACTCATTCCTGATCCAGTCCATCTTTGTCACTCGCAAAGAGGATCTTAACATCTTCAACTCTGCCACCTCCAACTCTGTCTCCTGCCTTTTGATAACTGCTAGTCTCCAAATCCTACAACATGGCTGGTCTCACTACTGTCCTATAAACCTTTCCTTTCATTTAAGCTGGTGCTCTTTCGTCACATTCCTCCACCTGCTCCATACTGCCTGTTCTCCCATCTTCACCTCTCTTCCGCACTCCCCATTGCCCCGAATAGCTGATCCCACGACTTGAACTCCCGCACCGTCTCCTCATTGTAATCTCACCATTCCACCGGCCTCCCTTTCAGCCACACACATGATCTCTGTCTTACTGCGGCTGACCTTCATTCCTCATCACTCCAGTACATATAGTACCTCCACCGGTCTAGGTTCTCTTCGACCTGCTCCCTCCTCTCACCGCAGATCACAATGTCATTTGCAAACATCTTAGTCCCTGGAGACTCCTGTCTGACCTCATCTGTCAAATTGCCCATTGCCTTTGGTAACAATAAGGGACTCAGAGCTGATCCTTGATGCATCTCTACCCTCTACCTTGACGTCTTCTGTCACTCCAGCAGCACACAGGTCTCTAACATGCACTGAACTAGTCAAACATACTTCTCTGACGCACCAGATTTCCTCATACGTTACCAGAGCTCCTCCCTAAGCACCCTGTTAAATGCTTTTTCTAAAGACCCAATGCAGGTCCGTCTGAACTTCCAAATAATTCTCCATGTACATTGCCAGGGAAAAGATGGCATCTGTGGCGTGTCGAAAAAGGTAGCATTTCAGGTTATATGATTATCTTCGGTCTTTCTTCTGTGCAAAACGCACTTATGAGTTAATTAATCCTTTAGATGCACACTGAGCTGAAGTTCAAATTTGGCAGTGTGGCCCTCAGAAACATAACACAGCGTGTCATCAGTGACATTACTGTGTGAAAATGTCAATGTGTTGGTAAGCTCAACTGATGACCTTTAGAACAAACCCCACAGGGATGCCTCGGTGCTAAATAAAGAGCGTCAGCAAACACACTATAAGGCACGGCCATATTGTCGTAGCTGCTTGTGGGTGGTGATGGACAATATTATATTCCATGTACCTCTGCATAAGGTTTGCCGTCCTCGATGACAGCCAGCGGGTCTCCACCAAGCACCAGTTTGGCTACTTCGCTGTCCAGCCCCACTTTTCCCCATGCATAGTTCTGCACTGCACAGGTCAGCGGAAACACTAAAATGGAGCCAAGTGGAAAGAGCGAGTGTTGTTATGAGCACAACGTATTTGAAAAGATGCTTCAAATTCAGGCTTTTTGTTCTACAACAATCCCAATAAACAGCCCGCGAAATCTTGTAAGGACTTTTTTGGAGTGTGCTGGAGCACTGAGTGTCGATTTCGACTGCTACATTAGCTTCTCATACTAGCCAAACACTTATCTCTTTCGATCAACATGTTGAGTGTTTTATGTTTTGTTTTTACTGTTTTACATTACATTAGTGTCTGATTCCAACTTACACTTGTGTGACAGTGTGAAAAATGAGATGTGGGCTTGACCACTCATCGGCCTTTGAGAGTTGCATTGTTTTCACGGAACAGACTGCTAGCCCCTGGTATTACTGCAATACTATCGCAATTGTTTCCCTTCAATAACAATAGTGTTTCGGTGCACAATATCAGCACCAGATACTAGAAGAATGAACAATCACCCAAATAGGGCACAAACGGAATGAAAGTTAATATATTCAGCAGCCACATCATTAGGTACACCGCTACAAGTGAACATACCACAAAAAAGGCTCTCAATAGATTGTGAGGATGTACCTAAAACTGACACAGCCTGGCTTTTGTGTTCCTCAAAGTATGTTTAACACGATACGAAGGTCCTGACATAACTGGTTTCGGGGTTACGAATGACAAGCAAGGAAGTAGTTTGGACAGCAGCGGAAGAATCCAACGTGATGCTGTATTTGCTGTTTTTCAATTGAATTGTTTTATATGTGGGCGGCACGGTGGACGACTGGTTAGAGCGTCAGCCTCACAGTTCTGAGGACCCGGGTTCAATCCCCGACCCCGCCTGTGTGGAGTTTGCAACAACAGCACACCAGCACAAATGCACAGCCTCACACCTAGCACACACGCTAAGCTAACATACTGTACGCGTTCATTGACCTCGCTGTTGTTTTAAAACAAACAAACAAAAAAAGTATGTGGTTACTTCATGAGGTTATAACAGAGAAGCTAGCTCGCAAACTAGCTACCCGGTCAGTCCGTCCACGCTGCGTTCTGTAACCAACTAGCACGTTTCGCTTAACGCAGTCGAATTAGCTGGACAGATTTAAGAAGCTTCGCCTCGTTGAATGGTTGAAGAGAGTTGCAGAGATGTGGCGCTCACCTCTGACTTCCTCCATGACGGCGAGCGAGCTCAGCTGGTGACGTCACGCGCGGCCCGCCTCCACTTCCGGCGTAAAAGCTTCCGATTGTTCGACAGTCGCATTGAATGAAACGCATAACTGTTATTATTCAGAGGAAGAGGTGCGTAGTGTCGCCCAGAAATGGACTTAAGTAATCATACTGTTACTTTTAGAAAAATATGACGAAGTATAAAAGTAGTCCTCCAAATAATAAGTGAGGAAAAACTACTCAGGTACTGATTAAGTGTGAGTAACTTCTGATGTTTTTATTTGTTCAATCAGAGCGTGAATGTCAAAAACATAAAAATATAGAATAGGACTGTGCAAATTCATATGCAGTGTTCCCTAAAGATACGAGTTTAATTCGTTCCGTGACCACCATTAAAAGAATGATACAGTTTTTGTCACACTTTCTCCTAAAATGCACATTGTGCTGCTCATTCTGGTGTGCACGCCTTGTCCACATGGGGGCAGTATATGACAGCCATACGGATATACTGTACACTGGATCACCGCTTACTCTCCTGTCTGTAAAGCGAAAATCTAATGCGTTAATGCCCACCTTTATTCAGATGTGGCAAAGTACTCACGCATTGTACTTACTGTACAAGTAGAAGTATAGGTACTTGCGTAAAAAAGAAAAGAAAAAAGAAGGACATGTACTTCAGTACAAAAGTAAAGGCGGTAAAGGTACTAACAGTCTGTATTTAAAGTAAGTAGAAATACAGGTACTTGTGTAAAAAAATGGTAAAACTATAAATTCTGCGCTGAATTTGTTTACTTTTGCTGTAAATATTTCTGAAGTTAATCCGCGTCCCCCCCCTCCCCCCATGTTTTTGTATTTGTATACGTTACATGCACGCTCTCGCTCTCTTCATTTGAATGTGTGTGTCATTTACATTGTCTGCATGTCTTGAATTTTCATCCGCTTTGTTTTATTCCAACAAAACAGTCCACCGGGCGTGACTGTGGAACTTGTTTGCATTACGACCAGCGTGACAAATTTGTTCTCCTTTTTCCCCCCTTTTTTTAAATATTTCATCACAATCTGCACATTGCAAAGTCATATTATTGTATAAGTCATCATCCATCCATCTATGTTCTATACCGCTTATCTTATTTAAACTCAATTTTGGAATCCAAAGAATTCCTGGATACTACTCTAACTTTAAAGAGTTCGTCTCTGAAATGTATATTGAAATTGATGCAAATCGAAATTTGCGTCATGCTGTGCGACGCAGTGTTCGAGAAAGGTTTGAGGAATCGTTGCAATGTTGAAGGGAGACATTTAGAGCATTTACGATCTTAAACTGTGCTTAATAAATGTAATCCTAAGTGTAAATATAATCAGATGTCTTCTGTACCGATTTTTGGCCCTACGCAAGTAAACTGATCTGTTCCTAAATACATGTCAGACATAAGTTGATTTTATTATAATACAGTATTTCTGTTGCGCACCTCCTGGGTTATGTGCGTGGCGCAGTGACGCCATCGTCCAGTAGGCTGATTGCGCATGCGCGCTCCTCTTGAGTCGAGGAAGTGACTTGAAGAGGCAACTTCGGCGGCGGTGAGGAGTTCGTTGTTTATTACCCCGCTCACAGAGGATTAAATCACCGAGTCTTTCAGAAAATGTCGGCGTTTGATGACAACCCCTTCGCCGAGTCAGCTGGCGTCAACCCTTTCAATGTAAGTGGTTTATTTTGTGCTCAAGTGGAGCAAAAGACAAGAGCTCGTTGACTGTCAATTCCGTTCGTGAGAGGGTTAACCACGAGCCAGCACGTCAGGAAACTTGTTTGGTGGATGTCGATGGGAAGGCCTTAGCCTGTTATCTCTGTACCCACTGGGTGAATGTTCAGAATTGACAGGCCTTTCAACCAATCAGCGCGCTTTGATTGGAAACCAGGATGGGCTATCTCTTGGCTCAATTGTAGGAAGTTAACGTGTAGCCAACAAGGAATGTGTGTCTAAACCGCTTAACCGCCTTGCAATAGTTACTATGCCGAGTTGAGAAACTTTTCTGGCCATTTGTCAGAGTTTAAAAGACTTATTACTGCCGATTCGAAATTAGGTTCCGGTGGCCAGCTCAGGAGTGCTCATTTTATGGTGACCACAGTGCTGTTCCTCGACAATATAAGCCAATCAAGCAATAAACTTATTAACTTATTACTTTTCCCCCTTAGTCACACAACGACAATGACCTTACTCCGACAATTCTACACTGTAGACGTGTGCAGAATTTAGGTTTACGGGGTCACATGATGTCCGTATGTTCAGGCATCAGGTGTGGCGACAGCAAAAGTGTTTGACGAAAAGCTTCATTATTAGTTACTTAAATGTTTCCAAACCTTTGACGAGCAAAGGCACATATTTGTTTCCATGAGGACATGTGGATCCACAGATTGTCATGTGTAGTGGAAGAGCATTTAGCAGCTCTGTCTGTCACTATACGTCGCTGGCATAGATAGATGAACAAAGATACATTATTTTTCAACAAATTTAAGTGAAACTGAACAATTTCCTGTGGCGCACCTGATAATCTCTTGCGGCACACTGGTTGGGAATCACTGATCTACATGAATCACAATCTTATACGGCGATGTTGCTACACTGCAATGTGAACAAACGGCAACAGTGCAGTACACAACTGTTTGATTGCTGGGCGGGGAGATGAAGCTAAATAAATAAGATGTCAGCAGCTGGTACGCGATGCGCGCCTAGCCCCTTGCTCCCACAGACTGGGATCTTATTCATTGCAATAAATAGATTTGAGCTTTAATTAGTACCCACACAAACATACTGACACATGCACATCAACATTTGTGGAGAAAAAAAATTGCACATGCTTTGTTCTTGATGTTTTCTGTGGTGTCCTATCTCACTTCCTGTTTCGCAGAGGTTAAGTTGATGTGTTAATATTCTCAAGTCTTCCCCCTCCATTTTTTGCAGTGTCATCAAAAGGCAATCTGAACTCCGTCTGGCTGCCTTTTTTTCTTTCACTAATATTTTTGTCATGAGAAATGACCTTTTTTTCTTGGAGAAGGACCATTGCATTGTACAATGTAAACCATTGAGGTTGAACATTATTCTTTCAGTGCTAGGAAATACTGTTTATTTATTAAAAAAACAAATTATGTGCAGAGAAGTAACATTGTAACATTTTAAAATCCTTCAAACTTGTTTGTAGCTATTCTCAGTTAATTTCTCATTAAATTGTTTTCCCATTAGCTCTGCCCTGTTCTTGGCTTTGGCACAAGTATGCAAAACAAACGATTCCATTTGCAAGTAATGAAAATGTCAGTCTGCTTTTAAATTAATATACTATGTTAAACTTTGAAATGGTGATCCTGTTTATCTCCTGACTCAGCGTAGTTACCCTTTTGAAATAAAACATCATCCACAAATATTAATCCTGTCCTGGAAACCTACCCTGAATTTAACCCTAACCACTAACTCCTAAACCTAACTTTACTTCAACATAAATTGAACCTCATCTAACCCTGAAACCTAACCTCATCCTGATCACTAGCCCCAACCCTTAACTCAACCTTAATCTTTGCTCTAATCCCTAAACCCTAACCACTCTAACCAAACATAACCCTGACCCTTATCCTATTCCCTAGCTCAGTGATTCTCAGTGTGGCCTGCGTACCACTCATGGACTCCCTCTAGTGGTATGTGAAAGAATCACTGCCCAAATCCTGTTCAATTGTACTTAACTTCACAAGTGCTTCTTGCTTTGGTTTCAACAGCCTTAAAACATACTTTTCAGCAGACCGTTGCTGTCACCCTGAATTAATTCCAAATGACTGATGAAACTGTGCCTCTTTAGTAAACTAGTTCCTCTGTGTTCACCGCCATGACTGTGTAAACAGTGTGTGTCACCAGGCTTCTGAAGGCGCTTTTTTCGACTCTTAAAAAAATAATTAAAAAAATTGGCCTGACCCAAAAACTCAATTAATGTAATTTATTTATCTACCCCTAACCGCTAAACTTAATCTATAATTACTTATTTGTCCCTAGACCTGACCTCAACACTAATCCTTACCTCAACCCTAAATCCTAAAGCGATCACCTTACCCCTATCCCTGACATTAATCCCAGCCCCTAAACCTTAAACCTAACTTCAACCCCACCCCAACCCTAATATGTCACAAACTGAATTTAGCTATCACCAAGTCCATCCTGCTAACACATTTCATAAGAGAGAGCCGTGCCAGTGCAGGCAGACTGCAACCTCCTTGACAGGAAGAAGTCAATTGTTGAGTCCGGCTGGGAATGTTTACAGGTGTGTCCGGAGCTGATAAGTAACATTGAAGTCCACTTTTATCACAGCCATACTTTTGGGCATTTTCACTCTTGAACTAAAGTATTGCAACAGCTTGCCATTCTATCAATAGGTAGTAAAAATAACCTCTTCTGGGAAGAATTCCTCCAAGATGTCAGTGGCAATTGTTTTCTCTTTGCGACTAATGTTGGAACTGCTGGTCATCTCTGTTCTGGTTCATCCCAAAGGTGTTTTGAGTGGCTTCCTCCACACTAAATGTAGTATCTAACCATGCCTTTATTGACCTTGCTTTGTGCACTGGGAACAGAAAAGGAGCTTCTGCAAACTGTTGAAAGCATACAAATTGTCAAAATGTCTTGATTCATTAATTGTCATCTTTTATCAAGATAAATTGAATGATACATTCTTTGATTTTGTTTCAGGACCCAGCTGTCACACAGGTGACAAACTCCAGCGTCGAATCCGTTGACCAGTACAACCCTTTCCCTGCCACGGTAAGACCATCTACTGCTTCATTCGGTTTCATCTTCTTCTCTTCATTCTTCTAACATTTTTGTTTTTTATTCACCTGCATAATTTAATTATTTTTGTCTTTTTGTGTGTGTGTGTTGGAGAGCCTGGCTAGTCAGACCACTCCAGCTTCCACATCCCCCTACCAACCGGCGGTGCTACAGCCATCCACAGAGCCCAGTCCACAGGTGAGTCACACCCCATGTGCGAACACATGTTCATACATTCATGCAAGCTTTTGTCAAGTATAGTATAGTCATTTACTCATTTTGGAGACTGGCAGTCGTCTCCCTTTCCTTGCCCTGCCTCCTCAGATAGCTTTGTGTTACCTGAACATGATCAGTGACCACACACTCGACAGCGGCTCAGTTTACACAATAATATCATTCAAGTCATTGTTTTACTGGTAATTGGTTAAATATTAACAGTTCCTTTCAATTTATCAATCTATCGTCCACAACAGTGTTCAAAATACAGCGTACAAAATAGTTGAGTTTAGTTGAGTTCAAAAGCAACAATCTGGTTGACCTCCAAAACTTGTCAAGCAACAGTCTAAGGGGTTATTACATGGACATTACCCTTTTACCTCCTCAGAACTCTGGACAAGACAAATTGTTAGGTTCATGGATTTCATTCCTTATCAGCACATAGTACAGCTAACAAATAATTGCATTTTAAAGCAACACACGCAATTTAACCTTTGGCAGAGCCATTGACATTCACTGGTTGTTCTGGCCAGTTTTAAATATTGATGCTGATTAAATGCGAATATTTCCTCGTGTACCATATGAAGTGGCTGTTAAATAAGCTCTTTGCTGCCTCCGTAAAGACCAAAGATACATGCTAAAAGTGAAGAGGTCTCACTGTTGCTTAGAATGTGCATTCAATCTCCGTAACGATTGCCTGTGACTTTAAAAGCCACTGAGATAAAAAGGAGCATGTTTGTTCCAATAAGGCCTTTTCCTGCCGCCACCTCCTCCCTCCCTCCTCCTCCTCCTTCTACTCCCACCTTAGGCGACCGCCGCTTCAGGACAGGCCAACCTGCTGAGGCAGCAGGAGGAGCTGGAGAGGAAAGCTACCGAGCTGGACCGCAGAGAGCAGGAGATCCAGAACCGAGGCTCCTCAGGTTAATAGCAGCATTGCTCACTCGGGTCGCTACCTGAAAACATTTAGTACAAGACTACCTTGACTTACAAGTTGAATTTGCTGCGTGACAAAGCTCAGATATCAATTTACTTATTTATCAAATAAACTTTCTCCATTGAAATGAATTGAAATGCCTTCTATCAGAAAAATAAAGAAAAATGGCATGATAATATAAACTATAGTAAAAGCATGTAAAGAAATAAACTGGTTTTATGATGTGTAATTACACTTACAGTACATGCTGTAGTATTTGTCTGACGGATTTGTGCCTTTTAAGGGGTGTAGCCCAGTGAGTGATATCAGGGGCTAGAGTCAGCTGGCGTGTGAGCGTCTGTACATGAGTTGTGGCCTACAGCAGCTTCTTGCTGGCAAGTGTTTTCATTTTGGATTTGTGTGTTTGACTATTCCGTTCAATAAATGTCTGGAAGTGCATAGTCGACTATGGTTCTCCTTGCCCACATTACAGGACCTTAATTGCTCAGGATCTTTTTTTCACTTCACTCCAGTGGTGGTCCATCTGACTAACTCAAATTTTGACTTGTAACATTAAGAAAAGACAAAAAAAAAAAAAATCAACCAAGTAACAGCTAATAACTTGAAAAACTAATAAATTGGGGCACTCGTCGTAAGTCAAGGTACCACTCTGTGTTCATCAACATCATAGCATTTACTTTTTCCTCAAATATTTTCTGCTTAAGTAAAATATACTGGACGCCTTCCCCAAGTCATGACCTCCACAACGTTGCGTACCTCCATGTATATGTTTCTTAGGGGTAGATACAAGCTCGTATTGTGTTTACAATTTACCATCATTTCTAGTGTATAATCCACACCTATGTATAATACGCACCCCCAAAGTTGACCTAAAAATTCTGGAAAACCCTCGTACCTATGCATAATGCATTTTTACAATGCATGATTTTGCTTCTACTCATATGATCGAAACATGAAGTATTATCTGTATTTTGTTAGTTTTTTTTCAAATAATTATTCTTAAGTGAAGCACTTTATTTGAACATGTAATACTTTATTTTTATTTACTTGCTCTTATTTTGAAAGTTCACAGCCCTACTTTTATTTAGTAAATGAGAAAACACACAATTGTGCTCATATGTTTGATTACCAAAGCAGATTTTGTAAGATGTTTACAATTCTTTAAAGAAAACTTAAAGGGCCAGGCAAAACACTTAATTTTATTTTAATGGGATTCAAATTAAACGGTCAAGCATTTCAGAAAAGCATTATCATTAAACAAAACATAACCATGAAGAAATTACTGATGGTTGTTGTTTAGTCATCAGTCATATTTAGAAAAAGAAAAATTCACAAATTCTGCCAGGGTATGTAAACTTATGAGCACAACTGTACATGGAATGAAAGTGTAGGCTACACCTTTTTCATAACCACTAGGTGGCGGTGGCATATTAGAATGAGCGTGTACACATTTCTCATAACCTCTAGGGGGCGGTGGCATTTTGGAATGAACGTGTATAGCTTTTTCATAACCTCTTGATGGCGGCATACATTTATAAAATGGGAAGGTTTTTTTCCATTTTCCCTATACCTATGTATAATGCCCACTATTGACTTTTGACAGTTTGTTTTGGGGGGGGGAATGAGCATTATACACGAGAAATTAAGTTTTAAATGTGCAACATTAGGCAAATGGTACACTCTGTACTTCTGTAATCCATACTGTAACACTGGTGTAACTTACTGCTGCTCTTGCTTCTATCCTGTTATCAGGTAAACAAAATAACTGGCCTCCGCTCCCCAAGAGTTTCCCCATCAAGCCGTGTTTCTATCAGGACTTCTCCGAGGAGATTCCCAATGAGTACCAGAGGGTTTGCAAGATGATGTACTACCTCTGGATGTGTGAGTGCTCTCACCGCCCCGATGTCAATAATCATGGCGGAACCGCCAAAGTTCATCATGATCATCATGCTGTTTTTTTGTAATTTTAAGATTTTATTTTTTAAAGATTAATTTTATACTCCTACAATTATGGAGTATATTCTCCAGTGAACCCCTGCTTATTCGTAGTCCGCTATTCGCAAATTCACGTTCCCATTTTTTTCTATTGAATCTATCCTCAACTGTTTACGGAAAAACTCATATTCACGTTTTTTTGTGCTCTTTTGAAAAAGCTCCTCTTCCCTTTAGTAGTAATTGGTGTCAAAGAAGTATGATGAAATGATGCATCTTTACTGAGAGACTAACATCATTGTATGTCGGGTAGAAGAGTCTTTGCTGCTTATACGCATACACTTCTAGTGCATTCTTAAGAAAACAAATGATCTGTAAGCCATTTATATTGTAAGATGAGCTTTACATTTTTGGGATCATATTTTGTGGTATATTTACAGTTTAAACTTATAGCGGGGGCTTACTGCTCTATAAGAAGTCACGTGTACTAACACTAACAAAACTTGTCTCACTTATGACATACTGTATTAAAATTACCATCATCGTTATTGGAAATTAAATTTTTTTTTTAAACATTTGTACACCTTATTGCAGACACATGTATAATTTTCAGGCAAGTGACACTAGGAAGCACTGCCAACAAGTGTCTGTGTATTAAGTGTCTTCGCCCTCTTCATTCTCCTCCTCCTGCAGTCAACTGCGTGACGCTTTTCCTCAACATGCTGGCATGTCTGGCCTACTTCACCACGTCGTCTTCCTATGGTGTTGACTTTGGCCTCTCCATCCTCTGGCTCATCCTTTTTGCTCCCTGCTCCTTTCTCTGCTGGTACCAGCCCGTCTACAAGGCCTTCAAGTGAGTATATGGTTGCAAAATGAATGGAACATGTCCGCGAAATTTCTGGAAACTTCCCGGTAAATTTCCATGGGAAGTAAAGCTGGAGAAATTTGGAAGTAATAAGTATAAATATGAAAATTTTGTTTTGTCACAAGCAGACATCCATGCAAAATAATACAATTAAAAAGCATGACATTTCAATAGATGTATTTGTTAGTAGAACATTAAAAATATTTTATTGAGCAATTAATTTTTTTATTGAACAAAAAAAAAAAGGAATGTTGAGTTAATTAGTAGTAAACCCCCGGAGTCAACCCAAATTGATAAAAATGCACCACCTTTCATTCAAAATGTTAAATGAAAATAACCTCTCCTGGCAAAAAAAGTGCCATTCAAAATGCAAAGCATCTGCATTTATGGTTGTTTTAGTCAGGGTTTTGCTAAAATATATTTTCACCAGCTATATTTAAGCTAACTAGTAAGAGCCAACCTTCAATTGAAAATTCCTGGTTTATTCCCGTTGAGTCCCTTAAATTCCTGTTAATCCCTATGGAATGTTTCCAACTTTGAAAAGTAAGTGAATATGATGTCATTTTGTCATTGGTATTACTTTAAAAAATCATTTTGTTTTTGTTCTAGTCTACATTCTAAACCTTGGTGTCCTATTTGGGTTCTGACATCTTTAGGACTGACAGCTCCTTCAGCTTCTTCTTCTTCTTCTTTGTCTTCTTCTGCCAAGTGGCCATCTTCATCATTCAGTCGGTGGGCATCCCCAAGTGGGGCAACAGGTGGGTGCATGACATAAAATTATTATTATTATTTTTTTAAACATTTGTGGTAAACTCAAATTGTACCAAGAAACGTGGGAGCCATTGTCGTTACGTTTGATTCCCAAAATCAAGTAAAATTTGACGACTCACCTGGTGAAGACCTCTACAGTAGCAGAGAGGGAACAGGAAGGTTTTTGTATATGTATTGTTGGAATTAATAATTGTGTGGTGCATAATAAGTGTAGTTACGTTAACATCTGTTCAGTAAAATTCATGCCACATGCAAGTTCCATTTTCTGTTTTTTGGTCATCACACTTTTCCTTTTTGTCATCAGTGGTAACTCTTCTGTGTAGTCATTGCAAAAAAGCCAAAGAAAAATGAAAGTACAATTGCTTAGTTAATCCCACGTGTATGGTAAACTCAGATGTACAGTAGCAAGAAACCTTCGGTCAAGTTCAGTTCTGTAAGAGCCCTTCCATACTTTATTTCTTGCCTTTTTTTTGTTTGTTGTTGTTATTTTATTATCAATATTCTTGCGTGCTAAATTGCACTCTTTCTCTTCTTCCTTTCCCAATTGCTAAGACTTTACATCCTTCAGCCTCTCCACTGCATTTCTTCCTGTAAGTGAATGACCCCCCCCCCCCCCAACCTCCAAAACTACGTTCACCACATAAACACACTTAAAAAAAATAAACTAAACTAAAAATAATTTTAAAAAAAAAAGGGATACAAGTTGCTGTTGTGACAGATGCCGTCACAATATTATAAATTAGGTGCATTATCTGTTATTTAGGAGGAAGGGGACTTACGCCTGCAAGCGTTTGTAGGTTAGTTGTTTTGAAGCTGGAGCGCTGAAACTCCATGTGAACATTTAGTTGTTGTATTAGAACTGGACTGGATTTTTCAGCAAAATGGATTGTAGTTACTGCACTTTGGTGTTAACGCTTGAGATGAAGCTGAAATTAGAAATGTCATACAATATGACAATACAATATGTTATCATGACCTGCAGTGCACATAACAATTTCTCAAATGAGCACCACAGGTTGTTGCTCATTTCTTTTTCATGGCTCACCGACCTCACTGGACATTTCCATTTGTAGACATCCATCCTGTTTGTTACTTATTTTCTGGAGAGATAAAGGATTAAAATGTTTTGTTTTCTTTTGTTTAATGACCTTAAAACTGTTTTCTCCCCCTTTTACATCTTTTTGTTAGTGTTTTACATTTTATTCGTCTTAGTCTGAGCTAGTTCACAGCTGGTAAACAGTCTGTTCGTACCTACCTGTAGCAATAAACATTCATTTAGACATATATTATCTCATACCTTATTTTCTCTATGCACATGTAATTATAGAATGATAAATACTTTTTGACATTAGAAACAGGAACTACCGAAGTGAATTTTAACGCATTAAAGACCCTCCGGGATTAATTTAAAATGACAGAGGCAACTGTGATATTTTATAGTGGTGGGACTCAATTAAAACAATTATTAATTAGAGGTTTTTCCATTAATTCATCTCATTTGAATTGAATTAAAATATTTGGCACAATAAACTATGTTTTTTAGTTGAAATAGATTTTGGTCAATGGATATGTGAACATAAATAACAAAATTCATTATTTTCCATATGCAAACAGATTAGTACTATTTTTAATAAAGTTGAGTTAAGGGATTATGATTTCTACATTTTGAGCGACAATCTACGTTCCTACCCTCACTTATGGTCACGAGCTGTGGGTCGTGACCGAAAGAACAAGATCCAGGATACAAGCGGCCGAAATGAGTTTCCTCTGCAGGGTGTCCGTCCGGGCTCTCCCTGAGAGAGGGTGAGAAGCTCGGTCATCCGGGAGGATCGCAGAGTAGAGCCTCTGCTCCTGCACGTCGAGAGGAGCCAGATGAGGTGGCTGGGGCATCTGATTCTGATGCCTCCCGGACGCCTCCCTGGTGAGGTGTTCCGGGCACGTCCCACCGGGAGGAGACCCCGGGGACGACCCAGGACACGCTGGAGAGACTACATCCTTCAGTTGACCTGGGAACGCCTCGGGATCCCCCCGGAAGAGATGGATGAAGTGGCTGGGGAGAGGGAAGTCTTGGCGTCCCTGCTAAAGCTACTGCCCCCGCGACCCGACCTCGGATAAGTGGTAGAAAATGGATGGATGGATGGAATATTCACAAGATGCTAACCCCTAAATTAAACTTGGCTATACAGTACCCAAGATTTTAATCGCCATTTTTGGATCGTTCTGCAACACACTCCACAAAGCCCTGATATTCGGAAAAACAAACAAAAAAAGCCCCTGAAATACAAAGGTTGTTGTTTTTTGTTGTTATTTTTATTTTTTTACATAGTTGGTGTTGTGGATGACAACAAATCATATTAAACCCTCTCTCTGCTGCTAACACCTCAAATTTTCATTCTTCTTTTGCTAACCTCTAACCTGACTCTCGACAAGAGGACAGTGGAACCCCCCAAAAGTGGAATACAATCTGTTCCATGGCACTGGTTGACTTCCAAGTTGTTCTACAGTGGGTACGGAAAGTATTCAGATTATTATTATTATTAGTCTTGTATGGTAAACCTTAAAATGTTCACTCTTTGTTATATTGCAGTCATTTGCTAAAATCATTTAAGTTAATTTTTTGCCCCTCATTAATGTACACAGAGCACCCCAAATTGAGAAGGTTTTCGTCCACGATATCCCTGTACTTGGCCGCATTCATCTTTCTTTCGATTGCAACCAGTCGTCCTGTCCCTGCAGCTGAAAAACACCCCCACAGCATGATGCTGCCACCGCCATGCTTCACTGTTGGAACTGTATTGGACAGGTGATGAGCAGTGCCTGGTTTTCTCCACACATACCACTTAGAATTCAGACCAAAAAGTTCTATCTTGTTCTCATCAGACCAGATAATCTAATTTCCCCACTATCTTGGAGTCCTTCAGGTGTTTTTTAGCAAACTCCATGCAGACTTTCATGTGTCTTGCACTGAGGAGAGACTTCCGTCAGGCCGCTCTGCCATAAAGCCCCGACTGGTGGAGGGCTGGAGTGATGGTTGTCTTTCTAGAGCTTTCTCCCATCTCTCTACTGCATCTCTAGAGCTCAGCCACACTGCTCCTCCTGAATCTGAGATTCGACTTCCCGACGGACCCTCCTCTCCAGCACCCCTGAATAGACTTTACCAGGGAGGCTGAGGAGTGTGAGTGAGTAGTTGGAACACACCCTCCGGTCCCCCTTCTTAAAAAGGGGGCCCACCACCCCAGTCTGCCAAGCCAGAGGCACTGTCCCCGATGTCCATGCGATGTTGCAGAGGCGTGTCAACCAGGACAGCCCCAAATCATCCTGAGCCTTTAGGAACTCCGGGCAAATCTCATCCACCTCGGTGACCTCAACCCCAGAGATAGGAGACCCCTCCTCAGAGAACCCAGACTCTGCTTCCTCATGGGAAGGCGTGTCGGTGGAATTGAGGTCTTCGAAGTATTCTCCCCACCGACTCACAACATCCCGAGCCGAGGTCAGCACCGCCCCATCCCCACTCTACACAGTGTTGATGGTGCACTGCTTCCCCCTCCTGAGACGCCGGACGATGGACCAGAGTTTCCTCGAAGCCGTCCGGAAGTATTTCTCCATGGCCTCACCAAACTCCTCCCATGCCCGAGTTTTTGCTTCAACGACCACCAAAGCTGCATTGCGCTTGGCCAGCCGGTACCCATCAGGTGCCTCAGGAGTCCCACAGGCCAAAAAGGCCCGATAGGACTCCTTTTTCAGCTTGACGGCATCCCTCGCCGTTGGTGTCGGGTTCGGGGATGGCCGCCATGACATGCACCGACCACAGCTCCGGTCGGCCGCCTCAGCAATGGAGGCGCGGAACATGGCCCACCCGGACTCGATGTCCCTGCCTTTCCCGGAACATGAACAAAGTTCTGTCGGAGGTGGGAGTTGAAACTCCTTCTGACAGGGGATTCAACCAGACGTTCCCAGCAGACCCTCACAATACGTTTGGGCCTGCCACGTCGGACCGGCATCTTCCCCCACCATCGGAGCCAACTCACCACCAGGTGGTGATCAGTTGACAGCTCCGCCCCTCTCTTCACCCGAGTGTCCAAAACATGTGGCCGCAAGTCCGACGACAGGACCACAAAGTCGATCATAAAACTGCGACCTAGGGTGTCCTGGTGCCAAGTGCACGTGTGGACACCCTTATGCTTGAACATGGGGTTCGTCATTGACAATCCGTGATGAGCACAGAAGTCCAATAGCAGAACACCGCTCGGGTTCTGATCGGGGTGGGGCCGTTCCTCCCAATCACGCCCTTCCAGGTCTCACTGTGATTGCCCAAATGAGCATTGAAGTACCCCAGCAGAACATTGGAGTCCCCAGCGGGAGCGCTCTCCAGCACCTCTCTAAGGACTCCAAAAATGGTGGGTACTCTGAACTGCTGTTTGGTGCATAGGAACAAACAACAGTCAGGCGCTGTCTCCCCACCCGAAGGCGGAGGGAGGCTACCCTCTCGTTCACCGGGGTGAACCCTACCGTACAGGCGCCGAGCTGGGGGCAATAAGTATTCCCACACCTGCTTGGTGCCTCTGACCGTGGGCAACTCCAGAGTGGAAGAGAGTCCAACCCTTCTCAAGAGGACTGGTACCAAAGCCCCAGCCGTGTGTGGAGGCAAGCTCGACTATGTCTAGTCCGAACTTCTCGATCTCACACACCAGCTCGGGCTCCTTCCCTGCCAGAGAGGTGACATTCCACGTCCCTAGAGCCAGCTTCTGTAGTCCGATCAGATCACCAAGGTCCCTGCCTTTGGCCACCGCCCAGCTCACACTGCACCCGACCCCTATGGCCCCTCCCACAGGTGGTGAGCCTATGGGAAGGGGGACCTTTCCCATGGGTGCAGGCCTGGCCACCAGGCGCTCGCCTTCGACCCCCGGCTCCAGAGGGGGGTCCCGGTGACCCACATCCGGGCAAAGGAAACCTCAATCCATTTATATTTTTCATCATAGGGGTCTTTTAGCCGTGCTTTGTCTCGTCCCTCACCTCAGACCTGTTTGCCATGGGTGACCCTAACAGGGGCGTGAAGCCCCAAGACAACTTAGCTCCTAGGATCATTGGGACACACAAACTCCTCCACCACCACGATAAGATGACGGCTTCCAGGAGGGGATTTCAGTTTTTCTTTTTTAATAAATCTGCAAAAAATTTAAACAATTCCGTTTTTTTCTGAATGAACTTAAATGAGGCGGCACGGTGGCCGACTGGTTAGAGCGTCAGCCTCACAGTTCTGAGGACCCGGGTTCAATCCCCGGCCCCGCCTGTGTGGAGTTTGCCTGTTCTCCCCGTGCCTGCGTGGGTTTTCTCCGGGCACTCCGGTTTCCTCCCACATCCCAAAAACATGCATTAATTGGAGACTCTAAATTGCCCGTAGGCATGACTGTGAGTGCGAATGGTTGTTTGTTTGTATGTGCCCTGCGATTGGCTGGCAACCAGTTCAGGGTGTACCCCGCCTCCTGCCCGATGACAGCTGGGATAGGCTCCAGCACGCCCGCGACCCTAGTGAGGATAAGCGGCTCAGAAAATGGATGGATGGATGGATGGATGGAACTTAAATGATTTTAGCAAATGGCTGCAATATAACAAAAAGTGAAACAATTAAGCAGGTCTGAATACTTTCCATAACCACTGTAATTTCACTTTCTTTTCATTTCCCATGTTGAATTGAAGTGTAGTCATCTAAAGTATTCTGGGCTCGCACTGTCACCATTGTAAGGCACTTATTTATATTACTGGTGGTGTTTCAAGTAACATTTCAACATCGTACCGATTTTATGAAAAAAAATAAAAAACACTGAGGTGAAGGTGAATTTTGGTTGAACTCCAAATTGTACCTCTTTTTGGGTCGTTCCACTTTTGGAGGTTTCACTGTTCAAACTGTGTCTTACTAACGGTTCTTACGCCGCTTTAAACAACCGATGTGCTTGTCTGCTGCAGTGGTTGGATCGCCGCCTTCTCGGTCATCAGCTCATCCAAAGCAGTGGGCGCCATCATGATCATTGTGGCCATCCTCTTCACAATCTGCGCCGTCATGTCTGTCGTCCTCCTTAAGATGGTAAGAAGTGTCAATACACAGTTTTTGCTAAAACTGAGAGTAACACTTTCATATAGCTATGATTTTTTTTTTTGTATTTTTATTTATTTTATATTTGATATATACCTTGTTATTATTTCATATATTTATATGAATTGTTAACAGCTGCAAAAGCAAGCTTTGATTACATACTTTTCATTTGCACCCCCAAGTGCGTGTTATTAGTCTTGTATGGTAAATCATTGTGTTTACAGGTATGCAGCATTCCAATACCATACTTTTATCTTTATTTTGTGATAGCTTAAGTATTTGAATTATGTTTTATTTCATTTCATTTTATTTTTCATCTTTTATATTTAGTATTTAAGTCATTGCTCGCGAGTCAAGGCAAAATAATGGTCGAGTAACACTTCGTATCTCAAAACACTCTAATTTGAGGTACCTTTGTGTAGTGTGACGTTCTGGTCTCACTATCAGCACACCAAAAGACATGGTAAAAACTCTCTAACCAATCTACAGTATGTACGACTTTGAGCGGCGTTCCATTATACTTTTTCCGTTTGCGGTGATTGTGACATTTCAGACTTCCCGGTTCATCTGGGATGTACCTCCAAAACCCATCCGAGCCACGGGCTAACGTTTGTCTCCCTTGCCCAGGTTCACGGCATGTACCGCCGGACTGGGGCCAGCTTCCACAAGGCCCAGCAGGAATTCTCGCAGGGCATCTTCACCAACAAAACCTTCCAAAGTGCCGCCGCCAGCACAGCGTCCTCCGCAGCGCGGGGAACTTTCCAGACAAACAACTAGCTGGCGCTAAGCTAACTGTTCAGGTTGAGGTCTTCATGTTATTAGGTTGGGCGTCGAGTTAAGTGGGCAACCTTATAATGTGTCGACCTTGAGCAAGGTGAGGCTGCACTCATACAGACACCCACCATCATGCCCACTGATGACATCATCTGGATGGGCGAGAACCACACCAGGTGCATTGTGGGTGAAATGTGGAGAGACGTTGACTGATGGCTCATTTCACTTTGTCTTGGCTGTGTATATTTTGTGTGCACTTTTTGGCAACGCTCATTAATGTAAAGTGTGTGTGACATTTTTTTTTCTGCATGTGTGAGATTCTTTACAACCGTTATAATAGGTTTTCTTTTTTGTGTGTCAATGTTTGGCCATTTAACATTTAGCTTTTTTTGGAACTTTGCAAAAGTGCTCTTTATTGCGGCACGCATACAAGTGCTATGAGGGAAAAAATATTACGAAATAGATGCATTCCAATAACGCATTCCACAAATAATGTCCCCTCTGCATCATCCACTTGGGAAAAAAAAATATATATATATATATACTGTGGATATGAAATGTCTGCACACCTCTGTTCAAATTGCAGGTTTTTGTGATATAAAAAGAGAGACGAAGATAAATCATTTCAAAACTTTTTCATCTTTGAATGAGAACTCAATTGAAAAAAAATGTCTTTTCGAGAGAGGAATTAAAAATAAACATCTGCGATAATGTGTTTGCACGAGTGTGCACACAATCTTGGGGCATGGCTGTGTTACAATTTAACCAATCATATTCAAACTCATGTTAAATGAGGGTCAGCACACACCTGCCACCATTTAAACAGGCTCTGGTTAAACCCAAATCCATTTCAGCTGTTTGAGTAGGCTTTTCCTGACATTTATTTGGGGGCAGGTGTGTGCTGACTCCCATTTAACTCCTAAGTTGTGCCTATGACCGAATCACAGCCTTGAAGATATAGAGTGCAACATTACTCACTCTCGTGTGATAATGCTTAAATTTACTGCTGTTTAGTATTGTTCCAAAGATGTGTTTGGCCCAGGAGACACCTTCCCCCATCTGCAGTTGAGTAAATAAATACCTCGACCCACTTTTTTCAGAAATACGGTATTATAAAATTCAGATTTTATTTTTGTTCTGAGACAAAAAGATCTATTTGAGTAAATGATCTCAAGCTTTGAATATAATGATGAAATCCGTTTTTAAAAAATGCAATGCAGGTCATTCATTAAGCAGCATGCAAGATAAGTTTCCTCAGGGTATTTATTTCAGTGTTGCATCAATTATGAAATAATAAAATCTGAATCTTCCTTTTGTTATTAAGTTAGACTTTGATACCTTTGGGTTTAAAATGTAAAAGTGTATTTTAAAAGCCCTGGTAGAAATTGGCAAAATCCTAAATTTAATGAAACAATGCTTTTGCATGCATTCAAACTTCAAACCTGATGTCACTCCAACGGGAAATGAAGATTATGTCATTTGCGCTGTTTAATTCAAATTCTACAAACAAAACGATTTGTGTAAGGATGTAAATTTCAGTGCGTTTTCAAATGTTTGTTACGGGATGTATCACCTCTGTGATCGTAGATGAATCAGAATTACGTTTTTGCAGCAGATGACAGTTTGTAATTAATTTAACATTTGGTTCAGCATCCAAATGGTTATACAATATGTCTTTTGTTTCTTTTCTCAATTCATATTGTGTTTGCAGAAGTCAGTGCCTTTGGTATGAAAAGATTGAATGTAGCATCTAAAAATAAAATGCTTTGCTTTCAATCCATGTCTGTATTTATGTACCCTATTCTACTAGATGGAGTGAAGAGACAAGGTCCTTTTTATTCAAACAAGTACAACTTTTACACATAATCCACGCCCCCCAAAAAAGTACAAATATTATCCATACCTTTTAGTTGTGTTTTTGTCTCTCATGCCTAATGCACATTGAGTGTACATACAGTACAATTATTATTCAGAGGTGTACATGCATTACACAGGGTTTATTTATTTATTTATTTTTTATTTTTTTCTGGGAAGTAGGAATCCTCTTTATATGCTCCCATTGTCATTACGGAAGACACGCGGCTTTATAAGCAACAAGATGAGATTCCTGAAAAAAAAAATCATTGCCCAAGTACCGTTCAGTTATAATTCTAAATCCAATACATCTGTATTTCATCTGTAAGAACTGTTTGTTTTGTACCATTTTAAGTGCAATTTTTATTTAAATTTTGTGTGGAATGCATTTTAATTGAATCAGTGTTAAAGTACTTTCCCCCCCATAATTAAGCACAGTGTTAATGTTCAAACTGTGCATAATATTACAGTGGCTTACAATATTAAATATAATTTCAGGGGAAAAAAAAGTTTTTTTTTGTTTATTTTTTATTAACACTAAGACCTACTACGGTAAATGTATTTTATTGTTGGTCATGCTGATGGTTTCTCTCGGAGAACTAAATATGTCTTCGGTGGTAGTTCGAATAAAAGAGTTTGTCCAGCAGATGGCAGCATCCGTTATATGAATCTGCCACCCGATTGAATCTGGGTGGAAGAAACTTGATAAACAAATTAAGTTTATTTTTACGACTCTCATTTGAAACTGTATCAGGATTCCTGTTATTTTGCTGACACAGCAAGATGTGGTAGGCGGACAGGCAGTTTGTAAAGCGAGGACTACTGTACAGCACGCTCCTCCAGTGTGGATGCCCGGTGGCACCATGCTGCCCCTCACAGGTCAGTCTCTGTACTACACCACACTTGTTTGCGGTCGGTTGTGCAGCAGTGAGCACACACATGCACGTTGTTTTCAGCGTCTATTGTTGAAATTGTTAAAAAAAAAAAACTTTGTTTAAAATACGCTTAAGGAGTTGTGATGTCGGTTCCAACCGATTACTGAGAGGAAAAATCCCTCGTCCTAACACACACCTTTCTCTTTCTCTCTATCACGCTTTCGCTCCCCATCTCGCCCTCTCTTTCCCCTCACTCTCTTCCCCTTTTCCATCAATCTCTCTCCCCTTTACACTCACTCCCCACCATTCTCACTCCCTCTGTCCCTCTCTCTCTCCCTTCACTCACTCACTCTCCCCCCGAGCCCCTCCTGCACTCTCACCTCCTCTTTCTCTTTCGCACTCCCCCCTCAAACTCTCTCCCTCCCATCGTTCTCTTTCAGTCTCTCGCCCCATTTCCTTCTCTCCGCTGACTCTTTCCTCCCCCGTCACTCTCCCTCTTCATTCTCTCACCTTCCTCCCTCTCTTCCAGTCTCCTGCTCCCCCTCCCCTTATCCACTCTCTGTACCTCTCCCACTTTCTCACTCTTTCCCCGTCTCCCGCCCTCTCTCTCTCTCTTGCCTTCTTCTCCTTTGTCTCCCACTCACTCTCGCCCCTCACTAACCCCTTCCATCTCTCTATTCCCTCACTCCCTCTAGTCACCCTAACTCGGTCTCCCCTTCATTATCTCACCCCCTTCTCTCTCTTTTATTTTTTATTTTTTGTCCTGTTCGGCTGTTAGGTCAAGCAGAATGGAGGATCTGTATCCCTTTTATGACGCAATAGTTTTACTGTGTCACGGTGGAGGTTTTAAGCTGCCGCTGTGGTTTCTTAGTATTATAATTGATGTTTATTGAGAATCAGAGTCGATCAGTCGAACAGAACAAAGTTTCTAGAGGGAAGAGAGAAACGAAGACAAAAGACAAAGCACTAATTGTAAACAGGATGAGGCCCAGGGGTCGATCCGAGAGTAGCCCGGCGGACGGGACACGTCCCACACCGAGGGACCCAGGGCAGTCCGCCGGCCCCACTGAGTCGCCCCGACAACCAGCCACCCACAGGAGGCCGCAGGGACCCAATACCACACCCTTATGCTTGAACATGGTGTTCGTTATGGACAATCCGTGATGAGCACAGAAGTCAAATAACAGAACACCGCTCGGGTTCTGATCGGGGTGGGGCCGTTCCTCCCAATCACGCCCCTTCCACGTCTCACTGTCGTTGCCCACGTGAGCGTTGAAGTCCCCCAGCAGAACATTGCAGTCCCCAGCGGGAGCGCTCTTCAGCACCTCTCTAAGGGCTCCAAAAAGGGTGGGTACTCTGAACTGCTGTTTGGTGCATAGGCACAAACAACAGTCAGTGTGTATGGTGCTAAAATCCAGGGGGGCAGTGGGGCGGGGCGCCCGGACCGGGAAACAGCACAGACATATAGTAATGGAAAGTATTCAGACCCCCTTAAAATTTTCACTCTTTGTTATATTGCAGCCATTTGCTAAAATAATTGAAGTTCATGTTTTCCCTCATTAACGTACCCAATGTACAATTGTTGATTTTTTTGCAGATTTATTAAAAAAGAACAATTTAAATATCACACAGCCATAAGTATTTCAGACTATTTGCTGTGACACTGTAACTTGGGTGCTGTCCATTTCTTCTGATCATTCTTGAGATGGTTCTACACCTTCATTGGAGTCCAGCTGTGTTTGATTATACTGATTGGACTTGATTAGGAAAGCCACACACCTGTCTATATAAGACCTGACAGCGCACAGTGCATGTCAGAGCAAAGGAGAATCATGAGGTCAAAGGAACTGCCTGAAGAGCTCAGAGACAGAATTGTGGGAAGGCACAGATATGGCCAAGGTTACAAAAAAATTCAGCTGCACTTAAGGTTTCTAAGAGCACAGTGGCCTCCATAACCCTTAAATGGAAGACGCTTCCTAAAGCTGTCCGCCCGGCCAAACTGAGCAATCGGCGGAGAAGAGCCTTGGTGAGAGATGTAAAGTAGAACCCAAATATCACTGTGGCTGAGCTCCAGAGATGCAGTCGGGAGATGGGAGAAACTTCTAGAAAGTCAACCATCGCTGCAGCCGTCCACCATTCGGGGCTTTATGGCACAGTGGCCCGACGGAAGCCTCTCCTCAGTGCAAGAAACACGAAAGCCCGCATGGAGTTTGCTAAAAAACACGTGAAGGACTCCAAGATAGTGGGGAAATTAGATTATCGAGTCTGATGAGACCAAGATAGAACCTTAATTCTAAGTGACATGTGTGGAGAAAACCAGGCACTGCTCATCACCTGCCCAATACAGTCCCAACAGTGAAGCATGGCGGTGGCAGCATCATGCTGTGGGGGTGTTTTTCAGCTGCAGGGACAGGACGACTGGTTGCAATCGAAGGAAAGATGAATGTGGCCATTTACAGGGATATCCTGGACAAAAACCTTCTCCAGAGTGCTCAGGACCTCAGACTGGGCCGAAGCTTCACCTTCCAACAAGACAACGACCCTAAGCACACAGCTAAAATACCGAAGGAGTGGCTTCAGAACAACTCCGTGACTGTTCTTGAATGGCCCAGCCAGAGCCCTGACTTAAACCCAATTGAGCATCTCTGGAGAGACCTGAAAATGGCTGTCCACCATCCAACCTGACAGAACTGGAGAGGATCTGCAAGGAGGAATGGCAGAGGATCCCCAAATCCAGGTGTGAAAAATTGTTGCATCAGTCCCAAAAAGACTCATGGCTGTCTTGGCTCAAAAGGGTGCTTTCACTAAATACTGAATACTTATGGCTGTGTGATATTTCACTTTTTCTTTTTTAATATATCTGCAAAAATTTCAACAATTCAATTTTTTTCTGTCAATCTGGGGTGCTCTGTGTTCATTAAAGAGGGGGGGAAATGAACTTAAATAATTTTAGCAAATGGCTGCAATATAACAAAGAGCGAAAAATTTAAGGGGGTCTGAATACTTTCCGTACCCACTGTATATGTACTTGATTTGTTCGTTCTGCAATATGTTCTGTGATGAGATTTAGCCAGTGATTGATGTAAATAGCTTGTTTGTTTTTCCAAGTTTAATAGAATTGTTTTCTTAGAGGTAGCTAACACAACAGGTACTGATTGTGAATATTGATTAGGGAGGTCGATTATGCTTAAGTCACCAAGTATGCACAATCTTGAGGAAAGTGGAATCCTGACATTCAAAACGTAAGAGAGTTTTTGTGTAATCGAAGACCAAAAGCATTGAATTGGTGTACTTTCCCATACAGCATGAGAATATGTGTCTGGGGTATTTTTGGTGCATTGTGCGCATATATTAGATGGAGAGAAGCCCAGTTTATGCAGAGTGTACTGAGTAAAGTGTGTTCTATGGAGCACTGTATATTGTATAAGCTGTAGAGTTGTGGTTTTTGTCATTCTAAACATATTGTTACAAATCTGTATCCAGTAGCTACGGTCAGCAGACATGGAAAGGTCTTCTTCCCATTGAGTGATTGGTAAGTGCATTGATTTAGTGCGTTCAATTTCTTTAAAAACTTTTGAAAGGTTTCTTTTACTTTGCGGAAGAAGCTTCACTATTTGCCTGAGAAACTCCGGCAGTTCTTGGGTGCTCTGGAGTGTTGGTATTCTTTGTATTTATTTATTTATTTTTATTGCTGCTTTTAATTTATTGTATTGAAGAAAGTTTCCGTGTGTTATTTGGAAGTCATTGAACAGTTCATCACGTGTCCTAAAAACATTATTGTTAAATAGTTGTGGTAGGTGGTCAATTCCATGTTGTCCTCATGTACTAAAATAAAGAGATATAGTATTAATTTTGAAATCTGGATTATGGCAGATTGGGGAGATCATACTGGGAGCCAATTGAGATCCTGCAGATTCTCAACTTTGCCACCAAGCCGTTAAGGTGGATGCGATTATTGGGCACTTGAAGCATTTATGGCGACGAAGACTTGGATGAAATGGAAGTTTTGGCAGTTTGATGTTGTTGCAGTCTGTTTGTTCCAATTGTAGCCAAGAATCATAGTCCTCATTGTGGTGCAACCATTTGATGAGGTATTGTAATTGGATCGCTAAATAATAGTGTTTAAAGTTGGGAGCATTTTGGAATCCCTCCTGTTTACTTTTCTGAAGAGTGGATAGACTAATTCTATTGTTCTTATTTTTGGAATAATCATTTATTACTGTAGAATCTAATGTTTGAAACCATTTAAATGTGGTCTTAAATGGAATCATTGAGAATAAATAATTAATTTGAGGGAAGGTTTTCATTTTTATTGTGGCCTATTCTTCCCAGTAATGATGTAGGCAAGTTATTCCTGCGTCGTAAATCAGCTGAGATTTTTATCCAGAAGTGGTGTGTAATTTAGATTGGTTAGCTCTGTGAGTTTTGGCGAAATATTAATACCGAAATACTTCCTGTTTCCTATGGGAATGGGGTAATCTGGGATTTGACCTGCAGGAGTCCACGAGTTTGCTGTTATTGGGAGTATTGTCGATTTTGTCCAGTTGATCGAGTCGTCTGATATTTATGAAAATGTTTGAATGAGATTGAAGACTGCCTGAAGAGATTACTTGGGTTCCTGTGAGTCAAGAAGAATATCATCAGCATACAGATTGATTTTGTGTTCTGTCACTCGTGAGCAGATATCTTTAACATTAGCATTCTGACGTAGAGCAGCAGCAAGAGTTTGGATGAATATTGCAAATAGCATTGGTGAGAGTGGACATCCTTGTCTCGTTTCTCTCTGTAAAGTAAAACTTTGTGAAGTGATCCTACTTGTGGTGTCTGTCGCTTTTGGCGAATTGTATAATGTTGCTATCCAATGTGTAAAGGAGTCTCCGAAGACAAATTTGCAAAGTACTGCAAACAGTTAAAGCCCAGTTAACTTTTATCGAAAGCTTTCTCTGCGTCAAGTGACATGATGATTGCGTTGAGTGTTTACGCTGTGACATGCTTATTAAATTCGACAGACGTCTGACATTATTTGTGGAACTTCTACCTTTAATGAAGCCTGTCTGGTCGTAGTGGGTTATCGACGGGAATACCTTTTCATGTCTCGCTGCGAGGTCTTTCGAGATAATCTCGATATCTATATTCATCAGAGATAAGGGCCGATAATTCGCCGGGAGAGTGGGGTCTTTACCTGGCTTTAGCAATAGTTTAAATGAGGCTGTGTTCATATGGCTACTTATTTGACCTTTATGAATATTATTTGACATTCCATGACACACAAGTTGAGTGTGACCTATGATGGGTGCGTGTTTCATAATTTTAAATAGATTGGGTACTATGTGTTCTTTGCTGTTGTTTTCAGGAGATTTTTTGGGGGTATTTGTTGACCAATGTTATTTCGAGAGGGTGATAGAGATGCTATATTTAAGTCGAGCAAAACGAGGCTACATAGAATAACGAACAAACGCTGAACATAGAAAACAAACAGTGACAAGGGGATAGTACGGTGTGTGGTGGTTGTTTGTCGTGCGCAAGAAGCGTTTTGGGGCGACTTGTGTGTTTAGCGTGTGTGGAAACAAAGCAGAGCAGGAAAGCAGGAGGAGATAGGAGAATTCATGCTGGTGGCATGCGTGATTCCCTTTTGTTTTTGTTTTGTTGATCGAAGCAAAAGTGGAAAGAATGACACAAGCTCCAATACACTTTTGACAATTCATAAAGACGACAGATCAAAAAAAGAAGAGCCAGGGCGTGACGTTGGCGTCACGAAACAGTTGGCCGTCGACATATAGCTTATCGACAACTGGCCACGCTCGTTTGCCTTTCTCACGGTGATTCTTCATCAATTTTATGCCTCTCGTTGATTTCCTCGGGGAACTGGTTGCTCATGCCGAGCCAAGTCCCTTTGAGCTCCCGACCTTTGGATTTCACAAACACTTTTTGCTGAAAGTGTTCAAACTTTGCAATGATGGGACGCGCTTGCTTCCCTGGACGAGGAAATCCAAACTCTTTCTTAGTTGGGCGATCTCTTGGCGAAGCAAATCAAGTGTAATTGACAATTTCTTGTCGATTGAGAGGAGGCCACTCGGGACAGTCGAATCGAGTAACTCCTCGGTTGAAGCGGAAGAATCCCCTTTTTTTTTTTTTCTCTTCGGCGGCAGCTCAGATCCTCCACGACGGACGAGTTGGCGTTGACGTAGCTGCGCGAATCGCAAGTGGCTCTCTACGAGTTACCGAAACTACCATCTGCCTCTGAAAAAGGACAAGACTTTTGTCTCGTAATAGCTGCTTTTAAAAGTCTACGCAAGGGGCGCCACCATGTTTTTCGTCTTCGGAAATCACGCAATCTCTCGCGTTGTCACCGCATGGTCACCCCCCTCCTCCGCTCACGCGCCCCTCCGCTCCCTTCTCTCACTCCCAAACCTCTCTCCCGCTCCCCTTTATTCTCTCTTTCTCCCCCTTCACTCACTCCCTCATTTTCCCTCTCTCCCTCTCCTTCATTATATCTCTCTCCCCTCTCTCCCCCCCTCACTCACTCCCTCATTCCCTCCCTCCCTTTCCCCTCCCCCCTCACTTCATTCTTCCTCCCTCTCCCTCATCGCTTACTCAGCATCCTCTCACTCCCTCACTCCACCACCTCCACCGTGTTCGCCATCACCCGCCTGCACGAGGCCGGTTGTCATGGCGATGACGGAGTCATCCCCGAGGCGTGTTGCCATGGAGATGCCGGTGCGGGCTGCTCTCCCGGCGGTGGAGGAGGACGAGGGGGGATCGTGCGTGCGGCTGCCCGCCTTTGAGGAGCTCCTACGGTACCGCACTGGAGGAGGAGGTGGCGGGAGACGCCGACGCGGGCCACCCTTCAACCGGGCAGGCCACTACGTTCTGGTCGTGATCGGCGACATTGGCACCGAGCGGCAGCTGGACGCCGCCCGCGCGCACATCGAGGCCGGTGAGTGGGCAAGTCTCCTGTCCCGCGTGAAAAGTGTTCAACTGATGCAAATGTTTGCGTGTCATCACGAACCTACTGTAAATATTGGCGCAGCATTGCACCATTAGTCCCATGCAGTCTGAAATGACCCATTTACCTCCTTTAGAGTCCTCACTATAGTAAAAAGAACAAACTTAACTGAAGAATGATGATGAGAATCTATTGTGAACAACATGGTTGTGTTTGATCGAGTCACACACTTCATTATAAAACATTGAAAAATAGACGTGAGGACTTACCTCCGGTCTATTTGACTTGCTGATGTCATTTCTGCTGAGTCATGTAGCTCACTTTTTTTCCCTCTTCCTCGAGATGGCTTAAAAAGGTTTTGGTAAAGGTTTGCGTTTATGTTGAGAAACAAAATAATAAACATAATTTTTCTACTATTCAAAATATGTCTGTGATAAAACAATGTTTTAACAATTACAAGGAACATGGAGCAATGCAATCACCCCCCCCCGCCCCTAAAAGCTGATTTCAACTTCATCTCTTTCTATTTGATATGTCAGTTGGGGGAGGGACAAGAGTAAATAACCAACCGATTTAGAAGGTGCAAGAGGTCGTTGGTATTTTTAAATAAAGGAATCATCACTCTTATTGCCTATTTTGTGTATGGATTCTTTGAAATATCGTGGAGGGGAGCAGAAAATATCCTCAGTTCTGGAACAACTCCAAAACCAATTTAAAGTGGTGCCCAAAATTTGAGATATCAGTGCACTTCGGAACACCACCTCTTGATGGCGCCAGCAAACTTCATTACATCCAGCCACTATCTATTGACATTGGTTTCCTTGCAGTTGGAAGGACAGCATCAGTTGGCTGGCACTAATGCGCCATTAAGCTGCTCTGCCAACTGTCAACAGACACCACAGAAGAAAAAGAACAAGTTAGGGCAAATCGCCAGTCAAATGCTGAGAACCTTCATGAGAATGCTCAGCAAAAATCATCAGCCACACTTTTCGTCGTCAGTGTGACGCCACGGCAACTGCGTCCGTTTTCATCGGTGTGGCTCGCCCGCTCGTCACGTGTTCACTGCGGGGGGGTCGTCACAGTGTCGGCCCGCGAGCGGCCGCTATCGCTGCGGCACTGTTGGCCCGTGCCGAGCCAAGGCCGACTCGTCACTGAATAGACCTTTTCGCCGTGACGGCACACGTACTTCCACGTGGCAAAAAGCTCAAGCGTTCTCGTACTCAACAAACCCTTTGATGTCATTTGACCAAGATTGAGAAAACAGGCCAAATGTATTGAAATGATTATATAGGTCTCTATAGGATGGTTTTAGCGTGGACTGTCCTTTTTTCCTGGTTTTAAGGCCAGTAATTATGTACAGAGGGGGTGTCAAACTCATTTTGTTCAGTGTGATCAATTAAGCAGGCCCAGTATATTCGTGGATCAATAAGCTCTCTTCTATTCCAAATGTATCCCATTGTTTTACAGGTAATAATTACAAGTACATTCTGAAAATATTCACATTTTTGGTTTAATATCTTGTTGCAAATCATGTGTGCAATCTGAAATTTCTCAACAAAATGAGCGCAATTTCAACATTATGAATCAGTTTCTCCTTTTACATGTGCAACTTACAGATAAAAGTTGATCTATACAGAGTAATGTATGTGTCTTTTATAAAACAACGTTAAAATTTAAATGTATGTACATTTCCACATCCATCTGGAAAAACGTACTTTTGAGAAAGAGGATGCAGTAAATGAACACGAGTTGCAAGAACCAAACACGACAGGGTTCCACTAAACTCGCCTCTTTGGAATGACATTTTGCAATATTCCGTGTCTTACGCTATTTTTACAGTAGGCATTCATTTTCACAGAAATAAAATGTCGGTGTGACCTCCAGAGGACAAAATTAGAAAGAACGTTTCCTTTTATTGAAATGTTGCTGTTAATGTGTTTTACACTTTGCAAAAATCAAACCCACGGGCCGGATTGGAAGCCCCGACCGACCTCAGAGCCGTGAGGTGCGCACTTGGCCACCTTCCCGCCTCGTTTGTTATTATTATTATTATAATTCCAAAAGGTGTTCATTTTCTCCCCGGTCACGTGATCGGCCTATTGGAGAACGAGAGCCAGGAGTGAGTCAGCATTTGTAGGAACAGACTGCGCTCCGCTGTGAGGGAACATTTTAAGGTCAAAACACAAAAGGCTCCAGTGTGTTTTATCTCGCTGGACTGAAACACAATCTCACTTCCTGCTCTTACCGAGCGAATCGAATTTGTAATATTGTTTTTTTTTTTTTTTTGAAGATGAGACGCTAGAAAAGACTTTTACTCGGTGTTCATTATATGATGGATGCGGCAGGGATGAAACCTTCTTCCTTTCCTTCCTGTCGCAGGAATCCGATCTTGGGACGTGGACCTCAACCGCTGCGACCTCCAGCAGCAGCTGCGGCTGTTCATAACGCGCCACTCCGCCCATTTCTCCTTGGATGTCAAAGGTCAGTGCAGAGTGGTGGCACGTTTTTGGTTTTCAAGGGGATCTTTGCGCAAGATGAGACCTGACAAAAAACAAGTTCCGAATTTCCCAGTTAACTTTCGGGGAACACCTGGACTGGTTGCCAGTCGGCTGTCGGGTCGAAACATTAGAAACATCTCACTGTGTAATGCAGTGCACATAATGGAAACATGGAAATGTAATGTTTTTGTTTTTCTTTATTCAAAAGAATATTAGGCAGTGGAGGATATTAAAGAAGATTTTCTCTCTTCAATAAAATGTGTCGTAGCAATACAGACGTAACGATGGTAGATTTGGAGGGTGAGAAGAAACACCGCTGAACACCTTTCGCTTGAAACGTACGGCGCGGGAATAAGGATGGCGGCTGCCTCTATTGATTACCAACATGCACAAGGACGATCAATCGCATTTCAAAGGAGGGAGGTGGTCAGAAATAGATGAGAGAAGAAGCAAACATTTCCACTGGGGGGGGGGGGGGGGGGGGAAGCGCGCAGTCAGTCCACGAGCTGCCTGCATCGGGCCGACTGTATTTGGCGCCGGAAGGGGGGGTTCGTTAGTTTGCTTTAAACTTCTTCAGAGGACTTATCGATTGAAGTTGCTCTCGCTCGTTCACTCAGGAAAACACTTTCAACTTCACTGGGGATGACCTTTGGGCAAGACAAACGTTTTTCGGTTTGCCAATGCGTCTAAATTACAGTCAGACTCATTGAACATTCATCATGGCCGACATCAATACTGTATTTCATTTCTTGTATTTCTTATTCATGTTATAGTGGGTAAACTATGACTATGTAATCCCATACATGATGGTTATGTTTTTTAATCCAAAATAAATGTAAATTAATACAAATATTGTTAAACTTAAACAACATGCTTTCTCACTCTATGAATTAATCTTTTTTTACTTAAAAAGTGAACACAAAATTAAGTTTCTGTTCTATAAATGTATTCATTTTATATTTTTTGTTAGAAATTGTCATTTTGTTTCCTTTATGTGTATACATAAAGTAACTCCCTATTTTTTAATAATGTTCAATATATATATATATATATATATATATATATATATATATATATATATATATATATATATATATATATATATATATATATATATATATATAAAAATGTATATATAAAAGAAGTTCAAGTTACCAAGAAGGGTTCCTGTCCTTATGAATTGATCTTTTATTATTTAAGGAAAAAAATACAATTAAATAAAACATTAAGTTTACATTCACAAATGTGGTTTATTTCCCAGATATATTTTTTTCTTTACGTTAAAGACATCTAAATGAATCAGTTATTTTTTTTTTATTGTAGTCTAATTTATCAAACATGTTTTATGTATATAACTGTTTTCTTTCGAGAGAAATGTTTATTTAAAAAAATGTTTTACGTTTACATGACCAAATTTGGTTTGTCGAACCACAAATTTAAATTTTCCATTTTTTTTTCCATTTGAAAAGAAATTTAAATGCAAACTGAAGTTATGACATATGCTTAAAAAAAAAAAAAAAGAAGAAGTTTAAGTTGCCACATACTGCATAATGGCTAATTTGACTTCTCTGTTGTAGCACTAAGCTTCCAAAAGTTCACAGAGCAGTCAATCCACCAAAACGTGTTGTCTTTAAAAAATGATAAATTCTGCGTGTGTTTAAAAGTCTTTAAATTAACAAGCGCTATTGTGTTCTCTCTAATTCTTCGCTCTAATTCTTCCTTATCGGGACATAAAGAGAAAAAGGTGCTTCCACACGTCATTAAGTTTCATCATTGTGTGCTTAAAGGAGTATTTTTACGGCTAAAATCGGAACAATCGGAGGTTTTAGCCTCTTACCTCAGGTCGCATATCTTTCGTTTTCCTAATGCCGGTTTAGCACCATTCCTTTCAGCCTCGGGACTTTGCCCTTTGACCTTTGAGATTTAATCGTTCTCGTGGGGTTGGACTGTAGAAGCCGATTGATGCTTAATGCGGATGAAAAGAATGACGTTTCTCTGAGCAAAATGACATTGGGTTGTCAATCGTGTCTTCTATGAGTCGACCCCACAAAATAATCTCGAGCACACAACACATGCCTGAAAAACATGAACAGGAAGTCAGCCATTTTGGTCAGAAGCTGACAATTTTGGGTCATTAGTGGTTCATTGGCCCCCTCTAGTGGTAAGTGAAGAATCACTGAATTAAATGTTCAAACCGTGTGTACTACGTTTTTATATTATTATTATTATTATTTAAATCCACTACAGTCCATTTGTTAAGTACAATTCAGTTGTACTTTTAACTTTTAAGTACGATACATTTGGATTGAATCTTTTATGACTGTTTTTTTCCCCCCGAAAACATTTATGTCGATACAATTTTTAACTTATGTGGAATACAATTGAATGAATTCATTATTTAAGTATATTTGGGGTTTTACTCTCATGTTTAAACACAGTGTTAATGTTCAAGCTGCGCGAAATGTGACAGTGACATACTGAATTTTAATTGTAATACTTTAATTTTAGGATTAAAGCGTTTTCCTCGAGTTTGATGAAGGCAAAAGTTTGTGAACTGAAGATGGACGTCTTTAAATTGCGAGAAATGTGAATTTTTGTCATTGCGTTTGGGTGGCGGAGGTTTGATGACTCATTCTGCTGATTCTGTTTACATAATGACGATGGAATAACGATGCCCCACACAGGCAATTCTTGGACAGCGTGTAGCATAGTCCACGTTTTTGAAAGGTCAGAACAAAACTGTCTAATAAGGTTCCTGTTGTTAATGTCCCCCCACACTCCTTTTTATTCCCACCGTCAATCTCCCACTACCGCTAAAATCCGTCTTCCGGCGTGCCGTCAGTCATTTTGTGTCAACATTGGATGTTGTGACTGAAAATAGGTAAAAGGGTTGTTAGTAGTGGTTAGGCTAGGTTTAGCAACGCCTAAAAACAATACGCTAAATGGCCGACGTGCATCCATGTAGTCCCAGAATGACTCCGGCGCTTGGTCAGATTTCGGATTCACCATCCTCGATTTACTAACTAAAGTAACAATAAAAAAATAAATGTATATATATCCAAGCTGTGGCAAAAGTTCATGCTCATGCTCCGACCCACACTGTTTTTTTTACAACCAGTTGCGACCACTCTACAACCTTCTCCCCCCCCCGCGATGGCATTTTTATTGAACAGCTGAAAAGTGATGAGGCTTGAGATGAGGCACTTGCTACTAACAGCGGCCGCAGCGATATTCGATGATACAGTTGGGAAGCTCTTTTTCCCTGATGTCGGGCTAGCGCTTCCCGGCTCAACAACGGAGCCTTTTACCGATATCCCCTGCGCTTTCCCGTCATAAACGTCTGCGCAATGGTTATTTAAAAAGGAAGTCAAAATTACGATTCGCATGACACGAGGGTTATTGCTTTAGTAGTCCCAGCTGGCCGTGGAGAAGCTTCATTAAGAACTCGCTTGTTACGGAACACGATGTAATCAATATGCAGGTTGACACATAAAATGCAGTTGTCATTTGTGTGTGTGTGTGTGTGTGTGTGTGTGTGTCTGTCTGTCTGTCTGGAGGTTGAATATTGACAGATGGACTCCGATTCATTGGTCTCGGCTGTTAGACTGACAAATAATTGTTATGCAATAAATATTGAAGCCTTCTTTATTGCAGCCCTTAATGACAGCCAAACACATTCATTCTCCCTTGTTTCATTGTTATTTCTTCTCTTATTTCAGTATTTTAATATTAAAAGAGGGGTAACCCCCCCCCCCCCCCCAAATAATCAATTGTATGCAGAATGGTATAGGTAGGTTTGTAGGTAGTTACCAGTAGTAGTTATGAGGTGAGATACTGGAGGTCATTGTCATTGAAGTAGTGGCGATACGTGGCTGATCAGGCAGTAAAGGAAGACTCACCGGTTCAATTTTTTGCTGCGCAACACTTCCTGTCCTGACCTCCAGCGCCAAGTGACACAACTGGTGAGCTTGTTTGGTTCACCTCGGCGAAGCGGCGTGTGTGCGTTCGTGCGTTTCAGTCTGAGAAGAAAGAAAAGAAAGCCCAGCAAGGTTTCACCACTCGCTCCCTTGGGATTTACGAAGGCATTCAATCGGACAGAGGTTTCCAGGAGATTCACTGCCCGTGTGACCGCTTTGACCTTGTGAACGTACTGCGGTCGCTCTTGTGTGTTTCCTCCTCTGTCATGCGACACGCTGACATGACGGTATATGCGGAACACTTACAAGCAGTGTCAGCCGCCGGTACGCCTTCACGGGAGCTGTCATAAATTCCCATTGTGGACCTTTGCGGAAGAGCCTTTTACGCTGTTCATTCCACCTCTGTGCACATTGCCTCGTCTCGTGCTGTCTAGTAAAACACTTAAATGGCCAGAGGCAACGAAGTCGGGTTAAGAGTTTACATTTGCAACGACTGCTTGCCAGTGCACTTGTCTACTGCACCGTTTAATGGGCATTACCAATATTCGTGTTGTTGTCTCACAGAATCGATTAAACGCAACGAAAGCTAGCTTGTGCGTGTATAATGCAGAGGTTGCTAGGTAGATACCGTTGAAACCAGAAGTTTACATACGCTACAGTATATAAAAAGACACTTATTTTATTTCTTACTGTGTGACATGAAATCAGACTAAACTTTTCCTGTTTTATGTCAATTACGATGACCATAGTTATTTCTGTTCGCTAAATGCCAAAATAATGACAATGATTTTTTTTTTTAAAGACATTTTGTATTACTTTCTTGAAATAACAGATGTTTACATACATTTCAGTAGTATATAGTGCTATTACTTTTAAACTGTATGACTTGGGTCAAACGTTTTGAATATCCTTCCACAGTTGGCAGATATGTTGGCCCATTCCTCCTGACAGGAGCGGTGTTACTAAGCCAAGTTTGTAGGCCGCCTTGCTCGCACATGCCTTTTCAGGTTGGGGTTTATCTCGCAAAGACAGGCATCTGAACCTGGCTCCATTTTGCAACAGCACACTTGAAATCCCCCACACGCATGTGGAAAAATGCGTTATGGTCCGACTTTTTTGGCCATCATTCCAAAAGGCATGTTTGACACAAATTCAGCACTGCTCATCAGCAAAAGAAAATCATTCCTACGGTGAAGCATGATGGTGGCAGCGTCACGCGTTGGGGCCGTTTTTCTTCAGATGGAATCGGAGGTGGAGGGAATGCGGTTTTAAACTGCACTCTGTGTTAGCACAAAGCCTTCAGGCTTCTGTTAAACAAAAAGAAATGTCAGGAAAGGTCTACTAGAACATCAGAACTTTATTTGAGGTACCTTAAATGGCAGCAGTTGTGCGCGGACTACCATTTAACATGCGTTCACAAAACCTGCTTGGGTGTAGACTTTAAAAAAAAATGTTTTTTTTAGTTTTTTTAAATATCCGCTGTAGGTGATAGAGACATGCATTTATGCAAAAGTAAAAATAAATAAACAAATTTGCCAAGAAGCTCCAATTACGAGCAAGTGTTCCAAGTGTAACCCCTGATTGATTAGCTAATGGCTCAAGAGGTGTGTCTCAGCACTTTTGTGCATGTTTGTAGAAGGAACAACCCATAGCGTCCGCTCTGTGTCAATATTTTCTCTTTTATAGCTGTGCCCGAGGCCTGTGGGTGTTGTAGTTTCGTAATCCACCCGCTGTACAAACAGATTTCGCTCTCGCTGAATTAAAATGGATTCATCGTATTCACAACGCAAAGAAAACATCCAGCTGACAGTTGAGTCAAACGAGGTGCAGAAGATCAATTTGCTTTTCTCCGTCCACATCCAGCTGTTGTTTTGTTGCGCTCATTGTTGAATATAATTGCATCTTTAATTCGTGTCTCAGGAGGGGATGGACTATGTTTCTAATATGCCTCCAAAGTATTGTGTCAATTTTCAGGTGGGCAGGGGCTTCCTTCCGGAGTGCTTCATTGCGTCACGTATTATTGAAGCTACTGTTTAATTATGCAAAGCGTTGAGACTGATCCCAAATTACGCGATCGCCTGCATCATAAGAGAGCTCATATTATAGGTCACTTTATTTAGCAACATAATGTAGATTTTTTTCCCCAACATTTACTGAGTCAAGGCACATGTTTTACATTTGGGGAGGGGGTGGGGGTGGATGAAAATCTCATGGCATACCACCAAGCAAAAAGGTTACAAAACTGAATACAAAGGTTAATTGCCATCTAATGGGAAAACATTTCATTGTTCTGCCTGTCACTATACATCACTGGCATAGATAGATGAACAAAGATACATTTGTTGTAAATGAATAATGAACGGCCCAATTAGGGGACATTTTACACTATCCCGCAGCACAAAAATCAACGACATATATAATATAGCTAATAATGCACATGGGAGTTAATTTTAACGGACGTTTCCGTCTTCCCTTGACCCGAAAAGATTGACAGGCTTTGCTTTTGCAAATGTCAGCAAACTACTGATGTTTTGCCCCCTCTTGCGGGCACGTGGTGCAACTGGCGGCAAAACTGTGAATTCCATATTCAAAAAGTACGCATGTATTTTGGGGGAAAAAGAACATATCACATTTTAACCTTATCTGTTGTACTATTTATTTATAGTTATTATTAATAAACCCAACTTTATTGCTTTGTGCTCACTTTTAAAATAACAGATGCCTCTTGCAAGCACCTTTGAACTTATTTTACTATATTATTATTATTATTATTTACATTATTATTTATTTTATTTGGTTTTGCCTGACTTTATTGCTTTGTACTCAACTTTAATTTAAAAAAATATTTTAACACCTTTTAACCGCCTTTTGTTTTACTATATTATATATTTTTAAACCCAACTTTATTGCTATGTATTAACATTTTTTAAACCTATACATTTTAAAAATGATTATTATTACTAGTTTGTCTATTCTAACCCAACTGTATTGAGACTCTAAATTGCCCGTAGGTGTGACTGTGAGTGCAAATGGTTGTTTGTTTGTATGTGCCCTGCGATTGGCTGGCAACCAGTTCAGGGTGTACCCCGCCTCCTGCCCGATGATAGCTGGGATAGGCTCCAGCACGCCCGCGACCCTAGTGAGGAGAAGGGGCTCAGAAAATGGATGGATGTATTGCTTTGTACTCACAAGTTGTTGTTGTTTTTTTTTACGTCATTTATTCTACTATGATGATGATTAGGAGTTGAGTTTATTTTAACACAACTCAATTGCTTCGTACCCACCTTGAAATAAAATATTTTTGAAGACAATCAGCTTTTAACTTTATTGTACTTTATCTATCTATCTATCTATCTATCTATCTATCTATCTATCTATCTATCTATCTATCTATCTATCTATCTATCTATCTATCTATCTATCTATCTATCTATCTATCTATCTATCTATCTATCTATCTATCTATCTATCTGTATTGCTTCTGTCCCTTTGGTGACGTCACCAACATTGACCGCACGACGGGCTGTGAGATTGCTGGTGCGATGTCACGCGCGCTCACACGCGCGCGCACAGCGGCGTGTGAGTTAATGCTGAGCCATGCGCGCCCCCTACCCCGCCATCCCCATCGCGCTGCACCGTGCACACGCACGGCTGTCTGCGGACGGCCGTTGCCGCATCCCGACGCGCACGGCACCGCACCGCCGCCACGCTGCATCTGCCAAGTCTCCTCCTCCTCCTCCACCTCCTCCTTCTCCTCCTCCTCCGTCTGCACACGCGCACGCGCACGCGCATGCACGATCGCCGCTCCTCTCCTCGTTCTAGTCGCGCAACTCTCCGGCCAAGTGTCTCGTCTACCGCAAAGGTACGTCTTGTTGTTATTTCTGTGCTCACCATTTGCGTGTGTGCTGCTGCCTGCTTTGATGTTGCTGCTGTTTTTGTTTGTTTTTGTTTTTCGTTTTTTTCATTTTTGTCATCAATCAGTTTTGTTATCAATCCTATTTTCCGAACCCTTTTTTTTGTATCCACCTTATATAGTGTGGAGGAAAACAACGAGGGCAGGATCAAGTCAGTTAAATGTGGCTTGACGTTAAGAGGAGGCACTCGTCCAAGGCTTGATCCAAAGTAACGGGATTAATGCAGCCAGTTGGTTGACTCGTCCCACCTTGCTTAAGGTTACAAGCCCCCCCCCCCCCCCCTCCCACCACACACACACACCATGCCCCTGCTCTTGACCCCCCCCCCCCCCCCTTCTGCAATGAAGCAGAGATGGCGCAGGTTCAGCAACATGAACCCAATGACCCCAGCAGGCAGGCAGGCAACAACCATCTTAAAGCGCTGGCAAGCTGGTGGCAGGGTTGTCGTCATGGTGACAAGTTGGCATGCTGCTGGTGCTGCTGCTGCTGGCTGTACGATGGGATGGCATCAGTGGGTGACCACGCAGGTTGTGGCTGGAGTGGCTCCTCTTCTTTTTTCTGATGATTCATTCATGCCCGTGTTCATGACACCTTACTGCAGTGAAGCCACCTTGTGTGTGTGTGTGTGTGTGTGGATATGTGCTACCTATATGTGCATATAGAAAGAAAAGGGATATCAGTTTGTTGTTCACGAATCGTTCTTATTCATTTTGTGCTACAATATGGGCAATAGTTATTCAGCAAAACGTGTGTGTGTGTGTGTCGGGTTGTTTTTATATATTATATAATTATATATAATCGAGGTTAACCTACGGTGATGGCCAGGTGCCTGTGTGGGTTTTTCTCCAGGCATTCCGGTTTCCTCCCACATCCCAAAAACACGCATGGGACGTTGATTGAAAACTCTAAATTGGACGTAGGTGTCAATGTGAGTGTGAATGGTTGTTATTTGACTATATGTGCCCTGCGATTGGCTGGCGACCAGTTCAGGGTGTACCCCGCCTCTCGCCCAAAGTCAGGTGGGATAGGTTGCTTCACATCCACGACCCCAGGAAGGATAAACGGTACATAGAATGGATGGATGGAATGGCCATGTGTCCAAATACTTTCATTCACATTGTGTGCAGTATGGTATAGTATAATATAGCGTACAACAATCATGTGATTTTTCACAGCGTAACACAAATGGCGGGTCCAAATAGCAAACAGAATCAATTTTAATTGGAGTTCCTCAGGGAAATGTTTTAGAGCTGATCATTTTCTGTCAAGGTTGCACCCTGCTTGTCCTTGTAGCAAGAAACAATAATAGCAGCAATGCCACTGACCTCTGACCACACAAATGAACAAGAAGTCCCACATACACGCAGACTCTGCATTTTTTTTTCATTTTTATAGGTGGAGTGACCTTATGGCTGAATGGTTTCGTCCACAAAATCTATAGTATAAAGCATAGCATTCATCACATACAGGATTTGTCAGCCATCTTAAGTAACTATCAGTCACACTTTTGACCGGAGTTCCTCAGGGAAGTATTTTAGGTACCATCATGTTCTTCAAGTTTCACAAAAATTCCCACAGAGATACTCAAAACATATTGCAGAATGTCTTCCCAGAAGAGTAGCGGCTGTTTACATTAGTTCCATCCACTTCCTGTGGGTAGATTAGCCCTGCGTCCTAATACTTGTTCACAGCATTGGCGACTGGCTATGGAGACGCTGAGGCGTGCTGGCTAGAAGATTAGCTGCTGGCTCATCGTACACCGGGATCACATGACAGAGCAGACGGCTCATTTAGATGAGGTCCATTGATTGAGATCATCTTCACGGAAACACACAAACACACACACACATTCTCCATCCCATCTAATATGTCTAAGTAGCTTAAGCACTGATCGTTATGAAACACCCACACACCCTCATGACTCTTCCAGGACCAACTCATTAACATACTTCATTAAGCCGTCTTATTAAAGTGTTAGCCGTCTTTTGTGTTCGTGGCTAAATGTCCGTATGGACACTTTGGAGGACTTGCCAACTAATGACAAAACCCTTTTTCATATTCACGAACATCTGAAGTCCAGCGCAATTTGTTTCAGGATGCTAGTCACCAAATACTTTAAATAATTTAAATAAAAAGTAATTTGTTCCAAGTATAAAAAGAAGTTCATATTAAATGTAATGACAATAAAACAGTGTCTTAGCATGTGTATGTATGCATGTACGTGAACATTCACATTCTTAACATTCGTACCACAAAAGCAAACCGAAAGCATAAAACAACAAAACACTCGTAACTTGAATAAACTTTTTAAACATTCTCAATTGAAAATGTGTAGAAAATAAATAAATCAGCTAACCTATCATCCATCCATCCATACTCAACACCGCTTATCCTGGTTAGGGTCGCAGGGCGCTGGAGCCTATCCCAGCTGACTTTGGGCGAAAGGCTGACTACACCCCGAACTGGTCGCCAGCCAGTCGCAGGGCACATTTAGACACGGACAACCATTGTGTAAAAATACCCTAATTCTTAACTTTAATGAATTTGGCAAACATTTTTAATTGTACAAGTATAAAGATAAGCATAAGAATACAACAACAAAAAATAAATACCTTGAATGAATCTGCAAAAGTTCTTAACTGTCATACAAATGTAAAATGAGCCAACCTTAAAAACAACAATAAAAAATAGATACATTAAAAATATAAATATAATAAAGAAACAAAGATCCTTTGATGCTTGCTCAAATGCGTTCTGATGAGCCATGCTGAATGAGATTCAAGTTTTCGTGGTATATTTTTTTGAATTGTACAACAACACAACCCAATGCGCGCCCACGCACACACACACACAGACACACGCACACACACACGAGCAGTTGTTATCTGTGCACTGCAGAGCACAGCAAGTTTTAGCGAGTAGCAAAGTTGCCTTTTTTAGATGGCAGCCTTCATCAGCCGCACGCTTTTCTCCAGGATGCGGTGGAGGAAGGGTGGGCACCACTGAGCCGCTACCTGCACGCTTTAGATAAGACTTAATGCTGAAATTTAATTCAGGAACACTCTTTTTTTTTTTTTTTTTTTTTTTTTTTTTAGTGCCACTTTAACATTGTGATAACAGAAAAGTGGCATCCTATACACACACACACACACACACACATACACACACACACACACAAGCCTCCCTGGAGTTTTATGTTCAGTCTTATATATGACACTTAGGTACAGTTGTGGTTGCTCTATAAATAAATTTAAGTTGAGAGATGTTAATGTATGTTTTTATAAAGCAATACTGTAGAGTGCTATTTTTCCTCTTAAAAACACGTAACAAAAATTTCTGTTGGTGTCGTATGGGGGGCTGGAACGGATTGATGGCATTTCCATTCATTTCAATTGGGAAAGATGATTCGAGTGTTTTGATCGACGACCGTGGGCACAGAACCTGTTTTAAAAGGAAGCTCCATATGTTCGCAACTCCTGTTTCCATGCCGATGTTGTATTTAAGGACATGAACGCTGATGTCTGCGTAGATGTTTTGCAACTTCTCGTAGCTGACCTCAGTGTTGGACTTCTTTAGGCAGTAAACCATCTGAGACTGCGAGGTGGGAATATTAACTAACTGGAGATCGGCTAGCTGGAATAGATTCGGTTCCAGCTCAAGGGTTTCACCGTTTCTCCCAAAATGAGGAGCTAGCACGCCGGCAGTCTCTGGAGTGGATGACAACAATGGCGAAAATGGTGGCGATGTGTGAGAGTGCAGCAGACGTCGGCAATCTGTTTGTTTGATATCAAAAGCGGCAGTAAGTTTTTTTTTTTTTTTTTTTTTTTTCTTCCCCCCCCCCCTCCTCCTCTGCAGCCCTCCTTTCCATAAATGACATGAGCCTCCCTCGTTTTCTGCAGGATTTTCTCACTTGGGCCGCAGAAGCTGCTCAGCCACATTCTCCGTGCAACGCATAACATTTTGGATTTTTTTCCCGCTGGTGAAAACATCATCATGACCAAGCAAAAAAATGGAGAGATGAAATAAGCTCTAATGTGCTGGGCCGGTACGTGGACACGAAGAGTAGTCGCCTGCCCGTCTGTCCGGCCCATGTTGCAGCTGAGTGTGGCGCTGGCTGACGTCTCTGTTGGTGCAGAGCAGCAGCGGTGGACATCGATCGCTCCTTGACAAGCTCCTCCCACAGGAGGCCCCGCTTCCATCTCCGCTTTCTACTCCAATCCGCTGACTCGGCCACGCGCCCGACACACCCGAACCGGACCGTGACTGCACGGTGAAGATTCCGTTCCCGACTAGGCACGCATTGGGCCTGATTTGCTAAAGGTGTGCACGATCAAAAAAAGAAAAAGGTGCAAACTTGATTGGACACACAAAAGAGATACGGGAGCAGATTACCCAGGATCGCGTCGGCCGAATGGGCAGAATTGCCCCGCGGTTGATGTCGTGCGATCTAGGAGTACCAGATGCAAATAGATTCATCTAAACATGTCAACATTTTTGAAATGCCAGAAACAGAAATGATCGCGACACGTCATCCATTGGGCGATGTTATTTTGGAACTTCTGAATGATCCATGAAGGAGTCGTGCCAGCACCATCACCTGTAATAAAACTCTTTTCAATTCTGCATTTCCTTGTGTCTACATGGGTCACTTCAGCGTGCTGTGGCAACTGGCGCAGGTTTTTCAGTTTACTTAGTTAGTTAGTGGCAAGTGTTTTTTGGCCCACAGCTATTTAGCTAATTTGTTCATGTGTTTGTTAGTGGCCTGTTTGTTGGTGGTTAGCTTCTTAGCTTGTGGTCATTGGTTTGTTGATCCTTGATTGGCGGGGTTAGTTAGTTAGTGAGTTACTCAGCAGTGAGTTTAGTAATTAATTATTTAGTCAGTTTGTTAGTGGCTTAGTTTGATCACTATTTAGTGGGCGGTGGGAGGTTGGTTTTTAGTTTTTTAGTGATTCGTCCAAGATTAGTTGTTTAGTTCGTTCGTTAGTTAGGTGGTTAACTTCTTCGTTAGTCGCTAGTGTTTTTTGTCCTTAGTTATTTTGTGGTTTGTTTGTCTGTGAGTGGTCAGTAGTTGGTTGGTTGTTGGTTAGTTTGTCTGTTGGCTGTCATTGGGTGGCGTATGTGTCCAGGAGGATGACATTTAACCGGACATCCAGGTGCAGATTTCCATCTTTGTCGCTACGGCCGGCTTGCATCGAGGCCAAGTGCGGCGGTGACCCGCCAGATCCAGCAGATGGCGCTGTGATATTGTGCATTACCACGACCATCTGGAATAGGATGATGATGATGAAATAAGATTTAATTTGGGTTCATTTTTGCCATTCTGTCAGTAAGTAATATATTGATTCTCGGGTAAAAGTTATCATCCAACCCCCGCAGGTAGAGTGACATCAATGTGTCGTGCCGCTGCTCCTGTGCCTTCGCAATTCGAGATGATCTTCTCCAAATCAAAGGATTAAGGTAATCCGGCCCAATTGTTGTCCTGTCTTCGCTTTCTTGTCTTGATTGACTATTGTCCTTCGTCTTTGCGGGTGGGGCGTCCAAACTATTTTCTCGTCTTTAGCAGTTTGTTTTGAGCAGTAGCACTGGTTTCTATAAAAGCGAGGAGCTAGTGTTTAGAGTACAGTAGTATATCTGAGGTGCGATTATTGAATTGGAGCTTGTTAAATTGGAAGCGGCACGGTCCTCTCAACCGACTGGGGGCCGGTCAGGTTTGATGGACTTTTTGCCAGTCAATCCTCGGGCTCACATGTAGAAACGGACCAGTCCAGGGTGTGCAAAGTGTGCCCGAAGTCCTCTGCGATAGGCTCAAACTCACTTGTGATCCTGATGAAGAAGTGGAATAGAAAATGGATGAATAGATGGGCAATTTTCACCCCATTTTGCTGTCCTAATTTAAATCTCTGTACTTCCAATGAGGCCTACATTGGGCATGGGATTGGATGGGCTACTTGTTTTTATTTCGCAGTTATTACCAAGCCGCCGGCCTCTTTGAAAAGAAACTGGGAGTAATTCCCAGAGGGCCTCTCACCTCAGAGAGTGGCCTACTAACAGTTCTGCAGACAATTTAACAGCCTGCCACATCTGAATGGATTGTTTTTTTGTTTTTTTTTTAAACCCCCACGCAAGATCCCATTTTCTCCAGTTCGTCCTCAAGTCGTCCCCCAAGACGGCGCAACGTGACATTCTTGCGCTGTGTTTTTCCAACCTCGACAGATGGAATGGCGCATCGCGGCGTGCGGGAAGGTCACGCTGATGGCGGTTTTCACATAAACGCCTAGCTTCCATCACTGTGATGGATGAGAGGCCGCAAAGTGTTGCTGCTGACGTCCACATTAGGAAAAAGTGTCTGCCTGACTCCCCTAGTGACAGGGAGGAAAGTCTTTATTTATAAACATTTACAATATAAGAAGACACCACATATACAGTACGTTTACATTCATTCATTGAAGGGAGTGGAATTATGGTATGTCCGCCTCCATTACCCATAGGTGGCCCTAGAGTACAAGCATCCCCAGTGGTGGGAAGTATCGAAGTGCTGTGGTGCCTTGAGATGCATATATCTCAAATCATCATCTTCATTCAAATGAATGGAAATCCCGTTAATCCGTTCCTGTCTCTCCCCAAAAACAACACATTTTGCAATGTTTTTTTTTTTAATGACATAAATATCATGATGTGATATTATACTTTATTAAAGCATACAGTAATTACATAATTCAATAGAATTACAAATAATTCAACCATTTTTGTCACAGTTTTTCATTCAATTCAATGTACATTGTGCTGCTCATTCTGGTGTGTGCACCTTGCTCTCCTGAAGGCAGTAAAAAGGCAAATTGATACTTAGTTTCCTGCCTGGATGCAGGAGCCAATCATATTGCAGCTGGCTGTGTCCTGCCTGAAATTCATAGTAGTGCGAAGCAGTGGGGTGTGTCTTGCTGGTAGTGTGTAGTCATTCTTCGCAGAGGATAAAGGATACAATATATGACTATGAGTACTGTTATATTGTCTGTATACATGTGTTGCTGCAGCGTTTGCGTTAATAAAATATCTGTTGCTTAAAGGGTTATAACACAGCCACATAGATGCTAATCATTGCCTATGTTAGCATTAGCCTGCAGAGGCTAAGCTTCAGTATGTAGTTTTAGTTTGACAGTAAACTTAAAGTGAGAGTGGCAATAAACAGCTTGGAACCTCTTTTGTTTGTTGACCAGGTGAGGCCACTGAGTTGTGGACTCTGAGGAACTCGAAGCTTTCTACCCTCTCCACCTCCTATCCATGTAGGGGACGGTGTTCACAGCACTCCTGGATTTTCTGAAGTCCACGATCATCTTTTTCGTCTTGGCTGCATTTAGGCCCAGGTTGTTAATCTCATACCGTCACCGGAGATGTCGGATTGACTCATTGTTCTTCCTGGTCAGTCCTACAAGAATGGTGTCAGAAAATGCGACGATGGGTCTTGCTAGGGTGAATGGGAGAGCGGTAATGTGTGAAGAGGGACTGAGGACATATCCCTGAGGTGTTCCTGTGTTCAGGGTGTGGTAGCATTTTTTTCCCCCCATCCTTACATTTGGGGTCTGTTTCTGAGAAGGTCCAGTATCCAGGTGCACTGTGAGATGTCGATGCCCAGACATGTCAATGTCTTTATGTCTCAAAAGCGTTCTCTGTTAATTGACTGTCTGTTGTCGTACTAGAGCGCCTCCAACTACTGTTTTTTTGGACATACTTGGCAAATAAAGATGATTCGGATTCTGAGGTTCCTCAGCTTTGGAACTAAAAAGTATTCCCATACCGGGAGTTGAACGAACTAACTAACCCTAACCTGCCTGGTTGAAAACCAGGAATCCTAACCACTAGACCATATGGGAAGTGATGATGTTGAGCTTTTATCCCATACATTTCAAAACACCTGTAGTTACTATTCAAATGCAGATGAAGACAATGTAAAAAAAGACCTACGTAAAGCGATTTAAAGAAAAAATAACAACATGAAGAGCAGCGAATCGGAGGAACATGAACTTGGGAGCATTAACGACAATAATGGAACACATTCGGAAACCAAATTGATGTCGTCAGCTCCAGGCAAATCCTTTTTCTTTTGCCAGCCTAAAAACAGCTTCTGGTATTTAAAAATTCTCCATCTAAACTGAAAATAACAAATAAGTTGTATTTCTTTTCTAGATAATTTAGCTTTTTTTTTTTTTTTTTGGATAAAAAAACCCCCCCTCTGTTTATAAGGTAAGCAAAGCTATGGGAACATGTTTTGGTTGCATAAAAGCCTGCGCCACCGCTAGCTCGCTTTTGGTTCTTTACGTCGTGTTGTCATCCACGGAGGTTGAAAAAAGTAACAAGCCCATTTTGACAAGGTAATGTGTAGAAAGTACAGATATGCAGGAATTATATATGTTCAAATGTAGTGAGAAAAAGCAAAATGGCAGGAAATGAAATACTGAAGTAAAGTACAGATACATGAAAAATATTCTCCAGTCCAGTGACTAAGTAGTTGTACTTTGATACACACAATGTGGAGTCAGACTCCGTTTGCCGTTCCAGATACTGCCTGGCGACCAAAGGCATTGTGGGTATTTTTCGCTGCTTGGAGGCGGCGTGGGGAAATGTTTGCGCTGGCCTGAAAGAGACGCTCACACACACACACACACACACACAAAACACATTGTGTAGAGGATGTTTTGGCAGCCTGTTGTGTGTGTGCTATCAGCTCCTCCTTCGGGACTTTCAGAGTGATGTCATAGTTGCCGCTCGGCCAACATCCTGCTGCTGGCCGGAGCGACAATAGCGGCCTTCTCTCTCTCAGGGTGGTCGGCCCCCTCTGGTAGCCCCTCTGTTGGACCGCATTTGTTTCTTTTGGCTCGTTTCTTTTCCACTCTGGCAGTCAAACAACCAAAGTGGAACCACCAAACTGTCATACAAAGTGTCAAAATAAGTACAGTGAACCTCCGTTTATCTCACCTGCAATATAGAGTGAGACCATATAATAATCATTTTTTCAAATACTTGTACCCCTCCCACAATCTTTAAACACTTTTAAAAATATTAAAACACACTTAAATGTATTAGGAGTACACACTTTTTAACGTATTTCTTAGGGCCTGGTCTCGTTCTCCCAGTGTCAAGATATGGGGGCTGTCATATAATATCACTATGTGCCAAATTGCTGCCTGTTGTGAAGTTTGCTGCCCCCACATCTAAGTGCTCTTAACACCTACGTTTCCCCTCTGGGGAATTCCAATAAGGAATATCTTTTTCTCATATCCTTCTGCTGTAGCAGCACAAACAACGGCGTTGAAGTCTCGTGAGACTGATGTTTTGCTTGTACAGTGGAACCTCGGGTTTACGAATTTAATATGTTCCGTGACCCTGTTCTCAAACTGAAACGTTTAAAAATCGAGATTATGTTTCCCATTGAAATGACTGGAAATGCAATTAATCCGTTCCAGCCGCAGAACGATGTCATAGTTGCCCTATTTTGATCGTTGTGTGGTTAAAAATAGATACAGTAGTGTGTAATATTGAAATAGTTGAAAATACATCACGATGCTGAAATAACAGTGGCTTCGCGAGCAAATCACTGAGCAGTATCTTGACCTTTTAGGCCACAGTAATGTTTACATTCACTGTGGTTATTGCTAGCTCTAAATGGCTGCCACTGCCCACGATGCTGTGCAGCTTTTGCATTGCATTGTGGGATGTGGTGAACATTTCAGGCAAAACACAAAGATACCTGCAGCACAGAGCCCATGATGTTTCTGTGGCGCAAGAAAAAACACAAAGTTCTGTGCCTTCCGTGGCCATGTCAAGACTGTTCCTAAATTTGTGTGCAACCCAGGTTAGTTTTTCTGATATTAAACCGAATTGTTTGTTAACCGCTTCGTTTGTAAGTCGATGTTCCACATTTAATGGTTTTTTTTTTTTTTTTTTTCACTTCAACACTCAGCTTTTTGTTTGTTCCAAAAGGCTTTTAATAGCTCAGCGGCTCAATCGTTCAACGCTGCTAAATCACTGAAGCAGCGTTAGCATCTGGAGCTAAGAGTTTAGCTTCCTTTTAACACTGTGTTCCAGCTCCATCCATCCATCCATTTTCTGAGCCGCTTCTCCTCACTAGGGTCGCGGGCGTGCTGGAGCCTATCCCAGCTGTCATCGGGCAGGAGGCGGGGTACACCCTGAATTGGTTGCCAGCCAATCGCAGGGCACCTACAAACAAACAACATTCGCACCTACGTGCAATTTAGAGTACCCAATTAATGCATGTTTTTTGGGGATGTGGGAGCAAACCGGAGTGCCCGGAGAAAAGCCACGCAGGCACGGGGAGAACATGCAAACTCCACACAGGCGGGGCCGGGGATTGAACCCCGCTCCTCAGAACTGTGAGGCTTACTTTCTAACCAGTCGCCCACCGTGCCGCCGTGTTCCAGCTCATTATACAGTATACTTTGAAAAAGGCTATATTTCATGCTTTTGTTATTCTAACCTGACACAACATCATGACAGGCTATGAGTTGGGTTTATCGCGGATTTCTCGCAAGACTATTTGATGTCAAAATAAGGTCTACAAATAGTTACGTACTCCCAAAATAACATTTTAAAAACAAAAAAAATTCATAAAATCCATTTAAGGCCATTTATTTTGTATTAGCTCATAGTAGCGGCATGTGGGGGAGGAAAAGTGGGAGTGTTAAAACACCTGCTGGTACGACCCGCTTAGGCCGACAGCGACATCTGCTTTCAACACAACAGGGCGTTGGAAGTGAGTGTCAGGTTTTAAACTTCACACCCGTTTTTATGCATTGCGGACCTTGCAAGCAGGCAACGTCCCACCTCCAGTAAGTCTCTGCTAGTCCCTCAAAAAGCCGACATTTGACAACGAGACTTCACCCCCCCCCCCCCCCCCCCCCCAGTTCCCTCATCAAGAAGTAGTACATTCTATTCTTTATAATCTCACCCCCTCACAGCATTGCATATGTAGAACACTCTTATCTAGAGCAGTCTCCTTTAAACAGAGCGCTCTCATTTAGCGAGTTCATTTGGATATTTATATCAAGCAGGTCATCCATCCATCCATTTTCTGAGCCGCTTCTCCTCACTCGGGTCGCGGGCGTGCTGGAGCCTATCCCAGGTGTCATCGGGCAGGAGGCGGGGCACACCCTGAACTGGTTGCCAGCCAATCGCAGGGCACATACAAACAAACAACCATCCGCACACACCTACGGGCAATTTAGAGTCACCAATTCATGCATGTTTTTGGGATGTGGGAGGAAACCGGAGTGCCCGGAGAAAACCTACGCAGGCACGGGGAGAACATGCAAACTCCACACAGGCGGGGCCGGGGATTGGTCAGCAGGGGAAAAAAAAGAGCAGAAGCACTGACTTCTTTTACACCAACGATCTCACTTCCTGCTGGCCTTTTGGCTGGACCGAGTGGGAGTTCACCTCTCCAGAGATCCTAGCGTCAGTTTACCTCAACATCCACCAAGCAGTTCAGGTTGGTTCACTTTAGAATGATAACATTTTTTTTTGCATTTCAATAAAGTTGCAAAGGTGTCAAAATAAGTGATCTCACTTTTTTGGTATCCTGACATTCGGGTAGCAACCACAGTGGCAGCGTACCTAAAGGGCAGCGCAACATGCACTGCGGTATGCTTTTTTCGGAATAAGACAAAATATGTGGCAGTGGCCTACACGAGAACAATTAGTTCCAGACTCGTTTTGCCGAGTGCGGAAGCAGGTTCCGCATCTACCAGATTGGGAATTAAACAATCAGTGGTGGAATGCCAAATACATAATAATAAATGACATTTAAGCAGTGTGCAGACTATAGAGAGCAGTGTTGGTCATTAAAAAAAGATTATTAGCTCCATGAGCTGATGATCCTGGTCATTATTTTAGACCTCTCTAATTATAGAGTCCCATCTGTGCTGACACAGAGGGGATTTGGAACCTTTACACCACCGCGAGACCGAACGAGTTCCGGAATTGTGTTTCCTATTCCTCTTCGTTTGTAATGTACGTTTGTACTCATAGTATTGTGTTTGAAGTCCTTACTGAATATGTGGAGTAGATCGCGGATGACAAATTCAGATTTCAATACCCAGCAGACTCCAGTGGCCTATTTGCAACTTGTGTTCTAGCGCTGATGCACAAGTGAGTTGCTTGTCTCTATATAGTGATCGGCCTCAATAAGAGATAGAAAGCAGCACAATTAAAGGAGAGATAATAAGCAAAGGTGACTTTTTAATTGCTCATGTACAAATCGTCGGGTTTTTGAGTGCCTGCCCACCAATCAAGTGTGGAATTACACAACCATGGAAATCTTTTGTCAGAAAATGTGTCTTGAAGCAAGCTTGTCAGATGTTGGTAATTGGTGTTTTGTGTTTAAATAATACCCCCCTCACACTAAGTTTCTCCACCCATTATTTGGAAGCTACGATTTTTAAGCATCAGCTGAACCAGAATATCGAGACAGAAAAGCCACCCCGCTGACTAATTTGCAACCTGGATCACCAGCGTGGACTAGTGGTTAACAAGTTCTGCCGGCTTGGGTTGGAACTTCAGCTCGAGCCTTCCTTTGCGGAGTTTGCGTGTTAACCTCATCAGGGTTGCACAGTGTCCCAGAACTAAAAAGGTAATGCGATACCTCACCATCAAAGTCAATCCTACAACTTTTTAGTACCTGTTTTGTTGTACCTGTGTGCAGTTTGACAGATAATGAACAACTCTCCAAATAAGAGGCAAAACAGGCTTGCTTCAAGCTGTTTGTCACTTCCTGTTGAAGTTTACTGGAAAATTGACTCGTAAAACAAAGAGAATTAAAAACAATGAAAGTCCGCTACCCTACTGCAAAATGAAAGATGTTACGGTAATTGCAAACCAACGCTATACATGCTACAGTAACTTAGCAGCTGTGTGAATGATTTTATATTTGTTTAATAGCTGAACTGCTGTGTCAATCTTTTATTTTATGAAGAGGGAACTTATTACAATGTCACCTAATATCCTCCATTGCCTAATATTAATTTAAATGAATCGAAATACAAATTTGAATTTCCATGTTTTACCATCTCCATCTATGAATCCTTTTCTTTTACTATCGGTATTGAGGTACTTTATACAGATAGAGAATTGAAGTCAGCATTTTGGTATTGTAACTTCTATTCCGATGCTTACATGGGATATTTCTTGGCACTCCAGCTTCCTCCCACATTCCAAAAACATGCATGTTAAGTTCATTGATGACTGTAAATTGCCCCTAGATGTGAATGTGAATGTTGTTTATCTAAACGTGCCACCTCAGTTGGCTGGCTACCCCACCTCTCGTCCAACGCCGGCTGGGATATTCTCCAGGTCACGCATGACTCCAATGAGAACCAGCACGATAAAAAAAAAAAAAAAATGATGGATGGATTTCAAACAGATCTCTCCAACAGCCTCTACGTACTCACCTTTTTAATGTTTGTGTGCAGGACAAAGGACTCTACACCACAGAAGTGATGTCTTAGAGACGGTGGTGCTTGTCAACCCTTCAAATGACACTGTCATAGCAGAGGTAAACTCCATCCCAATCTGACCGGGGTATTTACTGTATGTCGATGTACAGAACATACATTTGAGTAAATTCCTCTGTCAATTTCTCTCAACCTTTTTCAGCCCTTCCAATGTAAATGCATATGTTTCACTGGTGGTGTGTCTTTACGTTTCCCAGATCCAAGCTCTCATCACAGACTCGGCGGGACACAAGCTTCTGGTCTTGAGTGGTCCCAGCTCTGATCACGGTGGCCTCCTTCTTCAAACGGGGGTTTTCACCTACGATACCTTTGCTAGTATATTTACTGAACCTGGGGTGAGTCCAATCCAGCTCTTCTCCTGTTCTACACGCGATGGCTAAATTGTTGGAACTCTTCCATTAAATCACGAAAACCCACAATAGTCGCTGAAATAATTTGAAACTGACAAAAATAATAATGAATAAAAATCAGGCATTTCTTAATTTTTTTGGTCCAACAAAAATATATTTAGAAACAAATTAATAAAACTGGCCCGCGCAAAAAAACTTAATACAATATTTTACACAATATTTTGAGGCAATGAATGCAATCAAATGATTTCTGTAACACTCAATATAAAGAAAAGAACAATACTTACTGTGAAACATGTGGAAGGCTCTGTTATGTTCAGGGGCTGCTTTGCTACATCCGTCACAGGGTGTGTTTAATTTGTGCAGGGTACATTGAAATCACAAGACTATCAAAGTCTTTGGAGTAAAGTGTGATGTCCAGTTTCAGAAAGCTTGTCTCAGCAACAGGCCACGGGTCCTCCAACAGGATAATGACCCCAAAACACATGCTAAAATACTCAAGACTGGCAAAGAAGTAAACATCAGACTGTTCTGAAGAGCCCTATTCAAAGTCCTTTTTAACATATGTGGAAGGAGCTGAAACCCTTCAAACCTAAGACCAGGTGTTAAATTAAGGGTACCATTGTTTTGGTCCAAGCCAGTTTTTTGTTGTTGTTGTTGTTTAGAATAAGCCCCTATATGGGACAAGCCCAAAGTCACACACAACAACAACACCATATAAAAAATATATCTTTATCGACATACAATTCTGCCCTTGTTCCTCCTGCAGGTCAGAGAACTACTCGGCCCATCCACCCCCAAGCAGCAGGCTACACTTACTGTGTCCTGCCGCGGGGAGGTGGGCTGGAACTCCCTGGGACAGCAGCAGACCCTGCGGGAGTTCCTGCACTACAAACTAAACCCGGACCCTTTAGTTCTCAAAATGGAGGGGGTCACCGAGTTCACGGACTACATCTGTGCGACAGTTGACGTCCCCTCACCCTTTGACCTCCTAGAACCGCCGACATCCGGAGGTTTCCTGAAACTGTCCAAGCCGTGCTGCTACATCTTTCCCGGTGGACGTGGAGACTCCGCTCTCTTCGCTGTGAACGGCTTCAACATCTTAGTAGACGGCGGCTCGGAACGCAAATCCTGCTTCTGGAAACTGGTCCGCCACCTGGACCGTATCGACTCCATTCTGCTCACTCACATCGGTGCCGACAACCTCCCAGGCATCAATGGAATCCTACAGAGGAAGATAGCAGAGCAAGAGGAAGAGGGATCTCAAGGCTCCACCAACGGTAGCGATTGGCTCAAGAACCTGATCTCTCCAGAACTTGGTGTGGTGTTTTTCAACGTGCCAGAGAAGTTACGTATGCCAGAATCTAATCTTAAAATCAAACGCAGCATCGAAGAAGCCTCACTGACTTTGCAGTACCTTAACAAACTGGGAATTAAACCGGAGCCTCTCTATCGAGTGGTCAGCAACACTATTGAGCCTATTACCCTGTTCCACAAGATGGGAGTGGGCCGGTTGGATATGTACGTTCTCAACCCTGTCAAGGAAAGCAAAGAGATGCAGTTCCTCATGCAAAAGTGGTCTGGCAACAGCAAAGCCAAAACTGGTATAGTTTTGCCAAATGGGAAAGAAGGAGAAATATCAGTGCCCTACCTGACATCAGTAACTGCCTTAGTCATCTGGCTTCCTGCAAACCCAACAGAAAAGATTGTCAGAGTTCTCTTCCCAGGAAATGCACCTCAAAACAAGATCCTGGAAGGCTTGGAAAAGTTAAAGCACCTCGACTACTTGCGTTATCCCATTGCGACACAAAAAGATATTGCTTCAGGAGCTTCTCCCTCTGTGGTAAAGCAGACAAAGTTAAAACAAAGGACAGAGAGCAAAGAGAGCCTTAAATATTCCCCGAAGACAACCGCAAAGGCCACCAAGGAAAAACAGGAAGGACAAGATGATGCGTTAACTGTCACAGAGACAAAAAGTGAGAATGTTAAGGAAAACATATCTGTGAACAAAGAACCGAAAAAGCCAACTAAAACTGTCAAATCTAAAACAGATGTGCCAGAAAAGAAACTTCTGAAAGAAAAATCCTTGAAAAAGCACTCCAAGGAAAGACTGTCAAAGATGGATGAGAAAAAGGACAAGGAGAAGAAAGAGATCAAGAAGGTCAAGAAAGAAGAGTCTATCAAAAAAGATGAGAAGAGAGTTGTGAAGTCCAAAGAGGACAAGAAAAAGGATACATTCAAACCAGAGCTGAGAAAAATAGCAAAGCCTGACCTCAAACCTCTCACGCCAGAAGTTCGAAAGACGTTACACAAAGCTAAAGTGTCGAGTAAAACAAAGACTGGAAAAACAAAACCGACAAAGGCTGAATCGAAGCCAGAGGAACTAAGGACTCGGCAAGTAAAAGACATAAGTAAAGAAAGCATTCAAGCTGAGCCAATACTTAATGAAGGTCCCTCTGAAGACCTCGCCAAGGGCATTGTAGTGACCAAAGCTGTACCTGTCAATGATCTAGCAGCCCCAGCATGCCGTGATGATGTTGCGTTGCGGACTACAGCTCACAGCTTTACCCAAGAGAAGCCAGAAGCACCAGAAAGTGTACTCGTACCTCCTGCAGAGTCTCCTGGAAAGGAGGAAACACTGGCAGTAAAACCTGTTGTTGAGGCAAAATATGACAACCAGAAAGAAGTGGAAGAGACCCAGATGTATGAGGATGAGGGAGCTGCATCTCAGGATGAGGATGAGGAGGAGGAGGAAGAAGAAGCTCCAACTGCTGAGGCAAGGACAGAAGACGAGGAGGATGAGGAAGAGGATATGGGCATTGGAGAAGAGGAAGATGAATTCCAGTTGAAAGAGCATGATGAGATGGAGAGAAAACACGAAACTAAAGAAATGGAGAAAGCAGAAACTCTCACTTCAGCAAAGGTTGACACAAAAGATGAGGAAGAGGATGAAGACGAGCCAGTGGAGAAGGCTGAACTGGAGGAGGTGGAAGATTTAGATGTGATAGCAGATGAAGAGATCACCGGTGAAGGTGTGGCTGAAGAGCCGGTAGTCGGCAAGAGCAAAACCGACACCTTGACCCAAGCCGAATTTGAGGAGGAAGATGAGGAAGAGGGCTACCTTTCACACGTGGGAGGGACCACAGCGCCCATAAGTGCAGTAGCTCCTGGAACTGCAGCAGTAGAACCCATCTCCTACATCCAAGACGAGACCATTCCAGGCTACTCTGAGACAGAACAAACCATCTCCGATGAGGAGATCCACGAAGAGGCCGAGGAGAGGATACCACACATTCAATATGACGTTGGCGCACATGATGTCTCGGTTCCAGATCAGACTGGATCATTTGTAAACATTCATGGCATGAAGGAGATGCAGGCTTCAGCCATCCCTGGGAAAGCTTTTATGCCTGACGGGCAGGAGCAACTGTCAATGTTTACCAACATATACACTGCTCCTCTGGCAGAGGAAGAGCATGTGTCCTCTGCGACATCCATCACAGAATATGACAAGCTCTCCTCTCTCCCCACTTCTCTTGCTGATGACCAGTCTGTTGCGTCCACTGTAGCTCTTGAAGAGCCAGCCAAAACTAAAGTGACCAACGAGCAACTTCTCTCATCAGAAACACTTTCACCGTCGTCTATTGAAGACAAGTCTCCTTCGGCTGACCTACAGCTTCCTCTTGAAGATGCAAAGATGGCCGCTAAGGATCCTTATTCCCATGACGATGATGATGAAGAAGAAGAGGAAGATCAGACTCCCAATGTTGATATCTCACTAGAAAAACTTCAAGAGTGCTATGCCTCATCCCAAAAACCAAATGGCAAAGACAAGGATGTTGAAAAGCCCTCTGGCTCGGCATCTCCTGTTTCCAAGTTGATAGAAGACGACCACCCATTCCACTTTCCAGTTGAAGAGGAGAATATTTATGCGATGGCCTCCAAAGGTGTTTCGTCAGTTGTGCCTACCAGGCCTTTCGGCTCAGACTCTGTTACCTCGGAGAGCGAGGAGCGTTGTTTCAGTCCGGATGACATTACTGTAAAAATGGCATCCCCGACACAATCAGGACCACCAAGTGCAACTCATTCCCCCCTTCGACATTCGCCAGTGGGAGCGTTCCCTGATTTGGAGCTCCTCAAGCTTGCCACCTCAACTGAAGACAAAACGAGAAAGGAAAAAGAAGAGGAGCAAAAAAACAAAAAGACAGACGAAAAAATATTTGACAAGGACTTGAAGGATGTTGTATCTATCAAGGAGCCAGAGCAAGACACAGAAAAGCAGACCACTATTAAAGACATACCTTCAACTGAAGTTCAACCACCTGCTCTCCAGGATGATGTTTGTGCCATTTTACCCATCAAGGATGAGAACGCAGTGAAAGATGCCAATATTTTCAATGTTAAAGCTGTGAAAAAAGAGTCACTTGATACCGCCATTAAAAATGATCTGAAAGAGTTAAAAAATGAGACCAGTCCTTTAGCTAAGTCACCCAAAGAAGATATTGTTGCTTTTGGAGGGAAAGATGAAGACTCTAAACTCAAAACAATGGAAGAAGTCAAGAAGGCAGATGCTGTTGTGACTGAGAATAAAGTAATGAAACGGGAGGAGAGAGATGAGGAGAGAACGTCTGACATTGTTGCCACAAAATCTGAAGAAAAGGAGATTCAAAGTGTTCACACCACAGAGGCAAAGGTTGAAACTTTCATTAAAAAGTCTTGTGAAGATGAGAAGCAGAAGATTGGAAAGGACGAAACAGTGGATAAGCTGATCAAAGATGATAAAGTAGAAATCAGACTAGTCACAGACGAGCAGACGGAAAAAGACAGGGCCAATACTACAGCGATTAAAATCACCAAAGAAGACATTGTTTGTGTGGCTGCTGCACACATTCCTGCAGAAGAGGATCAAGAAATGAAATCTACCCTACGAGCAAATTCTGAACAACCACATGCAGACAAATCTGTCAAAGAAGTGGAAAAGACACTAGGTGCCTTTGCTGCTGGCATACCCGCTGACGTGGAAATGACGAGCAAGAATAAGGAAGCTGAGGATACCACTGTGCAAGATGACATTTATGCTAGTAAAGTAGACGAAAAGGCTGATCGTGAAGTGGACACCATCACTATCAAACCGTCCAAGGAGGAAGAAGTGAAAATTGTGGATCAAGGTGTTGGTATCAAATCTCTGGAAGAAGAAACATACAGAGGAACAAGTAACGTGGAAGTGTCTGTCGAACCCACTAAAGAAGAAGACTGCAAAGATTCCATTGAAGTAAAACTAATGGCAGAAGTCGATAAGAAGGTTGATTTAGAAGAAAAACTCAAAAAGGAGGACACTGAAGAGAGACAAAAGGAAGAAGCTTATGATAAGAATGAACGTTCTGATGTACTAAAGAAAGAGGAAATGCAAAAATGTTTTGATGTTGCCTTATCCCAAACTATGGAAGATGAAAAGAGTGATGTTTGTGACAAAGAGGCTAAAGAGCTGAAACAAGTAGCAGTGTTAGAAGATGCAAAAGATGGCAAAGATGCCCTGGTGGAGTGCGCAGAGGATCAAAAACTGAAAGAAGTTAAATTTGAGGAATGTATCAGTGAGACAACAATGAAAGATGAAGTTAAGCAGCTCAATAATGAAGATGAAGCCATTAAAGACAACAAGAGGGTGCCCACAGCAGGTTCAAGGGGAGACAAACATGAGACAAAGACTGAATCATATAACACAAAAGAGGTTCAAAAGACTGTTGAGGCTGATGTTAAGACAGGTAATGTAAAAGAGGTGGACCACTCCCGAGCCCAGGCCATGGAAGAGAGGACTAGAGAAGAAATCTTTGGAGCTCCAAAAGAGGAGGAGGTGACGGTGAAAAAGCTGTGGGTATCCTTGGAGACTGATTCAGCTGAAGACCAGCCAGCAATGCAACCAGAAATATACAGGCAGGAAAAAGAAAACAATGACGCTGCAATGGTCATTATTAGTTCCAATCAGAAGATGGAGAAAGAAAAGGATGACGCTCATGTTGCCGAGTTGAGCAAGGAACAGAAGATGGAGAAGGAGCAGGAGAAAGAGGCAACCTGTGATACGGAAGATCTGCGTGAGCAAATGACCAAATCTGAAGAGATAAAAATTGCGTCAGATTTGAAGGAGGAAGACATCAGCGAGAAAGAGAGAGCTGATGCTGGACACGCAAAGGAGGAGAAATGGGAGCGAGAGGAGTTACAAGAGAAGGACCTCGACAAAACCTTGAAACAATCTGCACAGGCAACAATCGGAGAAGCAGTGTTAGTTTCAAAATTGGACTACAAGCCCACCCTCCTGTTTCGGTCCTCTGATGAAGACCAGGAAGATGAGGAGGAAGAGTATATATGTATGGGCTCCAGACCTTTGTCAGTTGAGCCGAGAAAATCCGAACCTCATACTAGCTCTGCAGGTCAAACAACTCCATTAAGCAATCAAACTAAAGAGGCATCACCCAGACAGACCGTAATAGTCATACCAACACTTACAATGCAGGAACCTTCACTTGATGAAGACATCAAAGACATTTTGACAGAAGGATGCAGTCTTTCTTCCGATGCTGGAAAACCTGAAACCCCTCCTTCATTGATCTCCCACCCTGAGCAATCTTCAACTACGGACACATTAAAAGGGGAGATAACTTCAATTAAAAAACAAGAACCATTTTCTGATGTATCAACATCTAAGACAGAACCAGAGTCCAGCTCGAACACTAAGAGCCAATCCACAGTCCAATCTCAAATGAGTTCTGGAGCTGGGGCAATAGTTAAGACGGAGCAACAGGAAAAGCCTGGCAAAGAGGCAGAGCGGGAGATGGAAGGAGAACGGGAGGCTGCTTCCCCAGGATTTTCACAGCCTTGTTCATACTTCCTATTGGACAAAGACTCTGATAACAGCAGCCCAACTGATGTTTTGAAATCTGACGGTGCAAAGAAAGAGACCACTGATAACGGACTACAAGATGAAAGCAAATCTGTTGCTACATCCAAGTATGATCCATATGAGAAGCCTATCCCAAAAGATCCTACCATTCGAGAGGAGACTGATGTGTTTGGAGGTCATACTTCTGACATCAGCTTAGATGATAACAGGAGAACGAGCCAAGCAGGGGCAGCCATGTTCCTACAAGAGGATCTTGTCAAAGAAGAACCAATGTTCTTAAGTGGAGTTGACTACAGCCCACAGAGTGAAAGTCACCGAAGTGCCTCACCTGAACAGGAAGACAGAGAGAAAGGGCAAGATGAAGAGAGGGAACGAAAAGAAAGAACAGACATGCCTCCTCCTGTCAAGAACGTTTCACCCTTGAATATGCAAGACAATAAAATTTCTCAAGAGTCTTATAGTCCCAAACTGGACAAACCAGAAAAATCGGAGAAAGAGAAGGAGGATATGGAGGAAGGAACTTCAGGAGAAAGGAACCAGGTGTCTACTGGTGCTCCTCTTCATTCTGCAGGGCAACAATCAAGGCAAGAAACTTGGTACCAATCAGATCTCAGCACTCCATTCACACAAAAGGGAACTGCAAAGGAGATGGAAAAATCACTGAAAGACACAATGGAGTTCTCGGATCATGAAGGATCTCCTTCTGGTCGGCGCTCCCCAGCAGAAAAAGACATTTCACCCCACGGTACTTCATCTTCTGCAAGGGAAGAGCAAGTAAGTAAAACGGGAGCAGGCTCGGCCTCCTCCTGTTTAGAACATAAAATAGATGACAACATTCTTGCCTCAGACAACAGTCAGTCCATGTTGGACTTTCCCCAGGGAAAAGAACACTTGATAGGTGTACGCTTACTTGTAGAGGGTGAAGATTTCAATGTTGATGATGACGATGACGACGAGGATGATGAGGAAGAGGAGTACTCGAGTGATGTTGATATGGAAAAAGGTGCCAGGGAGCAGTCTGAAAAAGAAATGTGTGGGGCTGGTCCCGATGAGAATAAAACCCTCTCTGAGGACTCAAACAAAACCTCTCCTGAATTGAGCTTTCATAAAGAGGAGTTGGCCTCTAAAGTTACACCTGATGATGCCTTTCAGATATCCAAGCAGGACCCAAACAAAATATTACCTTCTGGTGACACAAACCTTCTTGAAAAGGAAGTCTTCTATGGAGCAACAGCTGCTGGTATGACCAAACCTCCTGAGACAAAGACTGAAGGCAAAACAACTACATCACCAGGCACAAATGCTGCCAAACTGGACAGCATGTGCTTGGCTACTCCATTTGACACGAAACCTCTTGAAACAAAGGAAGACAAAACATGTTTATCCCGTGAGCCAGTAACACCAAGGAGGCCATCGATTGCTGAGGATGTTGCTTCCTCTCAGGTCCAGCAGTCAAAGGAAAAGGATGAAGACAAACGTTCTCTATCAGCACGATCAGAAGACTGTTGTCAGTCATCACCACCCACAAGCAACCTCAGCAGCTCAACCTCGGCAGCACAATCTGACAAACCGACGTCCGTGTCCATGCCTGCCTCTGGTCTCTTTGCACTGCACACAGGAAGTTATGCTGATATCGGTCTGAGTGGATCTGGAGCATACTCTGAGGTCAGTCAAGTAGGTCCACAAGATCAGCAGCACAAAATTCAGTCAGATGAATGTCGACGAGAAACTTTCAGCGAATCTCAATATTACCAAGGATACACACAAGAGGAAAGTGTGACTAAGAAGCAAAGCTCAGATTTTGCTGCTAAAAAGGAAGACCAGCTTCCATCGTCACCTTGCACCTTCACCACCTCTTCAGCCAGTTATACATCACCCTTCTCAAGTTTTTCCCAACAATTAGAAGACAGTGGTCAAAGGTTTGTGAGTGTATCAAGCAGTTTAGCCCAGCAGGTGCCATTTTTCAGTAGCGGGTCTGTAAGCTCAGTCTCAGATGGCCTTCAGAGAAACGAGTATATGGAGGTGATGACAAAACCTACAAAAGAGTATTCCCAGGCTGAAGGGGGCAAATCGTCATCATCTGTCATACCAAGTACTGAGCCCTCAAAACTGGCAGACATTTTCTCCACATCAGAAGCTTGTTTTGATATCTCTCCACAAAGACCTGAATCCACTGACAGGAGCTCCCAAGGAGCAGTAGAAGACATTGTATGCGACTTTGAATGGCAAAAAATGTCTGAAGAGAAAGACACCTTTTCATTAAAAACTGAGGCACAATTGATGGAAAGTACTTTAGATGCCACAGACACAAAGACTATCATGACTGTTGAGTCTCTACCAGAAGCGCTGACGCAAACAGTTCATCACACTGTCTCAGTCACTTCAGCAAGTGCAAGTGGTGCTACAAACACCTCATGTGCCATCGCAGACACCCCCAAAGCAGAGGAGGGAAAGCAGCAAAGTGTGAAGACACCACAGGATGAAAAGGAGGAGGTGATGATCCAAACTGAAGTGGAGCAGAAAACTGAAAGAACAGACATGGCAAAAGGGCAAGTGGAAGCAAAGTCTCTGGAAGACAAGTGCAAAGATAGCACTGAACAGATGAAAGCTTCAGTTGAGCAGAGTAGTAGTAAAGTAGAAGGAGAAGCTGACAGCCCAGAGGCAAAGGACATCTTTTTGGACAAGCCACCAGAGAGGTTAGAGGCAAGGCGAAGGAGTAGTATATCTGATTGGGAGCTGCTGCAGAAGCCTGATGATTTCCCAAGTGCCCCTCCACCAGTTTATGGTGACCAAGAGCAGGAAGCCTTCAAATGGATGACAAGCATCCACAGTGCCTCCTCAAAAGCAACCTCACTCACAGGAGGATCGAGTAAAACAAAAACTGATCATCCGTTGGACTTGAACACCGGAGCCGCCTCTGCCTCCTCTCTGGCGGACTCCTCCTATGAATACAAACAGCATAAAGGAGAACTCTCTCCTTCATTCATCAATCCTAGTCCACATCAGTTCTCTGGTGACGATGGTGAAGAGGACGACCAAAGTGACCGCTCTCAGGAGGGAGGCGATGTGGCTCACGAACAAAGATCTGTGAAAAGTAAGTCACATAAGCCGAGGCGTCACCATGGAGATGTCGGTTATCAGTCCAGCTCTGTCTCATCTGGACTGATTGCGACTTTGGCTGGAGAGGAAACACCTGCCACATCGGTGAGTGAGTCATTGCCTTCACAGTCTGATTCTGACGTCCCACCAGGAACCGAGGAGTGTCCATCTATTACCGCTGAAGGTAACCTGGACTCAGATGAAGACGCTGAACATCTGCCTGCTGACAAATTGTCTGCCTCGGGTGCTGCCGGTGGCCAGCGTCCCCCATCACCGAGGGCAGCTCTGCAGACACACGATCCCCTCCCCACCTCTGTGAAGGACCCTCCTCCACAACCTCCCCATCCAGATGTGTGCATGGTGGATCCAGAATCTCTCCTTCAGGATGTCAGCAGCACAGAAAAACGTCTCACAAAGGAACACAAGGCCACTAAGGGCCTCAGAAAAGCCAAACCCAAATCGGCTTCTCCTGCTCGGAAGGGGGAAGTCAAGAAGAGGTCCAGCACACTGGTGAAGCAGGCCCACAACGACTCAGCCTCACCCCGATCAGCCTCCCTCAGGAGGAAGGACCCAGAGAGGAGCTCTAGGCTGGTGAAAATGTCTGAGAACCAAGGTTCACGGAGTGACATCCTAAACCCCGTGAAGGGCCTGGTCAATGGAGTGAAGAGTAGTTCAGGTGGGTTGCATCTTTCAATTAGTCAAATGCTGGTGGTGCAAATGTTTGTTCCTGAAGATCCTAATACAATACAATCAATACTGTACCAGGAAAATAAGGACTATTTGGACTATGACAGTTTCGCTGTCCAGCCGTGAGTTCTGCCTTAATATGTGAACATAGCCGAGATGAGTGGTTAATAATGCAGCTTGTGACCAAAGCGAAGCAAGTCTAGTTCCGTTTACCCAAGAACAGAGGTGGCAAAAGTATTCCCAGTCTGTGTGTGAATATTCTCATTCATCGAGGTCATTGTTTTCTCAGGGCTTTAAATCGATTGCATTGGACTGTTCTGGTTGTCTTAATAGGTGTTTTGTCTCTCATACGAAAAGGCTTCATTGGTTTATGCACAATGGCAAGAAAGAACAGCTCTAGCCTGATTGTTGATGTGGAAACCCGAGTAATTATCCAATATGTTAGAGGCAACGCTCCACCCGAGCATGATTTCCCTCTTTCATCCGCTCATTTTCTATATTGCTTATCTTTTGGGATGCAAAACGACAGTCATTAAATATATTGGAGAGAGCCCTCCTGCCAGCCAAAGTCGTATTGTATGGGGGAGATAGGCGGTGTCGTAGGTCGCCTCCTCTGTTGAGCGATGCTTTCTCAGCCTTGAGAAACCATCTCTCAACAGAGGAGGGGGCTTACAATGCCACCTGTTTCCAACTTCTCCTCCTAGTTCAACCACTGCCCAACAGCCACTTACAGGTAAGGCGCCCAATTCCCATAACTGGAAGTCGGAGAACACGTGTACTATGTACTAAGTATTCTATGGCAGTTTTACTGTTAAGGAAAGCTACCGGAAATATTGACATCTGTGAAGGACTTAAAAGTTTGGTTTGTCAAGTCGATCATGTGCGTCTGTTCAGGAAACAGCTCTCAGAAAGCCCCCTCGGCTGTCCCGCCCGGACCGCCGGTCTACGTGGACCTGGCTTATGTGCCCAACCACTGTAGTGCCAAGAACGTGGACCAGGAGTTCTTCAAGCGAGTGCGGGCGGCGTACTACGTGGTGAGCGGGAACGACCCGAGCGGCGGGGAGCCGAGCCGCGGGGTCCTGGACGCCCTCCTGGAGGGCAAAGCTCAGTGGGGCTCTAACCTACAGGTACTCACGCAGCTGATACACAGATTAACTGTACCTTCTGCCTCTAACGGAAGAGCATTTAAATATTCTGCCTGTCTTTATATGTCGCTGGCAGAGATAGAGGAACAAAGATCCATTATTTAAATAATTTCGGGACCAATTAATTGTGACCGGATGATTTTGAGTGTTTTGAGTTAGGAACGTGGTCACGGAACAAATTAAACTTGTATCTCAAGGCACCAGTGTATTAAACTCATGGTTACATTAATAATCAATTATTAATCAAAAGATCTCTTTATTTTTCTCTTTGTATCGTTGTACGTTATGAAATGTCTTCTGATGTTATTCGTTATTTCTGAGCCGATGTGCCCTCTGCCCTCTCTGCTCAGGTGACCCTGATCCCGACCCACGACACGGAGGTGACCCGCGAGTGGTACCAGCGCACCCACGAGAGGCAGCAGGACCTCAACATCATGGTTCTGGCCTCCAGCAGCACCGTGGTCATGCAGGACGAGTCTTTCCCCGCCTGCAAGATCGAGTTCTGAGTCGCCCTTCGTACCCGTCCTCCTCCACTTCCAACTATTTGCCTCCTAGCAAAACATACTTAGTGACAATAATCAAGTTCATGAACTGTGGCAAAAAAAGTGGTGCCAAATAGACAAAAATAAAATAAAATAAAATAAAATAAAACACACGATAATCGGTAAACTACAGTAGAATTAACCAAGATAATGACGATTATCTTGATGATGATCTTTTTTCCATCTGTTGCAAAATGGAATTAAATTAATTTACCGGTCACTTCTAGTCACAGAGGCACAATCAATCTTAATGTCATAACAATGTTAATCTTTTTGTTTTGTTTTGTTAATTTTTATTGATTTGAATTTTCTTCATTTGTAACCTTGCTGGCGGCACGGTGGACGACTGGTTAGAGCGTCAGCCTCATAGTTCTGAGGACCCGTGTTCAATCCCCGGCCCCGCCTGTGTGGAGTTTGCATGTTCTCCCCGTGCTTGCGTGGGTTTTCTCCGGGCACTCCGGTTTCCTCCCACATCCCAAAAACATGCATGAATTGGAGACTCTAAATTGCCCACAGGTGTAAATGTGAGTGCGAATGGTTGTTTGTTTCTATGTGCCCTGCGATTGGCTGGCAACCAGTTCAGGGTGTACCCCGCCTCCTGCCCGATGACAGCTGGGATAGGCTCCACCACGCCCGCGACCCTTGTGAGGAGAAGCGGCTCAGAAGATGGATGGATGGATGCGTAATAGGGCCACACTGTAATGAAAAGCAAAAATTACTCTGAGGTGAACTGAGAGCTGTCCCTAATAATTTGACGCTTCTGAAATTATAATTAGTTATAAATTCAGAATCCTGATCTAACCTTTTTTCCATTGGTAAAATGTAATAATTGTGCAGGTATTCCTGATGAAGTGTCTAATGAGGAACGTTTTAGCCCTAATTGTCTCATTGCTGCTTTGTAATTTTTTATTTCATTTCATTTGGGATTTTTTTCAGTACTTATGTTGCTTTGTAATAATTTTAGATAATATAATTTGAATAAATATATTTTTTAAATAGTATAATAGTTTTTAATGATAAAATGTTCATTCTAGATTTTGAGTTTTTTTCTTAATCATTTCAGCACAAAGTTTTTCTCTGCGTTATAATAATTTCCCATCATTTTGGGGGATTTTAATGTAATTTTATTTCACTTTTAATCCTTAATAATTATGCGGATGTTTCCATCAAAGTATGTGACGGTGTTTCAGCGTTACAACATGGACAACATTAACTGGCTGTTTCTCATTGCGACAGAAATATAAAGATGAAAACACTAATGTAGCAACGGAAGCTCGTTTCGAACACAGGAAAGGACGAGACCAAATGTGAAATAAAAAAACAACAACAAAAATAACAAAAAAAAAAAACAGTCAGTCGGATGGGGAACTGTGATTGACTCGCGTTCGATTCCTGTATGCTAAAAATAATAAGAATGTATTTGCACCAAACCAGAATGCACTTTTTTTCCCAGAAGGAAGTGGGAGGAGTTTAGTTGTTTGTACTGAAGCACAGTGATGACCTCAACGACCATAAACGCACGTAATATGTAAATAATGATAATAATAATAATAACTATTTATAAATGAGCATGAATGAATGTTCAGGACGACACTTGCAGGAATGTGTTTTTTGTTTTGTTTTGTTTGTTTTTCAAATACTGCATGCTTGAGGTGGGCAGCTAAGAATGTCGTCCAGTTAATGACTTTTCTTTTAATCGCGCTAAAATTGCAAATCATTTTGCTCGGGCCAATAATTCAGTTAATCATCTTGGGCTCGTTTAACGCTAAACCGAATCTGTTTTCCACCAATCAGTACGATGCATTCCAGAAAATTGGCAAGTAGTTAACCGTTAGCCTAATAGTGTAGTTACCTAACTCAGATTAGTATGTTTTTGAAAAATGGGAAAGAATAAATAAAATTTGTAGTAAACACATTGGTGGGGGTTTTTTTTGGGGTGATATTTTAACAGTAAGTTAAAAATGATTTAGTCAATTATGCTATTAGGCTAATGAAATATCGCCCCAGAAATGTCTGTTGTAAACAAAAAACATTAAGAACAAGCTTAATCCAAGACGGAACGCAAGACATGCAACACAAATTTAGATAAATTGACATTCTATTGTCTTAGTTTTTTTTTTTTTTGTTCCAAACACGACACTGTTATTCCCGTAACAATGTGACTTTCTCGTCATATTAAACATTATACTCTTAAGATTATGACTTTTTTGTCCCTTTGCCACTTTCTGTTTATAGCATTATATTGGAACAATATGGATTTATTTTATTTTTTTTATCCGTTACATCTTTGATGTTTTTGTGCGTTTTTCAGGTTACTTTGTCATATTACTACGTATTCTCGCAATTGTGTTTTGTTTCTTGTAACATATTCTCACTTTATTCTGGTAGTGTTACAACTTTTCACTCACATTTCAACTTTACCCTCATAATATAACTTTATTCTCATAACAATATAAAGTTTTCTCATAATGCTACGTTGTTGTTTTCATATCACTGAGATGTTATCCTCGTAACAAAACTGACTTATTCTGGCCACATCCACATTTTTTTCAAACATAACTTTATTCTCGTAGAAGTACGACTTGTTCATTACGATGTTAACCTCTTAACAATATAACAACAATACAACTTTTCGAAGGACATTATTCCCGCAACAAAGTTTTCAATGTAACAATATTCCCATTACATCATGACTTTTACCTTCATAATTCTATTCCCATCATCCAGCTTTCTTCTCACAATACAACTATTCTCATAAAATTCCGATTTATTTCTTGTGATGAAGATGGTATGCTAATATTTTTCTTCAAAACATGATTAAATCCTCGCAACAATACACATTTTCCTTAATATTTAATATTCGCCGATCACAAATACTCCCAATATGACTTTTTTCGCTCTAAAAACCCTCACTCACAGCAATATTTGTTTGTAATTACATAATTATTCTCTTCGCATTCCGACTTTTTTAATCGCAATATGATGACTAACCTTGTAACAATCAGATTTTTTTTTTGGCAGCCTCTATCATACTTTATTTCGCAATAACTTCATACAAAGATGATAAAATATATCAACACAAGAATTTACCAGCACAAAATGTGTTTGATAAGGAGTATGATAAATGGTTTAAAAAGGCTTTGAGTGAACGCAAATCATACAAAAGTTCTATCATATTCGAGACTTTTCCTCGTCATGGATGAGAAATTTCCAACTTCCCACTTTTCTGGAATCCATCGTCAGCAACCTGCGCTCGTGGTGCATTTGAGTGAGCTAGAGACATTTTAATTACATTTTTTTTTTTTTTTTTTAAATAGATAAATATATACTACAAAACAGAACAACGCCTCAAAGTCCTGAATGAGATGTTTCCGAACGCTCCCGGATGTGATTTTGTAGGCCTTCCGGTGTGACTTTTCAAGGCATCGGCAGAACGCTGTAAAAAAGTATTTTTGTGAATGTAAATGCATAGACAAACAACTCAAAAGTGGATTTCACGGGAACACAGGCATGCAAACTCTTCTAATAACGCCAGAACGGAACCAGTGGCGGCCGGCCTCGGCTGCGACCTTCTCCTGAATATGACTTGAAACAAAGTCCAAATGGTCAAACACAACACGAATGTACCGCGCACACACACACGCACACATACACACACACATACTCACAGCTTTGTACATATCTCTTAACGTAACGTTACGCTTCGACAGTGATTCCGACCCGCCAAGAGAACATCATCTTAATCCTCTTGCATGTGACTTATTTGGTTATAATCCTGAATGTAATTGTTTAACACGGGATTAGCGCTAACGCTAAATCCGACCGACGGTTTCGGCCGTGCTTCTGTTTGTTTGTCGTTATCGAGACGCTGTACGGCGCTAACTTACGTTTGACGCTCTTTCTCTGAAAACGTATATCGACTTTCTTCTTCTTCTCTGGCGCAAATATGTCAACTGTTACAACTATCGCTGTCTCTCTCTGGTCAAGTAGAAGTGCTGCACACGCATTCATTGTAAAAGGGAAACAGCCCGGTGATCATCAAATAAAGTACGCTCAACTCAAATGAGTGTTTGTGTGTTTTTCTTCTGTGTTGCTTACTATGTAAGTGCCACATGTTTAAAAAAAAAAAAAAAAAAAAAAATTGAATTTGAAACCCTAATTCTGTTTTGAAACCGTACTTTGAAACCCAAATTCTGTTTAATTTGAACCCTAAACCTCTCTTTAAACCATAATTAAAAACCCTAACCCTGTTTTGAAACCGTAATTATGTGTTGAAACCCATCTTTGAAACCCTAACCCTGATTTGAAGCCCTAATTTGAAACCCTAATTCTATTTTGAAATCCTAATTTGAAACCCAAGTCTCTCTTTAAACCCAAATTTAAAACCCTAATTTGAAACCCTAAACTTCTCATAAAACACTACTTTGAAACCCTAACCATTTGGAAACCCTACTTTGGAACTCAAATTGTCGCAGGGTGTCATTCAATACGGCAACGGTCAAGTGTTCACTTCATATTTGTCCGTTTTTGTTCCAGGAAGAGTTTCAGCATTTTCATCTCCTATTTTGTTGTTTTCTTCTTTTGTTGATTTCCTCCATCTCGTTTACGAGTTGATCAAAATCTTACGCAGGTTAACTCTTTGTGCCGCTTCTGTCTTTTCATTTTACCCCTCAGTTCCCAGCGGCATCCCGGTCGTCCAAGGTGTTTTAACTTGTAATCACCAAATAAAGTAAATGACTATTTCACTCATTAGTCTTTTAAAATTTGCTAATTTCTGTTTTCAGAGTACTTCACGTTTTCGATGTGAGCCCCCCGTACTAGTCAGCGTTTATTCTTGGAAAATTTATTTTGGGGCATTGTCCTACTTGCCCCTAATTCATGATACAAAAACAGGATCTTTGTAAGTATCTGTGTGTGAACAAAATTTGATACCTAATCCTATTTTTTTCCCATAAATTCTTCTCCACGCTAATGCAGTATAGCACAATAGAACCTCCATTGAAACAAGAAAATATATTTCCCAAAATTATTTGTGAAGGAACCGTTTCAGCGGGTCCGCAAAGCAGGGTATTCAAATATCCCAAAGGACATCAAAACTCATTGATTGTGTGTGTGTGAGAGAGATTCACAGAGTACACATGTTCATCTTTTTTTGTTTTGGCATCCGGTGAGTCAGCGGTCTGGGACTCTCAGAGAGTCAATTACATCTGAGGGCGTCACCATGGCAACGTACAGCAGCAATAAGAGCAGGCATGACTCATCACTTTTCTTAAAAGCTTTTGTGAAAAGGGACAGAGCTGGAGGAGATGCAGGAGGGGAACAAGGTGAAATGACGAAGAGGACTGAAAAAAAAAAAAAACAAGATGAGAAAACGAGGGAGTGATAAAGAGAGGAAGGAGTGAGGAGAAGAAACGAGGTGAAAAGATGAGGAAGAGGAGAGGAAACGAGTAGTGGATAAGGGAGAGAGATGAGAAAAAGACATGAGGATAAGAAGGGAGAGTGAGGAGAAGAAACGAGGAAGTGGGACGATGAGTAAGGAGGTGGAGGAAACGAGATGATGAAGTGAGGAGAGGAAAAGAGGACAGAAGACGAGGAAGTGATGGGGAGACAGTCGAAGAAACAAGGTGTGAAGAAGAAAAAGCGAGGAGCGCAACAAGGAGATGAGAAGACACGTGATGAGAGAAAAGAAGAAAAGACAAGGAAGTGATGAAAAGAAATGAGCTGTCACGGAAGCAAGGAAAGAAAACAAAGGGTGTGAGAAGATGAGGACGAGAAGAACGGTGGAGGTGATGAAATGAAGTGAAGAGAAAACCAAAAAGATGAGAAGAGGAAACAAGGAGTAAACGTTAGGCCAGTAAACGAGGATGAGTGAAGACTGGTGTAAGGATAGGAAACGAGGAGATGAAAAGACGAGGAAGTGAGGGGAAAACAAGGAAGTTAGTAGAGAAAAAGGACATGGAGAGGAAATAAACAAAAGATGAGAGGATGAAAAGATTAAGTGAGGAGAGGAAAAACGAGAATACAAGACAGCAAGGAGAGAAAACGATGAGGTGCGAATAGAGCGAAATGGGCAGATGAGATAGCAACAAGGTGGGAAAAGAGGTGAAAAGACGAGGAAGCGAGGAGAGGAAAAATGAGAAGGTAGAAAGAGAGGGAATACAAAATGAAAAGAGGCAGAGAGGAAAAAGAACGAAAATACAAGGGTGCAAGGAAAGGAAAACAAGGGGATGGGAAGACAACAAAGAGGGGAGAAGAAACGAGGAGATGAGAAGGAAAATGGGGAGGTGAGAAGGCGAAGGGAGGAGAGGAAAAACGAGGAAAATACATGGAAGCAAGAAAAGGAAACAGAGAGAAGACAACGAAGCTTGGAAAGGAAGAAGTGAGAAGATTAGGAAACGAGGAGATAAGAAGACAAGGAAATGGTTATTTACATTAAAGGTTTGGCTTGTCATCTGTTGCTCGGTAGAACTCATCATAATCATAATTGGATGAGCTTCAAGATTTGCCTTGTGGTACTGCACATAATTATGTTACTGTCATCTTGCACTCAAACAAAACACAAAAGTCTCAATTTGCAGCATGACAACTGTTTTTATTTGGTTCGGTAACACTTTGGGTGACTTTCCTTTGGATGTAATTAAATAAAAACACGCAACAATCATAAATATAACACACAAAAACAACCTACAGTGACCCGACATAGTCAAACTGCCACAAAGTCAAACTGCTCTCATCTGATCGGAGGCATTTAGAAAATGTGGAGTTTTGCTGCCGTAGTGTCACCATTGTCTCTTTTAATGGCATCATCAGTGCATTACCAAACTTTTTTATCAAACTAAAATTGCTAAAAATAATAATAAAAATAATACTAGTAATCACATTTGATTTATGTAAAACTAAACATTCATTTTATCGACACATTCTTCAACAAACTATTACCTGTAATCTTCGACGGCTATATTTCAAATAAACGCGGCCTTGTTTGACCGTAAAACAACAGCAAAACCCTGATCGTACACTAAATTCTCATTTTGGACATGTGTGAAGCTTTGTCAACTCATCTGAAACTATTTGAACATTTTACATTTCAATTTTGGCAAAAACAAAATGCTGTAAAATTAAAAAATAACACCATAGAAGCTCAAGGCACAGCTGGTGTTTAAATACAACACGCCTCGGTCAAAAGTGTTAAGTCCAGTCTAATTGCTGCAGTTAACGAATAGCGAGGAAGTGATGAGGTGATCATAAAGTGCGTCACACAAGAAGGTGTGTGTGTGTGTTTACTCGCTGTAGCTGAAGTTGAGGGCGGCGTTCTCCGTGATGGGGGATGACGGGCCGGCGCTGGAGACAGCACTGGAAGGAACGCTGCCATCTTTTTAACAAAAAGACACAGATTGAAATGTTTACCATAATGTGTTATTACCTCTTACGACCGCATTATTACTGTGTTACAAATACCTTGTCATGTTTTTAACCATTATCATTATTACTGTGCTATTACATGTTACCACATTACCTTTTTTTTTTTTTTTATATATAAACTTAAACCTGTCCTGTTCGGCTGCGTGGTCGGGCTTTGTATCTCTTTTATGCCGGAACCAAGTTACCATATTACCGTGCTATTACCATGTTATTACCTTGTACCTGTTATGACCATGTTTTTAACATTTTGTCACCAGTTTTTGCCATGCAATTACTGCAGTATTACTACATATATGTAATTAACTGCTATTACATGTTATTAGGATCTTCCGGTTATTACCATGGTTTTAACTGTTATCACATGATATTCCATTGTTGTTATCACATATTTATCATGTGAATGTGTACCTGTCATGACCATGATTTTATCAATATCACCGGTTATTACAATGTTATAACTGCGTTATTAGTAAAATTTTTTAATAAAGCACTTTTCATGCAGTAAAAAATGCAACACAAAGGCATTTAAAGAGATAAAAACAGTCAATTAAAATAGCTACACAAACACACACATGCAAACACAGGCATCCACACACCCCACAGTACATACTGACTAATGGTGTGGAGCCATGGCAAGTTTTAAGCATTTCAATACTAACGAGTGCAGTGATGTGAGTCCACTATAAACGACAGCAGAAAAGGGTTTGGGGACAAATCGCTGATGGTTCCGACTGTTGTTGTTCAACAGACAGAACAAAGGGAGTCACACATCAGTGTCACAACAAAGACGGTTCATCCAACCGTCATGTGATGCTAAGTGTAGAGTAAGCCACGTCCGCAGCCACGACCCTTCCACCAGGGTCGGAAGACGAGACCGCAGAGGTCAATACATCAAATGAGACAAGTTACACAACTCGATAACTATGACACCGGCGCGAGATGCTCAGTGTTTCATCAACACAGTAATGCAGTTTGGGGGGCAAATACAGTATATCTGCTAATTAACAGATGACCATGCCGAAAAGGATGGTGCCCAAAAAAAAAAAAAAAAAAATGACAGTTACGTTAAGATGAAATGATGAGGATAAATACACCACAGCACTTGATTAGCTCTGCCTGAATCAAAGAGGAGAACATTTAAGATATATGCGCTGTATCAACAAAATGCCCTCAGAAATTATACCCTAACTCCAAATACATGCTTGTAGAGGACCGTTATCCTTGTAAATCCGGGCTAGTGTCCTTGTACCGTTTCATGTGTGACCTGCAGAGGTCAGTGTCTTTTTAGCCTTTTATCATCTTTAGAGACAAAGCAGCTGACCTCTCACGGGCACGAAACTAATCAATCAAAAAAACGGATACGGCTCACGGGCATTTTTTCCCCTGCCTCTGTTGCCTCATCCAAAAAGGTCACAATGACCTTCAGCAGAGTCTTCACAAAGGTTCCGATGAGCAGCTAAAAGATTAAAAACACTGTTTCTCATCTTCCTTTTAAATGTTACGTCAGTTAGAGAACACCATATTGGGCAAATCTGCAAATGAGATACAGTACAAGAGCTGTATGAAAAATTATATTGTTTACAGAGATAACTATAATAGTACAGTCGGAGAAAACCACAAAACAAAATCTACCAGATGTCTTTTACACGGTCTCGTCATTCCAATTCGGGATCACCAGAGTATAAGATTCATTGTTACTTGTTAAGAATTGTGATGATTGTGCGTCATCCCAACAAAACAATATTAAAAAAAAAAATAACCATTGAGTTTTAATTTCCCCCCTTGTTAATCAGGGAAATGCAGTCAAATTGCCATCCGTAATTCTAATACACAATTAGATAAAAGCAAGTAAAGTGTAGCTGCTTAATTTGTATTTCCGTCCGGGAAGAATGAGATACCACCTCTGGCCCATCTCAAAACACTTCTATGAACACAAATATAAACAAACTGGTCCAAACATTACTGACAAAAATATGTTTCATGTGTATTATGGTTGTTTTCACTATTCATGCCCGCTATATTGCAGATTTTCAAGCGATTGTTTTTTTTTTTTGGGAGGCGGGGGCTTCACAGTTTAACTGCAAGTTCGAAATTAGAGTTGCGCACCTCCAGTGTAGTACCACGCTGTGCCACAAAATGCCGGGCACCACAGAGCTCTAGTGAAATGTAAATGCAGCATAATTAAGAGCAAGAAGACGAGGCAAAGAGGGTCCCCTGTACGCCTGTGAGTAATGTTGTATGTCCTCTTCGTAGTGTTGCAGTTCCGTGTGTGTCAAAGTAATTGAAGGCTTTTACCTTTCACATCTATGCTAGTTTCGTTAGACCATCTATGGCGTTATGCACTATATAATAAAATTAAGATAGCAGACTTTCATCAGATGAAGTGATATTGTTTGGTTGAACATTTTGGTCTTTACAGTGAACATCAAATGGGAGCAAATAAAATAAACAGCTTGAAGCGAGCACGCTTCGCCTCTAATTACGAAAACTGTGCGAATCTTATTTTAATTTCCTCAAAGTGATATTATATGATATGATTTCTTCTCAACGAGCGAGTGAGAACAGGCTCCAAGGAATACTTTGAAAAGTAAGTTTTAGCAAGTGCAAATGTGTTGAAAGTTTGTAGAAAGGATACTGGGCACAAAAATGTTCTTGATGTGGTCTGTCTATATTGCGTGTGGGTCTGTAACATATCCCCCGCGATAAACTGCGGTTCACTGTATGTGCATTCACCCCCGCCCCAAAGTTGGGACTTCCTTCTGCACGAGCATATTTGGGCTGCGAAACCTGGTCATGTCGAATAATCGATACAATCACTCACCCCTCTGCTTATTAATGATAACCGCAACCTTGCATTACAGGTATGATTAGAATCTACTACTCAAAAACAAACCAAAAAAGTGAATTTACACGATGCTGCAAAAACATAACAGAGCCACTCACGCCAACAAGGCCGGCTCGGCGGTCGCAGAGACGCCTCGGACTCTGACGAGGAGAGCGGCCACTGGGGGCCATAGAGAGACGGCTGGCTCTGAGAGTCGAAGAGACCGGACAGCGCTGCGGCAGACAAGGTGTGCGTGAGTGTACTGTATATGGAGTTTAGAAGGCAAGAATTACAACGTAAGAGTTTGCAGTCCTACCCTTCATGGTCTTGGCGTGGGCCTCGCTGCTGCTCTCACACACTGCGTTGAGGAACTCGTCCACCTGCTTGAGGGAGAGCAAGTTGTGCAGCGTCTCCAGCGGGTAGATAGAGGGGACCATCGAGCAGCCTTCGAAACCTGCAGGGGTCAGAAACAAACAAAAAAAATAGATTGGAGGAACAACATGACTTCTCCAAACGTGTGTGGAACTACAAGAGGACCTCTAAGCTGTTCCATTTCCCCATAAGAAATCTTGAAAGCACTGTTAATGTTGTTTGTTTTGTACATTTTGGTTGAATTCTACCTTTAGCGGTCCCACTGTAGTCTGTCCACGGCAGCAAACATGAGTCGGCAAAATGTGCCTAATGAGTAAGTCCAGGTCACATGAGGGAATTTTTAACATCAGCAGTGTTGATGTTAATACTCTAAATATGTCCGCACATAACGAGCAGATGATTCCATATTCATTACGATTTATTAACAAGAGCAGCTGACACGACAATCTTTTGGCTTTTACCTTACAGCACAAAAAGGAGACTATCATCAATAGTCAGTATATTATATTGTACACACATGGCACACCAGAGTAGGTAAAGAAGCACAATCTAAGGAAAATCAAAAGCAAGATTAACAAAATAAAGAAATATGATGATTTATTCTTGACACTGTCAGGTGTCCATCTAATGGATGTTACCCAAAAAGTAGCTATTGGTAGGACACAATGCAGTGCTACAGGTTGTTATACATTGATACTGTAACTGGATTATGTAGCATGGAGCTGCCTTAAGACCTCACAAGTGACAAAACATGGAGTCATGCATTTATAGCGCGCCCCACCTGCCCAAATATGTCCTTCCCACTGCAAACGTGGGGCCACACAGAATAAGCCTTTTTCCAACATTAGCTCAGGGTGCATGATTTATGCTTAATTAATCATTCATGCACTGCTAATGCGTCGCTTTTATCTCACGTTACGATAAGATAAAACATTTCAGCTTCTTGGATATTTGTTTAATAGTTTATTTAATTACAAGATTTTAGTATTGATCTTGGAAGGACAGCTGCTTAGCTTTCTTTTGAGACCAACTAAGGTTTTCTGCTGTTAAATTTGGCCTTGGGGGAGGTCTGTCCTCTACTGGGGGACCACCACTTTGAAGCAATCTGATTATACATGTCAGGAGGGTTCCTTGACCAGCACACCATTCGGATGGACTTCACCACCTCTTTAAGCGTCGTATGTTATGTATGGAGCAAGTTGCTGGAAATAATGTGTTGAAGCATGTTATATTCATACTGCAGAGCAGTGTTCAAGGGGTGACTAATGAAAATAGAAAAATAGAGAAGGAGCAGAGGTGGATGAATAAAAGAACGAGCAGAAGCGGAATGGTGAACAGGAGGAGGCGATAGTAGGGAAAACTAGGGATGCAGGAGTAGGAGACAGCGAAAGGTTGCAGGAGGAGAAAATGGATGACGGTGGATGGGGGGGGGGGAATAGCATGAGAAGATGGGAGACTGGAGCAAGAGGAGGAGTCAAAGGATCAGTGTAACAGGTGTGCTTGAAAGGGGAGGAAAATCACCAATATGACGATGAATGCAACACTGCAACAGTCATGAACTCATGTCTATTATGTGTTTGACAACTGAAGGGTTGAAGGTTCCAATTTTGATAGTGGGAGTGATACTAGTGCGCGGTGCCCTTGAGCAAGGTACTGATCACCCCCATTCTGACATTCCTCCCCGCCTGCATGAGTGCCTAAATGAATTGCTCTCTTCTGTGTACAGTATTGCATCGAGTGCCCCAACTTTCAAGTTTCCAGATACGAGCTGTCGCTCGGCAGATTTTATGCCTTGACTTGCGCGCAATGACTTGAGTTACCAGTGTGTTTGGGACCCTCCACTGCTCCAGCGGAGTCAGATCAATTCAGAAACAACCTTTCCGGAACTATTGCTTGGGTTGGCCTACTATGCTTCCTGACATCCACGCAGAACGTTCAGTAACGCTCTTGAGTCTGGAATGGACTGCTTGCATCAGAGTGCTTATATCGGACATTTTTGCTCCATTTCGATTCAATCGGATACTGTTTTTTGCGCTGATATTGGACCGTTATCCGATATCAACTATCGGATTGGTACACCCCTACTTTCACTCACACCACATAAATGCCTTGCTGTAAATTAGCTGTGCTTTTGGATCCCTACATAGCAGTCTCCAGGCCACACCATTTAAAGGCACAACACACCAATGTGTGTGTGTGTCTCACTTTCGACTTATTAAACTTAAAAAATATATATATATTTCTTTACATTCGTTTTCATTGTTTTTATATTTTACAAAACAGTACTATTTTTATTTATTAATGAATTGATTAAAAACAAACACAATTTTTGTGCTTTTTTTGTGAGGTTGGAACGGATTAGTGACAATTCCATTCATTTCAATCGGGAGAGTTGATTTGATCTTAGACCACCTACTTTGGCTTCTAACATGACACAAAACTGCATGGAAAAACAACAACTTTATGAGTTAAATCAATTAATACAACCCAACACTCACCGCTCCATCTTCATCTTGTTTTGCTGTTACAAAACAAAAAAAACAAAAAGAAGGTTCCAGAAGTCCTAACTGTGGTTCATTGAAGAAAAGCAGCCTGATTTTGTGAAGGATTTTCACAATTTTCAAGAGTGCAGCTCGTGTGCAGCAATGACAAATCACCAAATGAGGAAGTTAAAAAAAAAAAAAAAAAAAAGATGCATGATTTATGTGGTGACACGTGATTAAAAAAAAAAGAGAGAGGTGATATTAAAGGGGAAAGGTACAAGCAGCAATCTTGGGAAAAAGAGAGCTCTCACAAACAAAAACACCACTTTGTCCCAGATCCACAAAAAAAAAAAAAAAAAAAAAAAAGATCATCATGCAAGATCGCCAAAAAAAGGGTGGAAAAAGAACTCAAGAAATAAAAGCAGACATACCGTTAGTCGGATGCCTGGCAAACGACACAGAAAATCTCTTTACTGGCGGCATAGACAACAGCTCTGAGGAGATAAGAGAGGTAACTTGGAGTTACTGCTGGCTCCGCCCCTTTTAGACATAAGAAAGAGACAGAAAGAAGAGGAGTGTGGCCACGGTGATACGCCACCCGGGACAAACCAGGAGCTCAGGGGGAGATTGGACATGCAGGAAGAAGGACGCCAGGAGCATCACAAGGCCAGCGAATCGCTGCCCCATAGAATATGAGAGAATAGAGGACGCTTTCACACATGCCACATTAGATTAGTTTAGCATAAACCCAAATGACCCTGAAGTCATACAATATAAAAATTTCACAAGAGTAGTGCATCAAAAGGTGAATGATTTGTGTTTTTCTTTAGCTCTTTTGCAACACTTATTCCAACAGAAGCGGCAGCCTCAACATGTGGTTCAAAGACGATCAAGAAGAATATGCACAGATTAAAATTTAAGAGGCAAGACTCCAGTGCAGCGGTTAACATTGTTTTACACGCATTTGGGGTGACATTTAAGAAAGTTGAAAAATAGGCGATTCACCGATTTTAGCAATTAATTCAAATATGGCAGAACGTTTTTGTTTTTTTTACTTTTTTTTTGCGGCTTTTGTAGTTCAAAATGTGTCCTTGCTGATTGTGAATTGCTTATTTTAACAATATGGCTGAGAACAGACAGGAGCTAGTTTTACAAATTTTGCCATTTAGCTATATTTAGCGACGTTTCGGACCACTCTTGCAAATATATTATATGGAAATATTTTTTTTTCATAAAGCAACTAACGACTTTAATTCCTGATGAAAAATAGGCAACGTGAGCAGAATCAGTTTCACATTTTTTTGTCCGTATAAGAAAGAATGCCGGTGGAAGATGCCGCAAAAGCAGAGACTGAACCACGTCTTGGAAACTTTTGGCCCAAGAAATCTGCTTCCAAGTCGCTTTGATCAGCTGTATAACTCTCCATGAGAAATGACCATGAGAGCTGGCAACCGACATATGCACCAACTGAGTCATACTCATTTTAGGAGGTTACATTTTTCAATATTAAGGATTGTGTCTACATACGTTTTATTAAAAAAAATTGACGTTTCTCCAAGAGAAATAACTTATTTTCACATTATCTGTAAATAAATACAAAATATTTTGTATAGATATTTATATTTTATAGCTTTTATTTTAATTTATTACATTATTTCTGTGAAAGTGGATGCAATTTAATGCTCGGGGGAAAATATTTTTTAAGCTTTTCTGATATCAGGAAAAACGGCAAAAATCCCACAAAGGGGGGGGGGGGGGGGAAATAAAAACTAGTTTTATAGCGTGTAATATCACTGAATTTAAAATTAATTAACATTTTAGAAGCTTCAGGAGTAATCTTAGAGCTCTGAATAGCTTAACTTTGAAATAAAACTCCAATGTTTACAGTTGCCCCAGCCTGAGATTTAGGAAATGTAATTTGCTGGACGAAAGTAATTTCAACAGCTTTAAAACTATTGATATTAGAAAGAAAAACATTATCCAAAATCATTCAAACATAAAATAATGCCTGAGTGTTTTAGTTTGACTTAATCAACATTTTTAATATATTTCTTAGTCTTCTCATTTGCTTGGAAAGCTGCATCACCTGACATGCTGGAGGTTTGAGAGGCCAAAAGATAGTAATTATTAGAATTTAGTGAATGTATGAAAATAAATAGGTTTTAATATGTATATATTTTTAAATAATGGACTCTGTCATGCCATTCACCCATATACACATTTTTATATTACTTATAAACTTGATGGTTTTATCTAAAAAAAGAAAAAATTAACCCACAAACATGCTTGCTGCTTTAGAACACGCCATAAAAACGCAAACAGGAGCAACTGATGCTAGGAAAATGAGCACTCTGCAGTTATTTTTTATTACAGATTAAATGCTTAAACTAATGCAGGCCTTACTCCCAGTACAAAAAAAATGACATCATTCCAAAGCACACCTGCCGAAGGGTGCTGGACAGTGACAAGAAGATGCAACAGAAACATGTAGCAAGAGTGTTCCCAAGTGGACAAAGTGAACAGTACACCTTCTGGAATGCTCCACATGCATTTGCTGCAGAAGCAATAAAGCTGGCAACATGATGAAGTTGAAGGATGACAACAACATCAGACACAATGCACATGACTAACCTGCCAGAGACCCCTGCTGGTGGATGTGAAAATCGGAAGAGTGTGCAGAAGAAAAATGGGATTTAATAGGCCGATCATCCTTAAGTAACAATTATGTTACCCCCAAACCCCCCCCCCCCCAACCCCTCAAGCATAATTATGGCTTCCGGACAGACGCAAGAAACCGCTTCAGTGAGGTTTATTTTGCATTCGTTACACAACAAAAGTACAGAACCCAAGCAGGCTCATGCAAATCGGATCTGGCGTCAGGTCAGCACCATCATCACCATGACGACTGCCAAACAAGTCACTCAACAGACTTTTGATTGTATAAACGAAGTATGTAAAAGATCAAGAGTTTTCTGGAGTGGAATAAAAAAAAAATCATAATTTGGGTGGGGCGTCAGCGGCGTGAACGTACCGAACATGCCAATATGGCAGGGCAGGCTGCCGGGGGACAGGGGGGGTTTTCGGTGGTGATGGTGGTGCGTGCGTACGTAGTCCCGCAGGTTGGGGGCGCTACAGGACACTCCCAGCATGGAGGCGCTGAAGAGGCCAGAGCAGTGCGAGCCTGTGTGACATAAGCCAAGTGGGAGGGGGAGAGGGAGGGGATGTGTGTGTGTGTGTGTGTGTGTGTGTGTGTGTGTATGTTTGGGAGGGTGGAGGGTGAAGGGTGAGCATTAGTTCATCACACACACACACACACTCACACACACACACACACACACACACACAAGTGCTGCTGTTATTCATAACAAACTGTTGCTATGAATAACTGCATTAAGAAACCCTGCAAGTGTGTAAAAAAATAAGCTGCTGTTTGTTCCTGGAAACCACAACATGCAAACTGTAGAGCGAGTGTTCTGCGAGTACGTGCGTTGACGTAGACACACACATGTGAGCGCAACCCAGCGTGTGCGTGCGCAGGGAGTGCAGAAGAAGAAGAAAGAGGAGGAAGAAAGCGTGTGCCCTGCCTGTCTCCTGTTTACTCATCAAAGGTTTGAATCGTACGTCGTGGAAATGCTGATTTGTCCTTAGGAACCGGCCCGGCAAGAGGGGTACCTCAAAATTGAGTCAGCTCCTCACTCGTTGCTATAAAAAGTCTCACGCGTGGCTAGGAGGGGGTCATCCCTGACACCTGCTGCTGATTTCACCTCCGCATGAAGTTTCACAACTACTATAAGGGACACAGTAAGCTGCAGTAACATTATTCATTTCTCGCAGAAGATAAAGAATATATGCCTGTGAGTATTGCTATATTGTCTGTCTATATGTGTTGATTCACGTGTTGATTCACTGTTTGTGTGCGAATATGCGTTGCTTAAAGCGTTATAACACGGTTACATCGATACTGTTCTTTAGCCTGTCTATGGCGTTTTGCATTGTTTGTTAGCATAAAGCTAAGAAGACTTTTCGAAGGCAAAGCTTCGTTGTTGTTTTACATACAAAACTAGTAATTCTCTTTATTTTATGTTTAGTTTGACAGTAGACTTGACTTCAAACCAGGTCAAACCAGACCTGACTTCAAACCAGGTGGCAATAAATAGCTTGAAGCCTATTTTTTAAAAAATAGTTAATTATTGATTTTGGCTCACAGGTCAAAGCAAAAAAAATAAAATAAAATAAAAAATAATCACCCGAACGACGGCTCGTATCTTAAAAACTTGGAGGTTGGGTCATTCGTACCACATAGCACTACTGTAAATGAAACTTAGAAATAATACATCTTGTGCTAAGCATAACCAAACAACAACAGGAGCCTGCAACATTATTTAGTTTGGAACAGAAAACGCTTGTTGATATCAAAAACCTCCTGGAGAGTTGCGAGAAAGAACTGGCTGGCTATCGCGGCACCCCGCTGGACAACGTGTGGGGAATGTGAAGGTGGTTGTGAACGTCCACCCGCTGACATGTGGCCTACATACTTTGGAGCAAAAGCTACACGAAAATGAGATGCACATTAGGAGTGGTGACAGTTGTGAGAAAGAGAAAAGTTGTAAAGGGGGGAGTCGTTGTGAATTGATGTCCTGTCCACGCATAAACACACACTCACGTACACACGACAAATAGGAGGCGCCCACCTAGGCCGCTGGGTGGTTTGATCTCGGGCGACTGGCGTGAGCCCGAAGGGAAGAGTCGGTGCGATGTGGAGCTTTTGGACGACTGGGTGAGCGAGGTCTCAGAGAGAACCTGAACGGCGTTAAGACCGAAACGTGACTCCAGGGACCCGCTTGACATAAATGTATTGGAAGGTGCCATGCAGATAATGTGAAAGGGGAGAAAAAAAAAACTAATATACTGAAATTACATTACCTCCATGGAGCCCGTCTTGCGGTTACGAATCATGGGCGACCTTCTCTGGATGTTGATGGGCTCGGAAACCAGAAGAGCCTGGTCGGGTTGGTCCTGAGAGAGATCCTCCAGGCTGCCCTGGTTCGGCTTTTTGTCCTGATTCTGATTCGTCAGAGAACAACAGTTATCAATGCAATTATTTTCTTTTTCTGGTAGGTGCCTTCACGCTTCACTTCATCCTTTACGCCTTCCTTAAATAGACATTTCCCATCAGGAAAAAAATGGGTCAGACCTAGTGCTACACCTATTCGACTGATTATCACATAGATTCATCGAGTAAAAATAGATTTTTGCATTATTAAACAGCAAACTGTGAACGTGAGACAAGTGCTAATGAAGGCACCTCTGATGAGGCCGGCCGGAAGCCGAAGCCAAGCGGAACGTTTTCCTCGTCCTCGCAGCCTTTAACCCCTGGACTGAAGTGCAGCTCCACGTGGAAACGCTCCTCTGAAGAGGGGTCCTGCCCACCGCACACCCGCATGTATACGCACATATGCATTCAAGTGGAGACATACAGACAACCAGGGAGTAACCAGAGAGCAATTAGTCAAAGTGTCAGTTTCATGTTGTCGTTTGTAGCATTTAGGACGTGACAACATACTGTAGAAAACGTTAGAAATCACCTTGTTGTTGTCTTCATACAGCATAATAACTATCTGAGTCATATAGTTGAGCTCAGTCACAGCACTCAGGTAGTCCATGGCCTGCTTCCATTGCTGGTCTTTTTCATACTTGAAAAAATGGAAATGCAATCATTAAAAAAAGACAAAAAAAGCAAGCAAGGAAAAATAAAAAGAGTACTTGTAATCTATTATGTGAACCAATAAAAACCTTCTTGGAAAGAATACATGAGTTATACTGAAGAATATCGTCATTGCAATATTTAAAAAAATAAATCAATCAATCTTAGAGTCGTATTCCTAATGCCTTAAATGTACTGTTTTGAAATTACATTTACTATAATAAAAGCAGATGCTGAATAATTTAAACTAAATAGAAATAGTATATTTCATACTACTCCACCTCTTCCAGTATGATAGAAACGTTCCTTTAAAGCACAGGCGTCAAACTGGTGGCCCAGGGGCCAGATCCGGCCCGCCACATCATTTTATGTGGCCGGTGAAAGCAAATCAAAATTGCTCATTGTGTTCTGGTGTAATACCATTGAGATATTTCTATTACAAGAAATGTAATAGTTGAAAACATGTATTTATATGTTTCTGATTTCAAAACTGGTTATTCATCAATGTGTTGTGTATACAGTATGTAATTAGAATATATGTCGTAATCTTTCATTTATATGGGTTTCACAGTCGTAGCGGCCCTCCGAAAGAAGTCATAACTACGATGTGGCCCGTGACAAAAATGAGTTTGACACCCCTGCTTTAAAGTAAATATTGTATTTTCTGACTATGCAATTATCCAAACAATTATACAAACAATTGATGCTAGTTAAAAAAAAAAAAAAAAATATATATATATATATATATATATATATATATATATATCATTACTACTCAAAAGGACTATGAGTTAGCTATTACCACACAAAATCTAAAAATACTTTTTTTCTGATTCATATTTTGAGATTTTGAATATTAAAGGCAGGCACGGTGGGCGACTGGTTAGCATATCTGCCTCACAGTTCTGAGGACCGGGGTTCATATCCCGGCCCCGCCTGTGTGGAGTTTGCATGTTCTCCCCGTGCCTGCGCGCGTTTTCTCCGGGCACTCCGGTTTCCTCCCACATCCCAAAAACATGCATGGTAGGTTGATTGAAGACTCTAAATTGCCCTCAGGTGTGAATGTGTGCGCGAATGGTTGTTTGTTTATATGTGCCCTGCGATTGGCCGGCGACCGGTTCAGGGTGTACCCCGCCTCTCGCCCGATGATTGCTGTGATAGGCTCCAGCGTGCCCGTGACCCTAGTGAGGATAAGCGGAATGGAAGATGAATGAATGAATATTAAACATGATAAGCATACATCTAAATAGATTTGTTTTCAAATGGTGTCATATTAAAGCTGTTATACTGATATCAAACTCCACAGCTGAGGCCAAATTTTAATATATGTATTTTTTTGTGTAGATTAAATTTTCAACCTAACACAGATTTTTAAGAGGCATTTTCAAATACTTACCTTGATCATGACTACTGCATGAATCATAATGAATAAATTAATCTACAGAGGATGCCGATCTCGTGAGTTAAATTGCATTATTCAACGTTGGCAGATGTCTATGCTATTCTAGCTTGGCAAATTCCACCAGTCTTCCCCCTTAAAATCCTTCCGCATTGTTTTTCAACTATGTTGCATTTACATGTTACCAGCTTAGCTTTAAGAGAGCATTAGCATTAGCATTCACTCCAAAGCAAACCTAAAGAAAGAATACGTACATCCAAGAGTCCTCCGTAGCGAAAGACGCTGAGCAGGGAGTGGACGTGGCTCTCGCTGGTGAAGTAGAGGCGCGTGCGGACGTGGCGACCCGGTGACATCACCCCCCGCGAGTACCTGACCAATATCAAAATATGACACGTCAGCAACCTTTTATTCCTAAATTGTAACTCAATGAATCTCCAGTGGAATTCTTACAGTGGGTGCAGCTTGTTGACGGCCTCGTCCTCGTGCGTCCTCTGCAGGTCCAGCTGGATCTTCTTCATCAGGGGGACGCAGTACGCCTGAGCGATGTCCAGCTTCTCTGCTTTGCTGATGCCATATTCCTATAGGAGGAAAGAACACAAAAACTAATTTAGTGGACTCGTACTCTTTGATAAAAGGTCCCACATGAAGAGGAGAGAAATAAAAAAAAAAATGGAAAAACAAATTCCATTAACATGCATTATAAATCGATTACTCATAAGGAGAAGCAATGTTAGTCGCTCACACAAAAAGTATAATTTGACCTGTGGTATGACAATGTCGGCCAGAGCCCGGGAGAGCCGGAAGAGCTCCAGCGTGTCATCCAGGTCCAGCGAGGAGTTGTGCTGCGTATCGTACTTGATGCAGTCATAGATGTCCGGGATCTTACTGATGTCGTAGCGTCCGCTCTTCATGCGGAAATCTCTTTCCAGTTTGGACCAGCGCTGCAGCATCAGCTCCAACGTCTCGCTGTGGTACAGCTGTAGATCTTGAGAACAAAACAATTCCAGTCAGATGCTCGATTGTGATTGTTAGCGTAGTAGGCATTGTGCAGCACTTTACGGTCTTGTCGATGTGTTACAAAATGATTATTACCATACAATTCAGTCAATTGAGCGCACCGGGAGAAAAGCCACACTCACTACGTTTAAAGAATTTTTAATACAGAAGCTGGTTTATAAGCTGCACATATTACAAATACGCTGGTACACTGACTGTTACCTGGACGTCACGAATAGCATCACTGTTGCTGTGTTATAACCCTTTAAGCAATGATTATTTTAAAACACAGGGTGGAGCAACACATGGACACAGACAAAAAAAATACTATTACTGCAGTTTACTGAGTCACTTGTGAAACTCTTTTTCGTGTGTGTCTCTATGTCTGTATTATACTGCCCACAGGTACCCAAGGCGCGCACACCAGAAGGAACAGCACAATGTCCACTGAATTGAAGCCAAAAAAAAAAAAAAAAAGTCTTTACATTCTATTTGATGTTTTTACTGTATATTTCTTTTACATGACATTTTTGGGGGGGAGGGTGGAACGGATTTTAATTTAATTCAGTGGTGAAAAATTATTTGGGATACGAGTAGTTGAGTTATAACGGTGGTCCTGGAACGCATTCAACTCATATCTCAAGGCACCACTGTACCTACTAATGCTAATGTTAGTTAACGCAGGTACCTGAAGACTTGGGATCCTCCAGTCGTTTTCTAATTTGCGAGGTGAGTCTCTGGATGAGCGCGTACACTTTGTCGCAGGTTTTGACCGGGTTCTCTATGACTTTCATGGAGTTCACCAGCGACGGGCTGCCTGTTGGCGCTAGCTGTAATCCAGTGTAAAAGAAAAGGGACGGATTACCTTCACAACCAACAACAACAACAATCCAATCAAACTACATCCCTGGTCACCTTCTGATAGTCATCTTGTGAAAACTCCTCGTCCTTCTGCATGATCTCATGCAGCCTGGCTTTCACCTTCTGCTGGCAGTCTGTCAATGAGTCACTGTCACTGTCGAGCAGCCCGTTCATGTTGGCGCTCTTCACCATTTGCACCAGGATCGGAGTCAGTTCACCTTCGAGAGCGAGGAGGCCCTGCAGAAAAACCCCGCAGCCTGAGTGAGAGTCGCCGTGCGGCATTAACACGGCGTTCTTAACACGTGATGTTGAGGGACCTTGGCAAACGCCGCAGCCGTCATCTGCACCCGGCCTTCGTCGGAGGCATAGATCTTAAGGTCGTGGCGGTAAGTGCTGTGCAGGCGGAGGAGCCCGCATCCGGGGAAGCCGGCATAGTCGCCTGGAAGGGTTGTGCACCGTCTCAAGCCTCACATTTAAACTTGGTGACATTTGAAACATGCTAGGAAAAATAATAAAGCTGTTCTGATTGCACCCATAAGTAACAGGAATAAAGGACACAGTGCCTTAGGTGGCATCACTTTCAGTTCAAATGTCTCATGATCAATGCGTAGTTGGACTAATACAGTATCTGCCAACGGTCATTTGGCATAATGGCTTGAAGTGTGTAGTTTAAAGCATCAACACAATGAAATGAAAGTGAATCAATATAAACCCCAAAATTAAAGAAGCCAGCTGCGGTGTGGATTAACTAAATGACAGTGAGAATCAGGCAATACAAGGTGCTAAAATGTTTCATTAATGGTGCTCCAGTTGATAAAAGCGTTGTAATGCTGGGGATTAAATCACACTGCTGCGTCATGCATTTTCTTTTAGACTGATGATGTATGTTTGATGAAGTGCAAAGAAGTTGGTTACAGACGATCTGTTCACTGCTCTAGACTCGAATAGACTTGAGAACCAGTGTTTGCAGACGAAGTTCAGTGTAAGTGCAATGGGAGTGAAATTGTGTGCAGCGTGAGTGGAATAAAGGTGATACACAGTTGATGTAAATTACAGTGGGAGTTCATAGTACTGCAAGTGCAGTCGGGTACAGTGGAGGTATGACATTCAATGCAGTGAAGCGGTTTCGTGTGGGTTGCAGTGCAAGTGCTGGAGAGGAGTTGAAGTGCAACGTAATTCAGGTGAAGGGATGCTGGAGTTTAGTTAAAGGTGTAATTAAGAGTAGGGCTGCAATGATTAATCAAATAACTGAAATACAAAAAGTCCAAGCAAAGTTCCTGCCACCGAAAGTCAGAACGATAAACGTGATAAACATTCATACACTATGTCAACAACTGACGCCCAGACTGGCTAACGGTGAGCCAGTTAGAAGTCTACTTTAATTCGCTGACAGACACGTCACTCACCAGGCCAAGCCCCGGCTTTTTAACGACTTTGATGATTCAGTGTAGAACGTGACTTTAAATGGAAAGTGGACAATAAAAATACCTGCACCTCACATGCCACATTTTGTTGTTTAACCATGCAAAATCCATTTTTATCTGATTACTTGATTAGTTCATGGGATAATCGGTAGAATAATCTCTTTTTCGAGAGCTGCACCCCTACTTGAGGGACTGTGTATGTGGTAGTAGTAGTGGAAGTGCAGTATGCTGTCCAGTGAGTATGAGTAGGCTGGGATTATGGTAGTGATACACTGAAGTTGCAGTGAGGGGTGCAGGTACAGTATGCAGTATGGAGTGCTATGGTTGAACACGGGTGCCGTTCAGTGGGAAAGCATTTAGAGTGCAGTGGAGGGATTAATAGGAGATCGTCGTCACCCATTTCCAAAACCAACCTACTTGCATGTTGCTTTATGTGCCTGCTCGTATCATACCTAGTGACATAACAACCGCAGCAACAACAACAATCCACAGCAATCGGTGAATGGACCGATTAGTCAGATGTATTCAAATCATGACAGGAAATCAATTAGTGGACAGATGATGAGCGAGGCGAGGAGGAGCGGTGCAACCTAGGTCGGTCACCCGTCTCTTACCAAACTCAACAGGGGACTCGCAGCCAAGGGCCCGGTGGCTACCGGCTAGTAGTTTACACAGAGCAAAGACCGGTGAGAAGAGAAGAGCAGAGTTAATAGGCAACACTTTATGATGGAAGAAAGGGGAAAGAAGAGGTCAGACTGTGTGGACTTTTAGCAGTGCTTGAGGTTGTAGGTGTGTGTGTTCAGTTTCACATGCACTACTACACAAGGTTTTACAGTAGAGAGCCTGTGAAAAAGGTAACTATGAAAAAAAGGAAGAAGGAATTGTTTATCAATAAGTTCTGGAAAGGAAAAGTGAAACCTGAATGTTAACTTGTCATATCAGATGGTGATGAGTAGAAACTGTTTGGAAAATCAGCAAGCCCTTTTCCAGTTGTTTTTCTTTCTTTTTTTTCAGTAGGTGGTTTAACATTTTAAGACTCTTTCACTGGGATGATGAGATGAATGGGATGGCCACACCTCAGTGAATCTTGTCAATGTTGGCATGAGTTCACGTTGATATTTGGCCATCTCCCAACTGGGCTGTCATCGTTTCTCAGTCAATTTGTTTGCTCGGATCCTGTTCAGTCTTGCTTGGATTATTTGTTCTTGGTCCTTGATTTTCTCCCAGACTTTTTTCCAAGTTCAAATGAAATTTAGAAAACTTCTCCCACAAGGAAATACAGTGCATACTAGTACAGTATTATCTATGTGAAGACTCTAAAGCCTCTTTCACCAAATTAATTGCAACAAGATGTGGCATTTATTCACCTTTGTCTTTTACACAACAGCCAACTAAACCAGATATGCAGCGGACATAAAAAGTTTACACACCCTTGTTCAAATGTTTTTGTGATATAAAAAAAATTGGACTTAGACAAATTTCAAAACTTTTTTGTGGTCTATAAACTGTACAAGTCAAGTGGAACAAAAATTTAATCTTTTCAACAGAAATAATGTAATAATAAATCTGCACACCGTCTTATAATTATTATGTGGCTTTTCATAATTAACCAATCAAATTCAAACTCATGTTAAATGGGAGCCAGCACAAAACTGTCACTATTTGAAGTGCCTCTGATTAACCCCAAATACATTTCAGCTGTTCTAGTAGGCTCTTCCTGACACCAATATGCTTCATTCGACGTATGGTGTTCTTTTGGTTGTGTCTGCGCCAAACTTATTGTTTGCAATTATGGCCAAAAATGTTCAACCAGGGTTTCACGGACCATATCACATTTTTAGTGTTTGGGAGATTTTGTGATGGTCGATGAAACCAAGGTTGAACTATTTGACCATTATTGTAAAAGGTATGTTTGGTGCAAACAAAGCACTGTAAATGATCTAAAGAACACCATACCTACAGTGAAGCATGGTGGTAGCAGCATCTTGCTTTCTGGCAATCTTTCTCCAGCTGGAAGGCAAGGTAGAAACAGCAGTTCAAAATAGCAGTCAGGTTTAGCACAAAACCTTCAGTCTGTTACTAAAAATGCCAGGAAATGCCTACAAGAGCATCCGCAATTTATCACAAAAACCTGGCATTTAAACATGGGTGTCTAGACTTTTTATATCCACCGTAGTTGTCCCTAGCTGTTTCCATTTTCACACAGCTTCCTGGGATTACAAAAATCAGATGACCTCAGCGCAAGGGCCTGCTGTGACGTATACTTGTCGGACAGCAACGACTGCTTTCAGTGGTTGGTTCCCCAAATGAAGGGTGCCATAACTTACTTTCTGTAACCTTCATAAGAAGGTAACCGTTCATGATCCAGTTTCTAAAGCCTGAGCAAAATTGGTGCAAATGCACTGATACTACTACCCCAGAAGCCATACATTGCCAGGTCAACGTTCTCCCCCTAGACCATGTCAGGAAAGCTGGGAAAACACTGTCTTTTACAGGGAGAGTGAAAGGAGCTTCAGTGTGCGTGTTTGGCACGTACCTTGGCCTCCAGGGTACATGCAGCGAAAGGCTCGGCCCAACTCCTCAGCCTGAACCCGGCCAGCAGGCGTCAGCTCGCCGCCCCACTTTAGGACCAGCAGCAGAGACGGACCCTCCCTCTTGGAGTCTGAACAACAAACAGCATTCAGGATTTTGGATTTGTGGCAGATTCTTATTTACACTTGTATAAATATTTGCCGACATACAGTGTGTGATGTGTTCACCTGTGTATTTGCAAATAACAGTAAGCTGAGCTAAAACAAAAATAGTCAGCATAACCTCATAAAAGAACCTCTGTTTATATTTGGTATGTCGATCTGGAGTCCCTCTACGAGAACCACCATGAACCTTGTAAGGCTCCCTTTATGTTGTATTTGCATTACAATACACTGTACTTGTAAACCAATGTGAACTGTGCATGATTGACAATATAAATAAACACATTGTGCCTCCACATGCTACAAATTCTTTAATCTGACATGAGAAGACTTACATTAAAATTGCGTGAAGCTGTCAAAGATTTAAGCTGCATTATACTAAATATTAAATTTTTTTACACAGTAACTTATTATTATTACAACACTACTACTGGCACGTTACCTTCCTCTTCGCTGGAGGCTTTAGGTTGTCCGTTACGCAAGTACGTCAACTGGACTTTCCTGTTGATACCTGAGAAGTGACCGTACCTAGTGGGATTGAACACAAAACACACGCACAGACAGACACAGACACAGATGCGCACGCGCGCACACGCACACACACAAGCAGAGAGAGGGAGAGTGCAAGAGGCAAAACAGTGTAATATGCACATACAGCAGACACACACACACAGACACACACACACACACACACACACATAAATACAATTAGTTGTAAAACTAAAGTGATTTGACCAAAACATAAGAAGCATTCCAGTGAGCAACAGTGCACCAGCAGTGTTGTTTTTTTGTTGCGTTGACATTCTGACAATTAGGCTGCAGACTAATGAGTCCATAGTTCTCTCTAAAGGAAAAGGCAGCTGCCTCGGCGGTCACATGATGACAGACGGCGAGCTTAAAACAAAAGCCTCTCTGGCAGGCAGCCAGTGAAATACATGTGAGGCTGTCAGGGAGCTGGGAATGCTACATGTGGTCTGTGAGTAATGACACCTTTAGTTGTGTCAAACAAAAGCACACGAGATGTCATTTAAAATCTATAGGCGTCACACTGGCAAAACAAAATCCCTAAAAAGTTTGAAAGTGGGACGATTGAAAAGGTTGAGCATGCACAGAATATGAAATGATATTTAACGTTGACCTCTGTTAACCTGAAACAATTTAGATTAAACATTCTCTCATAGTACATAACTCTCAAAGAGTGTCAGGTGGGTGGCTGTAAGTCGAGCAGCATGCCAATGGGTAATATTTATAAATTTTACTGAGGACCTCTACCGCCTCAAACATTTTGCGTAATAGACAGTGGAAACCAGATGTGTACATACACTATATAAAAAGACACATTGGCTTTTTTTTCCACTCACTGTCTGACATTAAATCAGACAACTTTTCCTGTTTTAGGTCAATTCGGATTACCAAAATTATTTGTATTGTAGTAGTGTAAACATCTGGTTTCAACTGTCGGTCCTTGTACTTGTACTGTGTCTGAAAAAAAAAAAAAATATTGCTGCATCCCTAATTTTGGGTCAGCCACTTTAAAATGAATGTGATTGATGTGGTTGAATGTTGTATATGGGCTAAGGTGATGTACAACCAGATCTTTACACTAAAGTCACTATGCGGCATAAAAGCGGGTTTCATTCTGCAGTCAGTTTTGGACCTTTGGTCTTTGCCACATTCATAATCATAATACAGATAACTGTGTGGTAGACTTGAATGAGATGAAAGATAAATATTAGCTGATTCAGAGTCCACGTGATATGTGATGAGAACCGCATGCACACGCAGGAGCACAGCACACATCGTTGATTTACACACATCCACATTTGACTGTGCATGGCCTGTGTATGTGTGTTTATATGTGTCCTGTTAAAGGCTAAACATGAACTGGAATTAATGGAGGTGATTCACAAATTGCTGTACAAAATATTTGGAACAGTCCTGAGTACGCTAACGTAATCATGTTCAAGAAAGAGATGGGCAAACATCAGAGGGCGCATGCGGGTTCCTAATATTTTGCACATCAGGTGGGCGAAATGAAGGAAGGAAATCTGCATCTTTTCATTAAAAAGAAAAAAAGAAAAAAAAGGAAAGGTAGAGAGGGTGCATACTGAGTGCCAATCAAGCTGGATTCCCTTTTGGAAAGGAGAAAGAAGGAGGGATGGACAGGGGATGGAAGAGAAGATGAACATTAGAGACAAAATGAGCGGGGATAAAAGATGGTCGAATGACCGACAGACCCGAGTGTATGATTTGGAGATGAGTGGATGAGGGCATGAACAAAGAGGGCAGGGACTTGTATGTGTGTGTGTGTACGTGTGTGTGTTCTCACATCTCCAGGACGGTCTTGAGTTGCTCCAGTTTGGACTTCTTCTCCTCAATTTCACAGTCATTATGTTGGCCAAGTTCAAGCAGCAGCAGGCGAGCGATGTCCAGCACTTCCTGGAAAAGGCACACTGTGAGTTATTTCAATGTTTTACAGTCGTATTAATCTGTTCCTTAACACATTGCCTTTGGGAGCTAGGACAGTGGTGCCTTGGCTTACGAGTCCATTTCCTTCTGTGACAAACTTTGTCACTCAAGACGTTCATATCTCAAATCATCTTCCCGATTGGAATGAACAAAAAAACCTTTTGTGCACCGTTTGTGTTGCACTATCCATTCCTTAAACCAGTGGTTCCGAAACATTCTCTGCTGGGCCCCCCTTTGGTTCATATTTTTTTTTGCATTTTTGTAATTAATACAAATCTCAACATGTTTTGAACAAAATAAAAGTGAACTGCCATAAACTGCAGGTTGTAATAAGTGTAACTGTTTTCAAGCACCTTAACTGTAATTACGTTCAGTGTAACAGGTTTAATTTTTTTAATATTCAACATTGCTATTAATGCAATGTTTTCGTTTATTCATTCGTCCCGTGCTCCCCCAACCACTGGTTTAAACGGTTATAAAAACTGCAACGTCAATGCCAGTTTTGTTAGCCCATCTATGGCATTTTGCAAAAAAATGGCCGAGCGACAGCTCGTATCCGACAAAAAGTCGAGGGACCATTGTATAGATTTTTTTAGTGTTTTGAAAAAGAGTTCCACCTCACCTGAAGCTGTTTTGGTTTTTTCAGCTTTACTTTTCCTGACTTGTAACCTCCGCACTTGTCAAACAACTCAAAGAATCTGTGGAGGGACATACAGAATAACACAGATACGAAAATTCTACTTACAGTGTATGTAAAAAAAACCAAAAAATATGAATAAGCTTCTCATGGGGAAGAATTGTGCTCAAAACTCAAGTGTTGAATACGTACAAAGGATGTCGAACCTCCATTTTCATTTTCTGCTTTGGTGTGCGGTCTCCATGGCGAATAATGGCGATGACACAGCGCAGCTCCATCCTGCGTCATGAGGAAATGAGGTTAAATGAGGCGCAATAAGTAATTTACTTTTGTAATTTGACATCAGAGAAGCAGCATAAATACACAGCCCATCACCATGACTGTGTCCCTGTTTTCATCAAGAACATGTCAAAACCACAGATGTGTATTGTTCAGTATAATAAAAAATTTAAAAATAACAAAAATAAAGGTGTGACTTCACATTAAGAAATACAATAGAATAAAAAAAAATGAAATAAAATAAAATAAAAATCCATTCACATGTACCTTTCGCTTAATTTTAGCATCTAAACTATTAAATGCTTTTTGGGACTTGGGGGACAAGCTCTCTAATAAGGAGATAATTTAATTGGAAAAATATTACACAATGTTAATAACTAAAAACTAAAACAACTATACATACTACCGCTCTCTCATTATTCAGTTCCTCATTTTAAAAATCCAAATTATTAATATCCCACATAAGCGAATTCATCCTACAGTATGTCCAAATGTGGTCAATTTAATATTTTTTCACGAATCGATACTATTGGTCAGTCCCCACGTGGGTTTGTTATTTCTACAAGTGATTAACCAATTGACTGTAAAGTGTTGAAAAATCTACAATGTTTAATAACACAAAAAATTATGCCGTTTTTTAAGATTTTCCGAGTAATAATGGTTTTGGAGATGCAAGGATTCTGGCCGACAGCGATGATGAGCTTTGTATTAGGAGAAAAAACAATATAATTGCATAGCGCATTATCTCCAATAATTCCCCAAAAAATAAATAAAAGAATATAATATTTGGGGACCTTTATAAGCTTTGTACGGGAACATAAATAAATGTAAAAAAATACACAGTAATCTAAATGTTTAATTTAAAAGATCAATATTAAGTAGAAACTAACATAACGCAACAATTATAATTTTTGATTCTACTTTTTCCAAATATCGTTGATCTTGATCGTTTCTACGCAGGACGTACATGGTTCCTGAGGTTGTTGGCACAATGGGGATGTCTTCGGCCTCCATCGGGACTGACCAGGGAATGTGGAACTGGGGGGCCAACTCTCTCATTATCATGTTCCTGTGGAGGCAAAGAAAAAAAATGTTACTGAATGACAACTGACAACATGTCACTGATGTGGGAAGGCGGTCTGCCAGACACGTAAGCTTAATTAAATTTGCACACGCATTTGTTGTTTTTGTTTTTTTTGGGGGGGCTGCCAAGGAATGAATCCCAAGGGCTTGTTAAGCACCTCAGGAATGCCATTAACACGCGTGGTGGTTTCCGTTTGCACTGCCATGGATGTCGTCGTCACGTTTACGAGTGCGCTTGGAGGGACGGCGTGATAAATCAGAAGGCTGCTAAGCCGCAAAGCTGTCAGCGGAATCCGACAAGCTGTACTGACTTGCGAATGAATTACGACAAACTCGGGGCAAGGAGGGAAAAAAATGGTGCTCAGCAGCTTTGATATCAGGTGCAGTTAAATTAAGGGGGAAGAAGTTAACTTGACAGAAATATAAATGATAATTCTTAATTTGTCTTCCCAAAAGCAGGGAACCTGAGTCAAGTTTTATTGGGTTGCAAACTGTGGCATTAAAATGCAGTGGAGTTCAAAACAAAATAAAAAGGATAACATTATGAAGAAATCCATAAATACTGAACAGAACTCCATGGAACATAAACATGGATGCATACAACATTATGCACTAATCACGTCACGTCTTTTGGAATTGTTGTTAAAGTTTCCATCTCCACTTATTGTAAGATTATCTTTAATAGTGCACGGTGAACTCGTATACATCATACGCTTAGTCTCCACACTTGAATTTATTTGTGAGACTGTTTACCACGATTACCACACAAATGAATCACTTAATTAAAGTTCAAACTGTGCATGTTAGTGGCTTAAACATTTAAAAATCCAATACAGTACATTTGTTGAGTACAGTTCAGTTGTATTTAACTTTCAAGTTTAAAAAAATCTATTTAATCTTTTAAAAATGCCTGTTTTCAAACATTCACTAAGGTACAATAGTTATTTAACTTTTACTTGCAATACATTTTAATTGAACCATTATGTACAGTTTTTTTTTATTTGCTCAGTGTCAGCCCAGTGTTAATGTTCAAACTGTACATATTGTTAAAATTCCTTACAATAATTTTGAATATACATTTTATGGATTAAAAACTCTGGCGCGCTTTGGAATTTTAAGGTCGGTCATGATGGTGACACTTGGGGAGTATTTCTTGAGGTGGAACTGTAAAAGGTTTGAGAACTACTGGGCTATGCTCGTCGCCTGGTGCTGGTGTTTCAGTTAGCAACAGAGTTCAAATGTCCATTTGTGAACAAAAGTGACTATGAAATGGGATAATTACAATAAGCGAGGCATGTATTTGAGGGAAGTGTTTATTTGTTTAAGTGGACGATGCACCCGGCATGTTGGTAAAGGATATATTGCTGCTTACTGCGTTTGTACTAGTTTATCAACAGGAGATTAGATTGCTAAATGACGTGTGACCTTTCGAGCACTGACGAGCTGGAGAGACTTACCCCAGCACTTTGGCACAATCGTCATAGTACTTCATGGAGTTTTTGACGAAACTGAACCCGTTGACGTCGCAGACAAACGAGTGGCCATTGGCTCGGAGCAGGTCAAAGCCACACACTGTTTGCTGGCATCAGGCACACATAAGCACAAATAGGGTTTATACACATTTAGAGAGCCAAACAAAATGGCTGAAATTAAGCAGTTTTGTTCCCTTTGGTTTAGAATAACAAACCCTGATGTCTTTTGGTATCCTTCCATCTGCCGATGGAAAAATGTCATTCCATACCATACCAAACTGAACCACTCCGTATTACTGAAGTCCAGTTACTTACCTTGAAGGCCAGGCAGACTTTGCGTGCGACCAGCTTCTCCATAGCGGTGAGCATGACGGGGTATCGAATCTCCTTCCCTTCACTGTCTCGCTCCACCTTCCCGTCCAGCGCAGGAGACTTCCGGGCCTCTGCGTGGGCGTAGTCCGGACCCACTGTGTACACCTGAGGAAACACAATTCACAAAGAAAGGGCAATGGTTTCAGCAGACAATATTAAATTCAGACACTCGCACATGAACAGCCGTCCCACCTTCACGTCAGTGCCGTCTGTGGGCATGAACTCCTCGTAGATGTACGACCCCGTCTTCCGAACGCTGCTCTCCGGGGAGTAAACGCTGCTACGGCTCCCAATCTTAAAGCAGTAAGGATGCAGAGAAACAAAACAAAAATTATGAATCGTTTTCCTTCCACCCAGCACACTTCCTTCCATCTTGATTGTGTTACTTATGCTGTGCCACCCACACCCGTCACAATTTCTGTGATTCCTAGGCTTTACATACCAACGCCGAGCAATGAAGAATAACAATTTTTCAACTGACAGGATCATATCCTCTGTGCATTTGTCTGCCAGCAAGAATTGCTTTCAACACATCAGTACTTCTTCGAACTGTGTCCTGAAGAGTTATACCTGATCTCCTTCATGTTGATTTTTCTTTACCTTTCTAAAGAGTCTCTGACTGCCGCCGCCTGCCGATGTTGGGTAGTAGATGTAGACGTTGTGGTCCTCTGCGCACACGGGCTTCTCCACGAAGGGCTTGGGGAACACCTCCCCGTTCACCTCCACGTGATCCTCCCCCTCCACCAGGTTACACTCTGAAAGGAGGTTGGTGTCCGTGTTTTAACCGACTTGGGGCGATTTTGTCAATTTCTCAATGAAACTGTATGCCTTTCCCAACTCTTTACCTTCAGGATTGTCTGGGTCTCGGTTGAGCACAGCATATCGAGGAAGGTCGATCCCCTCTTCTTGAAGGATCCGGTACACTTCCCTCCTGAGGTACCAATCAAAAAACTAATTCAAAGCCTACATTTACCTTATGTTCCCTGCCCCATTTGCCTAAAACACACTGTGGGATTTTGGCCATTTGTTTCTCCGTAGGCAAGTCTTGCTAAGTTTTTCTCACGCTCTATCACGGTATCCGTGAAAGGCCGTGGTGGGGACGAGGCTGCTCAAACTCCCAGAGGCTAAAAGGCACACTACAGTTTAGTGGTCTATCACTGATGCCAGTCTGTCCCGTTCCTATGGGGTCCCTCATGTTTATCAGGTTCTGTCAAGGTTTTCTACGGATGAAAGGTGGATGCCAGGCAGCTTTGGAGCATGTTTGTTGCCCCAGCAGAGTCGAATGAAGCTGCCCTTCTGGGTCCGGACCCAGAGTTGGCATCAGCGCGGGGGCTACATATTGCTGCTCAATAAATGTTTGATAATATTAGCTCTCTGTCAACAAGATTTAGTTGCGTGCACCCCGTTTTACTACGGCCAACTAGGGTTCCCATCCACACCGTGAGAGCCGTGGCAAATGTTTTGACACTTTAAATAAAAAAATCCCGCCAGGCTTCACGGACTGTCACGTTTGCCCATCCAGTGCCCCAGCGTTGTCCAAAGACCATCCTGTTTTGCCCACGGTTTTGTACACTCTTACTGAAAGAGACCTACTGACAACTACACCGTTTATTGTATTGCGCTTGTATGTGTGTGTGTGTGTATACCTGTCTTGTATGAAATACTGCATGTTGAGGTCATTGAGGGCTAATGGATTCCTGAGCTTGGCGTATTCCACAGCTTTGTCCAGTGGGAAACCTGCACAAAAGTTACAAGCACACAACAAATTCAACATTTTATCTATTGACATCTCTAGCATCTTGTCAATATGAGCATATTTAAATGAGATGGTGTTGACAGGGCACGGTGGCCGACTGGTTAGAGCGTCAGCCTCACAGTTCTGAGGACCGGGGTTCAATCCCCGGCCCCGCCTGTGTGGAGTTTGCATATTCTCCCTGTGCCTGCGTGGGTTTTCTCCCACATCCCAAAAACATGCATGAATTGGAGACTCTAAATTGCCCGTAGGTGTGAATGTGAGTGCGAATGGTTGTTTGTTTGTATGTGCCCTGCGATTGGCTGGCAAACAGTTGAGGGTGTACCCCGCCTCCTGCCGGATGATAGCTGGGATAGGCTCCAGCACGCCCGCGACCCTAGTGAGAAGAAGCGGCTCAGAAAATGGATGGATGGATGGATGGTGTTGACAGCATGACAACGGTGGGTTTGTTTTACTATGGAAGCAGAAACATTCTCATCACAGTCATGATAAACTATGAGGATTTGTGTGACAAGAAGTACAAATGAATACATTTGTTTTTTATCCATATTTTATCCATTACTCCATTAGAACCATTAGCTGTTTACAAATTAAAAATAAACTATTTGAATAAAACCTGGGGTTAACTACCACCATTAAGAATGAGAACATTGTATTTAATTAAGGTGTAATAATTCTTGCTTAAATATTTTTTCAAAGTTAAGAATAGTGACAAACACATTATGTACATGAGTCATTTAACTATCCATCCATCCATTTTCTTCCACTTATCTGAGATCCGGTCACGGGAGCAGGAGCTTTAGCAGGGACACCCGGACTTCCCTCTCCCCAGCCACTTCATCCAGCTCTTCCGGGGGGGGGGGATCCCGAGGCCAGCTGGGAGACAGTCTCTCCAGCGTGTTCTGGGTCGTCCCCGGGTTCTCCTCCCGGTGGAACGTGCCCGGAACACCTCACCTGGGAGGCGTCCGGGAGGCATCCGAATCAGATGCCCCAGCCACCTCATCTGGCTCCTCTCAATGTGGAGGAGCAGCAGCTCTACTCTGAGCTCCTCCCGGATGACCGAGCTTCTCACCCTCTCTCAAAGGGAGAGTAGGACACCATGCGGAGGAAACCCACGTCGGAGTCAGCCAGGACCCCGTTCCCTCAGTCACGACCCACAGCTCGTGACTATAGGTGAGGGTAGGAACGTAGATCGACCGGTAAATTGAGAGCTTCGCCTTTCGGCTTAGCTCCTTCTTTACCACAACGGACCGATACAAAATCCGCATCACTGCAGACGCTGCACTAATCCGCCTGTCGATCTCCTGTTCCATTCTTCCCTCACTCGTGAACAAGACCCCAAGATACTTGAACTCCTCCGCTCGGGGCAGTATCTCTTCCCCGACCTGGAGAGGGGACGCCACCCTTTTCCGACTGAAGACCATGGTCTCAGATTTAGAGGTGGTTATTTTTCATCCCAGCCGCTTCACACTCGGCTGCGAACCACTCCAGTGAGAGTTGGAAATCACGGGTTGATGAAGCCAACAGAACCACATCATCTGCAAAAAGTAGAGAGGCAATACTGAGGCCACCAAACCGGACCCACGCTACGCCTCGGCTGCGTCTAGAAATTCTGTCCATAAAGGAAGGTTATGAACAGAATCCGTGACAAAGGGCAGCCTTGGCGGAGTCCAACCCTCACCGGAAATGAGTCCAACTTACTGTCGGCAATGCGGACCAAACTCTGACACCGGTTGCACAGGGACCGAACAGTCCGTATCAGGGGGTTCGGTACCCCATACTCCCAAAGCACCCCCCACAGAACTCCCCAAGGGACACGGTCGAACGCCTTCTCTGAGTCCACAAAACACATGTAGACTGGTTGGGCGAACTCCATGCATCCTTGAGGACCCTGCCGAGGGTGTTGAGCTGGTCCACTGTTCCACAGCCAGGACGAAAACCACACTGCTCCTCCTGAATCCGAGATTCAACTCCTGTTTGGTGCACAGGCACAAACAACAGTCAGGACCCGTCTCCCCACCCGTAGGCGGAGGGAGGCTACCCTCTCGTCCACTGGGGTGAACGCCAACGTACAGGCGCCGAGCCGAGGGGGCAATAATTATACCCACACCTGCTCGGCGCCTCCCACCGTGGGCAACTCCAGAGTGGGAGCGAGTCCAACCACTCTCAAGAGGATTGGTACCAGAGCCCAAGCCGTGTGTGGAGACGAGCCCGACTATATCTAGTCGTAACTTCTCAACCTCGCACACCAGCTCGGGCTCCTTCCCCGCCAGAGAGGTGACATTCCACGTCCCTAGAGCCAGCTTCTATAGCCGGGGATCGGATCACCAAGGTCCCTGCCTTTGGCCATCTCCCAACTCACATTGCACCCGACCCCTATGGCCCCTCTCACAGGTGGTGAGCCCATGGGAAGTCATTGAACTCATTAATTAAAAATAATAATCATGAATTTTGTCATAACTGATTTCCTATTTATTGTTTTTCAATTATTAGATTTAGTAGAGGATACTCATTTCTTCTGAGCACTGTATAATAACGTAGTCTCATTGGCTCTGTGAAACCAGACACAATCAATTGAGAGATTTAGTAGGAGCCAATATTAAATATCTCATCATATCTAAACCTTCTAGCACTGTTATTGCTACTTACAGAACCTTAAAACTTTCACACACTTAGGATGTCACCTTAAAAAAAATTATATTACTCGTGCAAACGCCACCTTTGGAATGGAAGGAGATGAGGCAATCACACAGCGGCCATTTGTCCACAGGCTCCTCCAGGATGACGTCCTCGGGAAAGATGACCACCTCGATGTAGTCAAACTTGCAGAGGCGCTCCAGGATGTGCGTCATGGGCTTCGACTTGGACTTCTTCATCATGCAGCAGATGCCTACCACGATCTGTCGCTCTGGGGGCTGACAGGAAGGAAGGTGACGGCTCATAAATAATGCCTCATATGTAACAAGTGAGGAGAGGAGCAAGGTAACATTCAACTGTGCTTCTAAAACAGGAGTACGACACGATTTTTGGAAGTAAGCTTAAATTCAGACTACGCGCCAACTTGTATTTAGTAACATTAAAATTCAATGGGATCCTTGTGCTCATAGGCAGGGGTGCCATAATGAGCAAAAAAGTGATGACGACTATAAGGAGACAATAGTACAGTGGTGCATTGACCAATGAGTTTAATTCGCTCCGTAACCATGCTCGCAACTCAAAACACTCAAATCATCTTTCCGGATTGAAATGAATGGAAATGCCATTGCTTCGTGCCGGCCCCACAAAAAACACCAACAAACAATTTTGTTGACTCAGTAAGCTGCAGTAATAGCAGCTAGTTTCGCAGATCATAAAGAATATGCCTTTGAGAAGTTATAGTGTCTCTCTACACGTTTTATTGCACCATTTGTGTTCAATTATCTGTTGCTTAAAGGGTTTTAACCCATGACATCAATGCCAGTTTTGTTAACATGACTATAGAATTTCGCATTGGTGTTAGCATTAAGTTAGCAGACTTCTGCAAGTTAGGTGGTATGATTAAATACACAGCGTGTAATTCTCTTTGTTTTATTCTTTAGCTGGGAATGGCAGTAAACATCTTAATGCCTCTTTTTTTGACAATCTGTTCACTATCTGCTGCTTGTTATAAAGTCCCCTGCATTCATTTAGCACTGTCAACTAAAATGTTTGCTCGCAACTCAAGACAAATCTGCCGAGCAACGTCTCGTATCTCGAAAAACTTCTAAGTCAGGTCACTCTTAAGTCGAGCTACCACTGTAGTTTTAGTTTTGTGGCATTGAGGTGACGGGACCCAAAGTGATCTTTTTTTTCAGATTGCACCCCTCTTCATAGGAACTACCTGAAAAGGTAGAAAAAGGTGAAAAACAAGTCCTGAGAACGTTGGCTAAAATGTATTGCTTCTGATCTGAGCAGTTGTTATTTTGGTTTGACTAGTCACTAGCCTTTAAATTAATTATCAATCTGGCTTCGAAATAAAGACAATTTAGACGGAGCAAAATGGTTGACGGTTGAAAACTAGCAACTACAATTGGTGTGGAACATTATTGAAACATTTTGCCCACGATACTGAAATAATGATAAGACAGCGATTGTGCCCTGATCGATATCAATGCCATGATAGAAAACCATCTAGTATATCTATAGAAATGTAGAAGAGAAAACCTTTTTAATAACAGTCTTGCAGATGAAGCATGGAAAAATGTTTTCTCAAACTACAATCTGATATTAACTGTCCAATATTCATTAGTGTGTCGTTCCGATCACCATACCTGGACATTGACAACACCTCGGACAGCCAAGATATCAATATTTGACACTTCTGCATCGATACTGAATCATAAAACGATTAAATACATTATGATCAACCTTCCCTCTAATTTTTTATGTCTTAGCAAACACACTAAGCCCCTGAGCGGTCCCTTAGACCACTGTGGTCAGGTCAGTGTCACATCCATTGAAGTTACATGGCTTATTAAAAGAATCAGATTACAGCATTTACATTCCCATCAGAACACTTTTAAGTGTTTTTGCAAACTTACAATGAAAATGTCAACAAACTTCAAAGGTACATCTTACCATGCATCATCAATGCCCAGGTCCTGTCTATGGGACACACAGTGTTGTTCAGTAAGGTGTGATATTTGTCGCTTCAATAAAGCTGCAACTCCGTTGTGTTTTCCTAGCATTACTGAGGCACCATCTGAGGTCAGCATCACCATTCTCTGTAGGTCCAGTTCCTCCTTGGTGTAAAACTGAATTATTGCCTGCACAATATTTTTAGTAGTGCATGCTGACAGCTGAATGATGCTGCCAAACACAGTTTTATGGTGAACGTTATTTTCCTCCCTGTATTTAAAATACAGAACTAGCATTTTTTGCACTGTAATATCTGTGCTTTCATCAATGATGAGGGTGTGCCAAGGTGCATTTTTAACATTACACACCTTTTTACACACCAATTTTATGTGCGAAACGCAGAATGTCTATGCGCGGAGACCACATCAGCAGTGCGCAATTGCGCACGTGTGCAGCTTGGAGGGAACAGTGATTGGGATATCAACGTATCTTGTCCCAACAAGCGATCTCAACAGACCTTTAACTTTGACTTACCAACTCGTCATTTTCGTTCTCCATGTCTTCTTCTCGGAACATGTCGATCTTCACGTCCGTTTCCATTGGTTGCATGTCGGGCGCGTCATCGTCAGAGTCCACGACGGCCAAGTCTGCGCTGCCCCGCCTCAGACCGTCGCCGGCGTCCGGCTGCCGTCCATCACGCGTTTCAGACATCACATGCGTAACATGGCCAGGTCCGGGTTAAGTTGTGATTGCCAGATTTGACGTGTTGCACTGCAGAAGATATCTGTCGGGCTTTCCGGGGAACTTGGTGTTCTTGTGACCAATAGCAGAGAGACAGAGAGACAGAGAGACAGAGAGAGAGAGAGAGAGAGAGAGAGAGAGAGAGAGAGAGAGAGAGAGAGAGAGAGAGAGAGAGAGAGAGAGAGAGAGAGAGAGAGAGAGAGATAAGAGTGAAGCAGTAGAAAATCTGGCTTAGGCTCTACAAAGACATGGTCTCTCTGTGTCAGGACAGCAAAGTTCTGGCCCTGAAGGACAACATGTCGCAGTTCCCCACCGGGTCAACTTCACACTGCGCCGCTGCACACCATCGTTCTTTGCCCCTGGCGACACAAAGGAAAAAAGCGTGACACCACACAGTTGAGCAACTTCTACAGTGCAAGATAGTAGCGTTGCCACATCCATCAATGTGTGAAAGGAACCTCGGTTATGCAACAGAAGAAATGCTCTATTGATGCAAAAAAGGAGCCAGTTCGCAGAAGTGAAGACAAAAGATACGCGCCACTGACAGCGTGAAAGTATACTTGTTCCGTACGTCAAATATTTGCAGAATAACACACTGAAAAATCCTAACATACACTGACAATAACTTGTTTTGTTCCAACTAGCCTTTTGTGTTGACACTTGACACATTTTGCATGTACATTAAATAACAGTACAGATATGGGTCACTGTTAAAAAAAAAAAAAAAAAAAATGAAAAAAATTAAAATTCTGATCCAATGCAGGCATAAAACCTAATTGGGCACTCCAATCCAGCCTAAAACAGCCAGGATAGACTAGCTAGACAACATATGGATGGTCATGGTGGATTTGTTTTTGCCAAATCTCACTTGTGAACTTGAGCAAAAAAAAAAAAAAAAATAATTAAATTAAATGCAAAATGTGCAAAATAAATCAGTCACAGTCTCACAGAGCCACTCAAATGAGTGGAACAGACAAGGCGTAAAAGTAGAAATACCTAATACCAGATTTTGGATCATGTGACAAATTAATCTTTGATCTGCCTGGGAGTTTCATGGTTGAAACAGTTGTGAATGCACACATTAACTCCGTGACCCAGCACTTAAATTTCTTAGTCATTCCCAACTAGTGTACCATGAGAGATCATCAGGGCGCCATGGGAAATAATCCAATTTCAACAATATACGCTCTTCCTTCTTTTTTTCTTCTTAGATGGCAGAAAGCACAATAAACCAGTGTATTCACCGATTTTTTAACATTTATTTTATTTGTTGTCCTGTTCGGCTGTTAGGTCAAGCAGAATGGAAAATCTGTATCCCTTTTATGCCGAAACAGTTTTACTGTGTCAAAGTGGAGTTTTTAAGCGTCCGCTGTGGTATTATAATAGAGGTTTTTTTGAGGATCAGACTAGATAAGTTGACCAGAACAAAGTTTCTAGAAGGGAGAAAGAAACAAAGACAAAAGACAAAGCACTAATTGCAAACAGGATGAGTGAAGTAAATCATTACATAATCTACAACAATGAAATGTTAAATATGATTGTTGCATGGGGCTGTAGTGCTTCACCCTGTGAGGGAAGGACAGGACAAGATAGAACAGGACAAGGACAGGAGAAGAAGCATGCAGGACCAGGGTCGTGAACCCGGCTGTACAACGGAAGTGTGGTGGCATTAAATATGTAAAATATAAAAGTGTACAGGACGAGAGTATAAGTGAGGGGATACACTAGCGATTTGCATATTCACGAGTTATTTGTTGCAGTAAGGGGTGTGTGCCTGCAGATACATGCAAGTGAATTGATACCGTTTTACACTGCACAAAGACTGACAGAAGTGTCCTGTAATTGCTCTGGCCGCACCGCGGCGGCTGAGGACCCCACCCAATCAATCGAGGGGCGGGATCAGGCCCAGGGGTCCATTCACCTGTTGCCATTCATACAACAGAATAAGTCGTGGCTTCCTGCGAATATATATATATTATGTTCAATTACACAGGCCCAGACTTCACACACTGAATAAGTCAGTTTGGGAGTGAAGTGAGAGAAGATTGTCATTATTTCTCTTCGGTGGTGTGCCGTGATATTTTTCCAAAAACACTAAGAATATGAGGAACGTGTAAATATTTTTTTCTCAGCACTGTACATAACGAAGACGGTCACTACTACTCAGTAAGATGCAGTAATATTAACCTTTTTTTTTTGTTTGTTTGCTTGTTTATGTTTGTTCATGTGCTGCTTATTGTGAAGTTCGCTGCCACCATCTAGCACTTCTAACTCGAATTATTGCTCACAACTCAAGACAAACTAAAACGGCCAAGCGACGGCTCGTATCTAAAAAAAACTGTACCACCACCACTGTATTTTGAAGGCAGCACTTCATCACCAAGCCAAGAAATTACACTTGTCAATTAGTGTGCTAATCTGCGCATATCAAACACCAAACACATGCTTCCCCCACGGTTAAAACTTTGCCTTAAAAATTGCGGGTCTTCACCCAGCCGAGCTGCCAAGTCATGGGCGGGGAAATACGGTGATGGGGTGGGATTATTTCTAAACCACACTGTTTCGACACATTCCTGCAATTTTAGAATCCCTCTCTCACAGCAGGCAGAAAACTCAAGAAATACAGAACTTGGTTGTTTAATTTCACATCAGATGAGCAATTTAGAAAATGTTACAGTACGTCCCATTTAATTAATTCCACATAATGGACAGAATTCTTAATCATTACAGTCACCCCACCCCCCACTGCCTTGTTCTTGTCAGACCACACCTGCTGATTGCACAAACTGCCGCTCACCAGAATCCACCCCCCACTCTTGTTAACAGTTCAACCTTGGCGGAGGTCTGCCTGTGTTCCGCCATTTCTCCACTGACATACTGTATCTCAAATAATCTCCCCCTGACCTTGGCGGCTATAAATAACTGCGAGACGGGACCTGAGGGGGCTGAGCCGAGGCCCAGCGGGTGTTGGGGGGAAGTTTATACAGACCAGCTACACTAACCAAAAGATAAGTCATCCCAACCTAGCTTGGAGGCGACGACAAGTGGCACTAAAACTAAGAGGAGAGTGGCTGGGCCGAGATAAAAGTGTACATAAATACCTGTGAGGAGGCGCCACTTTAATGATGCTGCGCTTGTGAACTTTATAAACGATCAAGAGTTCTATACACCTAACAATTTTTTGGGTGGGGTACGTCATTATATTTTCCTGCTATCCTGATCTGAAAATAGCATAGAACTTCCTGTCTGGCATACTTCGCTGCAAAGCAATGCCTAAATTAGCTAGGTGACCACAAATGTTCCCTGGTGTCTACATTAGCCGACAAAACCAAAGAGACCGTGGCTAATTGGCGCATTAGAGCTGTAAGAGAATATGTGGCATTTATTTACTGAAATACAAGCCAACCTTGGATTTAAAACAACAGACTTGCTTCCCAGGCATCCATCCATCAATCCATTTTGTTTAGCGCTAGTTTTCATTAAGGTCACCAAGTGTACACCCTGGATTGGTATCCAGTCAATTGTACGACACAGAGAAACAACTAGTCATACCCCTTCAATCTCACATTCACACCTATGAGCAATTTGGAGTCTTCAATTAACCTAACACGCATGTTTTTGCAATGTGGGTGAAAGCCGCAGTACCTGGACAAAACCCGCGCAAGCACGGGGAAATCATGCAAATGCCACACAGGATCGTTTGCCAATTGACATTGGAGCAGTGTTGCAAACTAGGCTGCCTGGCAAGAGTTTTTTCTCTCCCAGACTCTAGTTCAGCGACATTTTGCGAAGCTTTGTGGTCATCAGAATGTTCCAACTCGTAGTACAATTCACGCTATCCATGGCAAGTTTCTCGAAAACAATATCTGTTCTTTACGAACCACGTAGCAGAAGGCGCGAGGAAGACCTCCACTGACGAAAACACACAACTCTTAGAGAAGGCATTTACGCAAATCCAGAGAAAGTCTATCTGGAGGGCTGCGCAGGAACTAACCAACCATCAACTAAAGCTCGATTCAGTGGATGCTGCAGAGTGATAAAGCTTTACCACTACTGACTTCAGGTTGTGGGCATCTTAATCTTCTGCATTGATGCCTTTGAACAACCTGAACTCGAACAGATCCTGTTTTGAGAAACTTGCCATGGAAAGTGTAAATTGTACAACACGTTGGAGCACTGCGACGACCATAAAGCTTCTCAAACTGGTGGCTGAACTGCAGTTGGGGACAGAAAAACGCCTTGCCAAGCGGCAATTTTGCAACATTGCTCCAATGTCAATTAGCAAGCAATGGGCAAGGGAATTACATGCTTACAAAATGTTCAAAGCCGAAGCTATCAAATGCTGATGGCCAAATGTCTGCTGAAGGATATCTGAGGGAAAAAACAAACAGAACAAAGAAACTGTACTTTTAATTTTTACTTTTGGGACACGCTACAGAGTAAAGAAAAATGAATACAAATCATAAACTGAAAGCCACGAAGAAAAGCGGTGAGAAGGAAGCAATAAAACAAGATGATAAAACGCAACCTTCAAAAATAAATAAATAACCTGAATCACATCCAAGGATTAAACTACTGAAGGAGACCACCATGAGACAACCATAAAAGCTAAGTACCTTTAACACAGAATCCAGCGAACTGCAGTCACCGGTCAACACGGTCTCAGATAATGAGATGCCATCAGCCACAAAGTCTGGCATGACGTATAAAATCCTTGTTGGCCAGCAACAACTGCTTTTGACACGACAGAGCAGAATAAGTGAGTGTCAGGTATTAAACTTCACACAGCAGCAACACAAAAATGAAAAATGGCAGAAAAATGCCAGCTTTTTACCAGCCGTGTAAAAGTGACTGATAAAACCTGTATGCGTGTCTTTAACCTTTGAGACGGTCTGCCCAAGGAAGGCCGTGTTGCATTTATGAGACTCTTGATTAGATGAGCGCAACGAGCCCCATGACGCTGACTCTTAAAAGATATCAACACAGCTGGTTTCTCACTAACATGAACTAAAGATACTACGAATGCTAATTATTCGTCCATCCTTTATCGACATCACTTGTCCTGCGCGGGGTCACTTCTATTCTGAAATCGGAACTAAGTTTGCTGCACAACGGAACGGATGTTATCTGTTAAAGGGTCTGGGGGCTGATTTATTAACAACACCGTAAACTACTGCATTCGATAAACTTTCAGGCTTAAGTACACAAACCAAATGTTAACGGGATACAGCAGAAATATTTTACGTTTTACGAATGGGAGAAAGCACATTTAGTCTCAATTAAACTTTATGGAGCACTTTGAAAAACAAACGCAGCTGTAACACAGGGCTGAGCATAATAAAGATCGAACATAAAACACAAATAATAATAATAATTAGATAAAAACGACTTACTGCAGTGCCTCGTCTGTCTTAGCCCCAACTGTCCCAGTAAAAGCCATTTAATAAGACATGAAATCAAAATGTGAGCTAGGCTAAGCACTCATCCACGTGTTTCCAAGGTATACTATACTATATTTTAGTTTTAGCTTTGAGAAATTATCTAACGTCATTCTAATAATGTATGTAATAATGTATCTTTGTTCATCTATCTATGGAATAGATAAATGATCAAAGGTACATTATTCTATGCTATCTAGTGATAGGCAGAACTATGAAATGCTCTTCCACTGGATGGCAAAAACTACAAGTAACCTGTCTGTGTATCCACCTGTTGGAATCCATGTAACAGCATAACAGCTTTGTGTTCAGCTAAACAGGCCATATTTTACACTAATTGTTACGAGATCATCATTATTTCAATATTTTTTGTGATATTTTTTTGTTGGGTGGTGTGCCGTGAGATTTTTCTAATGTACAGTATGTGCCTTAGCTCGGTAGCGGTTGGGAAACACTGCACTTAACTGTCCATTAGTTACACGATAACATACATTACAAGAGTGCTACCGATGAACAATTCACTCGCCCAATATAAGAATGCTCAGTTTTGACGCAAGTAATAAAAGGGAGTATATTTATTTATTATTAGGGATACTTTTACCAGTATCGCTACAGGTGCCGATACAGTACATGTTCTTGTAAAACTTCTCAGATACTACGACGCCGATACCACTTTACCAGCCAGACATTTACTCCTCTACCCTCCCTAAACATGCAGTGTGCAGTTTGGCAGATAGCAAACATTGCTTTAAATATATATATATATATATATATATATATATATATATATATATATATATGTGTGTGTGTGTGCACGTGTGTGTGTCAACCATGTGGCACTACTTCAAGGTAATATTTTGTAAAAGTGTTATATTTGAGTTAAAGATTGTGCTTTTTTAAAAAAAATGTCATTGAAATAAAACTAAATTCCATCATAATTTTAATAGGTAATGGCATTATGGCATGAAATGTATAATGTATTGGTACTTGGTATCAGCGAGTAATTCAATGTGAGTACTTGTACTCTGTCTGGGAAAAAAATAAAAGTGGCATTGGTGCATCCCTGTGGTTGCAGTTGCAAATATTTCACACGTTGTGTGGCAAATTATGGTAGTATGTAAGTAGCACACTACAACCATAATTGTGTTTAAAAATGAGCGTTATTATCTTTGTAAAGGCAGACTTTTTGATGAAATGGGATTACATTGAGCGACGACCCGACTCGCGTTGCCGTGTACTGTTCCAAAATGAATGAGCGTGGGAACTGCAAGCGTTCACAACACAACTTCCTGACTCCAACTTACGTGGGTCTCTTCACCACCGGGGCAACGTTGTTCTTTAAATTCGACCCCGCTTTGTAGTCCTTTTCCACGCACTTGGCGGTCACAAACAAACAAACACACAATTAGATCAAACTAATTCCCCTCGAACACTTGGACACAAATGAGCGGCACTTACCCGCAAAAAAGGTCGTTTGAAAAAAAAAAAAAAAAAAAAAAAAAAGTGTCCCCGCCGCGTCCACTTCCTTGTTTCTCCCCCCGCCTTCCTGAGTGAAGTGGACCCGAGGGGAAGCTGGCGAGAAGTTTACGTCCGGTCAACGGCCCCGCCGGACGGACTGACGGAGAGACATCCTTCTCCTCCCCCTGCACAGACCTCCACCAGCACACTCCCGCTCCACAACACTCTTCCCAAGTCCTCGCTGCTTGCCGCCGGTCGAGAGCGTGGCTCTCCCCGCGACGGTGCTGCCCCCTAGCGTCCTGTCCTGGTACACTGCAACACGTGCTACAAACGGTGTACCAGTAATATATGGCCCGAGGGCCATATACTGCTCATGAGAGCACTTCACTCGGCCCACCCTGCAATTCTAAATAAAAATTAAATGTATTCATATTGATGACATGTTATTGTTTATTTGATTTGATTATAAATTATTATTATTGTTTTTATTTTATCCCTATGAATCTATTAACATTATAATTATTATAGTTATCTTATTATAATTATTTTATAAAACATTTTATCTTATCCTTTCATTTTCTTCCACTTATCAGAATTTTGTAATAATATTAATATATTATTAATATATAATAATAATAATAATAATATTATATTATTATTATTATTATTATATTAGATTTCTTTAAGTTTGCCTTTAGCCAGATACTGCAGCTAACTGTATGAACAACATGACAAGCCCTTACACTGATGTCCATAATTCCACATTTTCGCTTCTTTTTGAGTGATAGACCCGCACGCCAGCCAGACTAGCTGGTATGGCCGATGCGCGCCTGGCACACCGTCAAGAAAGTGCGGAATGGCCATCGATCCCATCATGCAACGGGGCATGAGAAGCAGGTCTGTGCCGCCGCATAAGGAAGTGAGTGTTCTCAACGGGCCGGTAACGTAAATTATCCCTCCTTCCTCTTCGAACTCTATCAGCGCCTATGCTGCATCCAAACGTGTAGGGGGAGAAGAAGAAGAAAAAAATCGTTAAATATTATGTAACAAGTCTTAAAAAAAAATGCAAAATCCTGAATGAAGGCCACAGTGTTCGTGAAGGTCATCGCACCTCCAAACAAACAAGTCTTTGTCGTCTTCCAGAGGAGAGGAAACTGGGGAGGACAGGTCTGTTTGAAACAAATTAGTTAAATGAAGGAGCAACAATCTTTATCATCTTCAGTGAAATTCCAATTTAATCTCTGTGTGAGGCCTCCGAAATGATTGGTCATAAACTTAAATACGATGTCTCAGTAGAGCAGTCATCCACAAAGGCCAAACTGTTCGCAAAAGGTGTCTTATTTGCTTATGTCAGGCTTCGTTCACACTGCAGGTCAAATTCAAATGTTTTTTCCCAATACTGTATGTGACATCTGTTTTGTTTGTTTCATGTCAATGTGAACAGTTCAATTTGATGTTTTTTTCAAATCCGACACAGACCTCTTTCATATGCAAATATAAATTGGATTCGTATCTGTGAGTGTGAAAGGTTGTCTGTGTGCCCTGCCATTGGCTGAGCGATCAGTTCGCCTCTCGCCTGAAGTGAGCTGCAGCGCGAATGAGGAGAAACTGGTACAGAAAATGGATGGCTAGTCCACCCAGCCATTTTCTTTACCGCTTATCCTCACAAGGGTCGCAGGCTACTGGAGCCTATCCCAGCTATCTTCGGGCGGGAGGCGGGGTACACCCTGAACCAGTCGCCAGCCAATCGCAGTGGATGGGTAGTTAGCAGGTTTATTTCCTGGTTTGTGGAGGACACACTTTGCCATTATGGCATCACCTGAATGTAATGCAAAATACGTCTTGCATCTGCACCTGGAGTTTACCCTAGCTGGCACTGGGCAAGAGTCGAGTCAGGGAATACCAAAACGCGCATACACTATCCATCCATCCATCCATCCATCCATCCATCCCTTTTTTTTTAAATAACCGCTTATCCTGGTCCAGGGTTTGCAGTGATGTGGAGCCTATCACAGTTGATTTTGGGGCAAGAGCCAGGGTACACCCTGAAATGCTTGCTAGTCAATCACAGAACACAAACAGACAGTAGACTAGTGATTCTCAAAGTGTGGTACTTGTAGCCCAAATCATTGAATTAACATCCAGTTACTGTGGTGTTACAGTACTTTTAAAGAGTCTTATCAAACCAGAGCATGGAAAGAGCAACCATGGCTCTTTTCGTACTCCTATAAGGGCAACAGAAATATTTGGTTGGCGGATCCAGACATTTTTGGGGGTAAGACGAGGACCTCCTTCATTTCAATTCCTCAGCAGACAGGGCCACATTAGTCGTCAGCGTGTCTCACACATCCACATGTATGTACTTTTAAATTTAGGGAGCGGAGCGGCATCTGCCCGCAGCCATAAAGAGGCCATTCACGTCCACTGAAGAGAACACTGCGGCCCTCCCACTCGACGGACGGACTGCGAGAGACTGTGTCAATACACACACACACACGCACGCGCACACGCACGCGCACGCACACACACACACACACACATACACACACACATACACACACACATACACGTTCGTATGTCAGGAGGAGATGCAAAGCCAGAACCGAGTGAAAGAAGGTCTTATGATTAGGGGCCGTTAGGGACTTGATTCAGGATTACCTCTCACACAAACTACTGAAATGCTCTCATACACACATGAATGAAACACGTATTTCGGTATAATATATGAGAGCATTTCAGTAAGATGCGTGAAAGGATTTAGTGGTGTGTATGACAGTCTTTTAGTAGCGTATGTGAGCAAAAAATTGTGAAGTTCTAACTACCAGTCAGTGCTAAAACAAAATTCAATTCATTACAAACTCCAAATTGTGATGACTGTGTTCTACTTATACAAATAATGTTTTTCTAACCTCATCTACTGTACGAATGACCTGGCCCATCTGTGCATTTCAAAACTCAAATGCACAAAGGTTTTAAGTACTTTAAGAACATTTAGTGCACTCTAAATGTATGTTAATGATGACAGGATTGCATAATTCCCTACTAATTTGATATGGTGTTAAGTATTTACAAAGTAAAGTATGTTTTTTTTTTTCTTAGAAGCGGAATATTTGTTGTACAAAACTTTATAGGTGGGCTATAAATTCTAAGCACAGGTAGAGTGTATACAGCACAGTTAGTATATTCAAGTCTATATCTGTGTATGTAAATATATGTTGTGTGACTTTCTATTCCCGGACCCACAAAATTGTCATGTCTGACGTGTGATATTTATACAGTGTGTATATGAATGAGGGAAATCCTATTTAATAAATCAATATTGAATATGTTGCCGCTGCGACCCTGAACGAGATAAGCGGTGTAGAAAACGAATGGATGAATATGTCGCAATGATGAGCTGTGGTAGAGGGTGATGAGTTGAGAGAGGCGTGCAAACACAAACGTGCTTTATGTGTGAAAACCTCCAAGGTCACCAAAACACATTTTATGTTTAAATGTGGGTGAACCCAAAGCGTATCAATTTAATAAAAAGATGCATCAAGAATAGAAAAGTGCAGGGGAAGTGAAGTGGATGAGGGCGGAGGGGATCCAATAAAACGGGAAAAGGGAAACCGGCAGAAAGCATCAATTGAAAATAGTTTAAGTGCATGAACTGAATCATGGGGAACTCATTAATCAATTGCTTGAAATAGATGAAATGCAACAAATGCAATCGTAATAGTCGAAGTGAATCAACTCAAAGATTTATAACGCATCTACTGAGACAGGCAGAATACATCAATTGATACAGGTGGTGGCTATCAAAACAAACGGATTCCATCTCATTCAGTTGAACCTCTTTGTCTGTCAACGGAAACAGGTGGAATGATTCATTTGAAACAGGTGAAATGCAACAAATGTGACAGGCGGAATGCATCAACCGCAACAGGTGGAATGAAATGAATGCGGCAGGTGGACGACAACAACTAAAATACTTGGATTGTGTCAGTTGAAGCATGCAGAATGCATTAATTGATACAGGTCGAGGGCGTCAACCTGAACAGGTGGAATGAATCGTTTGAAACAGGTGGACTGCATCAACTGAAATGTAACAGGTGGAAAACATAAACTAAAATAAGTGACATGCTTCCGCTGAAACGGACTAAATGCATTTATTGATCCAGATAGAGGGCATCAAATGAAACGAGTGAATCACTTGAAAAAGGTGAACTGTTAAAGTTGACACAGATGGAATCCATCAAACGCAACAGGTGGTATAAACCATTTGAATAGGTGAAACGCAAGAAGTTTAACAAGCAAACTGAATCAACTGAAACAGGTGGAATGAATCCTTTCAAACGTGAAATGCAATAACTGTAACAGGTCGAAAATATCAACTGAAATATGTTAAAACAGGCGAAACAGATTAATTGATCCAAGTGGAGGGCATCAACTGAAACAGGTAGAAAATTGGTTTGGAAGAGGTGAAATGTAACAACGAAAACGGATAGAATCCGTCAACTGAAACAGGTGGAATTAATTCTTTGTGACCGGTGAAGTCTGTCAACGGAAACACAAACAGGTGAAATATATCAACATTAATAGTTGAAGTGCATCAACTGAAAGGACTGAACATATTGACTGAACAAGACAGAAAATGCATTGATTGAAACAGGTGAGCGTTATGAAACGAAGCAGACAAAAAAAAAAATCCAAAAACGAAAAAGGTGAAACGCCTCGACGTAAACGGGCAGAACTTATCAACTGGAACACGCAGAACCCATATCGACTTCAAACAGACAAAGTTGACCGGACTGAAACAGGTGGCGCACATAACAGCAAAAGTGTGTCCATTCATGCAAGCGAAACAGCAACAAGGTCGAGCTACTTTGGTTCTCACATATCTCACATATCGTATACAAATGTACAGTAAATTTACTCTGTGCATTAAGCCCTCAATTAGAGAAGCAGCAGGCAGCATTTGTGCAACGGAAACAGGCAGCGGGCATCGACGAAAAGACGTTGAGCGCGGCAAATGAAAACATATCAGGTCAACTGAAACAGGTCATTAAAGTGTAAGCACATGCGCATGTGCGCATACGCGCGCTTGCGCCCGTGTGTGTGTGTGTGTGTGCGCGTGTGTGCATGTGTGTGTGTGTGTGCGCGCCCTAGTCCACTCTGAGAAGAACTCTGTTCTGAGTCACGATGCCAGTTGCTGGTCATGTTTGCATATTGTAAAAGGAACATAAAAAATGACTCATACAGTAAGTCTGTTTGCAGAGAGTCATGTAAAAAAAAAGAAAAGAAAAGAAAAGAAGAGTCATGGATAAAATGAGTTATTTTGCAGGTAATATTGATTTTGTGAGTCAGCACAGCGACATGACTTTGGAGTGGGTGCAGATGTATGAATACATATAATGGATGCATTCAAAATACTAAGTTTACAACAAATTGGTACAATAGACAATTTTACATTTACGTTGAGCATTTTTCAAGATATTTAATTAATTGTAAATAATAGAACTAAAAGATGAAAATGAATTATTATTTTATTATCAAATGAAACTATTAATCAAACTACCAGTACGTATGCCTGTTTTTAAAAATCACATTACAAAGTTTGCCCACCCGTCCTAGACGGTCTAATGCACATGTGTCAAACTTGAAGCCGGGGGGCCCAGATATGGCCCGTCGTTTCTTGCTAAATTTATTTTTATTTTCATTTTGGCAGAAAAGATGTATGAAATTTTATTTTTTTTGCACTTTTTACGGATATTATAAGCATTTTCTTTTTACCAAATCCATTATTGACATAAACTGAACAATATTATCTATATTCCCGCGACCCTTGTGAGGATAAGCGGCTTAGAAAATGGATTATCTATATTTGATTCCATAACTCGATTTGTTAAAAATGTAAAAAGTCTGCACACCCCCTGTTCAAATGTCTTTTTTTTTTTTTGTCAGACCAAGATAAAGGAAATCTTTTAGAGGGGAACTGAAAATAAACAACTGAGATGACGTGGTTGCACAAGTGTGTACACCCTCTCCCTGTTCAGAATCAACCAACCACATTCAAACTCATGTTAAATGGGAGTTAGCACACACCTGCCAGCATTTTAAGGGCCACTCATTAAACCGAAATAAAGTTCAGATGTTTTAGTAGGCTTTTTTAAAAATGTGTGGGTAGACATTTTATATTCACTGTAATAATGTAATAATAGGATGAGATGATTTTTTTGTATGATTTTCAGTCATAATGGCCCTCTGAGGGAAATCATAACTACGAAGAAGTTGAAAATGAATTTGACATCCCTGAAATGTTGAACACTGCAAATGAAGACATTTTTCCTATTTAAAGACGTTTTTTTTTTTTTTTTCCCAACATAAAAGAAGTTTCAATGCGTCATTGCATTTCCAAACGTCCCCCGTGTACAAACGCCAAGTGTGCCGCACAAACACGTCTGCAAATGAGCAGCAAATGAGAGTTTAAAAACGGCTGTTGACATGTTTTGCTTTGAAAGTTCTGGGTTACGTGCGTGCGCGTCACGAGGGCGGCGAGCACAGGGCCCGCATTGACGCCCCTGAATGGAGTTTGGTGGGAGACACGCCTTTTATTTATTTATTTTTTAAACATTTGAGTACACTGAATGGCGCACATGCGGGGGGGTGAGCACATACTCCTACAAACACAGACAACTGTTTTTTTTTTCTCATTCCTGTTGGACCTTTTAAGACGAAAATCTTGAGTAATACCTCGAAGCTCTCATTGTAAATAATGGAAATACATGTACAGTGGATATACTGCAAAATGTCTAGACAGCCCTGTTCCAATGCCAGGTTTTTGATATTTAAAACAATGAGATCAAGCTAAAGCATTACACAACTTTTTACGCAATCAATGTGACCTATAACCTTTACAACTCAATTGAAAAGAAAGTCCTGACGTATAAACATGCAACGGTTGAAAAGTCAATGTTCTTTTACGTGTTCAAAAGCGTAACTAGGAGTTTAACCTTTTCAAAATCTCCTTCACAGAAAACAGATTGCGCCACAAAGTGGTGCTTCAAGGTAATATTTGGAAAAACATGTCATGTTTGAGACTACAGCAGACTGGCACATGACCAGAGCGAGCCAATCACAAGCGTCTGCTTTATAAACAGGAAGGGATATGGGAAAGAAATCGGAGCTTCTCTGGCCAGTTTGCAAATGTAACTAAAATTGGAAATTTTCAAAAACAACTGCAATTTAATTACACATTTTCTCCCACTAATGTAATGGATGACAATTACATGTCATTTTTTAAACGAAATTATGAAATATCGTTATGCATAATTCGTGACTCCCCAACATTGGTTATAGGTCACAGTAATGATGATTTATTCTATATTTCTTTTGTATATATTTCAGTTCTTACAGGCCACGAGCTTGACCTCAGCGCCTGAGCAGGAAAGGAGCACATCTTTCTCCTCGCCCTCCTTCCTCCCTTCCCTCGCCAACCTCCCTCCCTCCTCCTTTCCAACATCTAAATGTGCGCTAGCGTTTGAATAAAGCTTCTTTCTGCTCTCCTACACAGGCAGGAGCCACAGGCCCCCGCAGTCACTGGCCACCGGGAGCTTCGGAGCATCAACGGTACGTACTCGCTCGGGAATACTGGCAAGAGGGGCGCTTTGGACGTGAGGGGTGCCGGGGAGTAGAACAACTATTGATTGATGCGATAACTTGAAGAGAATCAGAAAGCTTTAATGGAATTTGACTCTTGTTGCACAAATGGGAGTTCTTGGATGGAGCTGTATGGTATAATTAAATTCTTGAGTGTGGGACGTTTCGAACATAAAAGTGTTCAAATGTCCTCTCAACACATTGTAACTGATGGTAAAAGTAATGAATTTAGAAATTGATTGAAAGTGATCAAATGAACCTTTTTCCTAACTCGGGCCCCGTTTCAGTAACTCAATTGATGATGCAATGATCAGATGTTTTGTTTTTTTTGACATACCATGCACATTTGTGGGGCTTGTTTTTTTTTTCCCTTCTTTTTTTTTTTAATCATAGTTCCTCTGAGGTTTTACCTTTTTGCACGAACCCAGAGCCTAACAAAGGGTCCAATGTTGCCCACCTTAAAGGGAGAAATGACTCCAACTATGTTCATTAACCCTTCTTTACCGATACGCTCACCCTATAAAAAGATCTTAACAACATTCACAACTTTTTGGGTCAGGAGGTTGAGATAGTCAAAATGAAAATGTACAGTACCACCCACATTACAAAGGATTGAGAAAGCGTTTTGTTTTCTTAAACAGAAAAAAATAAAATAAAAAAGCCTGACCCAGGCTGATAAAGCTACATTGTTTGACAAGATCTAGAATCACTTTTTGTCTTACGCTAACAACATAGTACTAACTAACAACATAATAACATACTAACAACATAGTCATACATTTCGACATCTGCATCTTAATCGTTTTTTTTAAACAATTATCACACACTCCTCCCAATTCACCTGATGGGACAAGCCAAAATTCACAATATAAACAATCTAAGAATTGTAGTGCCTTGAGATACAAGTGACTTGCGAGTTTTTCAAGATACGGGCCGTCGATCGGACGATTTCTTGCGTTGACCTGCGAGCGCAAACTTGAGTTTGGAGTTTGGCAGATATAATTAGAGAAAGTGTAAAAAAAAAAAGATAGAAAGATCGATATGTAAGATGTAAAGATAGAAAGTGTAAAAAAATATATTTAATTATTTTTAATTCTATTTCATAATGACATTACTTATGATTTTAAAAAGTATCATATTATAGAATGCTGCTCTTCTCATTAAATCATTAACATAAACATAAAAACGTTACAAAATAGTTTTTTTTCCTGGGAGGCTGGAACACATAAATGGCGTTTCCATTTATTTCAATGGGGAAAGATGATTTGTGATACGAACGTTTTGAGATCCGAGCGTGGGCAAGGAACAAATTAAAGCTGTGTCTCAAGGCACCACTGTCCTCTCATTCCAGTTATTAACACGTCTTATTGTTGGTTATTTACTTAATATCTTCATTTTTATTCTTACTTTTGCTGGTCTGCCTGGATTAGATGTTGGTGATGCGGACTTTTTGACTTTTTCTCTCTTTGGTTACATCCTGGTTTTTGTAACAATTATTGAGTCATTGTTATTTCCTACATGAAAACAGAAAGAAAAAAAAACGGTTTTCAATGTTAAAAAGAAACACTGATGACTTTTCCCTATTGTGAGCCTCTAACTGCATCTGAAAACATGTTTTTTTTAATTATTATTATTATTTATTTCTGAATCAGAGCGGTGGCACCTTTAGCAGTCCGGGAGCGATTTCTTTTTCCGCCTTTCTCCTCGGAGGCGACGTCCTGTTACTATAGCGACGTCGGGCTCCCTGGGCTCCCATTGTGAATTCCAATTGGCAGATGTTGGCTGAATGAAAGAAAAAATAAATTCATTCATTTTAAAAAGGGGGTATTTTGTACCGCAAATCACTAAATATGAGTGATGGGCTGTCACAACTTGTGTATTTCTAACACACTACAGTAGCCGCGTATGCGACGTGAGAATGTGGAATATGTGCTGCGAATGCACCTTTTACCACCTGTGATGTTTTTTTTTTTCACTGTACAAGAGCGTGTGTGTTCTCAAACATAAGCCTTACAGTAAACACACACACATATATTTCCTAGTATCAGACGCACGTTGCCACACGTCCCCTCTGAGTGTGTTGCACTGTGTGTGTTCATATCAATGTCCTCTCTGTTCTGCCAATGAGAGACTCTAGTGGGCTTTTGGGGGGGTTGCCCACCCCTTGTGTTTACCTTGGCAGGGTTGCACCCCTCCCAAAAAGCCCTGCCCCTGTCCGTAGCAGGAACAAACCAAGGCCTCATTGCCCGTCACCTCGACTGCAAGCGGAACATACCACAGGGACCGAAAAGGGAGCAGCACCCCCACCGCTCCCCGGCCCCCACCCGCCCACACTCAAATGAATGAACACACTGTGGAGAGACGCTCCATTTAGAGGCAATGATTCTTGATGAGCTTCAATGAAAAAAAGTCGTTTTTACTTGAGCCACTGAGAACTAGAGGGGGATAATTTTGGGACATTTTATCAGGAGAGTGATTTAAAGTCCCTGAAAATGTCTGGAGTTCTACATTTTTAAATTCGACATGCCACAGAGAAGAGTGTTGTTATCAACCCTGCCAATTTGGAATGATTGAAACCAATCTAAAATAAGGCTTCCAAATGCACTCTCATACATGGTGGGCGTGTCCGTGGTATGCACTGAAACCACACCCCGTTCAGCTGTGGCCTGTCAATCAAATATGGCTGCTACAAATTGATGCTACTTTGCCCAGCATCTTTCTTTTGCCAAAACATAACTACATATTTGAGCCACAAAATGCTGTATATCCACTTAAAGCCTCCAGCGGCTGGAATATAACCCAGCGGGTCAGCACGTGGCTATTCCGAGCCGTGACAACGAGGCACTCTAAAGCAGCCATGCCAGCGCAAAGCCCCTGTCCACACGCTGCCTGTCACATCTGACTTTTTGAATTGGTTTTTTTACCTCGCTCTACCGCCTTCCCTCCGTGACACGCGTGCACTCACGGTCGACAACGAGGCGCTCTACAGCAGCAATGCCAACGAACTATCTGAAGGGAAGATGCATTTTCGGGGTGTGGGCATAGCTCGTTAACGGGACTCATGCCCAGAGGCCAAAGTGCATCACTAGGCTCCGTTTTAGCCATGCCCAAAAAAAATCTAAAAAACTGAAATGGTGAAACTTTTGGTCTCCATAATTCAGTATTACATAGTTCTCAGTCTTTGCACACGTTTTCAGAAATGATCTTCAAACATGTATAATGTATTTAGAGACTCATCTCTGAATTTACGCTTCAGTGTTGTTAAAAGTTTTACAGCTGCACTACAATCTGGGAAATGCATATCTTTGGTAATTTACATGGCTATGATTATTTCTTCTGGAGATTTTTTTTTTGTGTGTGGTTTGTTTGTTTGTTATTTTACATAAATGGTTGTTTTCCTCATAGTTTCCCATTTTGGGCATAGATCATTCTGGATATTCATATTGGAACATATTGTGTGCACTTTTATCCTTAAGTGAAGTACTGTCATTCTCTTCAGTTTTATAGTTTGGATCCTCCTCAGTATCATCTAGGTTGTCTGAAAGAAAAAAAGCAAACGGTTTTATATATATATATATATATATATATATATATATATATAATGCATGTTATTTATTTATTACATATATATTTATTATTCATTGATTTTATTTGTTATATTTTTTCTATTCAATTTTGAATTATTACAAGAATAAAACCTTAATTTATTGACAAAATATTTGTTGCATTAATCGATGAAGTTGTTATATTAGAAGAATTAGAACAAGGACCAAAACATATTTTAATTCTGAAATGTTTGTTACAAAAAGCCTTTTTTTTCAACTCACAAAATTACAACTTTTCCACTTTTTCCTCCCAATTTTCAGCTCGGCATTAATACTACACGACTATGACAATGATATCATCCGCTTTGGAAAAAACAAACACCACCCTCCAGGAGATGTCTTCCGTTTCATATTAGGATCAAATAAACAATAATTTAGATTATCTCGTTCACATGTGAGCATTATTTAAAGAGTTAACTGCTGAGCCCAGTTGAACTCAATTGCGAACCAAAACAGCAGCACCCTACTGTTTCAGATTAATTGAACGTGTCCCTGCACTATGTTCTGTGGATAGTACCTTTTGATTTAGTTTTCAGCCCAAAAAATAAAGTTGAGCACACTTTCACTTGACATAAACTGTTGTATACCAGTCACATTGTTTCATATTATTCCAAAAACATGCAAGTGCAATTCCAGTTCTCCAATCTGCAGTTGAGTGTACGGTATAACCTTCCCTGACACTTTTTGCAGGAAATACGTTATTCCGGTGACTAAAATGGGAACGTTGTCCTTCCCCGCCGCCACCCCCTACCCCACCCCCCACCCCCCACCCCCACCACCTAATGAGCCTTTTAAGCCAGTAGCACGACATGTTGACTTTGTGTTTATTATTGGAGAGACCTCTTTGGTTCTCTTGTGCACTCTCACTCTGGGGAAAAAACGGAAACACACTGCGCCTTGTTGGAAACTATTTGAAAATGTCGTTGTCGGCCATATAAGGTTTAACTCTTACATACGTACTGTTCGTGTTAAATTTAACCTGTTTTGACATTTGACAGTTATAAAAATAGCCCTAAATGCCATTCTTTCACTCTGACAGTTGATGAGTTTTCACAAAGTGACCCAAAATACATCAACTCACTGAAGCTATTCTGTGTCAAATTTGACTCGTTTCTACTAAAATACCAGTGTGTCAAAATCAAAGGTAAGTATGGGAATCTTGAAATTGTACTTTCCATAAATGTTGATATTTTTACGGTCCAGTTCTAACAGAGTTCAAGTGGGAGCTTGCGAGTGTTTGTGTTTCCACCAAATTTGCTCAGGTTCCCTCAGAAACATGCACCTGTTGGTCTGGCGCTTTCTGGTATGTTCAATATGCGAGGCAGCACAGGGCAGCTTTTCTGGAGGCATTTGTGTCATTTGCGCCCCCCTTGTGGTTTCAGCTTCTGTAGAAGTGTGGCCACTGTTGAAGTGTCAAGGGGGAATCTCGAAACAGTGAAAGAGTCCAAATTGTGTGTTTTTTATGGAACAGTGGGGGTGGTGTTCATGGGGGAGTTTAAACTTTTTCCATCACATTTGCACAGGTTCTCAAAATGGGTACTTTAAAACCAAAAATATATATACTTTCCATTTTGTATGAAACATAGATTAAGTATTAATCATCCATTTGTTCATGTCAGGCAGGCTAAAAATACATTTTGAAAAGACCTGCTGCTCATAATTAGATATAGACAATTATGAGTATATTCACATTGACCTGAAACATACTCTGTGTGCATGGAAAATTAACATTATGTAAGGGTTCAAAGAAAAAAGAAAAAGGAAAAAAAAAAAACTTCAAACAATATTTAAAGAGGGCGACCATGCAAAAATAGTGAGGTGTAAAAAGAAAAGGTGACATCATGTGCATCCATTTGGGTCTATTCTGAACACACTGTGTAATATTTTTCATGCTGAGACAGCAGTATTGTCGATACTGTGTCTAGTGTGTACTGTTTGACAGTGTTAATGGCCTGCACACACACATACATATATTCATTCTTTGCCAGTTTAGAATTTTCCTGCTGCGTCACTCCAACTGAGAGCGATTTAATGCCGAGCGCCCTCCTGTGGTCACAATTTGTAGGTGTCGGCATCACACTGGCCACTTGTCTCTGAACGCCGGAGTCTTTGTTACGAGGGGGAAGAAAAAAAAGTTCAATTACAATGAATTTATTCGCAAGAGATGACACGGTTTTCTTGGAGAGAGAAAAAAGACTTCTATTAATTGAGAAAATCAGTTAGTTAATTATTAATGGAAGTAGTAATAATTATATGTCGAAGCCAAAAACTACATAAATATTCAGGGGAAACATCTTTTAGACGCCCAAAAGTACAGAAAGTTTTTTTGGGGGGGGGGGGGGGGGGGGGGGGGAATAGTTTTTTATAGTACACAAAGAACAGGTTAAAAAAAAACATACGCCAGAAAGTTAAAAGAAAAAAAAAAAAAAAAAAACGTGGGAAAAATATGTATAGTCCAGAAAGCACACAAATATTAAGGGGGGAAATTTTCAATTATGATGAGTTAATGAGATGACAACTGTTTTATAGAAATGATGTTTTTTTTTTTCCTTAAAAAAATGTTTATTAATTATTACTCAAAGTATGAATAGGTCATTTACAAAATAAAAATAAACTTATACTAATGGAAAAAAAACATTTACAGGTCAGAAAGTAGAGAAATATTAGAAAATAGAAATCGGAAAGTATAGAAGTATTTTTTTATTCTTTTTTGAGTATAGGCCACAACTACCAAAATTTTAGATAAAAATATATAATCCAGAAACTGCAGAAATATTTTTGGGGGAAAAAACAGAAAATAATAATTTAAATATAATAATAATAATATATATAATAATATATATTTATTTATATATATATATGTGTGAGCCTTTTTTTAAAAAAATAATTGCTTTAAAAGTCTTATTTACCATGTGGAAAGAAGGCCATCCTCCAGAACTAAACAATATGCAATAATATACAAAAGTATTTGGAAAGTGACGTATTAATTTCTTGTCCAAATAGTTTTCAACACCTGCAAATGATAATCCTCGGCATAAAAAGCCTGCCATAACTAAATGGTAAATGCCTGTAGTATGGTAGTCCCAGATTCAATTACTTCCCTGTTTTCCCTTAAAAGGTGAGACAAAAAGTTCCCCATCTAATATGCGTACTGCTGCAAATGCATTTAAGCGCAATGAATCATTCGTCTAGTCTCAATTTATTTGAGGCACTTAAGACATTTCCTGTGCCCTGGCGGCAACACTGTTCCTTTTGGTCTTTAGCCCTTCCAAATGATGTCATATTTCCATTCCGACAGGCCGAGCAAACGTGCGCATATCCTGAAGAACCGCAGGTGGGAACGTACAGGAGCCGAATAAAGCCACTCATTCATTTCAACACATCATGCTTTGTCCACACAAATTGGAGATTTTGATGTATTTGGTCTAAATAAATGATAGAGCAATGTGTCTCAAACTTTTTACATTATTGCATGCCGCTATAACATTAACACAGTTTGAACATTAACACTAAAGATTGTTAAAAAAAAAAAAAACATATTACAGAAAACTGAGCAATTTTAGAATTTTTAGATACATTCTAATAAAATATAAATAATAATAAATATCAATTTTTAGAGCCACAGAAATATTTTTTAAATTGGTTATAAATTCCAGATAATACAGAAATACTAGAAAAAATATATGATAGAAAATACAGACATTTTGGGGGGAAATAAAATTAAGCTAGAAAGTTCAGAAATATTTGAGAATAATGTTTTTTTTTTTTTTACATATCTGCATATGCAAGAAAGTACCAAAATAATGGGAAAATAATTATAGGCCAGAAAGTACATAAATAATAGGGAAAAAAATGTTTTATAAAACAGAAAAATAAAAGAAAATGTTTAAAAATGAGAGGGAAAATACAATCCAGAAAGTACCGAAATTGTTTTTTTTTTAAGTGTTTTTAAATGAAAAAAAATACATTTTTTCTTTAGGTAACGATGACTTCTCTGCTTCTGCTGTGTGTGTCTTTGCCCTTCATCTTGGCAACAACATCATTTCGACACCATGACGGTACGTTCAGTGCACTCACTTTCCTTTACTTGAAATGCAATGTGTTTAATGTGCTGTATCCATATAAAACAAAGATGATGCTGGCCAATCACAACCACTCAGTGGGGTCAAAAATAGTGACTGACATGTAAAACCGTCCAAAATACGATCATCCCATATTATTGTCTTATATTATTTTAGTTTAGACAAAACGCTGTAATCTAGTAAAACTTACATGACAAAAAACTATAAAACGCAACCATCTGTACAAAAACAAAGATAAAACTTAACTACTACTACTAAATAGCGCTTTGTTGTCTAGAATGCTAGAACAATTACAATAGTTTTTTGCTTTAGCATTAGTGCTAACATTACAAACCAGACAATTAAAGCAGGTTGCCATACGTGCACCCGAGATGTACAATTTTTCCATATTTCAATTTAGCTAACAAATTGTTCACCAGTTTGTAGTGCGCGAGTCCTGTACGATACTAACTACAACATTTTGCCAATGCTAACGATAACATCACAGTACAGCTACTGTGTGATATATTGGAAGAAAACGTACAACATGCTGTGTAAATATGTTGAATTTCTATTTTTCTTTATTCGTAGAACTATTATTCATACAAATATTTACTGTAATTATGACTTTACTGCTATGCCACTGTAGGAATTTCATCATGAACCAAGGATCCCTGTACAATTTTCCACAATATCAATTTAGCTAACAAATTGTTCACTGTTCAAGAGATAGTAGCGCATTTGTCCCATAAAATAACGTCACAATATTTTGCCAACTTTAACAATAGCATCACAGCTTCTTCAAATTAGAACAGTTGGCATAATAACATTGAGTTAACTGTTAGGCGCAACTTCAAATACAGCCGTTCTCGGCTCACGACGGTATCAACATAAGTGGTTTTGAGATTACCAATGGCATGCTATGAATTAGAGCAGTGGTACAAGAATATGGAATCAAGTGGTTCAAGAAGAGTGAAGAAGTTACTTGTGTACTTATTGTTTTTCATTTGAAGGTTTTTCATGGGTGGCCGAGAAGTGTTTTTCATGCAAATATTTACTGTAATTATATCTTTACTGCTGCATTACCACAGATTAGCAATAGAATACAGTATGCTCCAATTTATGGACAAAATGAGGTTATGTCACCCCCAAAGGACTAAAACTCAGTCGTAGACGAAGGATCCTCTGTACTTTTCAACAATGTCGATATTTGATGCTGGTGTGTCAATACTGTAGCGTTACTGTTATGATTCATTTTGATATCAATACTTTGTCCAAACGTTAGTCCCTACACAAGCAAATTACAGTGGAGCTGTCTTTCACGCAGGCTTGGATGGCACACTGCGTGTCAGCATCCCCATGGAGGTGCCTCTCCGCCCCCTGCTGGGTGGCAAGGTGGTGGTGCCCTGCTATTTCCAGGACAACACCGCCAGAGACCCTGCTGCACCGACCACAGCCCCGCTCTCCCACCGCATCAAATGGAGCTTTGTCACTAAGGAGAACGTTACCACTATCCTGGTGGTGTCGGAGGGGAATGTCCACGTGGAGACGGAGTACCTGGACAGAGTAACAATGGTCAACTACCCGCTGGTGTCCACAGATGCCAGCCTGGAGATAACGGAGCTGAGGTCCAAAGACTCGGGCACCTACCGCTGTGAGGTGATGCACGGCATCGAGGACAACTACGACACCGTGGACATCCAGGTTCAAGGTATGCCATGCACACACTATTGTTCATTTGAATTTGGACTGTGCCTGTTTCCATCTATCGGTACAGTTTGGTTGGGTTCAGTACAGATGCTAGTGTTTTTGTGTTCAGTTGTCAAGACTGGTAAAAGGTGAGTGTGAGGCAGTCGCGATGAGACTCGACACCTCTAAATCTGAGGTGGTGGTTCTCAGGAGGAAAAAGGTGGGTTGTTTCCTCTTGGTTGGGAGCAAAGTCTTGTCTCAGGTGTAGATAGATATTCAAGTATCTTGGTTCACGGAGGCAGTCACTGTGACAAAAATGTCACAGTGAAAACCGAGCTGATTCACACAGCAGAGCTCTAAACTTAATGGTCGGTCTATGTTTCCACCCTTACCTTTAGTTATTAGCTTTGGGTATGGCCCAGAAGAAGAAGATCATGGATAAAATGATTTTCTTTCACAGGGCATCCGGGGTCACTCTAACCCTAATGAGATAGTGAGCGTGAACCCTAAGCTCTTATAGATATTCATTGACAAGAGCCAGTTGAGGTGGCTTGACATATTTTCCGCGTGCCTCCTGGATGCCAAGCCTCTGAGGTGTTTGGGGCATGTCCGGCAGGGATGAGACCTCAAGGCAGACTTAGGACAAGCTAGGGGCACTATGTCTCACTGGTGGTCTTGTAACGTCTTGGTGTACACCCGGTGATGCTGGAGTAGGTAGCCACAAACAGGGAGTTAGACGACTTTGCTATGACATTGTATTGTGAGACCGGTAAGGGGTATCCTGTCTGGATGGGGAACAGGTAGACATTACATAGGATCAGGGTTCTAAACTGTACATCATGGTGGAAACATGACTTGTCAGGTGCCCACAAACAATGAATTGAAGATGCATGTTGTGTAAACATATTCCCATCACCGTCTTTATGTCTGATTTACAGGTATTGTATTCCACTACCGAGCCATCACCACCCGGTACACCCTTAACTTTGAGAAGGCCAAGGCAGCTTGCATCCAAAACAGTGCCACCATCGCCACCCCAGCCCAACTGCAGGCCGCCTACGATGATGGATACCACCAATGTGATGCCGGCTGGCTGTCTGATCAGACTGTTAGGTAGTATTCATCCATCCGTGGTAAATAGAGAATGGACTTGTGCTATTCTTGTTCACTAGGCACTTGTGGATGTTAGTGTTTACTGTGACAATGTAAAAGAATGTCGTTGGTTTACTACTACATTACAGGGTATGATACAAATTCTTAATTAGCTGGAAAACATGGCAACTTTTTGTCATATATTCTGCCTCTTCCAATCTCAGAGTCCAGGTACTGATTCCCATGTTTACTGGCCTTATTAAGGTACCCCATCCATGAGCCGCGGGAGGAATGCTACGGAGACAAGGAAAACTTTCCTGGTGTGAGAACCTATGGCGTGAGAGACGTAAATGAGACTTACGACGTGTACTGTTTTGCAGAGAAGATGGCAGGTACACTGATCAACAGGATACAAACTGCTCAGCCCTAAATTTCATAAAATGTATTGACTGAAATACTAACATATCATGAGACATTCCACTGACTGTGTTTCTCCTCCTAGGCAGAGTCTTCTACTCCATGTCGGTAGAGAAGTTCACCTTCGACGAAGCTGAGGATCAGTGCACCAAACTGGGCGCCAGGCTCGCCACCACCGGAGAGCTTTACCTGGCCTGGAAGGGTGGTATGGATGTGTGTAATGCCGGTTGGTTGGGAGACAGGAGCGTACGTTACCCCATCAACATTGCCAGACCTCAGTGTGGAGGCGGGCTCCTGGGAGTTAGAACAGTCTACCTGTTCCCCAACCAGACGGGATACCCCATCCCGAGCTCTCATTATGATGCTATCTGCTTCCAAGGTAAGTGCTCAACCTCAACAAGGGTGAAAATGCCTCATTGTTGAAGGACAGAATGTAGGATGTAGGTTTAAGAGCAGGACTACAATTGCAGAACTGTAGCACTTCTAGGGTGCCCTGATGCAAGGAACCCAAAACCTCAACTGCTAAAGAACAACCTTCCCAATCTCTTCTGTCTATGACTAGACTATGTCTCACGTGATTTTGAGTGAAAACAATATCAACTCAGTAATTAAAGAATACCTAACCCAGTGATTCTGAAACATAGTTATTCTGTTTCACCTAATTGGTCTTGACATTTTCTACAAATAATGTGTCCTTCTTCATCAAGCTATGCCAGCGACACATACTAAGAGGCACAACAATTAAATGTTCTTCCACTAGATGTTAGATAGTACAGTTAACCTGTGAATCTACCTGGTGCCATTAGTACAGTAGAATGATAGCTTTGTGTTCAACTGGCCCAGATTTCACACTGAGTAAGTCAATTTGTGAGTAAATTGAGACAAGATCATCATTATTTCAGCATGTATATGTTTTGTAAAATTTTTGTTTGTTTTTGTGCTACATTTTGTTTTTAAATGTAAAATGTGTGCCTTGCCTCAGTGAAGATTGGGAAACACTGCCCAACCAATATTGTCATATTAACAGGCAGTGACGATGAAGGTGCAGTTCCCGGGAGGATCACTCCTTTCCCAGACATCATGAGCATAACCCCAGCACCTGGAGTTTATCCAGGCCTCACAAGCCCCCTTGGGGGTCAGGAGATCAAGCATGGCGGTGTGGACATTCTCACCAAGCCTATCTCACCTCCTTTTACAGACGCCACCATGGCTCGCACCGGTAAACTTGAAAACTCGTTTTTTTTTTTCTCTAACAAAACGTCAGCTAGTGCATTACAAATGCTTAAGATATAAGGAGGTGACCATAACATTGAAGCCAGAGTGCCTTAAAACCAAATTTTCTGTTTTTCCCCCCCCCATGCTCAATAGGTGTGGTGTTCCACTACCGACCTATTAGTGGTCGGTACACGCTAACCTTTCTGGAGGCCCAAGAGGTCTGCAAAAGTATTGGAGCAGTCATCGCCAGCCCTTTGCAGCTGCAGGCGGCCTTTGAAAAAGGCCTGCACCAGTGTGACGCTGGTTGGCTAGGTGACCAGAGCGTTAGGTATGTTAGTGGTATGATTAATGCAGACGTTTTACAACTATTAATAATAAAATAAATAAATAAAAACTCTTATGCGCAGGTATCCCATCGTCTCCCCCCGAGATAATTGTGCTGGTAACCTGCTGCACCTACCAGGAGTCCGATCCTACGGTCTGAGGCCAGACACAGAACGTTATGATGTATTTTGTTATGTCGAACATCTGCAAGGTCAGGAGCAGGTCACACTTAATAACTGAATTCATATGTGCCGTCAACACTAAATCTAGGTCTTAGCATCATGCATTTGAACTCCTCAATGATTCTGTTCCTCTCCAAGGTGAAGTCTTCTTCACCAGCGATTATGACAGCTTCTCCTTCGAGGAGGCCGTGCTGCACTGTGAGAAACTCAACAGCACACTGGCCACAACAGGGCAGCTGTACGCCGCATGGAACCAAGGCCTTGACAAGTGCCGCCCTGGGTGGCTGATGGACCGCAGTGTCCGATATCCCATCACAACCCCCAGATCCCACTGTGGGGGAGGCCAGGTGGGCGTGCACATCATCTATGCTTTTCCCAACCAGACAGGCTTTCCAGATGAGCACTCCCGCTACGACGCCTATTGTTTCAAAGGTAGGAAACAGTGTGGCTGGATTCATCTTTTGGATTTAACTTAAATTTACTTTGAATGTCACTCACAATATCCTATTGGATTCTGCGTTTTCCAGCTGAACGACCCGCCATTGAAACTGACAGCGGAACAACCATTGACACTGACAGTGAAACCACCACTGACACTGACAGCGAAACCATTTTCGACAAGTTACTGACAGTTGACGTCATCAGCAAGACAACGGTTGCAGTTGATCATGCCACTCCCACTAGTAGGACTATTACTGTGACATGAGATGTCTGTTCTTTTATTTGTTAGGCTACTCTAGTTCACTCTTGATGTTGCTTTCTATTTTGGCCACTCCACTTTCCTATTTTTATGTGGTATTTTGTTTTTTGATTTTAGTTGAACCTACTGTGGATTACAATGACACTGAAAGAGGTCTAAACATCACAGAAATAGAAGAGGTTATCCAAAAGACAAACATCACAACTCAGCTAATTGCGCCTACTGGTAAGACAATTGTGATCTATTGCACATAAAATGCTTCTTGAATGTGTATTTATTGTAGAATCATTGCAAAGTACCTACTCATTAAAACAAATAAAATAATTGAATTTAGTTGACAATGTATTTTCGTCTGCATTTTGACATCCAGTCCCAGTTGATGGTTCTGCCTCTGGATCAGGCGATCATTCAGCCAGTGGGGATATCTCAGGGGAGTCCAGCACCACCAGCGGGAGTGGAGCCTCTGGTTCGGGACTAGACATCACCTTCAGTGGACACACAGACATCCTGTCAGGAGACCATTCAGCCTCTGGTGATCCACAAGGAGCAGAGGGTGGCAGCACAATATTCACCTCGGGAGATTCCTATAGTGCATCAGCATCTGGATCTGGTTTTGTTGTATCAGGATCAGGTTCTGCCAGTGGCAGTGGAGACAGTGGCTATGGAGCTGACATTGTGATCAATATACTGGATAGAAAAGAGAAAGAACTGTTGATCCCAACCATCACTGAGCAGGAGTTAGATAGCGGAGTCTTGTGGACTTCAGGTATGTCCGGAGCAGGAAGTATATCCGGATCAGGAACTATGTCCGGATCAGGAAGCATGTCTGGATCAGGAGGTATGTCTGGGTCAGGCAGTGGATTTTCTGGTATCACCTTTACGGACAACGGTTCCATTGACCTAACAGTTCAGCAATCAGGAGAGCAGGAGTTGTATGGTTCCACTGTAATGTCCGGATCAGGATCTATGTCCGGATCAGGTTCTTTGTCTGGGTCTGGCATCAGTGGATTTTCTAGCATCATCTTTACAGACAATGATGCCATTGACCTAACAGTTCAGCAATCAGGAGAACAGGAGTTATACGGATCTGCTGAAATGTCTGGATCAGGATCTATGTCCGGATCAGGCTCTTTGTCTGGGTCAGGCATCAGTGGATTTTCTGGCATCTCCTTTACGGACAACAGCGGCATTGACTTAACAGTCCAGCCATCAGGAGAGCAGGAGTTGTCTGGATATCATCCCTTTACAACGGGATACCCCAGTGGCTCTCCAAGTGGTTTTGCATCTGGTGTTTCGGGCAGTGGCTCCGCCTCTGGCCAACCTTCACAGACGGACAGTGACATCATCTTTCTAACAGATGACAGGATAAAGGAAGTTACCATTTCTCCCCAGGAGCACCACCCAGAAGAGGGTCGTGGCATTATAGAAATAAGCGGCCAGGAAAGTGGTTCTGGAATCCATCTTCAAATCTCAGGCAGTGACAGGCCGTCAACTGCTGGACTTTCTATAGCTTTTCCTCCTGGATCTACCATGACCTACCCAGACTACAATGGACCATCAGGGCACGAGGAGGAGGAGGTCATCGTTCTGACTCCAGGCCCTGCCTATATCAGCCCGACCACTGCACCGACAATTTCACTGGCAACCCCTCCTGTTGTGGAGCAGCCAGAAGTAGAAGAGGGTATGTTGGTTGAGGTGTTGCGCAAAAAAAAAAACCCCAAAAAACAGATAATGTATCTTAAAAAGTCCTAATTTTTTAAATTGTCTGCAGTTGTGCATGGTTGTCCCGAGGGCTGGTTGGAGTTCATGGGAAGCTGTTACCTCCACTTTGCTGACAGACACACCTGGTCAGATGCTGAGCAGCGTTGCCAGGAGCTCAATGCCCACCTGGTCAGCATCAGATCTGAAGAGGAGCAGCTGTTTCTAAACTGTAAGTGATACCCTTTCTCAGCAGATTTCAGATGTGTGGGTCTTATCCTGCACCACATTGGCAGAGTGGTTAGCAGAGTTACTTTGGGTTCAAATCAGGCTGTGACTTTTTCGGAGGGGTGTGTTCATACCTGATTCTGATTCAGACTATTTTGCATCACACATTTGATTATGGTTCACTTCAACCTTGGCAACGTCAACATTCAACCAGCCAAGTGCGAATCATATACGGTAGATGGATTTAAACTCTGATTGAGCTGTGTTTGTGTTGTGCCAAAACTCAAACTTACCATGCTTTGACAAAGAAGTCGCACTTGAACCAAATCGTTCTTGTGTTCTCCCTGTGCTTGAGTGGGTTCTCTTCAGTTAACAAAATGTTATGTCAGACTCATTGAAATTTACCGTAGATGGAAGTGGTTGGCGCTGACAGTTTAGAAAGAGGATCAAAACTAGAGTAAACATTAATCTATGTTTGTAGAACTGGACTCCGATTGTCTCAGCGTCTGAAGTATCTCTCTCTCTGCTTCACAGCCAAAGGTCAGGACTATGAGTGGATAGGTCTCAATGACAAAGACGTTCAGAATGAATTCCGTTGGACAGACAGCAGTGCTCTGGTGCGTTTAAAGACAAACGGATGTTGATCGCATTTCATATTCAGGACTTTCATTGAATCTCAGAACGAGAGTTCACAGATATGCACTTTTTGCAAACATTTGTGACCTCCCAGACATACGAGAACTGGAGGCCCAACCAACCTGATAACTACTTCAACTCCGGGGAGGACTGCGTGGTCATGATTGGGCATGAGGGAGGCCAGTGGAACGACGTTCCCTGCAACTACTACCTTCCCTTCTCATGCAAGAGTCAACCCGGTAGGTACCAATACAGATAGATGAACCTCCCTGGTACTTGTTTGTTTGATACTTGGCAGGATTATGCTAAACGACTTTGTGGGAGGGTGAGGGTATTGATTAGGGAAATATGCTACTCACAAATAGTGAGGGATTTTGAGCTTTCTGCTGAAATTTCAGGATGAACCTAAAATACACTATAACCTATAATTTGACCTTCTCTAAATGTTTAAACGGACACCCAGCTGTTCAATGTTCAAGGTTCATCCCGAAATTTCACTGAAAGCCAAATATCCCTATCTTTTTGTGAGTAGTGTATGTAAGAAAATGTTCAAATAAGTGCTGATCCAAATTAAGACATCTACCAGTTCCTGTTTGATTCTATCATTGTCCTCCCTGTCAGCGGGGTGCGGAGCGCCCCCGGAGGTGGAGCACGGCTCACCAATGGGCGTCAGCCGAGATCACTACGCCGTCAACTCCAAAGTGCGCTACCAGTGCCAAGCGGGCTACACGCAGCGCCACATGCCTATCATACGTTGTATGGAGAACGGACAGTGGGAGAGGCCACAAGTGGAATGTACAGAAAGTGAGTTTCTCTAATTTTTCAAATTTTAGTAGGATTTCATACAAAATAGATCCTTACTTGAAAATACTTAGTTGAAAACAGGGATATTATTTTGATTCTTGAAAAAATGTGTGCTATCTTTCAACATTTTAATTTCTTCTTGTAACGTTTTAATGAGGGCCATGGTTAATTTCAGTATTAGAATATGCAGCGGGCCAATTAAAAACAGAATACGCTGTGGGCCGCAGATTTTGGACACCTCTGTATTAATTGCAGTTATAAACCTTTAATCCATAAGGTAATTACAGTAAAAGTACAACAACATTTTGCATTTTAGGGGCAAAATGTGACAATTTAATGTTTAAAAGGCTGGTCACATGTCACAGTTACTACAGTGTAGAATGTGAGGATGGCAACCCCAAGTGGACAAAAATAATATCTGCACCTCACATGCATATACTGTGTGTAGATATTACAAAATGTACATGAAGCGTTAAAATATAGATAACTAATCAAATAAACACTTGGTCGCTACTTCTTCTATTGTGGGTGTGGTCTGCAACATAACTCCTGCAATAGATGAAAGATTGCTGTAATCCAGATGACCACCCATGTATTACCAAGACTGACCTGTTAAAGGCAGCACGGTGGCACGTGGCATCCAGACCGCCCAACAATACAAAGAAGAAGAAAGATGCGCGGTGACTCTCACATTTAAGAATCGGTTAAGATGTTAAAAATCGGTATCTTAGTAGTACCCCGCTACTGAACTTAAAAGTTACATACAACTGACAACTTTTTTCCCATACCAGTTAGAGGGAGGGAGGGAGGGAGCCCATACTTCAGAATCACTGTTTTTCGGTGCATCCGATAACCAGGCATTTGCTGACTTTGATCGTGAGGGCTGAAAAATGCGCAGATTGGTCTCGATTGTCAATATGTGCTTGACTAAATCTTTCCCTCGGCCCTCCAGCAGCCGGCGGCAGCGGCAACAGGCTACACAGAAGATCGGTGAAGAGCAGAAGTCGAGGAGTCAGCAGCCGACGGGAGCACAGGAAGATGCTCTGAGCAGGACTGAATGAAACACAAGTGAGATTCACAAAAGGACCCCTCTCGTGGACACCGATGCTAATGCCCGACCAAAAATGAAAGCATTTTGCCCGCCCCCCACCCCCATGTAAACACAAGCACTAAAACACATTTAGACAAGTGATGATGTAACTGACTCACGTTGTTTTTTCCCCAGTGTCTTTAGTGATGGCACTTTTCCACATTGTTATTTATAGAGTCTAATTTATAGCTATAACTCATGTTCTCCATGCACACGTACTACTGGAGGAATCAACAAAGGCTTATTTGAAAGTGTTATTGATTGCAAATGATAGCGGGTTGCTATAGTTTAAGCTCTTTTTATTTGTGGGCCTGTCTTTGTATTTGGTCCCTGGTGACTACTTTTTGAAAGATTTTATTCCAAGACTGTGATTCTCTAGTGACATCTTCAATGATCCCACTCTCGTGTAGTACAGGAGAACGTTTTTACTAAATCACAAGATGTTTTTCACAACATTTTTTGTTTGTTTGTCAGTACAAATCAGTTCATCATTATGAACAAACTGTTCACAAACAAATAAATGCAAGACACAAAAGGCTTACTGAGAAAATAAATAATAATATAATAATTTTTATGGAAACACGTTCATTAAATCCTCTGAATTGTGTTTGATGTTTATGAAAACACATTAAATTGGCTTGCAAGTTTGCAAGAACCCACATCAAACAGTTTACTGAAGATGAATTATTCATAGAGCATGTACGTTCATTGAAAAATCTGATTTTTATAGATATAAAAATAACATACATTTAAGATTTAATGTGCAAGTTCACCAAATTATCAAATAAGTGCTTTTCAAATCATTCTATTTTGATGTTCATGAAAACATGGTTCTTTGAAGACTAAATTGTCTTTGATGTTATTGATTGATCATTCAAGACTAAATCGTCTTCACTAACAGAAGAAAAAAAAGTGTCTGACGTTAACAAAACGTAAAACATTTCACTTTAATTAGTTGGACAGCTGGGATAGGCTCCAGCACGCCCGTGACCCTAGTGAGGAGAAGCGGCTCGGAAAATGGATGGATGGATAGTTGAAGACAAAAAGGTTCACTGAAGATAAAATTTTCCCACTCTTACGGAGGTGCAGGACATTTTTTATTGTTAAATAATGAGCACTTTTCAAAATCTTTCATTTTGCTGTTTACGAAAATATCTGGTTATTTGTAAACTAAATTGTCTTTAGGTTATGTTACATTATGTTTGCGAAAATGAGTACGTTTAATTTAAATGAAGACCGTCTTTGATTTTCACGAAAACACTTTTCAAGCCATTTCATTTTGACATTTATAAAAAAATTAATTTCAGTGAAGAGTGAATTGTTTAAAAAAAAAAACACGCTAAATTGTTTCGTTTACGAATGAATATGTGTACATTTAGTTCAATTAAAGACTAAATTGTCTTTGATGTTCTCGTTACACGTTAAATTTATTTCAAATTTTGCAACAAAAAAAAAATGGTTCATTCAAGATAAGATTTTCCATCTCTTACGTAGTAGGTGCAGGAATTTTTTATTAATAAATAACAAGCGAAGCGTTACATTTTGACGATCTTGAGGAATAGTCTTTGATGTTAATTAAAGCACATCCGTTAGTTTGACTGACAACTCTAAATTGTCTTCAATGCTGACCAAAAGACATTGAATTATCGTTTTAAGTTTTCCAAAAAATGCGTACATTTGTTTAACTGGTGACACAAAATGTTCCCATTCCTGTTTAGTGCAGGATATTATTTGATTATTTTAAAATAAGCGATTTTTGAAACATTACCTATGCAAGCACAAATCAGAATTCATTTCGACTACTGAGACAAATGTGTCCTTGTCTGTGAATAAAAACTCACGTTTGAATAGTCACTGTTAGTGGAGACCCATCGCTGGCTTAACGCATGGGACTCACTGTAAATATTCTACACGTCAACTATGTGAACAGCAGGATCTGTCAATAACCTACAATTTCTTTTGTCGTTATTCATCCTGTATAGTTTAGTTTCATCATGTGCTACAATGATGTTATTAGTCATCAGTTACTTAGTCGCGCTGTCAGTGGAATTGGAAGAAATTTGATTGTTGAACGTGGTGGAAAAACCACCAGCAGTCATTTTTTTTGTGTTGTTTTAAAATGTGCCCTCATTAGCATAACACAATGCAGTTACACTGATATAATAAAGTTTTGCTTGGTTCAGGTTCTCACAGTATAAAGTAGCGAAATGAAATGTAGTGATATCGCACTTTTCCGCGGGCAAAAGTGTTATATAGGGCAGATACAGACTGTGAAGATGTATCCGATTTTTGACAGCAAATACATCTAACAGACAGTCAATTCACTCAATTCTGTGTGTTTTTTTTTTAAAGCAGGCAAGATAACAGAAACAAAATTTTCAATAACTTAAATGAGTAATGAAAACATGCATCCATCTCAGTCAAAATGTTCCATTGCAATCATTGTGTCGTTGTTGCCATCCCTGACGTGAGCATACAGTCTGCTGTAGTGTGCTGCGGCAAATAAAAGGTGGAATCCAGCCTGTGTGTGTGAAATGATTCTACGAGAACATCTGGACTTTATTTCGGGTTAATCCGAGGCATTTTAAATTGTGTGTGCTGACTCACATTTAAAATGAGTTGTGAATGTGATTGTGAACACCGCCACATCCAAAGTTATAAGTGTTTGCACAATTGCGCAACGACATTATTTCAGTTGTCTATTTAATTTTCCTTTGAATTGAATTGTACAGGTTATAGGTTGCATTAATGGTTCGAAAAATGATTTCATTTGGTTTCGTTTTTTTTCTGTATCACAAAACCCGCTATTTGTACAGGGGTGTGTAGACTTTTTATATCCACTGGGTAACTCAATGATGATAATGAATATAAATGTATTCCTCCACACGCAGGTAGGTAACTTCATTTGGTAACGTAAACTTTTTTGAGATGTTTCTTTATCACCCCCTGTCCTTTCTCCTCAACGTATGCTCCCTCGGCGGCAAGTTGCCACGGCAACAATGTAGTGAGCGCGACTGGCTGTGGAATAAAAAAATAAATAAAATATGTGAACAGAGCGATTTTATTGCTTTGTATAAAAAAAGATACAAAATGCATTGACATGTTTTATATATCCAGTATGAATAAAAAGAAAAGGTTACGTTATCTTCCATTGCACATGCGAGTGAAAATATTACCAAACTATCAATCACGCAAAGACATTGAATCACCTTTTTAATGAAAATAAAACACTATATGATCATGTTTGAGTCACAGATCTTTAAAATACTTCAGTAAACAAGTGAGAGGTGCCCTTTCGCCAGATGTACGGTATGTGTGCCCAAATATACCCCAAAAGGTTTATTTTTTTCCAAAAGTCCTTAAAAAAATCAGTACACATCCAGCAAGGTCTCTACGGCAGATATACAATCATCTTCATCCGTCTGTCCGTCTTGCTGGAGCGACATACACAATGTGGACAAAGGTATTGGGACGCGTCAATGCAGGAAGTGGGGGGGGGGGAAGAAAAGAAAAAGAAAACGGCTTCCACGTGTCCTACCTCTGGTTGATTCATTCACTGAAACACGATACTTTTGTCCATATTGTGTACATGTGGTCCCATAGTGGCCCGATGCCCCTTTTCCATTGCACGGTACCCATTGGTCTCAGCATGGCTCTACTCGCTAGTGACGTTTCGATGGTTTGTCTCCAAAGTTTACAAAGGGGTAAAATTTTCTTTGATGTTTTAAAAATAATAATAATTACATAAATGTGATGTACATTAAAAACTAAATTGTCTTTAATGTTCACAAAAACATTAAATTGTCCTCAAGTTTTACCAAAACACGGATGTTCGGTTCAACAGAGACTAATTGTCTTTGTTGTTTACAATAACGTGCTCTTTTATGTTCATTAAAACACGTACGTTAGATTCTACAAAGCATGTTAGGTTCAGTAAAGGTTAGTTTGTCTTTGATGTTGTTTACAGAAAATGTACATTGGTTCTACACTCTCAAGGGTTTTGTTTGTTTACAACAACACCGGTTAGGTTAATTAAAGACCAACTTTCTTTCACGTTTACAACAACACTCATGTTAGGCTCATTCAAGATTGAATTGTGTTCAGTGTTTATAAAAACGTATGTTTTGGCTCGCTTTAAGACTCAAAATTCTGTTTGATGTTTACAAAACATGTATGCTAGAGTCTAGACTCTAAATTGTCTTTTACATTTGCAAAAACACCTATGTTGGGTTCAAAAAGACTAAATGGTCTTCGATGTTGACAAAAACATGTACGTAAAGTTTGTTGGCCACTAAATCGTCTTTGATATCTACAAAAGCATGTTCATTCATTGTAACAGTAACATTTGAGGATACGCAGGCTACAAAAACAAACATGCTAACGTTAGCTTACCCCGATGCGGCTTCCTGGCTCTGGACACTGCACGCGCCACAGTCCCCGCCTTGCTTCAGCGCTCCGTTTTCTTGCTGCCCTCTTTCTTTTCAAAGACGTGGTTTTCACAGCTTTCCTCGATCACTAAGCAAGTTCTATAATGAGGTGGAAAATCTACTGCCCCAAAGCGAGGCGAGTAGAGCCAAGCGAGTACCGCGCAGTGAGAAAGGGGGCGTTAATAAGTTGTCATCACAGTCAGTTGTGGTTTCATGGAGAAAGAGGAGAGCAATTCATTCAAACAGCCTCAATAATGCCCATGCGCTAGCAGGCTAAAGCTAACCTCTCAGAGAATCTACCGATAACAGTAGACGCCGAACTTCTGGTGACGCGGAGGGAACCCGAAGCTTACGCACCCCCGGTTCCGGCGGGCCGCAGTTAGCGCGGGCCTTTGCGATGGGATAGCGAACGCTACCGTCCGCCAGCCATCCGGCATCGCAGCGGTCCAATCCCGTGAGTCTCCATGCGGCATACAGCTGGCCCACTTTGGCGACGTGACTGGAGTTCCCGGCACACGCCTGGACCGCTTCGGTGAAGTTGAGCTTGGACGAGCTCTGTAGGAAGTAGACGGTCCCTGCGGAAAGGAGGACATCAGTCGTCACGGGATTGTCGCCAGGTTTACTGGTGTATTTAGCAGCGGTGGCAGTTGAGAGGATTCAGAAGCGATGCGGAATTAGCAACAATTCTGATTCTTGTTGAATTTTTTGACTGTAAGTTCCCAAAAATAAAACTTCAAACTGATTACATTTAGTTTTACAGTAAAACTCCATTACGAAAATGTCGTGCAATGTCGTAGCAGCCGTGGCTAACATCGGGTCGTTTACAGTGCTAATGCTAGGTCGCTTACTATGTAATGCACTTGCTTAGCTGGAGTAAAAATGTTTTAACAATAGAGGGTGTTAAGAGACTACAACATGGTCATTGGGACCAAAAGTTAAGTGTCAATAAAAGGTCAAAGGGAAATGTGGTTATTCATCCAATTTATTCATCATTTATATTTATTTCACAATGTTTTCTATATATTAAAATATAGTTATTCTCTATAAAAAAAGGTGTTTATTATTTTGGGGTGGCTGGAACGGATTCATTGGATTTACATTATTTCCTATGGGAAATGTTACTTTGGTTTTAGTCATACTTTTTGGAACTGATTTATCACGAAAAACCGAGGTTCAACTGTAACTGTAATGAAATAGAATTTGAAGAAATAAACAGTTTTCCTCAATTGCTACATTTTTGTCACGAAACTTAATCTTCTTCACTGTTTTTGTTTTGTTTTGTTTTTTGTCTTTTTCGCCACATTTCATGGACAGAGGTCCTCAGCCCGTGAATTATTTTAATAGCCTTGGATGGTGTTATAGACTTTATCAACTCTTGCTTCCGTATTGTACATATCGTAGAAGTACTACAGTCGTACTGCTTCGCCAAGTCAACTACATGCACACCTCACTCATGTTTTTTCTGTGATTTCGAGCTTTAATTCAATCATCCGCTTCTTCTCAGCAATCATTTTCTTGGGACCGACGGTTAGAAAAATAAAATTTGGCACATAAAAAAAAAATTTAAATGCAGGCACAAAACACAACGATTCTTGTACAGGCACTGCGAGGTATCCACGTGAACTGATGGTGCCAAGTACGCTGCTACCATCTAGTGGCGCAGTGGCTGAAGGTGACCCGAAGGTCAATTTTTTTGCTCGCGACACAAAGCAGAGAAAACTGCGGTTGACATCTTGATTGATTGATTGATTGATTGATCATTTTGGAGACTTATAATGCGTAAAAATAAGAGACAACAGCGACATAGAGGAACGTTAACAAGGGAATCAGTACTTCTACCAACAATTATTTGTTTTAAAACAAAACTATCCATACTTATTGGACTTAAGTACAGAATGTGAGTACTTCGGCCAACTCTGCTGCTGAGTAATCCAGACCTTTAACCGAAGCGGAGAAGCAGAAGGCGTCGAAGCGGTGGAGGAGCCGATGGCGTCGACCGTAGCTGCGCAGACCCGGAGCCAAGTCGGACCCCCCGCATCCGGCGCGGACCGCGGTGATGGGGTACTGCACGGTGCCGTCGGCCAACCAGCCGGCGTTGCACCAGTCCAGGCCCTCGTCCCACGCCGTGAAGAGCTGCTCAAACGTGGCCAAGGTGGCGTCCTGAACCTGGCACGCCTGCTGGGCATCCAGGAAATTGAAGTGGTAGCGGCCTTTGTCCGAGTAGTAGGGAAACACCACACCTGCAGCCGGGAAAGTAAATACAACCTTGCTTTGTACGGTCTTAATGTGGCAACCCCAACTCTAAACTACAGTGGATATAAAAAGTCTACACAACCTTTTTCAAATGCCTTTTTTTTTTTTTTTTTTTTTTTTGAAATAAAAAAAAAAGGAGACCAAGAAAAATCGTGTCAAAACCTTTTCCACCATTAATCAAGAAAAAAAACATCCCTTTTCAAGAGGGTAAGTAAGAAAAAAAAACAACTGAGATAATGTGGTTGCACAAGTGTGCACACCCTCTTATAACTGGGGATGTGGCTCTGTTCAGAATTGACGAAACACATTCAAACTACCGCCATTTAAAGTTCAGATGTTCGAGTAGGCTTTTCCTGTGGTTTTTGTATTCACATCTTACAGCACACAAAAAAATGCCATTTGAGCAGGGGTGTGAAGACTTATTTCCATTGCATGTTTGAGTGAAATGAAGAGTTTAATTTGATTCGATAAACTACCTATAACATGACAACCAAATTCCACATACAAATATTGGCATTTTGAGCATTTATTTGCAGAAAATGAAAAATATTAAAAGAGGTCTTTTTTTCAAGCTGTATGTTTTTTTTTGTTTTCCAGAGCTGTACTGTATGTTAGTACCCCATTGGTACCATGCCCAAAAGTGGTATGGGACAGTTCTTTTGAACCAAAATGGAGCGTAAAGTTAACATAACCTAGTCGAGAATGGCCAGCCGATGCCATGTTGCTTCTGGGTGGGACGGTTCCATTCACGGTCCACTCACCTCGCAGCTCCAGTTCCACGGTGACGCTCTCGTCCTCCAACCCGTCAATCACCTCGCATCGGTACCGTCCCATGTCGTTGAGTCGCAGCTCATTGATGACCAGCGACATGTCACCCGGCGCCGAGCGTCGCAAGCGGACCCGACCCCTGAACCCGCCATAGCTGCGGTGGCGGTTGCCCATGGCGACCATCACCTGCGTTTCCACGGCGTAGGCCTCCGCCGTCGCCTCCGCGGGGTCAGCGGGCTCGCCGACGGCATTGGCGGGCAACCAAGACCACTTGACCCGCGTCCGGCGCGGCGCGCTGAGCTCGGGTTCGTAGTGGAAGTGGCAGGGAAGGGTGACGCTGCTGCCCGTGGTGGCTGACACGGACGGATGCGAGGACTCCACGTACAGACGCACACCGTTGAAATAGACTACAGGAAGAACAACAGGGAACTTAAAACGGTTCGCAAACTTTTTACACCGAGTACCATGTCAAAAAATACTTGGTTCTCCTAGTTCCACCATCAAAACCAAAATTGGAATGATGTAGTGTAGTCGGCCTAAGTGTTCATAAAAAAAAAAAAAAAATAACGAGGCAGCGGTTTTATTCGTAAAATGATTCCATTCAAATGCATTGCACATAAAAGTAAAATAAAAAAATTACCTACAGTAAATAAAGGTTTGAAAACAGAAAGTTCAAATGTAATTCATTTGTATTGCAGCTAAAAGTTAAATAAAACAGAAATGCATTTCAACGTACACTAGTGAAAAGGTACATTGACTTTAAATTTAAAGTAACAACATTCAGTAGTATTGTATATAAAATCAATGCAAATACAGAAAAAAGATTTAAATGGGAGTTTTAAACATGTTACATAAACTATATTTCACTAAAATAAAAATATAAAGAGTAAAAGTATTAAATTAAACATATGATGGTGTTTTAGAATATTTTGCAAACATTATATTCAGTGTTTGGGTATAATTCAAAAATATATATGGAATTAAAATGTTGCTTTAAAAACTATAGTAATATCATGGACGTTATGAATGAAGGGACATTGACACAGATTAAAAATATATAATTAAATAATATAATCGAAAAATATGACACTTTAGTAAGAAATGCAAATAAGCATAAATGTGTTTATATATATTTATATATATATATATATATATATATATATATTTTATATATTGAAAAAAATAATAATAATTAAATATTTACTATGAAAATGTAAAATGTAAAACCGATGAAGGTCCAACTAAGGTACCTTTTTCGACGAGCGCACACAGACACACACACACACACACACACACACACACACACACGCACACACACGGAGTGCCTTACTCTCCCCGTTGGCGTTGGCGTTGCCGACGTCATGGTAGTAGAAGCCGTTGTTGTAGTTGGAGTGAACGGCGGCGGCGGACGGCAGCAGGAGGAGCCCGCAGGCGGCCAACAGGGGGCACAAGAGGCCACCGACCATTACACTGCAAGACACCCCCCCCCCCAAAGAAAAAAAAACGTCCCCAAGAGGGTGCTTTAATCACACCCAAGCATAAATCACTCTCAAAATGTCCCCCGAAAGATACATAAAATAGTAGCCAGAGCAAAGGTAGGCGCTACCGATCAATGCAAACTAGAACTAGTAGACATTCCAACAGCTTCTTCCCTCTTCTTAAACACCTAACCTATAATTCCATTACAACAAGCTGGCAATTTTTTGACTTGAGTTCGTTGTCACATTTCTGTGGGGCCAATTATGTATTATGTATTACTCGTGCACTCACTGTAGTTGTCTCGCCATGCTGCACTATCTGCATATACTGGCCACTCATGCCAGAGTAGCATCTGCTCCATTTGCACACTGATTGAGGAGTTATCTGTAACATTTGCACAACCGACATTGTCCCAGATGATCGCACTACTCGTCACTTTAAACCGCATACACTCGTTGAGGTCTCGGCGCCTTTTGCACAATGGTTATTGCGCAGGACTATTGTAATATTAGTCATTCGAGCTGCTCTAAGTGCTATAGGACATCTTTTTGCACAATTGTTTTTTGTCAATGTCTTTATGTCTCCAAAGTGTTCTGTAAATTGACTGTCTGTTGTACTAGAGCGGCTCCAAATTCCTTGTGTGTTTTGGACATACTTGGCAAATAAAGATGATTCTGATTCTGAAAATATTCTCGTTTCATGCTTCCTCCTCCTCTGTGCTCGTCACTGTTAAACACCAAAGTTTCTAACAACGCATCTCCACTACCTGCACGTCATATGACTCTTTTTCACCATTTTAACTTTTATCGTAACAAAAAATATGAATGACAAAACAGTAGAGCAAACTCACCGTCTGGGAGAGAAGAGCGTGGAAAAACTCGCTGACAGCCACTCACACTCGGTGCGTGTGCGTGCGTGCGCGTCTATGTTTATGTACTGTAGTGTGTGTGTGTGTGTGTGTGTGTGTGTTGACTTCATCGTCCCCTCCTCCTCGTCGATGTCATGGGATGACGTCACCACCGCAGGCTTCCGCAATGTGACCTGAAGTCACACAGTCGTCGGTGAAAAAATAAATAAGTAAATCATTATTATTATCAAAAGTCACAAAGTATTGTTAAGCCTACAGGTGGACATTTGGGGGAATATGGCTTCTATTTTAATTGTTTTGTTTTGTTTTAAATCAAATTGTTGTATTCATTATAATTAACACAAATCAGTTTTAGATATATTGATGGTGAAGATTTAGGGGGAGTAAAATAATTATTCTTATTTCAATTGTTCAAGTTTAATATATTGCTAATCTAAATTTTATTAATAATTATCACATCTGATATTTTGTTTGAATTTACATAGAAAAATAATTATTATTATTATAAGTTACAAAGTTTTAGGTATAGGCGGAAATTTAGGGGCAAATCATTAATTTTGTGATTTAATTGTAATTTTCTCCTTTTTAATGCATCAATAGGTATAGTCTCTGAAACATTTAATATAATATACTTCAAATCCCTCAAATCTACAAGCAATTCAACTTTTCAAGTTCAAGTCTAGTGATGATTTTCTGTTCCTATTAGTTGAATATATTGTGAAAAACCTAATACCTATTTATTTTAGTGTAATTATTACATGTATGAAATAATTATATTTACTCTTATGTTGAGATAATACAGAATACATCCATCCATTTTCTGAGCCGCTTCTCCTCACAAGGGTCGCGAGCGGGCTGGAGCCTATCCCAGCCATCACCGGGCAGGAGGCGGGGTCCACCCTGAACTGGATGCCAGCCAATCCCAGGGCACATACAAACAAACAACCATTCGCACTCACAGTCACACCTACGGGCAATTTAGAGTTGTCAATTAACCTACCATGCATGTTTTTGGGATGTGGGAGGAAACCGGAGTGCCCGGAGAAAACCCACGCAGGCACGGAGAGAACATGCAAACTCCACACAGGCGGGGCTGGGGATTGAACCCCGGTCCTCAGACCTGTGAGGCTGACGTGCTAACCAGTCGGCCACCGTGCCGCCATACAGAATACAATCCCAAAACATGCAGTGAGTGCACAGATCCATTCACTGTGGTGCATGCATCAAACACATGGCTAAACACATGCTTTTACTTCAAATGTTTTTGCTAGTCCCAAGTACCTCTACACCCCAGCATTCATGAGTTATTTAAAAGTCTATAACTCCCGCAACATTGATGCTAGTTTAGTTAGCCCATCTATGGCGTTCCCATTATGTGTTAGCATTAAGCTGGCGGGTGTTTTGTGGTTTGGTTAGTTAAATACACAAACTCTTTGTTTCTGTTGTTTGTTGTGACGTTTGCTGTCACCATCTAGCACTCGAAAATCAAAATTTTGCTCGCAACTCAAGGCAAAAATCAGCCGAGCGAACGCTCATGTCTAAAAAAAATCTCTTAGCTAAATTACACTTGTAAGTCAAGGTGCCACCGAGTTGCTTTGGTGGCATCTTTGGTGTCTATGCTAAACTGAGGGGAGGAGCTCCATCGAGTAAGGCAATAGCTTTGTCTAACAGGAACAGTGCTTTGTCGCCATCTTGTGGCATCTATAGGCAATTCAAAATATTTTAATGTGGGTGTCGATTAGGGGCATCCACTGTACAAACAAAGTCAATTTTCCATAATATATCCCATTTAATTGAAGGTCAAATGCAAAGAGAAAACAAGCGGCGCATTAGTTCAGCAGGACGGAGTCCATGTTGGGCAAAGGTCAACAGAGTTTTGTCAAGGCCTCGAGCGGAGCGTATGTCGCCTCTGTCAACTGGAATTACAGTGGTGGAAAACGAGCGCGGGCGGCGAGGGCCCACGCGGGAGGGCTTCCTCAGACAACGTGCTGCTGAGCAAACACGGTCACGGCCGACTTAAGCGCAGATGTTGGCCGCCCTCCTGACACCAAGCCCCAACCTCAAGTGACCCCTCGCCACCGTCAACACCCACAGCAATCCTAAAATCATTCAACGCTGTGCTTCCCTTGCATTCTTCACGCTCACTCTGAAAGACATTCTACTTTTTAAAATGTACTGTCAACATGGGACAATGCACGGTTAGAAGTACAGTATTTAAACTACCACTACAGGGTCTTTTCATTCAAATTTGACTTGAACTGTCATTCTTTCATCCTGAATTTCAATGACTTTTTACTCAATTGACACAAAATATAAAAAAATTGGAAATATTTTAAAATGTCATTCTTATATACAGGTGCTACACTGGGATTGTGACAGCTCAAAGGTGGTCTTCTAAAATGGATTGTTGATTTGCCAGTGTGTGTTAAAGCAAGGAAAATGGTGGTAATATTTAAACTGTACATCTACCAGGAATGTGTATATTTTATATCGCAATCCCGAGAATTGTCTGTCTTTCCACCACATTTGCGTAGGTTCGCACAGAAACAAGCACCTGTTGATGTTTGAAGGGTCATGGTGTTCACGAGGTCGTTTCAAACAGTCCAGAGAAGTGTTCGTTTCTCCTCTACATTTGCACATGTTCCAGCAAAGTCATGAACCTGCTGATTTTGGAAGGTTCGCAGGGGAAATCAGTGAAAGAGTGGCGTGGCGTAAAAACAAGCCCATCGAAAACCTTGGTGATGAGTCAGGCTCGCTGATTTCACAAAAAGACGAAAATTCATACTGAGACGCTGAACATCTTCCCAGAAGGAACATGTAACAGTGGATGGTATAGTCAAGTGTTGTATATATTTTGTATATCATGATTGTTCACAATGACACTCCAACACCCATCCAAAGTAACATTCAGGCAATTTTGAGTGGAATTCCCCACGGTAGTATATTAGAGCCATTCATTTTCTATAGTCTTGCAAGTCCATAAATCCTCCCAGGGGAATGGAAGCTACAAAGGGGAGGAACAAGGCAGCATTTTCCTCCCATTTTACTTTCTATAGATGGAACATGTTCTAATACATTTGTACATGTAGTTAATGATAATAGTATAGTATACTGTATATTATGTACAGGATTTTTGCATAGTGACACTCCCTCCATCCCAACTAACAATCGGTAACAATTTTGAGAGACATTCCTCAGGGAAGCATTTTAGGGCCCATCATTTTCTATAATGGTTGAACCCTTCTCTTTGTAGTAATGTCAATTCACAATCATCTTTCAGTTACATCACTAATGGAAAAAAATTCCCAGAGAAACACTCCCAGCATATTGTGAAAAGTTTTTCACAAAAGTATAGCAATCAGTGTTGTAACTGCAAAGGAAACTGAAACTATATATTTTCTTCTTTTCACTTCCAGTAGGTAGAATGGGCCCTAATACTTTTGTCCATAAAGTTTACAATATTGTATAATATAATGCATATTATGAAGAGGATTTTTGCACAGCGATTCTCCAACATCCATCCCAAATGACTATCAGTCGCAATTTTCAGTGGTGCCCTTTAGGGAAATTATTTAGCTCCATTAATTTTCTCTAAAGGCTGCACATTCCTCATCTATGTAGCAAGAAAAAGTAAACATTCACAAGCCTCTTTCAGGGACCTCACAAATGGACCCAAAAGAAAAATCCCACAGACACATCAACATCATGTAGAGTCTTCCAAGAACAGTGGAAGCTGTTGTAGATGAAAAGGGGAGGAACAACTCTGGATTGTATTCACACCAGTAGATGGTAGGTTCTATATCCCAATACGTTTGTAATATGGTATTATCGTGTATATAACATACAATATTGTGCATGGCCACATGAAAAAAAATTCAATGCAAATAACAATCAGCCAATCACATTTTTGAGCAGTTCCTCAGGGATGTGTTTTAGGTCTGATCGGCTTTTAAAGGTTGAACACTCATGTTTGGAGCAAGAAAGAGTGAAAAATCACAAGGCTTTCAGTGACGTCACAAATGGATGAAAACAATCCCAAAGACAATCTTAAGAGAAAATGAATGGACCTATAACACTTCCCTTAGGCACTCCACAAAAAAATTGCGTCTGATTATCATTACTTGGGATTGACGTTGGAGCGTCAATGTGCAAAATCCTGTGCGTAATTTCACACTGTGCTATGCTTTACCAGACTACAGGTTTATGGTCAAAAGTTCTGTGGTCACGTTCCATTTACGGGGAGTGATAACAAATACGGATAAGATGATTGTCAAGTGAGTCTCGCCAGGTTCAATGAAAGGCTTCCGTTTGTTATCATAACACCAATCAAGCGAGTGAGCATTTAAAGCGTGCTTCGGTGAAGCCAGTGTGCCTCTAAGCCGTTATCTCGCAGTCTTCCCAGGGCCGCACATGAAAGCTTCCCGCCTGGGGCCACAAATACCAGCTACCCACCCTCCCAAACCCACCCTCATTGTCATAGAGTGGAGGGCTATAATTTGGTCCAGGCCCACAACATTCAAGCCCAGTCACTGCGTTTGTTTGTGGAGCCCAGACGTCTATTGTGTCCCTGTGTGTAGACACACTGTCATTACACAACCTCTGAAGGTAGGTGTGTGTGTGTGTGTGCAGATTAGAGAGGGAGTCGAGTGTCAACTTGACTTAACGCTAGGACAATCAAACGAGCTGTAACACCAACTAATCACTACAATTTCCCCACTGTTTTTGTTCATCTCAAACACATCCACATAAAGATGAGCCAAATATAGAAAGCCAAACATTGGCGGGAGGGAGGAAGGATTTCAAATTCTCTTCATCACATGAGCAGAAAAATAGTCCCGTTTCTCCCCGGAATGCCACCCTATAAACAGCAGATGACTTTTCCAAGATTATTTCCCCATCACAATTCCTGCAGCAGAAGCTGGAGAGAGCAGAAATAGATGCTGCTCTCACCTGATTAACTCATTCACTGCCGTGCTGTATTGGTCAATGGAATCTAGCGGTTTTACTGCCACCTATGTATATTTTTGTCAAGTACCTTTTTTAAACGGGTAGGCGTGGAAGAGGGTCTCACCAAGCTTGTCTGTGAAATTCTGGATTGTAAACCACTTTAATGATTAACAATCCATCGAGATGGCGGTGTTGCATTGCTTTGGATTTGACGTCAGCACAGTTTTTGAGTAGAAGATAAAGATTTGGGGCTGAATCTCACTTTATCAAGCTGATTATGAGGGAGAGAAATCCCGACACGAAAGTTGCCTCACATTTAAACAGAATACGTGTATATGGACAGAGTATGCGTCGTGGTAGGTAGCAGAAAGTGTGTCGCTGTTGTAAGAAAAGATGATGCAGTTAAATGAATGACGAACGCCATGTACAAAAGCCATTGACCTTCAACTCGAGACGTGCGGGAAGTCAGTCGGTCCACGGTGCGTTTCATAGTTGTATGTCTGTCTATCACAACTTTGCCGTCAAAAGCCCTCTCTCAGGCTTGTTTTTGTTGTTTGATATGCCACAAAAGCAAAACTATTAGCATCAAAGTCACTGCTCTACTTCACAAAAAGCTCGTTTTCTGCGCTTTTTTTGTGAGAATCCAATATTTTCGGTGAAACCAGCCCATGTTCTACTGCTGATTACTGCAGCTAAAAACAAACTTGTTTTTCTGGTGACAGAAGAGAGGCTACTTTCTTTTGGTCATGTCCGTTTATATCACTGAACACAAAATTCTGTGGGTTTTCAAAGATCAGCCAAAATGCTCTAAAACGGCTGCCAATATGGAGAACGCTGCTTTGAAAACGGCTGGCAAAGAATGAGTTAATGATCTAGTCCATGAATTGGTTTTATGGACCAAACCACACACACACATATTCAGATGTTGTCAACTCTAATTTGTGTTTGCTCTCGTCGATTTCTTTGAAGGAAGAGTTATTTTGGTAGGAAGGAGACAAAAGAGATGGTCCACTAAGCTAATTTATTCAAACGAGTCATGCGATGACACATTTGGAAAACAGTGTACTTAGTGGTTAGCATGTCTGCTTAACAGTCAAGATTTTCTGGGTTTGAATCTCAGCTCAAGCCTGCCGATCCTCGCATGGGTTTTTGTTAGGTTCATTGAAGGTTACATTGCCCTTAAGCATTGTGAATGTGAGTCTATGTGTGCCCTGCAATTGGCTGCCAACCATTCCAGTCAGTTCGAATAGGCTCCAGCTCACCCATGACCGTGGTGAGGCTAAGCGCCATAGAAAATTGATGGATGAGGGTATTTTTAAAGGGACGCCAACTGTTTTACTATCAATCTCAAGATGTTACAGCAGTCGATAGACAGGGTGGGCGAGTGGGATTGAGTTTTACTCCCAAGGGCCCTTATCAGTGAATCTGCCCAGAGGGCTGCTGGGTAACGGAGTCAAAGGTTGCCCAGAGGTTGAAAAGATGATAAAAAAGGAGTAATCCACACCCAGCCCCTCCTTACTTCACTATCTAGTTTCACTGTTTAGCACCAATGGAAGTGTCCACACCCTAAGATTTGTAACGGTGCTGCCTGTCTGCTCATCATCCCGGAAATAGTCTGGTATTTTTTCTTCTTCTTCCTTTAACAGTTGCGCCTTAACAGTGGTCTGCACTCTACTCAGTGACATGCTAGTTATATATTGTTGCCATCAGGTGGAAACCTCTTGTTCAAATATGGTCCATTTAAAATAACTAAAAATTATAAACTATAAAGATACTATTGGTCTGTCCCCGTATCATGTTATTTTTATGCATTATTAATCATTTTTGTGTTGAAAATAGCTTGAGCGCAAATCTATTAACTCTCTTAAACTCTGTTGTGTAAAACTGCCTCTTCCCTCACTCTGGAGCTGTGCAGCATTATGTCATCTCAAGTTTGAAAGTGCACGTTTTAAGACAAGTGAAAATGTTCAGGTTGGCTCCATCTGAGCAAATTGTTAAAATTGGATTGCTGTATGGCTTCGATGTCGATGGAAGTGGTCAGCCACAAAAGGTATGTGCGTGCAGATACAATTCTGCCCATTAAACTGCTTAGTCAGCTTAACAGTTGCATCGCTCATGGCTCGAAGATCTTTCAGAAAGAGTTTGGAGAGATGTTACCACACTCATTTGCTTTTGTTAAGTATCAAAGGCTTTTTGTCTGGTCTGGAGTTCCGCATGAGCGCGGACTTGACATCTCGCACTGGTGACAGTGTGATGAATTATGTTTTTGTGTGTATAAATGTAGTAATTGAATATCATTTGGTGTTGTGCACAATGGTATAGGATAGCAACACAAAAAGGTATTATACCAACTTCAATGTTGCAGTGTTTGGTAACTCAAGCTAGATGGTATTGGATTCCCCCCCCCCCCCTGAAAAGTAATGATTTTGGAGAGGAAGGATTCCTCCCAACAGCAATATGCTCATTAATATATTTGCTTATGAAAACACAATATGGGATGCATTTACATATGTGAGCTTTCAGCACCGACTTGAATGACCTTCACAGCAGCCTAATGAGGGTATGAAGATACCTTCAGCAGGACCGTGTGATGGCAGGAAGGCAGATTAGGCGTGCACACCGCTCCCTGGGGAGTGTGGGGGTTAAATGCTAAACAGCCAAAACGGCCCTCGGTGCTTCCTGCCTTTTTGATCTTGGACCTTTTTAAATGGAAAATAGCTGCAATCAGTTCGTTTGAATAAAAAGTGCCTTTGGAAACAATTGGATGCAGTATTTTCAAACATTTATTGTTGTTTGTTTTACCAATACAAAGGCCAAACATAGAATGTGTCTCAGAAACGCTTTACTGGAATTCAATGGACCCAGTCCAGTATAGCAGGAAAGCACACAAAACACCATAAAAATACTTCAACATCATATTTCAATCAACCATAGAAAACCAGAAGAGGGAAACAATATTTACATGTGTTCAAATTGAAGCATTATTAGCCAGACACATTCAGTGTTTGGCGACCTTCCCCCTCAGGCATTTTTCACGTCGCCGCATTAATACGCATCCTTATCGAAACCAGTGCGGCACAATAGCATACTATTGCACGAGCCCATAATTCATAATTCATGGGGGTGGAAAAGATGGCATGCGTCACGTGTCCAGTGGGGGGAAAAAAAAAAAAAAAACTTCAGCTTTGATTTGCTCACTGGGAATCTATTGAATCTCTTTGTTTACCGCCACATTCTTTGTTCATGTGTGCACAACACAGTTTTGTTTTCCAATATATTCTTTTTATGTTTTCCCATATATGCAAACACAAACATCAAAAGTGCCATAAAAATGAACGTGGTGACCACAACAATTAGTAGAAATGTCTCAGTAGCATTGGATGCAGGTTTGCTAGAATACACTGCCAGCACCGACGCCTGCGTTTTGATCATCCCGTCAACATGGAATAGTTGGGTGGGGGATGCGCAGCAACCTGTTCAAATTCAATCATTGTATGCGGTGATGATAATGTAGGTCGGCTACCGAACTAACGATTTTGGCTCAAGCATGTGACTGCAGAACAATTTTTGTTGTTCTGCTCAGTTTGGCTGCCGAATTGGATGCCTTGGTGATTTATTGTGTCTGCAGCTTGATAAACCGCAGCAATAATCTGCAAGTTTATGAAGAAAATGAGAGTCGTGATGTGCTTGAGCAGAAAAGCCGCCCAGAGAACCAGTAAGAAGATGACTGGAGAGTATATATACACACCACCAGTTTGCAGGCTCTTGGGAGGTTCTGCAGGCAGTGGGGTTCCCACTGTAGGCTCAAGTGGTTAAACATCAGAGGGACGAGACATCAGCCATGAGGACTCCAGTCTTTCCTTCTCGAAACAACAGCGGAGTTTGCTGCCCTCTAGGACAGAGAACAAGGCAGTGCAGGCACAGCAAAGGGTGTGTGTCGGGGAGGACGACAGGGTTGGTTGGTGGAGGTAGAGAAATGAGGGAAGGGGAGGATGGTCGGCAGGTTCCGGAACACAGCTACTCGTCACAACCCAGGAGCTCCATACGCAGGGTGATGCGCTCGTGCCACTCCCACGGCAAGATGCGCACGAAGCGGGCGAAGAGCGGCGGCTCGAACAGGTTCTTTTTGTGGATGTTGTTGTCGCTGTTGCCGGGGAAGATCTAAACAAATCGGGGAGGGGGGATAAAAATAAAAATAACTTCAATATCCACCAATAGTACTGAAATAATGAACTTGTTTCTCTCAATAATAATGATTCGAATTTGAATAATGATTTTCCTAATACTCAAAATTTTCATTCAAACTTAGTGTGACTCTGAGCCCGTTTAGCTGACCACAAAACTGTATGCACCAAGCCATGACTTATGTTGTATGAGTTGAAACATGGATACACAAGTTAATTGTATACTGCCATCTAGTGGAACAGCATTTAATTGTTCCATCTTCCCTCAGACACAGGTGACATCCCGCCTTGGTGAAAGCTGATCCCACCTCCAAAGACGTAATTTGTCAACTTTCTACACCAATTCTGTACCGGTGTTATTTATACAGACCAGCAAACAAAATGTGGAAAAATTTGATTTAGAATTCCAAAAAGTACCGTGATGAACTGAATTAACTGGACTATATGGTGACATAGGACCTTGTCATTCTTTGTGGTCTCGTCCTGCACTATGCTCCAGGACCGCCCGTCTTCACTGTGAGCCACTTTGAAGGCTGAGACGAACTGGACGCTGCCAAAGTCTTTGGCTCCCTGTGTGATGATTCCTGTGAGCTTTTTGGGAGATTCCAGGTCCACCTGAGCACATGAAATACTTCTTTAAAAACATACAGCACCAGGAATTTTTTTTTACAAAAACAGCTAATGCATTTACGCGCGGTTTTTAAATAGAAGTACAGATCCTTGTGTAAAAACTCTGAAAAAGGAACTGTCAAGTCCGAGATGTCTCCTCCTACCTGCAGCCACTCTGATTTACTATTGGTGGCAGCGGTCCAGGCGTTGGTCTTGCCCTGTTTGTCCAGGCGGGCGTAGTGAGGGTGCCATGTGAAGGCCTCGATGCCCCACGTGCGGAAAGTGCTGGAGGCCGTGATCTGCTGGTCTGACACTAGCCGGGACTTCATGCCCATGGGCTCTGAGCAACCTGAAGCATTTGAGTACACTGTGAAATTGAGGCCCAGTCCCAGATGGAGCGTGGAATGACAGCAAGAGAGTGGGGAGAAAAAAAACAAAAGGCATGATGGACAGGAAGCGGCGCAGGCCAGCGGGTGATGTTAAGCAGCAGCAAACAGATGATGATGCGAAGGATGAGAAGAGCAGATGTGAAGCCTACAGCGTGCAAGTTGTGTCACGGATGTACACTTGAATGAATCATCAAGTCACTACCAGCAGGCGGTCTCATCTGGAACAGTGTACAATATCCCAACTTTTATCAAGCCAAGCCAATACTTGACATGAGAAAAATCTCACATCAGACCACTCAACAGAAATGTCACATTTAAGAGCATTTACTTGTTCGGGCTCTCACAATATGTTGCTGGCAGAGATTGATGAACAAAAGATACATTTGTAATTTAAAAAAAAAAAAAAACATTTTCAGGCCAATTTAGTGAAATGGCACAGCGTTTGGGTATCACTGATTTTGAAAGGCAGTACGACAACTTGGTGTTCAATTAACAGCCAAATAGCCAGATATGCCAATATGACCACTGGGATCGGTTTAACATGGGGCTGTCTTAATTCCCGACTGGATGTTTATTAAGTGTTCTGCTCTCCTGGCGATCCAAACGCATTACTGGCGCATCATTGCTTTTCTAATATTGCCTTTGATTTTCTTACAGAAAATGTTCAATACTTGGTGAATGTGACTGGCTGAGATGAAAAGCCCCCTGCCCTGAATAGAAACACATTTGTTTGCTTGTGTTCAGATCCATTGAGTCAAGGTCCTGCTCTTAAAAAGGAGGGGAAGATTTGCAGCATTTCCTCAGCTGTTGGCCTCCTTTATAATTAAATACAGGTTTCAATTAATTGCCGGTTGTGCCGTCCACGTGAATGAAAAAAAAAAAAAGTTGTTGCACCTCAAAACTGATTTCCGTATTTTCACGACCATAGGGTGCACCGTATTAAAAGACGCAGTCTCAGTTTCGGGTTCTATTTCTGTATTTAACACATACATAAGGCGCACCGTATTATTGGGTGCAGGCATGGTAAAACGTACGCTACTTAAAACATACAGTAGCATGCATGCATGCTAAAAATGTTTTTAAAAAGGCAACTGGAGCAAAACTGAGTTCGGTTGTACTTTATTGAAGTATTTAACAATGTACTCATGTTATTTTTGTTATCAAGACTCATCCACAAATCCATCAAAGTCCTAATGTTCTGTATCCGAAATGAACAGCTGGGCAAGTTCTCAGTCAAACACGCCAGGTTCGAGTCAGTCTCGTTGCCGTGCGAAAGCTCGAAGAACAGTGCAAGCTGACACGTTAGCCCAGCATCCACAATCCATTCACAAATTGTGGTGCAAGTCGCCCGGCGCTGCCTCCTAGTCTTAGTAAAGCTGTGTTCGCCATCTGTCATCCATCACTTCCACGCTGCTCGCAACTTCACTTTGAACGCCCAGTTTACACAGATGTCCAGTGGTTCGTCAAGCCTCCCGGAATGATGGCAAGCCCAGTTATTCTTTGCTCATTAATCCATTGCTCGAGTTTGTCTTCCAACCCGGGCCACCTCGCCTTGTTTCCGCATTTTGTTTATCTTTTTTTTCCCGCAAAAACTTCGTCTTCTTGACTTGGCGAAGCTCGTTTTCCTGCTTCCTCCACTTGCGAACCATGCATTCGTTGATCTTGAATTCTCTCACGGCTGCTCGGGGGTCCTAAGCCAAACCGATGTCTTGCACACCCCGTAAATTCTCCCAGTCAGTAAAGCGGTGAAAACAAAAACAAAACAAAAAAAACGCCGCCACTATATACCTACTGGGGGTGTGGCTTTAGCATCCTACTTCACGCACCCTTCCCCTGTCCTCAGCCACGTCCGCTTTTCCTCTGTGTAAGCAATGTGTCGGCAGGAAATGCTTAAAAAAATATATATACATTTTTTAATTTTTTTTTTTTTTTTTTAAAAAGTCGAGCGGCGCACTCATCGCACAACAACATTTATAGATGCTGGAACTCTGTGCACACAAGGCGCGCCGCATAAAGCGCCCCGTCCATTTTGGAGAAAATTTAAGACTTAAGTGCGCCTTATGGTCGTGAAAATACGGTACTTAACATGACTAAATATACTCAAATAGTGGCCATGCCTCAAATAAGCACCCCGTTAGTCATGTGTAAACGATAAAATATATATAAAATAAAAATACAAATAGATGTCCCCTTAAATTAAATTTTTAAAAAAAAGTGTTACCGTCTCAGTTCAAAGACTGAACATACTTCATACACTATATTGCCAAAAGCATTTTGAGAGCCCTTGTCCAACATCAGTGTGTAACTTCATAAATGCACTCCAGGAAAAATAGTCAAATTCACAAACGCACTCCGAAACCTTGTGGAAAGCCTTTCCAGAAGATCTTAAGATGTTATAATTGCAGAGGGGGGACCATTAAACCCGATGGATTAAGAATGGGATGACACTTAAATTCCCATCTGTGTCAAGACAGGGGAGCGAAAAATCTTTGCAATACAGTGTACATTAAATGGTTAACTACGGAGCCTACGTGGACAGAATTGCTAACCAAAACAGCAGCATCTGAGGACTCATCTCTCAGATTAATTAAAGTTTACTGTATGAGTTTCTTAAGTAGAATTAAAAGATGATCTAAGTTTTGTGGAGATGCCATCTTTTAACTGCAATTAGCGTTGCTGTGTTTGCGTCACAAAGTTGCGTGCGTCTTTGTTTAATGCGCCGCACATCTACCTGACTAATTACATCTCCCTAGTCTCCCTCTGTTCTTGCAGTTTCTTCACAAGTCCTTTTTATTTTGTTTTAAATGCCACTTTCACATAAATTGTAATGTACTCTAATTGTGTAAAATTATTCAATAGAGTGTTATACAACTAAGACCTACTCTGTAACAGACTCACGGCCAAGGCCGTTTGCATGATCTTCCCAATGCTTTCTTGGGTTTTCTCCAGGTTCGCCGCTTTTTCCCCACATTCCAAAAGTACGCACATTAAGCTCGAAGACTAAATTGTCCAATGTCCATTGGTGTGAATGCTTGTTTGTTTATATATGCCTTGCAATTGTCTGCTGACCTAGCCAGTGTGTAAGTCAGCTGAGACGGGCTCAAGCTCATCTGACACCCAAATGAAAAGGCCTGTAAAACATCCATTGTCCGTACCGCTTCATCCTCAAGGGTCGCGGGCGTGCTGGAGTCTATCCCAGCTATCTTCGGGCAAGAGGCGCGGTACACCCCGAACTGGTCGCCAGCCAATCGCATGTAAACAAACAAGCATTCGCACACACACATTCACACCTACGGGCAATTTAGAGTCCTCAAATCAACCTACCACACATGTTTTTGGGATGTGGGAGGAAACCGCAGTGCCCGGAGAAAACCCACGCAGGCACGGTGAGAACATGCAAACTCCACACAAGCGGAGCTGGGATTTGAACCCCAGTCCCCAAAACTGTGAGGCAGATGTGCTAGCCAGTTGTCCGCCGTGCCGCCGGCCTGTAGAAAAGCTATTCTCAAAGTTGGTAAGTGGGCTCCCTCTAGTGGTACGTGAAAGAATCACTACCCAAGTACAGTTCAGCTTTAATTGCAATAATACAGTTGCATTTATTCTGCAAGTAATTTTTATTTTTTTAAAGATTAGGTCATTATTTTTTTGTATTTAACTTATGTGCAGTACATTTCAAACAAAGTTTGCAAACCGCTGCTACAGAAAAGAGATGGAATAGCCTTGGCGTGGGCATTTAATTGCTAGTATTCGCAAAGTTTTTATGAGAACTTGATTCTTTGTATTCACGCAATAAAAAGTTAAGTTGCCCAACTGGAGCGTGTTCCTTTGAGATACTGCTCCTTTTTCCACCAGCAGAAATCAAGCGGTCATGCACAAGTCATGCAGAAAGTATCGGGAGTATAGAACAGACACGGATGTGCTAGTTGACCTGGGAAGGTCCACCTGGGACATGAGGAATGTGAGGTCCACACAAGCAGCAGCGAGATGAACACACACACACACACACACACAAAACCCACTTGAAGTGAGCAGGATGCTGCATATTCACACGAAAATGTGTGAACCATTACCACTCGCGCTATTTATGTTGCAACATATGATCATGTGCTTTTGAGTCATCCGGTAAGGCAGACATCACTTTGCAATCAGGAGTTGTGAGACTATCTTCTGGCCTACTCAATTATCATCAAATGAAAGAACAAAGATCCCACCTGGAGGTTGGAAAGCTAATACATCAGCTGCGTGCGTGCGTGCGTGCGTTTACCATTGAGCTCACAGCCCACCAGCTCCAGGCGCAGGGTGCAGGCTTTGCGGCACACCACCGGGATGATGCGGATGTACTGAGCGAGGATTGGCGGATCAAACACGTTGGTCTTTGTGCCGTCATTGTCAACGTTTGCAGAAAATATCTAAGGAAAGCAAAAGCAATTGTGCCCACTAGTGGTGACATTACATTAAAGGGGGAAATACTGTGGAAAAGTTACTTTGTATACAAACTTGTTTACTAAAGATTAAAGTCTCACCATGTAACTCCCCAATCGCTATTTGCATTGACAGTAACGAATGACTAGCAAATCACCATCGAATCATTAACTCCTCCTCTTTGTACTACTTCGAAATAAATACATTGTCGAGCAAATGAAAAATCCAAATTGATTTGAAATCCAGCCATCACTCCTCCTCTTGATATGATCTCTGGTGGGAGGAGCTAACATGAGTGAGGATCGAGGTCCAAGGAAGTTGGAAATATTGAGATGTGGAAAAAAATAGTTGCTCGAAGGGGTCAGAAAAGTCGCTCTGTTGAGAACACCGAGTCCCCCTGGCATCATCGCGGAGTGACTTGAACCAGTGTGACAAGGGGATATTAAGTTTGCTGTAATATAATGTTAGACTTATTAAAACACCAACAACGGGGGGGGGGGGAAACATCTCCTTCAAATATCACTACGTTAAACCGAAAGTGCCGAATGGCTCTGGTGATGCGTCCCCTCACTTGGTCCTTCCTGAGGTCCTCGGTCCTGTACACAGTGTACGTCTTGCCGTCCAGGCTGGAGGCCACTTTGAAGGCCTTGACGTACTCTGCGGCTCCCACGCGACTGGCGCCCTGCGTCACGATGCCAGTGAAGCGCATCATCCTCTGCAGATTCACCTGAAATAGTACGTAGGTTTGTCTCAAGTATCTAAAGGTTTAGCAGACTGTTACAGACAAATGCAGCTCAAGACTCCCCAGAACATAAACACAACATTGAACAGATAATCGGCATCTCTACGTAACATTAAGATGAATTAATGTACTTAAATTTAATACAGCTGAACTGTACTAAACAAAAGTTCCTTTATTTCTGTGGTGGCTTTCAAAAAGTAGAACTACAGATTCTCTAAATGCATACTTTTAAGAAGGCCAAGTGCTACCAATTTTTTAATTTATAAATTTCAGTATTTTTAATTTTTTTGTGTAATATTTTTCTAGACTGTTAATTGTAAGTTTTCAATAGCTGCAAGGTATAATCATTAAAATATTTTACTGTGGGTCGTGGACCAGAATTTTACTTTTCTAAATGAACTACTGAAATCAAGTTTTTCACGATATTTTAATTTAAAAATGCATTGCAGGAGATAACTAACAAGACGACGACACCCAGCAAAACGAGTACTTTATCCAAGATCAGTTAAACAGTCAGACCTGCAGCCATGGGTTCCTGTCGTGGGGGGCGGGGCTCCAGGCGTTCACCAGGCCTTTGTTATTGAGGCGCGCCAACTCGGGGCCCCAGCGCTGCAGGCGCAGGAAGGTGTAACGGACGGACGAGACGGAGATCTGGGACTCAGCGATACCTCCACCCTCCATGCCGAGCAGAGAAATGCAGCCTGTGGTGGGTTGACAGAAGCTGATCACTTGTCTTGTGATTAAAGATTCAAGGCAGACTTTAAAAGGAGTTTTTTGGGTGAACAGCTCAGCAGTTACGGTATAAAAATACCATTTTTTTTTTTTTTTTTTTTTACCCCATGTTGGAGATTGATTTCCAAAATGTGCATTTCATTTTAACCATAGGAAGTAATGTGAATTTGTTACAGGCTCAAAGTGTCACCATCTGAAAGTCTTTAACTGTACAGATGTTAACATTCATGAGTGTCATACAGGTATAAAATATCTACTTGATAAAATTTAAGTTTAATTGTATCGTTCTTTCTGTACAGAGGACCCAGGCACTTTAAGTTCAATTTTATAATGCGCAGCTTTTCCATCAGTAGACAAAGGTTCACACGTTGACCAAATTTGAGCATGTTTGATAGGACTATTACTGAGTAGCCTACATGGAAGCTCAGTTTGCTTTTCTTGCTAAAATCTCAGGAAGTGGCTTGACATGGCCCTCGGAAATCACGCACACTTACGCAGCTGGCAGTGTTTGCCCACGTAAGGGGAAACGCAGTGGCATTTGAAATCCCCCTCAAGGTCCCTACAGCTGCCTCCGTTCTGGCATGGTTGGCCGGCGCAATCGTTCACGTCTGCAGGAGGAAGACAAAACACATTAACATCACAGACAAGCGATTGGACACTGTTGGCAGATCACTAGTTAGGAGGAGGTTAGTAGATGGCATGCCAACTAGACTGCAGCTGTAGTAGAGGAGAATAATCAGGCATGAGTTTTATTTGACCGATGATTCAAAACACTACTGACTGATTTCTAAGTGGAAAATGTGTCAATGCGCTGGAGGGGTTGTGTGGTTTTCTGATTCATATCCAGCACACACATTTAATTGTCTGTTGGGAGGGGGGGGGGGGGGGGGACACAAAACCGCAGACACAGCACTGCATTTTCATTGTAAATAATAAACAGAGGAATCGGCCCAGCAGAGTTCATGTTTGCACCTGCTTGTAACACCACTGGGTGGCGCCACTGCGAAAGAAATGGTGCAAATTCAGCAGAATGCCACAGCTTTCACCAGTCAGAGTCTCCAGTGTGACTAAAGTGGCTTGAAAACATGCATATCAACAACTTCAACCTTGGGATGACCACACTGTCACACTTTTTCCACACAAAACGCTGTATTTGTCCCATGCAAACAAATGTGTCTGTATCTTGCCAACCATGTAGCATCACCACAAATAGCTCGTCTAAAATTCCTACACATTCAGAGGGAAAAGTAGTTATTTTGGAAGAGAGTGACAGTAAACGACTCAGTTTGGCTTCATAACACTAAACTTACAAGTTACGTTTAAGTGTAGACATTTCAGCACTACCTATGATATATATTTGCGTGGATTTTGAACACAGTCCAGGTTACCATTTATTTGGCCTGCAAGATAAATAAAATAAGCAGTGTGTAAAATTCTGACACAAGTGTCAGCTGCTCAGCTGACCCCCCCCCCCCTACCCTCAGCACTCATTCCAGTGAGTGCAGAGGTAGACACGCATACACATTCGCTTAATTGCTGGCATGTTTAAAAAAAAAAAAAACATTTAAAAAGTAAGACGGTTTCAGCATACAAATAAAACTATTCACTAAAAAGACTAGTGTGAGTAATATTGTCAGTAAGCATAAAACAAACGAGTCATTGAAGCTTGTAACTTTGCCCGTTTTCCGATAACGTTCTGCTTTTCCATACTGTTCAGTTACTGCTATAACTGTATAGAACCAACCAACCATTCCTGGTTCTTCCTCCCACAAACAACAGAATAGGAAAATTATACATCTCAAATCAAAATGCCCACTGTTGCTATGGTAGAGCAACCAAGAAGGGGGTGGTGGGAGCTCGAGGCAATATGGAACAAAGATCAAACCCCACCACAGTTATTGAATCAAAGCTTAAAAGGTTTCCAGATGTGAAATGCAGTGTTTGGAACAGTCATTAAGTTTATATACAGCTCTGTCAAGAAGTTTAAAAATAGTTTTTAACCACTTCGGAGGCAAAATGGAGACATGCAAATATGATTGATAGATGAACGAACTCTCATATAGCCACAAGGTGATCAAGCACCTGCCCTTTTGCCCTAAACCAAAAAAAAAGGGGCTCTTTTTGCTGCAGACCATTTTTTTCTTCATTGAATATTTATTAAAAAATTTTTTTTTTTTTAATTTTAAAAATCAAAACAAAACCTCTCTATTACCCAGTGTTTTGAAATCTGATGAGCATTTGAGTCCTTGGGAGAATTGTACATATGCTCCCACCTTGCCCCCAGCCGCCTTCCGAGGGTTTTCATTTAAAAAGACACTTACTCAAACTCCTACTTCCTAGACCACACCTGCTGCCTCAATCTAGAAATACTTAGCAAATAAATAAATAAACCAAAGCAGCCTTAAAACTCATTAATTGGTTAAGACAATCTCGCATCTCGAGGCTGCAGGTAAGAAAATGTGGACGCGTTTGAACCTCCTACATTACATGGAAGTGCCCTAAAGGCTTCCCCCCCCCACACAGTTGGCAGCGACAAGTGCTGCCTTGAAAGAGTCTGACAAGAGGACACACTTAATTCAGTTTCGCCTCCATGTTCAATTTTTTTCACCCAGCAACAGAAGCGCCGATGGCTACGAGTGCAAGTGATCCAGATATTAATGGCACTCTATTTTCAGTAATATTCCAAAATATGGCAGTTTCTCCATCTTTCCCTATCATTTTTGGATGCCCCTCCACCCCCAATCACAATTAATTTGCATTGGGCTTATGCCTGTTTGTGTGTTACTTAAAGGAGACGTTGCGAGCTGTCAATGGGTCGATACACTATGCCCAACCACGACACGCTTGCGTTTGTGTGAGACATACAAAACAGGTGGCGGCTCCCATCAGCCCACACACAGAGAAATTAAATGCCACTAAACAGTCACAACACAATGTGGAGCTGAGAAGAACAAAAGGAGGGCCCAAACCCACCCCCCGGCCATTAATGCCCCCCTTCCAGTATCCTGATGACCTTAACAAGGTACCATGAAACATCCCTTGTAGTGTTGAGAGTCATTACCTCCACCAAGATAGCAGCTTCCTTCCCATTGTTATGTTGGTTAGCTGGGGTATATGAAAAATGCCAGATGTCCACAAAAACCTTTTAACCACATTAACATTGTCCAGACCAGGGGGCTACAACTTTCAGTTCCAGACCTGTATGTGAATTTGGAAAATAAATGAGTAATTTGTTTTTAAAATGTCATTCTAAATTTGAAGATTATGGTGCTTTAGTAACAAAAAAATATGTCACTCAAGATATGAGTCACACACACGCCAATGTGAGAGACATGGCGCCAAAATGTATTGAACCAGTCGACCCCCAGTAGGTAAACCATAGATAAATCCAAAATAATTTTCTCAAGAAAACAGAACGTTAATGCTACGAGCAACATGAACTATATTAAAAACAAACATTGCTCAGCCTCAGAGATGTCACCTTACAATCATGTGAAAATGAAGGGAACGTCTACAGCCCTGATGTGCCGACGCTGTACGGCAATGTTCAGGAGGAAAATTCACCAATAATAAATATTTCAATTGTCTGTTATTTTGCAGAAACTTTTTAATTCAAGTTGACAGCTAGCTGCATGCGCCACATGCAATAAAACGATGACAGAACACAGACAGCATTTTTGTTTGACTGCAGGTGGATTAAAGTTTGGCTTTAATTTCATGAATACCAGGAGGACTCAAATTTACTTTTATTTAAAAATAAGCATCAACCAATCACCTTTTCCCCCCCCAAAGAGTTCAAAATGTTTTCGTCACATTGAAAAATAAAATGTGTTCTCTGTAGCCGATTTCATAGATACAACACCATATATTTCTGTTTGTTTTAATATATATTTGCAAAAATAATTAAAAATACATTATTCTCACTTTATATGACATAAGGGTTTTGTGGCTCCTAGTGCTATGTTTTCTGTGGGATTAGGTCCAAATGGCTCTGAGAACCGGTGTTTAAGGTTGCCGACCCCCGATCGAGACTGCATTTTTGAGTACTTTCCACTGAAAAACAAAACAGGGGTTTCTATTCAAAAATAAGAACATTAAGTGACCCCAGCCTTTTGAACGGTAGTATGGAGTGGTACCTCACCTTACGAGATTGAGATACAAGCCATTGCTTGGCTGATTTTTTTTTGTCTAGAGCAAAAATATTAGTTACAAGCACAAAATGGCAGCTGCGAACTTCACATTCACAGTTTGGCAGATAGTGAACAAGTAAAAAAAATAAAAAGGTGATTCAAGCTATTTAAGTTTATAAAACAAAGAATTAATCATTGTGTATATAAACCACATAACTTTGCCTAGCTTAATGCAAACACAATGCAAAACTAGCATGAATATCAAGGCATTATAACCCTTAAAGCAACAGTTATTTGAACAAACTGTGCAGCAGCACAGGTCAACAGACAATCACAGGCATATATTCTTTATCCAATGTGGAAAAACAACTATTACTGCTGCAGCTTACTGAATAGTTTAGACCAGGGGTGTCCAAACTTTTTTCAGAGGGCCAGATTTGTTCAGATGTATGGGGCCGACCATTCCTCGAACCATTACCATTGTAAATTAACATGTAACTATATCACTTTGCTGTCTGCAGCTAGGTCGATATTGCAAATGAGAATCTGTTTTCAATTACATTACCAGGATAGTTAAAGGTTAAAATAATAATAAATTAAATACAAATGAACTATTTTATGAAAGTTGACAGATTTTTTGTTTTTTAAGAAACGTGTATTTATTGATTTTGTTTTAACAAACATCCCAGTGGATTTTGACAAAGAATAGTATAGTGACTATACTATAGTCAAATCAGATGACAGAAATTTGACAACTGTGGTCTGATCATCACAAAAAAAAAAAATAATAATAATAATAAAAAAAAAATTAAATTAAAAAAAATCAATTCACGGACTCGTAGCTCGCCTTTGAAGAATTTTCATTTGAGTCACGGGCTCTTGTGAAAAAGTGTTGCTGTGCTATCAAAACAGCTTCCAGTGGCTTCAGTTTTTCGGCGCGTTTGTTTTCCGTTAGCATGTTTCGTCTGGTAGTGCCTCTTAATATTAAATTCTTTGAAAACAGCCACAGTCTCTTGGCAAATTAGGCAGACAGTTTTTTCGTATGTCAGTGAAAAAAAAAATCCACTTGTCCTGGACACAGCGGCCCTCGTCAACTTTCCTCTTTTTAGTTTCAGTTGCCATTTTAGAAATGGGCTAAAAACATACCACAGGGGTCACGCGACGAGAGTGCGGCCACAGGTCTACTGCCACCTTCTGTTGAAATATAAAATGGCTTTTTTTTGTATGTGTGTATTGTTTACTGTGGTAAACTGTGCTGGCAGGCCACATGGATTTTATGACATGATGCTTCGGGCCGAAGGAGATTTGGACAAAGTCCGGCCCGCGGCCCAGACTTTGGGCATGGCTGGTTTAGACCATCTTTGTTGTGTAGATATGTACGCATCAATGTGTTAAACAGCCCCTTAATGGAAAAGGCACGCACGCCAGAAGGAGCTAGACAATACATGCATGAAAAAGTAAAAGAATTAATGGCATTTCCATTTATTTCAATGGGTAAGATTTGAGATGAAAGTGTTTTGCATTATGGGCATGGTCACAGAACAAATTAAACATTTATCTAAACGCACCTCTGTATACACACGGCTTTTGTTGGGGAAGAGAGGTTGACAACAATTTTATCCCTAAACTCAGTCTTCTGATGCAGCAATTTCACAGGAAAGAGGGTTCCCTTCTATTGTACTGGAAACAAAAACAAGGAGAGATGCAGCTGAGCATGCGCATGTGCGTGCAAGCAGAGAGTTGATCTAGATACTAAAGATTCAAGAGGAGAGAACACGTGCATATACACAAACACACACTTCTCATCAGGGTTCATTGCTACAGTTACCTGTTCTTGAGCTTAAATCTGCCCCATAGGCACCTAAAAGGATAAAGGTAAATATGGTCAGACACAACAAGTCCCATTTGGCTCCACGTGTTCCTTCACTGTTATTTTCCAGGATGTTACGCAAGCAAACCGTGGCCATCTGCCTCTGTGTGTCTACAAGACATTCAAAGGAGCACCCTGAATGAAGCACCCATAAGGCTGGCAACTGTGTGAACGGCGGCTGACGCTTACGCCAGCTGTCACTTGCCAGGTGAACAAGACAAACGTAACAACTCACAAGACTTGTATTTTGAAAATTATTTGCATAGGAATGGGTAATGACAGTCCTCATCTTATTTTGTCAATTTGATTCCTCCAGAGTGGGATTTAATACTGATACAATGTTAATAAAGAAATGAGCAGGACACACAAACTTACTGTTCTGACAGTGGACACCCTCAAATCCCGGCTGACACTTGCAGACATACTCGCTGAAGACGTCGCCGCGGCGGGAGTGGCCCGTCGCTGCGCATATGGCGTCGTTCTTGCACGGGTTGGGGTTACAAGGACCTTGCAGAAGAGACGGTAAGGGGAGTTTAATAAAAAGGAATTAAAGTAAATGTGAACATTTGTGATTGTTTGTCAAGAAACTAGTCAATACGACAACTTGCCTATTGTCATAATTAGGGTTGCAAGTGGGTGCATTTCCATTAAATCTCCAAAAAGGAGTCATTCAATTTCCAGAAGAAGTTATAACGAATTTTAACAATATTCAAAATTGAAAGGATAAATAACATTTTGTTTTGTCATAAGAAAACATCCATGCACAATAAAATAATTTAATCAATTTCTAGTAATACATTTGTAATAGAACAAGTTTTAAATATTTCATTGAACAATTCTTTCATGGAAGAATAAAAACACTAAATGTTGAGTTTAACATTACTACCCATGGAATTAACCAAAGTGCACAGCCCCCTCCAAAAACACCAACAAATTCCCATTATACTATGCTGCAAAAATATATTCCCAACTATATTTAATTTCTTTAAGTGACAACCTTCAGTTGTGCGAATTCCTGGTCAATTCCCATGGCCCAGAATTTTGAAAGCCCTCGTCATAAGATCAAATCTGTATCAGAAATTCTCTAAAGACTACAAATAATGCTCATGTAACAAATGAGGGAAACAAAATATTACAAAAATCACTCCAAAAGTAATGATAAATTTAGGGGCTTGTGTGTGCGTGCGTGATTCACCAGTCTCTGTGTCATTGCACGTTTCTCCTGTGAAGCCATCAGGGCAAAGGCAAATGAATGGCGCTCCTCCTCTGGTCACACAGGTTCCCCCATTAGAGCAAATATTCACCTTACAGAGATCACCTACACACAGAGAGAGAGAAGGGGTGTCAACAGAAGCCCATTTCACACTGCCTGATAAAGCTGTTTATTTCAGCCTGGGGCACACTTGTGCAATAATGCAGTCTCATCTGCGACACCCATGAGGCGAATGGATTAGCGCTCACTAACACAGATTTATGAATATTTAAGAGGAATAGGTCTTTTGTATACATACAGAAAAAGTCTACATATTTGAGCTCAGCCCATTAATTTTTTTAAATAAAATCAAGACACCTGTCTTATGTAGTCAAGGGTGTCATATTGGCAGCAACCAGCAAAGGGCGCAATCTGTCACGTGACCAACCGCAGAAAACGAGCTTGCCGACTTCCTGTGTATGTTACACTAACGAGTACAACTATGTTTGATGACATGATTGTTTGAAGCTGAACTTGCCAAAATTTTGTTTTCTTTATGGCTGGGGTCTTCAGAAAAAAGTTAAATACATGGATATAATTTATTTTTACAAATATGACATATGTAAACACGAACCAAGCCCAAAAATTGACTATTGTCATCTTTGGTGGCTCTGTGGTGACAGTTGCGTTTAAAAATAAATAGACATAAACAAAATTTAATAAATACAAAAAATTAAGACCTTTAAGGTTCCCAGGGGTGCTATAGCACAGTCCCCTTAACCACGCACCTGAGTTAGGAGGAAGTGCTTTTTCCTCTTTTGCAGCATGTGGAAGCAGGTTGCACCTATCCTGAATTAGCGAAGCTCCTAGCTAGTTTGTTGACTCAAAGAAATGAAGAACGCAAACAATGTGGGAGCTTTTTTTTTTTTTTTATGTAATGCAATATAGTATTTCTAGACAAATATAGTCAAGTTCACAGGTTAAACTATTGCTACTGCATTCCCTCAACTTTGGAGCGGTTGCTTTCAGTGGCTGTCAGCAAGTTTCTTTTTTCCACATCTTGTGATGTTCTTCGAAGAACCAAACCGCTGCAAGTTGGACGCGATGGCATGAACAGCTGAGTAACCAACCACAGTGTAAACTACAACACAAAGACTGGACGCTTCCACGCTGCCCCAATGTGACAATCTGGCAGCTCTCCACACTCGTGGTTCAAAAAAAGCAGCACGTGAACGGGGGAAACCTGGCAACCACGGGCAGCTTACAAAATGAATAGGGGAACAATGGCTGTATTCAAAAAGGTACAAATTCAGTACAGTCAAACATCCCAAGTTAAACAAGTTGTTCCAATTACCCCCCCCCCCACCACCCCTACTCCAATGAATTCATTTGCTCCCAGGTCGGAAGCATAAAAATGTACAGTTAATGTTTTATAACATAAAAAAGAAGTTAACTAATAAAACCACTGTATAATTTCATTATATTTTTTATACTATCCCTGGAGGGGAAATTCAAGAAAAACACTGCTGCTACAGTGAAAAATCTGGCGGAAAAAAAAAAAAATTAAAAAAAAAAAAGAAATTTACCCCACCCCCTCCCAGTGCTCACGCTGCCAATGGTGAATTGAAACAATGTGGTGATGAGTGTATGGCCCACATATAGCTATGCTGTTGACTCAAAATCACCTGCCTCAAAAGTTAAAGTGAGTGCGCTCATCCTAGCCTGTGTGACCCCCACCCTTAGTAAAATGCTTCAATCTCCTGTCCAGCCGCTACTGGCTAAGCAGGCGCCAATTTGAAGCATATTACCTTGGTGTACAGTTGAGGTGTCATTGGTTAATGTGTGCTGGAATTCACATTAGTTCTCACAGGTAGCTAGCAGTCATCTTCATCAATGCACACGTCGCTAATCCCAGTTTGGTTGCTGGCTCGGCCCAGGGCCATAGCTAGTCCTTTGGGGGTCCAAGGCAAACAACGGTACAGAGTGACTCACTTTTGGCATTTGCACACAATAATACATGTTAGGGAATACAGGCAAATTGTAACAGCAAAGTAGACTACACTGACTATGAGTAGCTGAACTGGGAGAGAAGCAGACTTTAAGATTCACTTTTGACTGCGCACGACACGTATTCAAGGACTGCCACCAGTACAGGGGAAAGAAAACGAGCTAAACCCATGAATAACACCAAGATTCCTTGCTCATGGACACTTCAACAATAGCCAAGAAGCAAACTAGCATCTCTACAACAACTCGTTGCCATTTTCACATTTTGTCCCCAGTGGGACCTGAACAGTGACCCTCTGTTCCAAAGCCTTACAGACGATAATAAAACCAAGATAAAAATTACACCCGACAGACACAAAATGGACCACATCATCAAGAATAAAAATGTGTCATTGGTTTGCTAGATTCTACTTATGTTAGCATCTGCTTGGTCAAATTTGAGTCTTTACTGAGCAGTCACTGTCAGATAAAACTTCCTATTTTATGGTTCTTTGCTAGCACTGGTAGCATATAAAGAAAAATATTTCATTTTCTGTCCAGAAAATTTCAGTTGAACTCAAATTTATTCCACACTTGGAATGTTCCACACTATATAGAAGTATATGTGGGGGCTTCATACACTATGACAAGAAAGGCTAAGGCCAAGTTAACCACTGCAATTTAGATGATTGTTGTTGAGGGTGGACCACAAGTGTGAAATTGATGGTTTTGAGCTCCAGTGTCACCAAAACATACTAAAAATGAGCGACTGCCTTGTTTTCTTACAGATTTTGCCACCTCATCTCAAAGAACTGGAGGAATACGCATTTATTTTTGGAAACACACAGTAAAGTTTCATAGACATCATTCTTGGGCCGGTTTCAGAATGTCGTCACTTTGTCTGGGTCGTTTACTCCGCGCCAACGGCAAAGAGAGATAATCTAATTACATAGGCTGTAATTAGAAGTGCTAAATGCAGCCCACAATTTTTACCTTCTAAATAAATTTTTAAAAAAGGTGCAGTAAACAACATGGGTAGATTTAATTTTAATCCAATTAGACATTGAGAGCCAGACAAGGCTACTTAAGGGAATGAAGTGTGCTTCCAACTGGAGTTTTGGGTTTATTGGTGCCGTGACCTTCATATCTGTAAGGGGTCTTGAGCAACTGGCCTTGTTGTCCATTTGTAAAGGAAGGAACAAGCCTCCCTTCATTCCCTCAGGAAATCCTACTGTTGAATAGCAAGTGGCAAAGTTGAACAAATTAGTCTAATAAAAGCCGTATGGAGCTATCTGACGCATCAGTCAAGGCGGTCGGCCATGTGACGGCGGTGAAACCACAAAAGCCTCCCGGAAAATCCCAGTTGTGATGCCAGCGCTGGGATAAGCGTGTCAAAGTAAACAGGGTAGACAAGATAGGAAAAGTATTTCTCCTCCTATCTTGCCCTTGAATACTGAGATTTCAGTGCTGTGCTCATGAGGCCAAACACAAAGCAAAAGTACTACTGTATGTTAGCTGAGGTTTTTCCCCAGTAGTTTGTAGTTTCGGGCATTTGCGTCAGTCGCTTTGGAATCTGCATAATGGGTCTCCAAGTGAAAGTTCCTAAAAATAGTAGCATTCACAGTTTCCATAAACGGTAAAAATCACATGCACGGTAAGTGCCAAGTCTGGCCCTAGTAGCTTTCCCCAGCATTCATTACACTGCTACTCCATCCTGTTGAGTCTAGGGCTGAACAATTAATCAAATATTTTGAATGAATCAATTACAATAGAAGGGTTAAAGCAAAATCTCTGCCTAAAGCCCTAGAAGCTTTGCAGAGAACTCTTTTCAACATAGACTAATGTTACTGCAGCTGTAAGCACCACTGTATCTAGCTTCATTGGCATAATAGCACAATTGCTTGTCATTTTTAACTGACTGTCACAATATCAAAAAACACCAATGTGCTTGCTAAAAAGATTTTTCTCTGTAGACAGGTCATGGTAATCCGCTAAGGTTGATTCGAGGCAACTGGACTCTGAATTCGCAGTTTTCCAAAAACATTCAAAAATGACTTGGGCAATTATACTAGTAGGCTAACGATTTGTAAATAAATCCATGCCTGTGGTTTCAATATCTACAAGAACGTCATCTACAGTAACTACTTCCTGTTTTCAACGCTTTTATCTGTTTCACAATCACGTCATTCTCTCATCCTCCGATGGACTTTAACCCAGCAGGATTGTTTGTGCAGTAGAAGTTTGACATGTAGATGGAGAATTCCACTTGAGATTATTAGAACTTTGTCAACTTAAATAGCAGTACTTTGGTGGGTTAAAAATTATTTCTTTTTTTTTTTTTTTTTAAATAAAGTACAAATCCTGAAATCTCATCAGCCAGGCCTGCAGCATTACATATTGTGGTTAGAACAACCTCACAAAGTGCCTCGGTTGATTCGAATCGCAGTGACAGATTGGGAAGTCGTGAGAGTTTGTGCTTGGCAGAACAATTCATTCCCACGGGGCACTGTGCTGTACCGTCCTCGCTCCCAGTGAGTCATGGTCTAGGCCTCGCCCTGACACAGAGGGTCTAACCTGATTTTGAAAAACTTAATCCTGAAGGAATGAGGACAGAAATGGCCAGTCATGTGATACTGAGGAAGAAGACCACATGGACAATAGTCTTGGGACACTAGGCCTAAAGGGAGTGAAAATGGGAGGATCATCTGGAGTGGGTCAAAATTTATAAGAGCTTTCGCTCTTCAGAGAAAGAAAGTGAAAAGTGACTGACTGTTCCAGGCTCAAACTGCCACCATCAGAAAACCTTTAACTGCACAGGGGAGGGCAGATATTGCAGACTTTTTAGTTTCCATTAAAAGTAGCCTTTTGGAGAACGTGTTTGTGTTATCACTGATCAAAAAGCTGGTCAGAAAACAGTACTACTTCATTATTTCTCAGCATATCTCCTCAACCCTTTCGTTTGCTACTCGGGGAACCCCTTCTCCGATTGGCTGACAAGTGTCAGTTAAAATTTCAATAACAACCTTGTATGGGCCGAAATTCCGAGGGGTTCTCGACGCATCAAAAGTACCATGATGCTTCAAACTATCATTTGTCCCAAGAACGTGACTTAAATAGCACAAAAATAATATTCATATGAACAGTGTAGGCAGAATAATACATTGTAGTTTAGTAATTATTTGTATTCCCCCTAAATTTGTTAGCGGATTTTAGAGGCATTTGAAGTGGTCATGCCATGTTTCCCCCCCCCCCCCCCCCCCCCAAGTCTCCAAAGATGGCAGCCGCTTGTCACATTGCTTCATGAAGTAGACGGCAGGGCCACAAACTGATGCAGGAGTCAGGATCTGCATAACCCCCCTGACCTCGAATTGGACACCTATGCTTGAGCAACTCTGGGAAGCACAAGTCTCACAAGTGTTGCAGTTTGAACTCCAAGTTGGGCGCGTTCGACTCTGGATGTTCCACTCTACAGTATTGTACTAGCTTTGAACACAAAGGTTGTGCCCAGACTGCGCAGTCATGCACACACTTGCGCGTGCGCTCGGGAGCCTGGCAGGGAGTGTGGGAACACTACTCTTCTTCAAAAAAGGTGGGAACGTGTCCCGCACAATCGCACCAACAGTCCTGCCTCTGCCAAAATGCACATTTGGGGAGATGCAAGCAGGAGTAAACGCCAATAAGAAGACATGGCAGAGAGCCTCAAGTAACCCCAGCCTGACTATTAGCAGGCTCAGCAGGGCTCCAGCTGCAGGTGAGCTTTGTGTAATCTGCAAGCACTGCACAGCCATCTGCTGCATCGCTTAAAATAAAGAAATAAAAAAATAACACGGGAGCCAGCTGCTAAAAATACACGAGCGTCACGCATCGTCAACACCACAAGCGCTCAATTACAGTCACTGAATGCAAGAGAGCCATAACGAGTTTATCAATTTTGACACATTTTACATATTTCCCTGCTGCAAATGTATTCTTTTTGTAGTAAGGATCATTTTTGCTATGCTGGGAGATTAGTAGCGTGTAAAATATTCAGCATGGCAGATTGGAAAATGGGTTGCCAGATATTTATAGGCCTAAATTAGATATTCCATTTTCCAATGAAACATTGATTAAGGAAGCTATTTTAAATTCAAATGTGGTGGTGGAGTGATCCATGAGGTCTTGTGGAGAGAGAGGAATGACCCAACAAGAAAATCATCTTCCACCTCATCAGTTCGATAACCCACTTAGGTAAACTACAGTCCCGGTCGGTTACGACACACAGACACAGTAAACATTCTGCACCTGGCAGGGGCCACAACAAAGCTCTCTAACGGAGACAGTTAGACACGTTCCAGGGAGCGTGGGAGGTTCACTGACATGTCTGCGTTGGCTGTAGCCTGAAAAGTGACTCAATGCCGAGGTCAGCCAGTGGGGCCACACCTATCTGCCTTGTCGCTAAGCGCCGTCGGGGACAAACATGTTTGGATTGGCATTCTTAAAGCAAAATGAAATGGATTCTGTTCTCTTGCTCCACAGGAAAATAACCTGCAGTCTATTAATCTGTTACAGGCTCAAAGTGTCACCATCTAAAACCTTCAGGCAATGTTTGAATTAACATTTTATCATTCTAAACTTAAAAAAAACAGCCACTGCCAGGGTCTTAACAAGCCAGAGCAATAAATGCCATTTTTGAGCTGCAGCCTATCCCAGCTGATTTTGGGTGAGAGGCAGGGTAACACCCAGTCAATTGACAACCATTCACTCCTATGGACAATTTAGAGTCTTCAATTAACCTAACGTACATGACTTTGGAATGTGGGAGGAAGCTGGAGTACCCAGAGAAGGAAAAAGGGAGACAAGATTCAAACTCCCAACTTCTGAACTGTGAGAAAGACTGCACTTGTTTGTTTACATTCAAAGTTCAGCTTGCAGCCATCACAGGTGAAATAAAGTCCAGACTTGCTAACCACTAGTCCACTGTGCTGCATCAGTTTTATATTTCCTATTCATTAAATCTCTTCCGGTTTGAACAAAATATAAGCATTTTTGTTCTGGATACTCACTGAGATCAATTCTCCAAATTTGCTGACGACAATGGTTTGAACGCCGGAGGGCAGTTTAAGCATTTAACAATATGATGTCATAATAATAATAGTGATAAAATTGGAAAACATGAATTCATCCTGAGGGCAGCTGCATGTGTTAACATGTTTGGGGTATCTTTAAGCACTCCTCTGGACAGGAAAAGTCAATTGCACTTAAAATTATTGCGAAAGTTGAATTCTACACTAACATGTATCCGTTTCTCCCCCCCCCCCTTTTCTTTCGTGACCAAGTTGATGTGTGTGTGTGTGTGTGTGTGTGTGTGTGAGAGAGACTGGGGGAAAAAGGAAGCCGGGGAGGAAAAGAACCAGGCCATTTGAATCCATCGGCCTCCATGTGTTTGATGCATTCAAAGGCCACAAAACCAGACGCCAATGGCATGACGTTGACACCAGGACAAGGATAATGGCTAATCATGTGACTCGAAAGGGGCCCCAATACACGACCGCTGCCTTTGGGTTGAGAGTTTAACACCATACACGGAAATATGAGCCAAAACATACGTTAGTTTTTATTTATTTAGTTGTTTTTTTTAAGACTAAATTAGTTGCTTGGTGTTCCTTTTTGCGGGCCAAACAAAAATGTCCCTTAAATTTCACATCCCCATTGGACGTTGACACGGCCGTCGCTTGGAGTTTAGCACAAAAGAGTTGAATTAGCAGTGTCATTTGAGCCAAAAAGTAGCATTACGTTATCACAAACGCCGAGGGATAGCGCAAAACAAAATGACGGTGACGAGTCAGCGAGCGGTGAGGCGGCTGTACTTACCGTTCACCCCGGGCAAGAGTCGAGCCGTGAAAAGTTGCAGCAAAAACAACAATTGCGCCTGCTCCTTCATTTCCGCTATAATATCAGGCTGCTATGAGAGATGCTGGGTGGTTGTAATTCGTTCACTTGAGCGGTAAAAAGAACAGCGAGAGTCTTGCTGTTGAAACACACTAAAGCTCGCGCCTGTGAACTCCCAGGCACAAGGCTTATATAGAGCGGGACACGTGCGTATCAGCGGTCAGCCAATCACGGGCCTCCTTTTACATGGTAGCCACACCCCCAAAGCGCCTCTCCACTGTTGATGGGAAAAAGACAGAATAATGTATGTACACTATAGTACAATATCAACGTTTTCATGAGATGCATCACAGTAGTTACATCTTATATGTATAGATACAGTATGAAAATATAATCGTCTTGATTTTAGATTTTATTTCATCATTATTATGTGTCGGTTATCCATCCATCCATTTTCTGAGCTGCTTCTCCTCACTAGGGTCGCGGGCGTGTTGGAGCCTAACCCAGCTATCATCGGGCAGGAGGTGGGGTACACCCTGAACTGGTTGCCAATCGCAGGGCACATACAAACAAACAACCATTCGCACTCACATTCACACCTACGGGCAATTTAGAGTCTCCAATTCATGCATGTTTTGGGGATGTGGGAGGAAACCGGAGTGCCCGGAGAAAACCCACGCAGGCACGGAGAGAACATGCAAACTCCACACAGGCAGGGGCGGGGATTGAACCCCGGTCCTTAGAACTGTGACTTAGAACAGACGATCTAACCAGTCGACCACCGTTCCACCAGATTTTCTGATAAAGATTAGAATTAATTTTTAATCTATCACAGCAAATCATCCAGGCCCTGAAGTAGTACGCAGCCCCAGACCATATATTACCACCACTTTGTTTGACTGTTGGTATGATGTTCTTTATCTGAAATGATGGACTTCATTTACACCAGATGTAACAAGACACACACACCTTCCAATAAATTCAACTTTCTTCTCATTAGTCCATAGAATATTGCCCCAAAAGTATTGGGATTTATTCTGATGGGTTTTTTTTAAATATTTTTTTTGTGTTTTTTGCAAAAGCAAAACGAGCCTTTATGTTCTTTTTGGTCAGCAGTGGTTTTCACCTTACTCACCTGTACTCTCAACTCTACTCTTTTTTTCAGCTCTATCGATGTTGTCCTGGGTTCCTTTGTGACTTGCTGGATGAGTGGTCGCTTTGCTCTTTGGGTAATTATTGTAGGCTGACCACTCCTGTAACGGTTCACCACTGTTCCATGCTGTCTCCATTTCTGGATAATGGCTCGCACCGTGGTCTGCTGCAGTCCTAAAGCATTAGAAATGGTTTTGAAACAATTTCCAGACTGATAGATATGAATTACTTTATTTCTCATCTGCTCTTGAATTTATTTGGATTTTAGCATTTTGTTGCAGCTTTTTGGTGTTTTTTGGTTAACTTATTTTTTTTAGACAGGGTCTATGTAAGTGATTTCTTGATTAAACAGGTCTAGAGGAAATCAGGCTTGGGTAAGGTCAATTAAATTAATTAAGCTTTCCTAAAAAAAAAGTGATTATCCATCCATCCATCCAGTTCCTACTCCTTATCCGAGGTCGGGTCGCGGGGGCAGTAGCTTCAGCAGGGACGTCCAGACTTCCCTCTCCCCAGCCACTTCCTCCAGCTCTTCTGGCAGGATCCCGAGGTATTTCCAGGCCAGCCGAGAGACGTAGTCTCTCTAGCGTGTCCTGGGTCGTCCCCGGGGTCTCCTGCCGGTGGGACGTCCCCGGAACACCTCACCAGGGAGGCGTCCGGGAGGCATCCGAATCAGATGCCACAGCCACCTCATCTGGCTCCTCTCAATGCGCAGGAGCAGCGGCTCTACTCTGAGCTCCTCCCGGATGACCGAGCTTCTCACCCTTTCTCTAAGGGAGAGAAGGACACCCTGCGGAGGAAACTCCTTTCGGCCGCTTGTATCCGGGATCTCGTTCTTTCGGTCACGATCCACAGCTTGTGACCATAGGTGAGGGTAGGAACGTAGATCAACCAGTAAATTGAGAGCTTCGCCTTTCGGCTTAGCTCCTTCTATACCACAACAGACCGATACAAAATCCGCATCACTGCAGACGCTGCACCGATCCACTTGTCGATCTTCCTTTCAATTCTTCTCTCACTCGTGAACAAGACCACAAGATACTTGAACTCCTCCACATGGGGCAGGATCTCATCCCCGACCCGGAGAGGGCACACCACCCTTTTCCGACTGAGGACCATGGTCTCAGATTTGGAGGTGCTGATTCTCAACCCAGGCCATTTACATTCGGCTGCAAACCGCTCCAGTGAGAGTTGCAGATCACGGCTTGATGAAGCCAACAGAACCACATCATCTGCAAAAAGTAGAGGTGCAATACCGAGGCCACCAAACCGGACCCCCTCTACGCCTCGGCTGCGCCTAGAAATTTTGTCCATAAAAGTGCACTATTTCCCTCTCGTGAGATGCCGGATGGTGGACCATAATTTCCTCAAAGTTATCCGGAATTCTTTCTCCACGGCCTCACCGAACTCCTCCCATGCCCGAGTTTTTGCTTCAGCGACCACCTAAGCTGCATTCCGCTAGGCCAGCCAGTACCCATCAGCTGCCTCAGGAGTCCCACAGGCCAAAAAGGCCTCCCTCTTCACCGTTGGTGTCCACCAACGGGTTCGGGGATTTGCCGACCACCTTACGGCCACAGCTCTGGTCGGCTGCCTCAGCAATGGAGGCGTGGAAAATAGTCCACTCGGACTCGATGTCCCCCGCCTCCCTCGGAACATGAGCAAAGTTCTGTCGGAGGTGGGATTTGAAAGTCTTTCTGACAGGGTATTCTGCCAGACGTTCCCAGCAGACCCTCACAATACGTTTGGGTCTGCCACGTCGGACTGGCATCTTCCCCCACCATCGGACCCAACTCACCGCCAGGTGGTGAACAGTTGACAGCTCCGCTCCTCTCTTCACCCGAGTGTCCAAGACATGCGGCCGCAGGTCCGACGACAGGACGACAAAGTCGATCATCGAACTGCAACCTAGGGTGTCCTGGTGCCAAGTGCACGTGTGGACACCCTTATGCTTGAACATGGTGTTCGTTATGGACAATCCGTGATGAGCACAGAAGTCCAACAACAGAACACTGCTTGGGTTCTGATCGGGGGGACCGTTCCTCCCAATCACGCCCTTCCAGGTCTCACTGTCATTGTCCAAGTGAGCATTGAAGTCCCCCAGCAGAACGGTGGAATCCCCAGCGGGAGCGCTCTCCAGCACCCCCTCTAAGGACTCCAAAAAGGGTGGGTACTCTGAACTGCTGTTTGGGGCACAGGCACAAAGAACAGTCAGGACCCATCCCCCCACCCGAAGGCGGAGGGAGGCTACCCTCTCGTCCACCGGGGTGAACCCCAACGTACAGGTGCCGAGCTGGGGGGCAATAAGTATACCCACACCTGCTCGGCACCTCTCACCGTGGGTAACTCCAGAGTGGAAGAGAGTCCAACTCCTCTCAAGAGGACTGGTACCAGAGCCCAAGCTGTGTGTGGAGGCGAGCCCGACTATATCTACTCGGAACTTCTCGACCTCGCACACCAGCTCTGGCTCCTTCCCTGCCAGAGAGGTGACATTCCACGTCCCTAGAGCCAGCTTCTATAGCCGGGGATCGGATCACCAAGGTCCCTGCCTTTGGCCACCACCCAGCTCGCACTGCACCCAACCCCTATGGGCCCTCCCACAGGTGGTGAGCCTATGGGAGGGGGGACCCATGTTACCCTTTCGGGCTGTGCCTGGCCGGGCCACCATGCACTCACCTTCGAGCCCTACCTCCAGGCCTGGCCCCAGAGGGTGGCCCCGGTGTCCCGCGTCCGGGCAAGGGAAACCTCAATCCATTAATATTTTTCATCATAGAGGTTTTTTAACCGTGTTTTGTCTGGTCCGTCACCTAGGACCTGTTTGCCATGGACGACCCTACCAGGGGCGTGAAGCCCCAGACAACTTAGCAACTGAAGCCCCAGACAACTTAGCTCCAAGTAGTAGCTCCTAGTAGACACGCAAACCCCTCCACCACGATAAGGTGACGGCTTCCAGGAGGGGCCACAGTTAAGTCATGATTTAACAAGAGGGGAAATTACTTTTTCACACAGTGTCAGGTAATTTCAAATAGGTTTTTTTCCTGAATAAATAATATAACCATTTAAAAAATACATTTTACGTTTACTTAGGTTATCTTTGTCTGATATTTACATTTGTTTGATGACCTTAAACATTAAAGTGGGGAAACTACGCACAAAAGACATAAGAACTTGAGGAGGAGGAATACTTTTTCATGACACTGTATATGGTGATGGCGAAGCCTTTTGGATTGAATGTTGCGAAAAAAAGCTCATGAAAAAGAAACCACATGCATTAATATTTGTGACGTTCTTTGAATTAAGCTCCCAGGAGATATGCTGAGGTCTCGTATCATTTTGTTGCTGGTTTTCTGGATCCATGTAAGTGTTTAAATTAGGATTGATATGTTTACATGTAACTACTCCGTCTCTACTTGGAGCTTTGATCAATATGTTCACAAATACAATATAACCTGGTATGATGGGTGCTGTATATGTATGATGGGTGCTGTATAAGGTACACAGCACATAATACTGTTATGATCAAATCTGGGAAATTGCTTCACTTTTTAATGAAGAACCGTGAACCTCTTCCACTTAATCGTCTTGCGCGGACAAATATAGCAGCAAATGTTTTTATCGGCATAGCAACATTTTGATTCGGTTGGCTTATTCATGGTTAGATGCCTCCTCTTTTGTGGTTAACATGATATACAGTACGTCTCACAACACTCGCGGTAGTGTGAACGTCATTGGCACGAACGCTTCTGTAGCCTAGTAACAAGCCCAAGACTGCAGTTTAAAACATCCCTGCAATTCTTGTTCACTGATTCTTGTTCACTGGTCCAACCGCACAAGAAGAAGAAAACGAATTTGATGATGGTCACATTATTCTTTTTTTTTAAATCACATTTTGGTCTTTTGCATTTTTCCTCACAGGTTGCTTGGAACTGGAACACCGTGGCAGCCGACAAGATGAAAATACACGGGAGCGTGTAAAAAAATATGCCTCACATCTAATTTCAAGTGAAAAAAGAAGTTAACCTCTAAAAAAAAAAGCAGTCCAGCTCTAGGTTGACTTTGATAACCTGTGTATATGGTTAGGCGAAGTGCTTTGAGTGTGAGTGCGCTTACTTTATGTGACTTCCCGTGTACAGTACAGTATATTGGGCTTCTTGAGTCAATACCGCCATAAGGTGCCTTTGACGCTTCCACGTTTCACCCAAAGAAAGTTACAATTTTACATTGCAGTATTCATTGTATTAAGTACGTGCTATGCTGTTAGAAATGCATATTGGTTAACCTCAAACACTTTTTAAAAAAAAATCAACGACAAGCCGACAATGTACATACAGGCGGCAAAATATGTAAGCTTGCTCGTAGAGTGGCCAATGACAGGGTGGACATTTTTTCAGCTCATGTTAGCATTTAATTTGCAAATGGTGCACCTTCACTTGACAACATAATTCAGTAAAAAAAACTGATTGTACTGTTTAACAACTATATAAATTGATATTTCACTATGACAGAGTGGACATGTTAAGCTTGACAACTTCCAACTAAGTATACACATGATTTAATGACAAAAGTGTTAATATTTATTCTGCTACTATTTACTGTTTCAGCCGCCATTGAAGAAAAGAAAAAAATGCGGGTACCCAGTAATTATGTCACTGAAAACATGGGAGGATTTTTTTAAAGGGGAAATTAATGATAGGGTGGACAGCAATTTCAGGGACAAATGCAAAATGTTCAATATTATAATGAAAATGACATATACATCATCAAAATTAGTGGTTTTATTAAATAACTCAATAAAACCATGTTAAAAATTATTTAGTATCATTTGACCACTTTTTTTCCACACACTGAAGTTAACATGTGGGTGTGTGGGACACATACATCCAAAATGGAGGGAAAATGGTTTAAAATGAAGCAAACATATTTTTAAAGATGTATCATTGTACTGGTATGTGTGCAAAAGTTTTGTGTGCAAAACATTCCTGTTAACTTAATCTCTTGATGGTGGCTGAGTCGTCCTAACTTTAATGGCAAAGAGACCCATGCAGACGTGATCAGCATCACAAGTGTTAATTTTTTAAAATAAAAATTTTAAAAAAGCCCCAAGAAAAAAAGAACACGTCTTCCTTTGATGCTGACTTAGCTGCAATGAGATGGACAAAGAAATTCCTCAACATTTTAAGGTAAAGCGAATTCAACACACACAGAAGTATTATGCATGTTGTATAAGGAAGCTTTTTTTCTCATGACTTCTTCATTATTTTGCACTGCAAATTCAAGAAGACAACCCCAATTGATCCTAATCCTTGATGGGGAATGTAATCCTATCAACCAAAACCTTGTGACACTTTTGGTGGACTTTAAAGGAGCACTGCTGGTTTCCCCACATAGTGCAGATTCATCGCCTCAGTGTCTACCATACAGTTTTTCTTCAAACATGAAACTGGGCGTCATGTAGCCCCTGCTATTTGAGCTTTGGATTGCATTTCATTATATCTACAATGGCACTTTGACTAACATGGCGAGACTTTTTTTTGTCTTAAATTGCAAGCAAAACAATTTATTACGACCACTAGATGGCAGCAGTGAACTTCACAACAAGCAGAGGTTTGGCAACGAGCGAGCAATTCTTTGGAAAAAAAAACAAAAACAAAAAAAAAGGCCAACTGCTTGCTTCGAGTCACTTATTGTCACTCCCTGTTGACGTTTACTGGAAAACTAAACATAAAAAAAAAAAGATATTTACCTGTTGTGTATTTAAACAAACACTACAACGTAGTCTTACGAAAGTCCGCTAGCTCAATGCTAAGACCCAATACAAAACGCCATAGACCGGATAATGAAACTAGCATCAATGTTCTTTTTCTTGTTGTTGTTTCAGCATCGGAAATTTGAACAAAAACAGCAACATGTAGACAGAAAATTGTAGACTCACGGGCATATATTCTTTATACTCAGTGCAAAATGAAATATTACTGCAGCTTATTGAGAAATTGTGCCTGTCTTCTCTGTGTATATATTTAAATATTATACTGCTCCCTGGTGGCCAAGGTCTCACAGAGTACAAAAAAATGCATCAATACCAGAAGGCGCAGCACAATGTCAATGGGCATTAAAGCATGAAATCATGATGCACAAACTGTTTCATTCATTACATTCTACAAAAAGACGTGACATTTCTGTTGTTGTTGGTGTTTTACGGGGGCTGGAAAAGATTAATGGCCTTTCCATTCATTTCATTGATGATTTCAGTTATGAGTCTTTTTAGTTAAAAGCGTAGTCACGGAATGATATTAAAATCTTAGCCAAGGCACCACTTCTGGATTTTTTGGGGACGTAACTATTTAAAAAAACACAAAAGCCTCATCTGTTTACCATACAAATGGTTTTAATGGATACATAATTGGTTATGTCTGGACCGTCTGATGTGATCCAATGCGAGGAATATATTAAATATTTCCAAATATTAGAATGAGCATTAGTATTGGAACTCAGTAGCCTCTCCAGGTGTACCCAATGAATGAAGTGTCTGTTGAGTGTTTATTAAATGACGAGTATAAAATGTTATTAAAAATGACCCACAATATAAAAAATATAGAATAACTTGGAGGGGGGGGGGGGGGGGGGGACGATTAATAGAAATACAAATAAATGTATTGTCACCAACACGATACATTTTGTTGAAGATCTGGAGGCTGGCTCCCCCAAGTGGTTACATGACTTCCAAGATTTCACACGACAAAGCGAATGTCGAATACAATCATCACACAATGCTAAATTAGATTATGACCACGACACGTAGTATTCCATACATGCTAAATTTGTGTCCCAAATACTTGTTTAGTCTTTGTGACGTTACTAAAGCTCGTAAGTGCTCAATAAACCAGACTTTTGTTAAAGCAAACTAATTAATTAAACTACGAATACTCAACATGAGTTCCACTAGGAAATAACCTGTTTGTGTTGCGTTAAAATGCAGTGGGATATTCTGTGAAAGTGGTAAAAGTGATTGAACCTTTTTGTATAGATGATATGAAGGGTTATAGGGTTATATGAACGGAATAATTCCACTGATGTGGCGACAAGTAAGCGTCAATCCTTTGACATATTTTGCCGTTTAGCTGGAAGCGTGGGCGGGGTAAACCCTCAGCTCCCAGCATTTTTTTTTTTTTTGCGTGGGCTTGAACGCATCCGGAGCTGGTCACTCAGCCAACGAGTTGAGGGTGGAACCGAGCTGAATCGGGACACACGGTCACAAAACCCACTCCAGGCAACGGAAACGTCATTTAAAATGCGACCACTTCGCTAAAGTTAAAGTGTTGTGTTGAAGTTGTGACGTTGAGCCGAGTGACGGGGCGGGGGCGGGGGGGAGAGGACGAAGAAGAAGAAGAAGAAGAACCCGAGACCAGAGCACTTCTGGTGTAATTGAACTGCCCGCTGAACAGCCAGGAAGCCAGCTGGGGCACCAGCAACAGGTATTATGCCACATTTTTACGCTAATTTAAGATCTGTACATGTAGTGCACTGTTATTATTATTTTGCGACTAGTAAAATAAACTCCCCCAAGGTGAGTGAACATCACCGGAAACAACAAAACTCTTCATTTGTGGTTTCGTTTCCTCATGCTAACGCTCCATGATGTCACTGATCATGAGTTTTGCAACGGACTACAACAATCAATTCACAACAGGCATTGAGACACTAATGTGAAGCCTACAAAGCCACTTTGGTTAAGTTGAAAGTTGTTTTCTCCTGAAAGAATCCATGCCTGGGTCAAACTGTCACTGTCCTAAATCCCTGTAAAGTTAAAATAAATGTCTTGTAAATTCAACGCAACGCACCACAGAGAAGTTTTAATGATTTAAAGAAAAAAAAATCGCCAAGTATATAAAATGGAGTTTCAAAATTGAGAATCAAGTAGTTTCCTCTGCTCTCAGCTGCAGTGGGCGTGTCTGCTGAATGCGGTGAAAGCCACGCCTTATCAAATATCAATCAAATACCAAAAGTAAAAAATGGATGCTACTTTGTCTGGCATTATGTCTGGACATAACTACATGTTTGAGCTGCAAAAATCTATCCCCTTCCACCTTTCTTTCCATGACATACGCACACTCACAGCCGACAACGATGCACTCTAAAGCTGCCACTGCAGCCAGAGGTCCCGGTCCAAACGCTGGATATCAAGTTGGACTTTTTCCGCCCCCCTCACTCTTCCGCCTTCTCTCCATGACGTGCACGCACTTGCGACCAACAAACGTTAAACGTTTGACGTCCTGAAACCTTAAATTAACATTTGGACATTTATTAACTGCCATGGGAATGTAAAAAGATATAAACCCCCAGCAAAATCGTAATTGAACTAATGTTGGTGTTGCTTATTGGAGCATGTAGTCAAACCTTTCCCGTTGAAAAAAATGTATGATGTTTAAATGTTTTATGAGGCACTGTTTCTCGGCGAAAACTCGAAATCGTACTACATTTGACTTTGGAGCCTCCAGTGTATTTGTGACATTTGTGCCACGAGTCGCACGAGGCTCCTGTTGTGCACAGTCTGGACATTTTAACAGGATAAACTCAAAAGTCATGTGGGCGGCGGCTGATTTAATACAGGGGAAAAAAATCCCTTGGCGAGCTGCGCGAGTGCTGGTTCCAAGAGATTTTACGTGTATAAGCAGTACAATGTTTAAGGGCCATTCCGCCGACTCGATGCCATTCGCTTGTCGTAGCTTAGATTTCTGCCTTTTTTCAACTCTAAATCTGATAATACACACGTTGAACTACTCAAAATGTGTATTGGCCAATTTCAGACAACTTTATTTTTGTCATTGTTTTATGTACTGAAGCTCCTCAGTTTTATTAAACAATTTTCCCTCTTAATAGCAAATACATGAAATATAGCCACAAGCCACTAATAGCATATTGACACAAAGCACATTACAGTGATTCAACACAATGTATTTTGAAAAGAAAAATCATCATAAAAAAAATTAAAAGTGTAGTTGGGATAGAGCAACACAATAATGTAAAAAAAATATTACATTATTATATTCCATGTTAAAGTATAATTCTAGGAAGCGGGAACAAGCAACAACTAGTTTTCTAGTGTTCAAGGTAGTATAAATTCAACTTTAATTGTATTTATTAAATATACAATTCAATCAATGTGCAGGACACTTTGCAAAAAAAAATGCATTTTACAGTTAATTTCATGTGCATTTATACATTTTATTTCCTACGGGGACAAATGGAGCCAATTCAGTGGAATTGCCCTGATCCTGTTTTTTTTTTCCCCCCACCCAAGCAAGACATTTCACCAGTGACAACATCAAACGAGAGCCTAACTTGAATATATGAGGTATTGACATGTATGGTACAGAAAATAATAAGGAAGAAAATGTCTTCTGTTCTTTATAAAGTGCATTGACATAGAACCTAGAGCCGGAACAATATTAGGTGTTCCGCACGGCCAGGACAGGGGCATGAAATTTTAACACTCGACACTCACTTCCCCCACCCTGTTTGGCCCCTTTCACACTGCCTGTAAAAGCTGGCAATTTTCCGTCTTGAGAGATAGTATCAGAGGAAAGGGATTGCTGAAAAGGTAGAACGATGAAGTCAAGTCCTGCCTGGCTCAGACTTTACTGTCACCGTCCTCAAACCTTTAACAATTGGATATCTTTAACTTTTATTTGAAAGAAGTCCATTAAATGAAATGAAGTGCCGCAGATAGATGCTTCAGGATAAACGGTTCTCCTCAGGACATGTCCTGGTAGGTCGATACAGAATCCTGCGCAGCAACAGCCTCACTTCGCTCATCTCCACCTAGCCCCAAGCAGGGGAGGGAGTGGGTTACGGGGAAGAGGAGAAACGGCAGTAAAACAGGCCAAAATCCTGATGTCAGGGGTTGAGGCAGGGCAAGAGACTAGTTGTGTATGAGGTGTGGTTTAACCAAATCAGAGAGTGTAGAAGTCTTAAACCGAGATTTAAAAATTTCTAGAGGTGGGTGTTCTAATTTCTGCAGGTAAGGCATTCCAGAGTACTGGACTATGAATAGAGAACACTCTATAACTAGGAGCAGGGGTGTGAACTTTATAACCCAATTCTGTATAAATGGCACTGACACATAATGGGGTGATGAAGTCAACCAGTACATTTTCCACCTTCGGAGGCAGTGGTCTAAGCAAGCATTTCGTCCCCAGCGTCTATGATGGCCTCGCTCGCGGACGGCGGCAGCGGAGGTATCCCCGCCCTCGGCTCGGAGCTGCCGGCCATGTTCGACGGCGTGAAGATGGCGGCGGTGGCCACCGTCCTCTACGTCATCGTGCGCTGTCTCAACCTCAAGAGTCCCCCGTCGCCCCCGGAGGTCAGCCACCAGGATACGCCACTCACCCGCTACCTGCTTAAATGCTGCCCCTTGTTGACCAAAGAGTGAGTGGAAAACATTTTAGGGTTGTCTAATACACAGGTCAAATGACATTGAAGGGTTTGTGTGCTGTGAGAATGCTTGAGCTTTTGCCACCAAGAAGTCAGTTTGACGTCATATGGTGAAAAGGTCTATTGACACACAATACACACTGGTGAGAGCAAAACTTATATATAAACACAAAACAAGAAGGTGTAATAGAGGTTTACAGCCACTGCACTACACACAGTATGATCAAGATTTTTATTTTTACCTTCATGTGTGGAGGCTCCAACATAAACAATCTCTTAAAGTAAAATAAAAATAAAAATCCTTGTGTGTACCAGGGCTCAGAAACAAACGGAAAATCATGTATCCTCTGGAACGGTGCTAAAATGTGGTCAAAATTCTGGATAGGCACATTTATCCAGCTCTGCACCAAAGTATAAATTCTTAGCCAAAGCGCAATGTGCCTCACCCTCAACAAATTTTGATAGAAATCAGTAAAGTAGTTTTTCTATTATGTTAATAAATTATGGATCTGCAACAATGTGCATTGACACATTAAGTTAACATTTTTAAACTTTTTTATGGATCGCCACCAAAATTAACTTCCTTTTCCCATAAACCCCTCAACAAAATTTCATAGAAATCAATTTTTCCATCATCCCTGTGGGGAAAAAAATCCTGCATTTGCAGCAACAGTGATAAAATGAAGTCAACAGCCTGTTTAACCGGATCTGCACCAAAATTAAATTCAATAGACTTTTGTTGCAATCAATTAAAGTAGGTTTTACAACATCCTGCTGAGAAACAAACATTAAAAAAATGATTGATCCGCAGCAGTGTTGCTGAAATAAAGTTAAAATTCTGCATCTGTACTAAAATGGTAATAGCTTGTTCCCAAGCCTATAATCTCTCCCACAGCCCCTCCAAAATGTTTTACGGAAATCACTTAAGTGGTTTTTGCGTGATCCAGCCCAACCAACCAACTGTGGTAAACTGAATCTGCACCAAAAATTCCTTACGCCATGCACCTCCCCTGTCACAAAGTTTACTAGAGATTGGTTACGTATTTTTTCTGCTAAGACAGAACCAACTGCTAAGGTAAAACAACAACCCCACATCCGCAATAAACAGTAACGGCTTGTTCTTGAGTCAATTTCTATTTGTGGGCCACTCCCTTGGATCTGAGAGGCCAAAAACTGCTGAGTCAGCATCATATCGGCCCTTTCAGATGTGTTGCGTAATCTGACGCCGGTGCCGCTCCTCCGCAGATACATTCCCCCCCTGCTGTGGGGGAAGAGCGGTCACATCCAGACGGCGCTGTACGGCAAGGTGGGCCGCGTGTGCACCCCGACGCCCCGCGGGATCCGCAAGCTTCTCCCCATGCACGATGGGGCCACGGCCAGCTTTGACCTCTTTGAGGCGCTGGTCGACCACTGCACAGGAGGTCAGATTTGTGTTGAAAGGATGTTAGATTTTTTTTTTTTTTTTTTTTTTTTTTTAAATCCTTTATTTGAGGTAGTTTTAAATGTTGTTTAAGTAATTAGAATAATCATACTATAAATAAATAAAATGCTTCATTAAATATAAAAAAAACTATTATAAAAATAATTTTAAGCATATTACATTTTATTGTTGGAAATATTGCCTGTGAATATAAGGTTTAATAGAAAAAAAGTAAAAAATTGGCAAAAACACTTAAAATGACATTTTAGGACATTTTCCGTTGTAAAACAGTTCCATTAACATTTTCTACAAATAATTACAAAATATATACAATTCCAATGAAGTTGGGATGTTGTGTTAAACATAAAAACAGAATACAATGATTTGCAAATCATGTTCAACCTATATTTAATTGAATACACTACAAAGACAAGATATTTAATGCTCAAACTGATACATTTTGTTGTTTTTAAGCAAATAATAATTAACTTGGAATTTTATGGCTGCAACACCTTCCAAAAAAGCTGGGAGAGGTAACAAAAAATATTGAGAAAGTTGAGGAATGCTCATCAAACACCTGTTTGGAACATCCCACAGGTGAACAGGCTAATTGGGAACAGGCGGGTGTCATGATTGGGTATACAAGGAGCTTCCCTGAATTGCTCAGTCATTCACAAGCAAAGATGGGGCGAGGTTCACCTCTTTGTGAACAAGTGCGTGAGGAAATAGTCGAACAGTTTAAGGACAATGTTCCTCAACATACAATTGCAAGGAATTTAGGGATTTCATCATCTACGGTCCATAATATCAAAAGGTTCAGAGAATCTGGAGAAATCACTGCATGTAAGCAGCAAGGCCTAAAACCAACATCGAATGCCCGTGACCTTCGATCCCTCAGGCGGCACTGCATCAAAAACCAAGATCAATGTGTAAAGGATATCACCACAAGGGCTCAGGAATACTTCAGAAAAACCAATGTCAGTAAATACAGTTCGGCGCTACATCCGTAAGTGCAACTTGAAACTCTACTATGCAAAGCAAAAGCTATTTATCAACAACACCCAGAAACGCCGCCGGCTTCTCTGGGTCCGAGCTCATCTAAGATGGACTGATGCAAAGTGGAAAAGTGTTCTGTGGTCCGACGTGTCCAAATTTCAAATCGTTTTGGGAAATTGTGGACGTCGTGTCCTCCGGGCCAAAGAGGAAAAGAACTAGCCGAACTGTTATGGACGCAAACTTCAAAAGCCGGCATCTGTGATGGTATGGGGTTGTGTTAGTGCCAATGGCATGGATAACTTACAAGTCTGTGAAGGCACCATTAATGCTGAAAGGTACATACAGGTTTTGGAGAAACATACGCTGCCATCCAAGCAATGCCTTTTTCATGGACACCCCTGCTTATTTCAGCAAGACAATGCCAAACCACATTCTGCACGTGTTACAACAGCGTTGCTTCGTAGTAAAAGAGTGCGGGTACTAGACTGGCCTGCCTGCAGTCCAGACCTGTCTCCCATTGAAAATGTGTGGCGCATTATGAAGCGTAAAATACGACAACGGAGACCCCGGACTGTTGAAAAGCTGAAGCTGTACATCAAGCAATAATGGGAAAGAATTCCACCGACAAAGCTTAAAAAAATTGTGTCCTCAGTTCCCAAACGTTTATTGAATGTTGTTAAAAGAAAAAGTGATGTAACACAGTGGTAAACATGACCGTGTCCCAGCTTTTTTGGATTATTAATGATAATGATTAATGATTATTTGTTAAAAACAAGAAAATTTCTGTAACATTATGTTTTCCCATCCATCCATTTTCTGAGCCGCTTATCCTCACAATGGTCGCGGGAGTGCTGGAGCCAATCCCAGCTATCATTGGGCAGGAGGCGGGGTACACCCTGAACTGGTTGCCAGCCAATCGCAGGGCACATATAAACAAACGACCATACGCACTCACATTCACACCTACAGGCAATTTAGAGTATTCAATTAACCTACCATGCATGTTTTTGGGATGTGGGAGGAAACCGGAGTGCCCGGAGAAAACTCACGCAGGCACAGGGAGAACATGCAAACTCCACACAGGTGGGGTCGGGGATTGAACCCTGGACCTCAGAACTGTGAGGCAGGTGCTCTAACCAGTCGGTCACATTGTTTTTATCTTATGGAAAGTACTTGATTGCCGGGGTAACTAGTCTCATAATTCAAATAACTTACTAAAACACTGTTGTTTGTCATTTTAAATTGTAAAACGTTTTAAATTGTGCTTTTTTTTTTTTTTTTCAGTGACTAAATACTGTAAATTATTGTATATAAAAACATGTAACTCTATCATAAGCTGCTAATTGAAGAAAACCATCTTTTTAATAAAATTAACTGATTAATAATGTGTAAATAATTTACATAAATAAAATGTTTGTAGATTAAATTACATCTAAAGTAAAAAAAATAGCTGAAATATTATTGATTTGTACCTTTCCATATACATTTCCTTACAGCATATGAAATATTTTCAACTATGAAAAGACATTCAAAAAAATGTTCAAAGTAGTGTATGCGTTGGAGTGTTTGGAGTGTCAACATTTTTTATTTATTTATTTATTTATTTTTTTAACCGGCAAGTCTCTCTGTTGTGTATGTTTGTCAGATGACATCACCATGGTCATCTGCCCCGGCATTGGTAACCATAGTGAGAAGAACTACATCCGCACCTTCGTGGATCACTCCCAGCGGCAGGGCTACCGCTGCGCCGTCCTCAACCACTTGGGAGCCTTGCCCGACATGGAGCTGACGTCACCGCGCATGTTCACCTACGGTAAGAAAAACAAACAAATAAATAAATAAATCAAAGCCTCAGCATTTACTCAACTGCAGATGGGGGAGGCCTTTTTTTGTGCACGTGGAATGAAGGAATGAAACGTCATGATATTGGCGAGCATAAGTTGCAAGCAGAAATTTGAAAGAGAATTACATGTGTATTCAACCAAACTCATAACTTGTCTTACAAAAGTCCGCTGGCCTAATGCTAACATACAATGCAAAACGCTGTAGACGGGCTAACGAAACTAGCATCGATGTGTTATAATCTTTTAAGCAAAGTTTATTTGAACACCAATGATGCAACACATGTAGACAGACAATATAATATTACTCACAGGCATATATTCTTTATCCTCTACAGAAACCTTGTAACATTACCGTGGCATCCTGAGCATGCGTGACTGTTTGTATACGCATCTATGTATATATTGTATTGTAGTTATGAGGGTGGTCACAGAACAAATTAAATTAGTAAATCAAGGCACCACTGTATTTGTGTTTCCACCAATGGTGGGAAGTAATGTAACATCAAGTACAAACACTTTGTTACTGTACTTGTAGATTTTTCAGGTATCTGTACTTGAGTATTCATTTGTCTGACGACGTTTTACTTTTACTCCCAAACATATCTGTACTTTCTGGTTCTTACTTTTTCAAAATAGGCTCAACACCCGTGGATGACGACATGATGTAAAAATAGAGAGGGGAATGTCAGTGTTTCTACATTTTTCTGTTTCTAATTTTTTTCTAATTTTTTTCCCCCACGAGTATCTGGAAGTGTAGTGTGTGAGTACTTTTGCCACCTGTGATTTCCACGCATAGGTTGCACATGGGAGTTTGCGGCCATGGTGAGCTACGTGAAGCAAGTACTCCCCCGCACGCTGCTGGTGGTGGTGGGCTTCAGTCTGGGGGGCAACATCGTATGTAAATTCCTGGGCGAGAACCCATCCAATCAGGAGCGAGTGCTGTGCTGCGTCAGCGTCTGCCAGGGTTACAGCGCCCTCAGGTTGGTTAAAAAAAAAAAAAAAAAAAGAACATGTGGCCGGACGGACGACGTGCTGCACAGCTGAATATTCATGACAGGAGGTTTGACTTCTGTTTGAGCGCAAATGAAGGCAAGTTTAATATTAACAATTTTTTAAAATATATAATATATTTTTTTATCATTTAAAATAAATAATTTATGAGTTTATTATGAAAATATTACTCAATCGTTAGTTTTTAAATGAAAATAATTACTGAATATTATTTTTTTCTATAACATAATGCATAAACTTTACAAAAAAATATATATATAATATAAAATATTAGTAAATCATTATATATATATATATATATATATATATATATATATATATATATATATATATATATATATTTTTTTTTTTTATATATTTCAGTACTTTAAATGTCAAGGTTATAATTCAAATTTCTAAAAAAATGTAACACATTTTAATAATTATAAAATCTATAATTTTAGCTATTGAAAAAATATATAAATGTATTATTCAAATACATTTTGTGGGAAAATAATACTATGGGTAAACTAAATTGAAATGTATTTATAAATAATAACTAAACATTCTCAATTGGTATCTTTTCAAAATGATAATTCATTTATTAATTCATCTTAAATGAATCGACTTGATTTATAATTTTTTAAATTAAATTAAATATAATTTACAAGTCTCCTTGTTTTGTCTTTTTGCACCTTAAACAATTCTACATAATGTATATTTATTTAAAAATGTATACAATTGCTGTAACATTCTTAATGAGCATCTTTCATTAAAATACTTGTAATTGTCATAATTTTGCAAAAGGAACTTTGAACCTTAGAAGCTGCAAATTTGTATTAATAAATAAAGTAAATAAAGTTTTAAATTTGTCAGATGTTGAAGATCTTTGTGGTGCGTTCAAGTTTACATTTGTGTATCTGTGTTTAGAGCACAGGAAACGTTCCTTCAGTGGGATCAATGTCGACGACTTTACAACTTTGTCCTGGCTGAAAACATGAAGAAGCTCATCTTGTCGCACAGGTGTGATTGTCTAGCACGTCTGCGATTTTGTGGTCATGACCTATTTCCGTGGAAGCACGGTGACCGACTGGTTAGCGCGTCTGCCTCACAGTTCTGAGGACCGGTGTTCAAATCCCGGCCCCGCCTGTGTGGAGTTTGCATGTTCTCCCCGTGCCGGCGTGGGTTTTCTCCGGGTACTCTTGTTTCTTCCCACATCCCAAAAACATGCATGGTAGGTTTATTGAAGGCTCTAAATTGCCCATAGGTTTGAATGTGAGTGCGAATGGTTGTTTGTTTATATGTGCCCTGCGATTGGCTGGCAACCAGTTCAGGGTGTTCCCTGTAAGATTGCTGTGATTGGCTCCAGCACTCCCGCGACCCTTGTGAGGATAAGCGGCTCAGGAAATTGATGGATGGATGGATTGATGGATGGATGGACCTGTTCGGTCTCGAGTGGCCATTTAACATCTTTCTTTTTTGTACGATGCTGTGGCACAGGAACAGCTTCCTCGGCGTGGCCTCGAGCAACATCAGTGACGCTGACCTGAGCCGACTGTGCGCCGCCACGTCGCTCATGCAGATTGATGACAGCATCATGAGGTGATGCCGCGTGCTCGACAAATCACAGCAAATATTGTACATTGTAACGTAGAGTTTATATTCTGTAGTTGATCTGTATAATTGTATTAGGTTCAGTGGTTGTATTGTGGTGGCCTAGGCTTTATGGTTTTTATTTTACAAACGCTCTTCTGTATGTGAGGGATGAGCAAACCTTTGTGCTAAAGGGCCAAATTAGATTTTTAAAATGGACAGAGAGGCCAGATCATTCGTAGATGAGGTTTTAAAAAAAAAAAAAAAAAAAAAGTTTAAAATGTGTATGTAAAATATATAAAAATTGGTTTCTAATTTTTTAATTGCCTTTGGAAATTAATTTTAATAAATTAAATGATTAAAATATTTTTAATGTATATATAAATGTTTTTTTACTCGTATTTTTGTTTATTATTTAGAATACCACCGTTATTTAAATGAATAATTTGAATAACTAATTTAGGGGAAAGGCTAAATTAAAGTTTAATAAAATAATTCATGCAAAGTTTTTAAATATTTTAATTTATGAACCATTATTTCCTAAAATAAAAAGATGATAAAAATGTAATTATTAGGAAAATAAAATAATGCTCCTTTGTAATGTATTAATAATGTATTAACCAATTTATGAAATTAAACAAATGTTAAATTTATTTATTAATAAGATAATTCATGCAAATTCTTTTATTTAATCTACTTTTCATTTACAAACCAATTATTTAATAAGAAAATGTTAAATGCCTTTGTAAAATGTTTGTTATATTAATTAAATAATGCTCATTTTAATATTTAAAATTTTTATTTATTAACTTTGAGAAAATAAAAAAATTACAGTTGAAAAATTGTTCTTAGCACATTTTTTATGTTCAGTTAATACAAAAAGAATTATGAACCAATTAGTAAATCAAATCTTAACTGTAAATGTAAAATTGTTCAAAATAAATTAACAAATTAATAAGTACGATACATCAATGGAAAATACAAAAATGAATCAATAGATATTAATTAACACGATATTATATTTAGTGAATAATATAATATGACAGCACTCTTGCTCATGAATGCTCGGTGGGCTGGATTAAAGTGAAACAGCTCTGATGCATCGATTGTGCCGCATGTCTATGTTGAAGCATGTTCATTTGCGGTGATTTGCTACTATTTCTGACGTGTATTGTTGGTATTTATAAATAAGTGTTCTTGACATGTTTTATTCATTGCAGAAAGTTCCACGGGTACAGTTCTCTGGAGGAGTACTACAAGCAGGAGAGCTGCGTGCGCTACATGCACAAGGTGAGCAGCGTCGCTGTCATTGTGGTTTTTACAACCGAGAACATTCGCTCACACCACCGAAACATCATTCAGGTCACCGTGCCGCTCCTGCTGATGAACTCTTCCGACGACCCACTTGTGCATCGCTCCCTGCTCGCCATCCCGCGTACACTCTCAGGTTTGTGTTGGATTTTAGATACAGCTACAACACAACTCAAGCGTGGCAGCTGGCCTCTTGTTACATCTGTTAGTCATGTGATCCGCTGTTAGGTCAAAATGAAGTAACTGCATACTCGCTGTGTGGCACCCAAGGATTTACTTATTCTGTGATTTTTATTTATTTTAATTTTTTTTTTTTCTGCGGGAACCAATCCTGAAAAGGATTGTTTGTGTTGTATGTCCCTGCTTATTCAAGATTTTCTGGGGTTTAAAACAAATTTTTTAAATGAAAAAATATTTTCAATGCAATTGTAATGGCCGTCAATTATACACAGATTTTTGCTATTCGTGGTCAGGCCCGTCCACTGTAGAGTGAACCCATGCTATTGGTGAGGGAAAGTGAAAACTCAGCAAATTGATGTCCCACCAGGGGTTTGCAATTATATATTGATTCCGCAATATGGCGGCAAAGCACTTAAAACGGAGGGGGTCATAAAGCACCAACACCATACATCTAGCATGTACACAGTCATGAACCCATGTTACATAGAGACACTGTATTCACTAGTTTAATTATTCAACACAACAAACAATCTTCATGAGGCTCATCAATAGTAGCTAGCATACAACACGCTTGCTCAAACTAATATGACAAGGGCAAACAAACAATGAGCTCAATATAACAACACCACCAAGATTCCACCTGATGGTGGCAAAGTAATTTTATTGCACTGACCTGAGCACAAAAACAGGATATTGGTTAGATTTCCAGCAAATGATGGAGGCTAGGTCCCCCTGAGTTTGGAGTCAAGATTGGGGTTTGGGTTAAGATGATTTTGTATGGGTGAGTTAGGGTTAAGGGTTTGAAACTATGGTTAGTGGTTATGGTTTGGACAGGTCCAGACAATGTTAGAGTTAGTAGCCGAGGTAGGGTTAGGGGTAAGTTACAGTTCTATGGTTCAGGGATAGCCGTATGGATGTGTCAGGGTTGTGGCAGGTCCAGGGTTAGGTTGGGCTAGGTTTAGGGGTTACAACCTCGGGGTAGTGGTTCAGGATTTGGGTTAGGTTCAGGTTCGGTTAGGGTTAGGATTTAGCTTTTAGGGATTTGTGTTAGCAAAGGATCCGTTTGAGGTTTGGCTTCAGGTTTGAGCTGTGTAGGGTTAGGGTGGGCTGAGTTAGGCATATTATGGTTTATGGGTAGGGTTGGCATTTAGGGTGTATCAGGGTATATGGGTTAGGGTTGGTTTTGTACAAAGGTGCGTATTGCAATAGTGCTCATAACATATCTGAAAGGACAGCTTCTGCAAGGTGCAACATTCCTCTACAGTCAGCCACAGACTGAAGCAGGAGACATTGTTTGCATTAAAGATGAAGCTTGAAGATCAAGTTCCAAAACAAAAGCCGGTCTTGACCCTTGGGTTTCCACATTGGCGCACTGCGTGTGGACGTAAACACTGGGGGCTCACAGTCAGAATGAGTGTGACTGGGAGGATGGTTCATGTTAATGAGGGTGTCCCCTTGTTCTTTGAAAACATGCCTGGTGTTTTTGTCATTTGGACAAGTCTATATTTGTCTTCTCGTGTGTCATGAAACCTAAAACCAAGCGTGTGCCGGTCTACGCTTGGCGTACGTATATGGACGGCCGTGACGTCGGTTTGCTCACATGCAACCAACCTAATAACATGTGCAGTGGACTCTTGTTTTTCAGTTTTACACTAAGCAACACTTAACATGTTTACTTTGACAGAAATTTCAACCTCTACAACTGGGATGGGCACAAATATGGCTTGTTAAATTATTTGAAAATAATTTAAAGTACACATTGTATAAAAATAACTTTAAAAAAAAAAAAAAAAAGATTTTCTTTGATTTTTAATCATTAAAACGGTTCAAAGTGAGCTGTAATCTAACCGGATGGACCCGTTGCCTGTTAAGCTTTTAGAAAGAAATATTCAATTAAAGTCATAAAAGTAGAGAATTTTATTTTTTTAAGTTCTTTATTTAAACCTTAAAACGGACACACAATAGGAGGAACTGGCTGCATGATTAGTCAATTTTCTTATTTTAAAACATAATTAAAAGACGGGTTAGGGTTGGACTGAGAAAGAGAAAGTTGAGGAATGTTCATCAAACACCTGTTTGGAACATCCCACAGGTGAACAGGCTACTTGGGAACAGGTGGGTGCCATGATTGGGTAGAAAAGGAGCTTCCCTGAATTGCTCAGTCATTCAAAAGCAAAGATGGGGTTCACCTCTTTGTGAACAAGTGCGTGAGAAAATAGCCGAACAGTTTAAGGACAATGTTCCTCAACGTACAATTGCAAGGAATTTAGGGATTTCATCATCTACGGTCCATAATATCATCAAAAGGTTCAGAGAATCTGGAGATATCACTGCATGTGTGCAGCAAGGCCAAAAACCAACATTGAATGCCCGTGACCTTCGATCCCTCAGGCGGCACTGCATCAAAAACCGACATCAATGTGTAAAGGATATCACCACATGGGCTCAGGAACACTTCAGAAAACCAATGTCAGTAGATACAGTTTGTCGCCAAATCCGTAAGTGCAACTGGAAACTCTACTATGCAAAGCAAAAGCCATTTATCAACAACACCCAGAAACACCGCCGGCTTCTGTGGGCCCGAGCTCATCTAAGATAGACTGATGCAAAGTGGAAAAGTGTTCTGTTGTCCGACGAGTCCACATTTCAAATTGTTTTTGGAAATTGTGACATCGTGTCCTCCGGGCCAAAGAGGAAAAGAACCATCCGGACTGTTATGGGCGCAAAGTTCAAAAGCCAGCATCTGTGATGGTATGGACCTGTGTTAGTGCCAATGGTATGGGTAACCTACACATCTGTGAAGGCACCATTAACGCTGAATGGTACATACAGGTTTTGGAGAAACATATGCTGCCATCCAAGCAATGTCTTTTTCATGGACGCCCCTTCTTATTTCAGCAAGACAATGCCAAACCTCATTCTGCACGTGTTACAACAGCGTTGCTTCGTAGTAAAAGAGTGCGGGTACTAGACTGGCCTGCCTGCAGTCCAGACCTGTCTCCCATTGAAAATGTGTGGCGCATTACGAAGCGTAAAATATGACAACGGAGAGACCAGACTGTTGAACAGCTGAAGCTGTACATCAGGCAAGAATGGGAAAGAATTCCACCGACAAAACTTCAACAATTAGTGTCCTCGGTTCCCAAACGTTTATTGAATGTTGTTAAAAGAAAAAGTGATGTAACACAGTGGTAAACATGACCCTGTCCCAGCTTTTTTGGAACGTGTCGCAGCCATAAAATTCCAAGTTAATGATTATTTGCTATAAACAATAAAGATTATCAGTTTGAACATTAAATATATTGTCTTTGTAGTGTATTCAATTAAATATAGGTTGAAAATGATTTGCAAAATATTGTATTCTGTTTTTATTTGCTTAACACAACGCCCCAACATCGTTGGAATTGGGGTTGTATAATTCAAAGAAAAAGCAACCAAACTAATGACTGTCCTAATTTTTTGTTTTATGATATTGAGTTTTATTATAATGATCTTTCATTTTGAAAAAGAAATTATTAAAAGAACAACAAAGTTTTATCCTAATTTTCTCTTAGAATATTTTAAATTCTTAAACGTTTAAACCGGTTAATTTGATCTGTAATATTATAGGGTTGTGCAGTATTAGCTTATGTTAGGGACTGAAAATTTGTTTCTTGTGTTTTAATGATGATTTCCTTTTACGTGCCTCCAGAGAAGATGCCCAACGTGATCTTTGCCCTCACTCAACACGGCGGCCACCTGGGCTTCTTCGAGGGGGCCGTGCTGTTCCCTCAGCCCCTCACATGGATGGACAAGGTCATCGTGGAGTTCGCCGACGCCATCTGCCTTTGGGAGAGTGGCCGGCCACCCTGCCTCGCAAAAAACCAGCCCGACCTCAGTCGGGGGCGACCGGCCTCCTCCTGGCCCTCGGTTTCTGCATTATTTCAGTGCGACTGGTTATAGTAGGAGACCCCGATGTGTTTTAGCACAGTGGAAATCCATGCATTTGTTCTAGTGTGTATCCTCGTCATGGTTACGGGTGAGCTGAAGCCTATCATAGCTGATTTTAAGCGAAAGGCGGTGTACACCATGGACTGGTCGATCGTAGGGCACATATAGTGGGTATAAAAGGTCTACACACCCCTGTGCAATTGCCAGGTTTATGTGATACTGAAAAATTAGTCCAAGACAAATAATTTCAAAACTTTTTCCACAATTGTCCACACCTGCCACCATTTAAAGTGCCTCTGATTAGCATCAAATATAGTTTAACTCTTCTTGGAGGCTTTTCATTGACATTTGTCTTTTGCGTTCTAGCAGAAACCTGAAGGTTTTATACTAACACTAACTGCTTATTTGAACTGATCATAATTCTTTCCACCTTGTATAAGCCCCCAGGTCCAGGTCTGTATTATTTTTTTATATTAAAAAAAACAACAAAAACAAAAAAACTTGCATTTGAACATGGGTGTGTAGACTTTTTATATTCACTGTACAGTAACAGAGGCCGGGCCCTGCCAGGGGCTTGACACCAATTCCTATTTGGCTAGGCTTTGGCACCAACTTGTGGGATCTGAAGGCATTATGGAAAAAGCACACAAAAAAAACACAAATAGCTGAATTTATTAAGGGTGAAGCGTGAATATACAGAGGTTTTACTTAAATGGCAAATTTAAAAAAGACTGCAACCAGGTTTAATGGTAAAAATGTCAAAACAATAGAAGTTAATGAAGGATTAGTACAAAGTGTCATAAATGTACCTCACTTTTTTTTCTTTTTTTTTTTTTTTGTTAACCCTGAACCAAAGTCAGCTGGGAAAGGCTCCCCCCCTGAGCAGGATAATATGGATGAATGAATGAATCCTTTAATGCGTGCTGCACTGAGGTCTGAAAATGTAGTATTATCTTTTTTCCAACTGTGAGACCTCAGGGTGGCTTATTGGTCCCACTGTAGCTTTGCTGTCTACTGTCTGTGATTTTTTATTTTTTTTTTAACTGTTGCTGCAGATTCCTGATGATTAAGTTTCTGAATATGATGAAGTTTACAGAGGAGATTTATGGCGTTTATAAATTGCTGATGCTGTTAAGTGGCCTTGCACTACTTTTGAATACGGTGGAAACTGGATTGGGTATGGGTATTTATTGCAGGACAACATTTTGACTATGCACTTTAGAGTCTTTCTGTGACTGTTTTTACTTTTTCGGAATTGTTTATAATCTTCATAATAAACTACTTGATCTACTAGAGGTGGTCGTCTTTTGCGCTTTTTCAAGATGGTTGTTTGTCCCCCGGTGATTGGCTAAACATTGACCGGGGACCAGTCCATTTTGTCTGTGTGTCCTTGCAATTGGCCTCCGACCAATCCAGGGCGTACCCTGCCTCTCGGCCTTCCTCAGCTGGGAACCGCTCCAGCTCACCCCCGACCTTTTCCTCATTTGGGTCACGGCTGTAAGAGCCGAGGTACACCCTCGACTGGTCGGCAGCCATTCACAGAACTATTCACCCATTCGAAGAAAATAAATCCAAAGAAAAAGCTCAAATGATGGAAAGACTCCCAAGTTTAAGTTTGTATACACTTTATTGTACAATCAAATGACAGTGTTGGTACAGCAGGTAGCACAATAGGAAACACTTCATAGTGGTAAACAGCAGGCAATAAAGGACAAGGATGGATGGAAGGGGGGACGGACTTGCTGCTTTAACAGTAACTGTTTGGTGGTTCAACCTGGGTCCCAACAAAGCCCACGAACATGTTTCAAGGAGATATGACGACACGGATGGCTTCCACATCTGCAGTTGAGTAATTAAACACCCTCGTCCGACAAATGAAAAGCTGTCTTTCCATGACGAATGGGCCTGGAGACTCAGAAAAAACATAACCCCTGACATCAGTTTCGCCTCTTGACACGGGATTGAATGGACATGTACTGTATATCAGGATAGGACACACGAAGAAGTCTCAAGGACCCATGACCGCAATTGGGCAGGAAGTCATTTATTTTGGTTAGGAGCAGTCATTTTGGGTGAATTCCATGAACAAGGGTCCCGGAAAGGAAAAAATATAGCCCCCGACACCAGTTTCACAGATCAACACAAAATTTGGTGGACATGTCTTTTAACCGGATGCCTAAAAAAGTGTCACCGACCCATTCTGTAAATGAAACAGGAAGCCTTCCATTTTGGCTTGAGCAGCCATTTTGGGGGGCGAAATCGGTGAAAAAGGGGCCTGAAAAGTTAAGAAAAAAATCAACCCGATACAAGTTGCACCAATCAGGGACACAAGAAAAAGTCTAACGGCCCCTCGCATGAAATGGAACAGTAAGTTGGCCATTTTGGGGCCGAATTCCATATCATGGAAAGTTGGAAAAAATGTAGCCCCTAACATCAGTTTCACCAATCAACACAAAATTTGGTGGACATGTCTATCAGGATAGGACGCATGGAAAAGTCTCAAGGACCCATGCCTGAAATGGAACAGGATGTCTGCCATGTTTGGTTTGAAGCAGCCATTACTAAATCGACCAAGCTTTTTTTTTTTTTTTTTCCTATGCCGTCGAATGTGGGCAGAGCATGGCATCAAATTTTGAGGATTCACTATTAAAAGAAGGTGCCAGGGCCTTAAGGTTCAATATTTCCTTTCATTTTTATCTTAAAAACGTAACATCAAGGTTGTGTGGGCTTTGTGTGGACCCCCCTCCCCCCACAAAAAAAAAGGTCCACTCAGCAGTGCATGGAGTGTAAATGCGACTCTGGCTTTTAGTCGAACAACTTGGACGCCGTTGCTTTGCCGTCGTATTTGGCCGATTTCCCGTCAAACTCCGCAGGGAGGATGTCAGCGTCAAACTCCTTATAATAGTTCTCCAGCTCGTCGCCGTGCACAAACACCTGAGAGAGACGAAAACGAGAGGAGAGTTTGCTCCGGGGGGCGGGGGGGATTCGAGTCACGAGTGAAGAGCGTTTAGGATATTACCCTCTCTAGAAGCTTGCTCTTCATGAGGGGCTTGACCACATTGTAAGTGGTGGTAAAGTACCACGGCTGGTGGATGAAGTGCACAGCTTTGAAACGGGCCGGGAACGAGTCCTGGACGGGAGGAGACATGGGGAAGGTCGTTCAGTTCAAATTACATATTGGACACCTCATTAGGTATAGCTGTACAACCTAAGGCAGTCTCATAGTCAGTTATCTTATTATAACAGTAATAATCATATTTTAACTTTGGATTATGTTGTATCGGAGCTCATCTAATTAATAAATTGGAAACCGAAAAAAATATATATGCCAGTGGCATATGTTCTAGAAATGTAATAAATAAATAAAAGAAACAGAGAAAGAAATGGAACATACTTGAAAAATACCATTGGGACATTGGTTCTATCAATTTAATAATAATAATAAACCTATTTCACCTTTTAATTATGTTGTATCCGAGCTCATCTAACTAATAAATTGGAAACAGAAAATATATGAAAATTACTAAATAACGAATTAATTGGAAATAGAAAATATGAAATATAATTGCCATGTTGTATAATAATAATAATATAAAATAAAGTATGTCTCTTGTATAGGATCTCATCTCAATAATAAATTGGAAATAGAAAATTAATTAGCAATATTAGTGTCATGTTTTTTTAATTGGATACAACAAAAATGAACAATGATCGTATTTTACAGTAAATAAAAACAGCTCTTGCATCGGATCTGATCTCGTTAAAAACAACTAATAAAAAAATCTCAATATCAATAGTGTAACTTCTTACAAAAGTTAAAAAATAAAAATAAAAATACGTATCTGCTGTAATAAAAACAATAAAACTGCATTTTGGTAGACAAAAAAAAATGAAACAAAAAGATCAATCCTATATCCAATATTTGTACATTTTTTTTCAAGTAATTAATTATTCTTCATGTGGAAACAAACTGCTCATATAAAATGTCCATAACAACATAAGACAACATATTCTACCTGCAACATGTCCACCATCTTCTTGAGCTCGGTGGGTTTGATGCCCGACGCCTGCTGCATGGTGAAGCCCTTAAAGTTCTCGATGATGCAGAAGCCATTGATCTGGGTCTCCTCGTTCTCCAGAAGCTTCTCCAGAATCACGCAGTAGGCCCGCAGGATCTGCAAAAAGGCGACTTGCGCAGGTCAGAGGAAGGCTCGGCGCGGACCGAGTCAGAACATACGCACGTGTCGAGCACCTCGTCGAAGGTGATCTCCTCGTAGTCCCAGTTCTCGATGTTGAAGAGCAGAACCACGCGACCGTACTTGTCTCGGCTCTGGAGGATGCCGGGGTAGCCCGCCTCGATGGTGCTGCGCACCGCCTCGGGCGTCAGGTTCTCAAACAGCTCGGGGTATTCTTTCCTGAATCGGACATAACCTTGGGAAGGAAGTCTTCGTGAGGACTTTCTCGGAATCTCACGAGGTGTTCAAGTGGTAAGCTGAGCTGCCTTGCCCGTAAAAGGTTCTGGCCTCGAACCTCGACCTTTCTGAGTGGAGTTGACGTTGATCTCCCGGTTATTGTGGGGGTCTTAATGGTCTTTAGTGGCGACAGAACACGTACGTATGCTCGGTTCGTTGAAGATTCAAGCTCATTTACAAAAAGACGTATGCTGTGTTCATTCAAGATTCAAAATCAGAATAAAAAATACATAGCCAGCTTTCTTGAAGACTCAAAAATCATTTTTTTTAAAATGCTTTCGTTGAATGGTTTAGGTAAACACGTTAGGTTTGTTGAATACTCTAAATCAATCACAAAAAGACAAGGTTGGTTCGTTGAAGACTTGAAATCGTTTACAAATACGCGTACGCTATGTTCATTAAAGACCCAAAATTGCAAATAAAAATACATAAGTTAGCTTTGTTGAAGACTCAAAAATATTTCAACAATGCTTTCGTTGAAGACTCAAAATCGTTGATGTAAACAACACACACGTTAGGTTTATTGAATACTCTAAATTAGTTACTTTATTACTAAATTATTACTCAAGTTAGATTCGTTGCAGATATGAAATCGTGTACAAAAACGCCTGCTAAGTTCATTAAATAATCAAGATTATATATAAAAAGAGGCAGGTTAGTTGCGAAGACTAAATGACATTTTTTGTTTATTCTTTCATTTTCCGTCCTGCTTATCCTCACAAGGGTTGCGGGGGGGGTGCTGGAGCCAATCCCAGCTGACCCTGGGCGAGGCCAGCCAATCGGAGGGCACATGGAAACAAACAACCGCTCACACTCACATTCACACCTACGGGCAATTTAGTCTTCAATCGACCTACCGTGCGTGTTTTTGGGATGTGGGAGGAAACCGGAGTGCGCGGACAAAGCCCACGCAGGCACGGGGAGAACATGCAAACTCCACACAGCCGAGGCCGGGATTTGAACCCCCGTCGTCTGAATTGTGAGGCAGACGTGCTAACCGGCCCTCCACCGTGCCGCCTAATTTTTTGTTTGCACAACATAATTATAGAGTACTAAATAGTTTTTAAAAAAATAAAAAAAAAGTTTGGTTAAATAAAGATTCAAAATTGTCTTTTGCATTCACGATATAACACGCTATAGGTTGATTGATGACGCTCAATCAATTGAAATTGTTGCTTACAAAAGCACATACATCAGGTTTACTGAGGACTATACATTGTTTACAAAACACCTACGTTTCATTAACTGAAGACTCGGAATGGTCTGGTTTACGAAAAACCAAACCGTAGGTTAGCTGGGAGACCTTAAATCAATTTTTTTTTTTTTTTACACGAAAATATGTACATATTGAAGACTCTAAATAGTTTACAAAAACACGTACGTTAGGTTTAGTGAAGACTAGATTGTGGTGAGTCTCGTGATTAAAAGCGGGTCCGTACCCTTCATGAGCTCGAAGGATCTGGGAACATCGTACTTCCTGGCCCGGATGAAGCGGACCAGCAGGCTGTCGGGCTTCTCCCCAAAAGTGTCCTGAACCCCCTTGGCCAGCTCGTCACCCGCATCCGCCTTCTCCTTGATCATCCCCCGCAGCTCCTTGACCGCAGAAACGCGCTGCTCGTCTGTCTCGTTCAGCTCGTCTTTGGCCTGCAATTTCCGTTATAATGTGGTGTTCCTTTTTTTTTTTTCTTTCTTTCTCTCAATGGGCCTGATGCGTGAATGCCACGCCACACAGATGTGTACCTTCTGCCGGGTGTGGTCCGGCAGGCTGGGGCTGGGTCCGAACACCGGCCCGTGGTCCTTGACGGTGAGGCGCTCCAGCTTGGCCCGGAGTGCCTGCTCCTCCTCGGACACCATGCGGTAAGTTCCACTCTGAGGGCGTTGAGGTTCGTTGAAGACTGTAAATTGTCTTTTGACGTTTTCACAAAAGACTAAATCCAAATTTAAAGTTTACATAAAACCGTTACGTTCATTTCGTGGAAGATAAACTCTCATTCAAAATTCATGAAAATGTGTACATTAGGTTAATTGAATATTAAATGGTTGTTGACGTTTCCCAAAAAACGCCTGTTAGGTTCAAAAAAGTAATTACGGAAACACGTACATTAGGTTCATTGAAGACTTTGAATGGGTCTTTGATGCTTCTGAAAATGTGAAGAGTTGGTTTGTTGGAGGAAACGTACGTTAATTTCACTGGAGACTAAATCGGCTTCAATATTTGCGAAAACGTAAATTAGGGTCACTTCAAAATTAAATCTTGAAGAAAAAAAAAAAAAAAAAGGGAAGTTCTTTCCTCTTTACAAAAACACGTGTGAGGCGTATTGAAGATCACCTTTGTTGTTAAAAACATCTGTTAGGTTTGTTGAAGACTAAATCGTCTTTGAATTTGGTGAAAACAGAAACTTTACATTCATCGAAGACTTGCAATTATCTGATGCTTCTGGAAACGTGTATCTTTGGTTCAGCGAAGACTAAGTCATCTTTGATTTGTGTGAGAACACAAAGTTTCCGTTCATCGAAGACTAAATTATCTTCGATGTTTCTGGAAACGTATATTTGGTACACTGAAAACGGAATTGTCTTTGACGTCTACAAAAACATGTACAGTATATGTTGGGTTCACTGGAACACTTCCAATTTTCTTTGATGCTTCTAGAAACGTGGACTTTTTGGATCATTCAAAATCCGAAATCGTTTTTGATGGTTCTAAAAATGTGTTAGGTTTATTGAAAGACTTCTCATCGTCTTTGATGTTTTTGGAAACGTACGTTAGGTTCATTGAAATCCCCACATCGTCTTTGATATTTCCAGGAACACTACTACTACGTCGCAGTAAGTTCCGTTTCTCGTTCGATGGTTACCGGCATCGTTTCCCCTCGCCTGCTTTCGATTCTCACTGCGCCGAAAAGTCTGGCGAGATTTGCCAACGTCACAATAGTTTGAGGTCCACGTTTTCTTTTACCTTTCGAGGCCAATTTGTCCAGAAACAAAAGCCCTTGTGCATCAATCTAAGACTCTCACAATACAATACACGTGTTGTTGTTGTCTTTTCTTTTTTTTTAAAGAAACCTAATCCTCATGAGTGAGCGTTAATCAATAAAACCTGTGTTGCTCTAATCTGCCTCACACGAGTGCACTAAAGCCCACAAATGCACCGTGACGCCGATTAATGGGTGCACACTAACAATGAGCCCCCCCCCCCCATAAAACGCCATTTTGTCGCCATGTTAATGCACGCCCGTACTCACAACGACAGCCATGTCTGCCGATCGTCACACTCGGTTCAGTCTGAAATACAAAAAAAAGAAAAAAAGAATAATCATCATGTTTCAAACAGCAACAATTAACCAGTTGGGGAAATTAACCACGTAAAACTGCTTCTAATTGACAGTAAAAAAAAAGATTGAAGTACATTTCATAGTGTGAACTTTTTTTCACTTTGGTCCGGGAGTTGAATCAGTACTACTTCTACCAGTCTTTTTATTTTTAAACAAGTTTCTAAATACAGAGTGAGAGTACTTTTGCCTTCTTTGTTTTTGTACATTACAGAGCCTGTACTTTTTTTTTTTTTTACTTTTATTTAAATAAAACGAGTAGAATCATTACTGCTTTTACCAGACTTGTTATATACACAAGCACCGGTACTTCTATTTAAGTCCTTTTTTTGTTTTTGTTTTGTTTTTTTTAACTTTTGAATACAGGAGTTGAATCAGAGCGTGAGAATTTACTTGAGATTAGATACTGCTATGAATCCATGAAAGTCAAGCTATTTTTAAAAAATAATAATGTATTTATTTATTAAATGCTGAACAATATTTGTGTCATTTTTGGTCATGTTGTAAGAAAGCTACATGTGAGAAAATGACAAAACATTTTCACTTGCCGAACTATTGTTGCACCAGCAGTTCTTTTGTATTTTGATGTTTCATCCCTTGATGAAATTTTACGTAAAAGCATTTAAGCTTTTTTAGGCTTACTGGAATCCTTTTAAATATTCTGGTGAATTTGTTTTTTTACTTCGTTATTTTTTTACATCCTCGTTCAACACACACTGTCGTAAATTGTCTCATTCCTGAAGAAGTATTTTGCACCTTTCAGGCGGATTTTATTTCTCGTCTTACTTTTAACCGTGCGTCTTTTGAATTGAAATTATTGAACTGAATAATCCATCTTGATCCCACATTGACAGGGGTCTCCTGATAATAATTTTGATGGATGATGGTAAATTTAGCTCTCACATTATTCATCAGGCAGATTTAAAATCAGATGTTACATAAGCAGCATGACACAATAAGGTGATGATGATGGCAAGGTAACCGAACGCCTCACTGTGAGGCTGGAGAACTACCTAACATAGCAATTATAAATTACCCACAAAATAAGCATGAATATATAAATCACACCCCCCCCCCCCCCAAAAAAAAGTAATACTTTTTTTCCCTTAATTTTAGAGAAATACATGAACCAAATAGGTGGCATTCATGGAATCAGCTCATTGAATAGTTTAACGCCAGAAGTAAAAGCAATTAAAAATGGATGACTCAGGTTAAAACGCAATACAATATAGCTTTTGTTTTTTTGACCTGGTAAACATTATTATTACCAAAGTTAAAGAAATCGGGTCCTGAAACAAATGAAGGTAAATCAAATCCAAACCAAATAATATATTACAAGAATATTGTTACATTTTTTTAAATGTCAATTACGATATCTTTATTGCTCCCCAGAGGGAAAAGAGACAGTTTTTTTCCCTTTTTTTCCATTCATAATGATGATGATTTGTTATATTTTTGTCTTTTACATTTAATGAGTTCAATTTAACAAAACATTTAATATTAAAATAATAAATTCAATTCGTTTATTTAAGTGTATAAAGACAACAAAAATAATGCATACAACAGAATGGTGCCAAAATAGTTATTTATTTTGGTATCCTGTCAACTTTTGATGAAGAAAACCACTTCATTTAGTAACCCAACAGTATAAATTGCCAAAAAGTGGTAGATTATTTTTGGTACCCTAAACCAGTATTTTCTGACCTGAAGCACAAATTTTATATTAGAAAAAAATAAATCTCACGGCACACCACCAAACAAAAATGTCACAAAAAGTGGATACACTAATTGTTCCTTCTGCCATTTTGTGCAAGAGTATTTAATTGTTCTGTCACTATACATCACTGGCAAAACAGTAGGGCTGCCGTGATCGAATATTTTTAGCAGAGTATTCTACTGATTGAGCAATCGGATAAAATTATTATGATTATTATTAACCAATACAAAATGTGCACATGAGGTGCAGATCTTTGTTCACTTGGGGGCGCCATCAGCACATTCTACGTTTTTTGTAATTGAGTTATTCGATTAATCGTTTCAGGAGTACAACAAAGACATTTTTATTTTTAAATTATTTTTTTCTTGGAGGAGGGTGGGCCCAACCCCTAAAATGCTTATTGGTTGTTTATTCCTGCTTATTCAAATATTTTTTAAAACATTTAAACATTTTCGACGCAATTGTAATGGCCGTCAGTTATCCGCATATTTTCCCTATTCATGTTCTGACCCGGTCCCTAACCCCCGCTATTCTGTACGCACAAAAATAGCTTGCCGTACCAAACTGAACCAAAGTGTACCACTTGGTGGAAAGTGTTATAGTACTTTTTTTTTGGGGGGGGGGGGGAAGATGCAATCATTGAACAAAGCTAATTCAAAGGCAGCTAAAAATCCCATACGTAAATGATGCGAGCGGAGTGCACGGTGGGACGAGGCCTACCTGTTTCAGGGGTGAGGCGGCTGGCGAATGTGGCGCGTTGGGCGTCCGTGTGCTGGACGGGGACGGCGAGCTGTGATTTTTGTAGCTCAGGGATTAGTGGCGTCACTGCAGATTACAGCCCAACAATTTTTTTTCCCCTCCTCTCCCTTTTCAATCTACATTGTGGTGGAGAGTGTGATGTAACGCTGGGGATATAGTCTTGGACTCTAAGAGGAGAGGGGAGTGGTGGTGGGGGTGTACAGGATTTGATTGCATTCCTCCAAGACTTGTGAAAAGTGACCATTGTGACTGTGAGGCTGGTAAATGCAAACGTTTCATAAGGCAGAAATATTTTTAAATCATAAAGTGGCTTTCAAATTTCTCCAACTCAAAAAGATTATGGACCTTTTCATAAGATTTGTAAATAGGCGCCAGGGTACTTCCAGGTGTCAGAAAAGCGATTGACTACTGCTGACTTGAAATGAAAACGATGACATAACTTGGGTTATGCGGGTGGCGGTATGCAAAAATACGGTGGGGTAGTGCCAATGAATGTTTTACACTAAATAAACATGGACCAGTGAATTTGTCTGTGGTGGGTGTTAAAGGGAGCAACCCGCACTGCCAAAAATTCCTCAAATCGACGTCCACTTTTTTGTTGTGCGACAATGCGAAGGGATGGGATGGGCAAATGTGACAGGCCGTGATTGCGCGGTGAGTCCCGAAAAATACATGTGAGAAACCTAGTCGGCCGTAGTAAAACGGATGAGCCGAGTCTTCGGGGCGTGTCGAGTAATGGAGGGGGCGTTTCCGCAAAGCGCGTAGAGGAGAAATGACTGTACCCCAATTTAAAAATCTCGCTCTTGAATGAATCACTTAACACAAAAACGATGATGAACTGTTATTTCTAAACAAGCACTTTCAAAATCCTCTGCCCTCTTAAGGCCATGCCATTTTCCCAAAGTGACAGAAAAACATTCTACCACCTACCATACCCGTGATTGGTGAACATTTAAGGCACGCAGAATACGTTCGAAAATAATATATTTTACACTTTATGTTAGGAAATTACTTGGTCAAACATTGTTTTGTAATAATCTAGTCATATATGTCCAAGAAAACCGTGCTAATTTTTTTCTATTAAAAGTCATATTATGAGAATCAAGTCTTACATTTTGAGAAAATAAACTGTTCTTTCAATATTGCATTCAAGTTATTATTACATGGAAAAATGCATGTTACAAAGAATCAAGTCCAAATCATAAACCCTGCGCCTCATGTTTTAATGAACCAAATTTAACCAAATCTCAGGTGGATAAACAACAAATGCATTTCATCACTGCGAGCCATGTACTTTGTTTGACAAAAGCTCAGAACTTTATGCAACATTTCCAAGCGGTCGAGCAGTTATTTTTGCTTCGAAAGCCCCCCACCCCCCACTCACGGTACAACACACGTTTTCTTCTGACGGATGGCGAGCAGTAATCTGCTAAATCTGCTCCAAAAAGAAAGCGATTTGAGGAGCAACGTTATGCGGCTTGGCCGAACAATGCGGCCTCTGTGCTTTGGCTCAAGCGTCCTACATCAGGGCCTCCGCAGACAGGACTCAAGTACATACTCAGTGGCCACAACATTAGGTACAGCTGCACAATCGGCCCACTTTCTCATGAAGGTACAGAGCGTAAAAGGTCTACACACCCCTGTTCAAATGCCAGGTATTTTCTGATATAAAAAAATGAAACTAAGTTAAATCATTTCCCAAAAAAAATCCACCATTAATGTGACCTATATAACCTGTACAACTCAGTACAGGTTATATAAAAATAAAAAAATCTGATCTTTTCAAGAGGGCAAGTAAAAAAAATATATTCCCATAAATTCCAATGGAAAGTTTCCAACCTTAGGCCTTTGTGAAGTGGTCCGTCAGTGTACAAACAGAACAAAAATCAGAGAAGGGACAACATTCCTTTGATTTTATTGGCACCTTAAAATTGAGACGCGAAAGAACAGCAGCACAGCAAGTCAAACGCAAACAGGAAGATAATTGCAACTTCCTGTTTGCGATGACAGTAACACTCCATTGACCTTTTCAGAATTATTGTAAACAATAGGCGCCAGGGTACTTCGGGGTGGCAGAAAACTCCTGTGCAATCGGACTTTCTGGCACCCGGAAGAACTGTAAACGTAACGCCATGCTGAAAAGAACTCTTGGAGAATAACTTAGAAAGTGTTTGCCTCTGAGTCGCCATCATCATCATCATCACCTCCAACTGGCCAGTATTCGTCCTGCATGTACTGCGCTGAGTGGTGGTCATCCGTCAGGTGGCTCTGCAGCTCCCACTCCCACTCGCCTTCCACCATTTTGTAGAGGTCCAGCGCCGCCAGGGCGTCCTCCACTGAGCAGTGGCCCTTTTTGCCCACCTGTCGGGTCAGAATGATCACTCTTCGTTTATTTGAGGGTCAAAGGTAGTAATCTTTGACCATTTCAATGCGATGTTGAAAACCATCTCAGTTGGCATCAATGATATGCCAAAGCAACAGGTGGCGCTATGACCGCACACCCCAAGGCCATTTTAGATGATTGGAAGACTAAAGAAAAAGGAACTAATATGCGTGGACTTCTTTGGGAGTTTGTTTGAAAATATTTGCAAAATAGCTGAAACGTATTTTTTTCGGATAATTGGCTTTTCTTTGCAAGATTTTTTAAAATGGAAACAAAAATAATACTAATAGTCATTTTTGCTGCTAATAGTCAATTTTTTCATTTTTTTCTTATGATATAAGATCAGTCATGTTCTAGGTGGAATATTACAAGAAAAAACGTTTTTGTGGATATACTTTTTTCAAAAATGTTTGATTCTAAAAAAAAAAAAAGTGTCATAATATACATCATGTAATAAGGGAAAAGTGTAAAGCTACATTAACAGTCAGTTTTTAAAAATAATTGTAAAAACATCTATTAGTGACATTTTTTAATTTGTAAGATGAAGCGACTACGCATTTGTTTGGTCACAAAAAGTACAATGCTATCGGTAAAAAAGCTGTCAGTTATTACAGCGGGAAAAAGCTGTTTTTTTTTCACAATAAAAAGCCGTAATATTCCAAGGAGGCGAACAAAAATGTCATATTAAAGCTGCAGACATACATAAATGAAGTAATGTATGTTGTGGAGTAAAAAAGTCAAGCTACTAGGATTAGGTGAGTTTTTTCGAAAAAACTGCCGTTGGGCAGTCGATGAGCGTTTATGTGCCATGTGTGCCCCGCATCGTCAGCACGAGTCAGCCGCTGCGCCGTCGCCAGCCGTCAGATGCAGTTCACTAAATCAAAACGCGCAATATGTTTTCACCGTCCTTGGGGGCGAGAATTAACAACAACCGCTGGAGCGCGGATGAGGCTTCACTCTACCCGCAGTGCGTGAATGGCGAGAAGGTGCGCAAAACACTATTAAGTGACTATTAAGAGTGGTTATTTTTATAGTATGTGCGTGCTCACCTGGATGCGTCTGTTGAGGAGCTTGCGGGCCAGGACCCTCAGGGAGACGCAGCGCTGGCGGGGAAAGCCGGCTAATTGGGCCAGGAGGCACGTCGCGCCCGTGTCCCTGACCATGTGACTCGGATGGAGGATGCGCAGCATGCCAAAGTCGTTGTGGATCGAGTGTCCCACCACCACCTTGCCTTGAAGAATGCCAGTGATCTACAGGAGATGAGGGAGGCAAAGAGCTACTGGTCAAGGTTGTTTGATTTGATAAGCATATTCAGCCCTTTCTTCTGCAGTTGTATTGGGGTTCAGAAAGTGAGTTTCTGCCTGGGAGTAGTATCAGAGCAGTTAACAGAGGTGGGGAAACATCTGTACAGAATCTCACTAAAAGGAGCACACCCATTACATTTTTGGAAATATTTGATATCTTTTCATGGGACAACGCTGAAGCAATGAGACTTTACTAAAATGTTAAGGAGTCCATTTGCAACGTTTATAACAGTGGAAATTTACTGCCCCCCCCCCCCAAAAAAAAAACAATAACTGGACACACACCCAGCCATTAATGGCTAACTGCTGGCAAGAACGGTGAATACACCTCAAAGTCAAAATAGCCAAATTGTTTCTGAAGTGTCGATATTTGGTGTGGCCACCATCAGGTTACTGCACTGGCTTTACCAATGTGGACACTTTTGTGAGATACAGTAGATCAGGGAATTCCATAACGCCGAGATAGTGGTGGGAACTTAGACACTAACTTCTCCCACGCTGTTGTTTTGAAAGCAATTGTCCCTCTCAAACAAGTATTTTTTTTTAGCTATTCACTGTGGTGAATAGCTACAATCTGTGAGTAATTGACTCCCCTGCCCCAAAAGGTTTATAACTGCCTATATATTTTGTCTAAATGAAGCTCCGCACCTCACATCAACATTGTTCCTCGGCACCACGATGCCACAAGTTGGTGCTAAACCACTGCCCTTTGTGTAAATGAAGCTCCCCAACTCACTTCAACATACTTCCTTGGCACCGAGATGGTGGCAAACACTACGTTTGTGTAAATTAAGTTCATCAACTCATTTCAACATCATACCATGGCACCAAAATGCCAAAATTGAGCTAAAGCACCATTTTTGTCAAAATGGAGCTAAAGCACCATTTTTGTCTAAATCAAGTTCCTCAACACACTTCAACATGGTTTGTTGGCACAAAGACGCCACAAGATGGAGCCAAAGCACTACTACGGTCAAATGAAGCTCCTCATCACTTCAACATAGTTCCTGGGCAACAAGTGTTTATTATTCGAGTTCTGTGTGAAAGTTTGCTTGACGAGGTGTCCGCAGGCCTCACCTCCTCTCTGGCCTGCGCGTACGGCGTGGCGTCTCGCAGGTGATGCGGCCGGATGCCGCTCCAGCGAGTCCTGTAGTCGGTGACGGGACGAAGCGGCCGGACGTACTTGTCATAGAGGACGTTGCCGTGGTAATCTAGGATACTGCAGCGTGCCAGTTCGCTGCTGCGCCCATGCGGTCCCGTGCCAACCATCTCGCAGTCCAGCGCCACCACGGCGGCGGCGGCAGAGGAGCTCGGGCACGGAGAGCTCCTGCCACTGGTAGGGGGGCTGCCATCGGAAAAGCCGCTGTCCAGCTCCCAGGTGTCCCTCAGGGTTGAGTCTTTATCTTTAAAGTTCTGAACATCTCTACTTATTTTGGACTCTTTGACGAGTTCATCAACAAGGCTGTCATTCCTTTTTCTCTTCGCCTGCCGCTTGAGTTTCTTGCTCGCGCACTCCATGGCATGAAAGATCATGACCTTTTTGCGCAATAATCGCTAATTGCTCAGAAGCCCGCGCGAGAAGGCCTTATTCCTTTTCCGCGCGCCTGCCATCCGCCACCGACCAAAGTAGCCGCGTCAACATTGCTGTGCAAAGAGAAACGACATGTAAGAAATCCTCAGCGGTGTTTAATTTCAAAGTTTTCAACTTTTCATGGGAATTAATAGGGAATATTTACATCTTTATTGTGACGTTTTCTGATTGATTAAACAAGACACAGTTCATATAACTTTTGCTTATTTATCCGTTAAGTAGCTATTAAAACGACAACTACAAAAAAAGTCGTACCTTATTTACGCGTTTATTGTGAGCTGTTGCGTCCACCTAAGTGACGTCACAACGTCCATACAGCGATTACGTGTATACCTGCAATGAACGCAAGACTCCTGCTTGATTTGTTAGCGCCATTTCCCACTGTCGTTCATACACACATCCAAATTAGTTCGACATAATGGCGATTTAGCGGTATGATGATGAAGCGAAAATAATAATGTGAGCGTAGAATTCCGGCAACCGGCTTTTACGCTAGCTCGAGAGCACGCGCCACTCCAGAAACAAACACATTTTCTCGTATACAAACGATATAACACCGAAGCCAACTCATTACCTGTGGTTGAACGACGACAAAAAAATAACGCATATAAATAAATATAAAGAAAAACGTGCGTTTTGAGGGTGAAAATTACCTTCAGTGGTGGCACGTGGACAAAAGAGGTCGAGCCTTGACAAGTTCGACCAAGGTTCCACCTGATTGGCTAGTTGTCTTCCTTGGCGCTGTTAAACAGGAATTGCTCACAACAAAAGACAGGGGCGCCATCTGTCGGTTTGGAGTGGACACTTGTGGCAAAAATGTACACACACAAGTACTGTAAAATCGCTCAATCATCGCAATGTTTTTTTTTTTGTTTAGTTTTTTTTTGCTTGAAGCAATTCATCAACTTCAGTCCTGATCAAAACGAAGTGTGAGTGGAATTTTTTAAATCATTTCAATTTTATAAGAAAATGAATTAAATTCCATATATTAAATAGTAGGAGGTGGGGCTTTCATGGTTATTAAGAGTCTTGGATATGTCAAGGATTAGCCACAAAAATTATTTGATTTCATATCACAATTTACACAAAATAAAAGCAATTCATGAGTCGGCCTACAATGGGGAATTTTTTTGAATTTGAAAGAAAACACTAAAAATGTCAAAAATCACTATTCTGATTTTTTAAAATGATTTTGTACTGTAATGACAGAGGGATTACAAATGGTGCTTGATGAGCGGTGATGAGCCATTTTTGTCCACAAATTTGTCCGGAAAGGGTGTTTGGAGCTACAATACATAAAAAAATACAAACTCTGTCAAATAAATTTTGTTGCTGATCATGACATGTCAAAGAATCAGCTCAAACTACTATTATATGGAAAATAAAGCACTTAAAAAAAAACATTTATTCCAAAAATAAAACTGGCATTTAGAAAGTTAAAATCCTAAAAAAACATATTTAATATTTTGTAGTTTGGAGCAAGTCTGAAGTTGTTAGCAAGAACAAACATTGATTTAACATGTTTTATAACCATGTTTTGTGCATGTATATTTATATACATACACACATACATATATATATATAAACATACATATATATAAAATGTCTACAGAAAGGAGGGGGTCACCAACATGGGGCCCGTGGGCACTATAGGAAGCACCCAAGGATCACATACGTAGCCTGCAGACCTGTTTAAAATAAATAACTTACCAGTGATATGATTTTTGTTTCGCTATTCTTAAATTTAAAAAATAAAAACTTCCCTGTGAACTTTCCCCAAAGGTTATTTTGTTTGTACTATTTTTTAAATCAGTCTTGTATTAGTATATAAGGAATGACAATATTCTATAAAAATTGTACTATAGTTCAAAGGTCAGTATTGTAGCATGACACCAAACCATAGGGACAAGCTAGCAGCGCAACAACAATGAAATGGTTAACCCCAAAGTAATTTGAGCAAATGTTATTTCTGAAGTGCATAACAACTGGTAGCCCTTTGTATTAAAATGTAGTAAAGTAGCTGTTTAAGATTCAAACCCCAAACCGTGAGCCCGACATGCTAACCACTAGCGGGCCATGCTATCCCCACAAAACATTCAAGCCACAAACGCTCGTATATAACAATAAGCATTTATTTGATATTGGCATAATATTTTGTCATACATTTAGTATGGCCCTCAGAAGACTAAAATGGCCCCTTTTGGGGGAAAAAAATACAACCTCTCTCCACCCCTGCATTATGAAAAAAAAAAAACATCTATACAGGAATATCATTTCTTCTTCTTATGAAGTCATCCATCTATCATTTCTTTCCATCACAGTTGGCCTAGCACAAGACACATTACAGTACAAAGTTTAATGACATGTTGAGAGACTAACAATAGACTAGATTGTACTTGCTAAGGGAGGGGACGTAGTTACATTCACCTTTGCGGCCCGCCTGCCTTTTTCTAGTGCAAAGAGTCCCATGTGTTCAACTAAAATTGCCAGGTCGGCTTTGCATTAAGACGCCATAGTTCAGTGCCTTCACTGGCCAGCTGAGGTAATTGGAGCACAAAAATGAAGTCAAACATTGTTTTTCAGTCAAATATACATCGGAACTTCCAAAGTCGAACATTTCAGACTTCAAATAAAATCTTCTGTCAAAATATGCCTCAAAAGTCAAACAAAAGTCATGGTTACATGTGAAGTCTCCAAAAAAGTAAGACAAACTCCTTGTTTAGATTGTTCTTTGGCTTTCGTGTGTGTTTTACACAATGCCAATGATGGCAAAGACGAAATGTGTGATAACCGCAGAACCAAAAATGGACCATAACTGCATCATGATATGGTCTGGCCATTCAGTCTATAAACACCACGAGGTGACAGTACTGCAGGTGAGTAAGTTTTACTTGTCTTAGATTAATTACACAGTAGTTAGCTTCTCTATGTTTGCAAGTAACTTAAAACAGTTCAATGTTTTAATGATGACCACATTACATGACTTCCCATGGAGGAAAAAAAAACAATGTTTTAAAATGAGAACAACTTGAAAGTCAACCTGAAACAGATTATTTTCCACTTCGGACGGTCACAGCAATATTTGTTTGTGCTTTGCACCTTTAAAGTAGAACAATTATCTGGGGGAAAGAAAAAAAACAACTTTTTTTAATACCTTCTATCTTCTCCAAGGAACTCTAAATGTACTTTTTTGTACACAAATGCAACAAACTAAGAAAAACACGTGACAGTGCGTGTGTGACAGACATTCTACAAAGTAAACGTTAAGTCAGTTTTCATTTCAATGTGAAGATTTTCTTCAGAAGGCTATGTCCACACATCCACAGGTTTTATATTATGGTCTTAAAAAATAAATACCGTAAATAAAAAAATCCAAACATGTGAACACATTTGAGGGCCGCCGTGTGCATGCCAAAGCACCAGGTGGTGCTATGACCTCTAAATGGTTAGCCAATCACAAAATGAATTGTCTTCGTTGTGACAATGGCTAAATAAGGAAAAGGGGTATGACGTGGACTGATAGTAGAGTCGGTTTTCCCTATTCATCAGTGGGGGGGGGGAACAGCACACCTATCCATTATCTATTGAGCCTATCCCAGTGTCTCTGAACAAAAGGTGGGCTGCACCCTGGAATGGACACAACAATTCGCACTTATGGACAATTTAGAGTCTTCAATGAACCTAAGATGCATGCGTCCAATGACTTTTGTCCAATGAACATTTGACAGTTAGCCACCATGTGGATGACTGAGCAGAGGTGGATGAGGTTTACAACTTTTACTGCGTGCTTGACTTCCTGTTATATTTGGTCCCCTTTCCTCTAGTTTCTAACCAGGATACATTTTAGAAAAATATTTGTGTGTGTGTGTGGACATAGCCTCGGTGACTTTTCCCATTTGGACCTGAAACGTGAATATGCGAGACTTCTCCGAAGGCACACCCTATGGTTGCAAAATTCTGGGAATTTTGAAAGTTGGAAACTTTCCATGGGAATTAACAGGAATTTACAAAACAGAGCTGGCTGTCCACCCTTTATCGGAGGCCAATGGGCCATTACTAATGGGGAACTTATGGTATATATAGTGGGGGGAAATATATTTTAGCCTGATCCATTCTTGACTAAAAGAAGATTTCATTCCAGTACCTTGACTTGCGAGCACCCCAACTTTTTAATTTTTACGAGTAACAAACTATTGCTTGGGCGGTACATTGTGTCATGAAATGTAAATTACGAGCAAGCTTTAGCGCAAACGGCGTGGGTTCGATTCCCTGCCAGTGCCCAATACTCAGCCAATAGTTAATTTTATTTATATATATAAAAAAAAAAAAAGAGTGGGTTGTGTTAGGAAAGGCTTCCAGCGCCAAACAAATCAAACAAGTATAAAATCGCAAATATGCAGGGTTTCTATGTATTTCCAAAATTCAACAGCTTAACTTCCTATGGAAACTTCCTGGAAATTTTCCACTCTTTTGCAACCCTAGGCACACCGAACTTCAAGAAATTGGAGCAAAATTTTGTAAGCCCCTTCAACTCAAAGACAGCGCAGTGCCGACCCTCCTTCCCCGTGCATAGAATCCGACCTCGGGCGTAGGCAGGTGGCGTGTTCGCAGGCAGGATTTCCAAAGTGTCCAGATGAAGACGCAGAAGCACCTGCACGGTCAGAAGGGCTGCTGGCTCTTTAACTCCGAGTAAACGAGCCCCTCTGCCGAGATGGCGTCGCCGAGCCCGACCGTTCGAAGCGGCTGCTTGCACACCAGCACCGGCGTCATGTGAAAGGTGACGTTGCCCCGACGCCACACCGTCACCGGAGCTGCCGGGTCGAGAGACAGCGCCACCCGCGCCTCCGAGTGCGAACTGTGAAACCGCAGCGGCGCCTTCAGCTCCACCTTGGTGGCGTCGACGGTGCGGGTGCCGCACGCCTGGCTGCTGGCCACGCGCGCCCCCGCCGTCACCGCCGCCACCTGGTTGGCCCAGTAGCCGTCCACCGTGGCCAGCACATGGTACGCCAGGGTGTGGAAGTGGACGCGGGTCAGGTCGGCCTCCGACGAGGGGTCGCTGCGACCGTGGCGCTCCAGGATCCACAGGAGGATGTCGCTGACTTGGCCCACGTCGGGGACGCCCTTCCACGTGGCGAGGTGAGCGTGAGGTCCGCCGCCGGCCTGAGAGAGGAAAAGCAGCTCCTGCTCGTTCAGCCCGATGGAGCTGACAATGGGCATGACCTGCTAACAGGAAGACACAAACACGTCATGAAATACAGTCAGTCGACAGAAACTTTAAAAAGGGGACACATTGTAGGAAATTGACTTTTTAATTACTTGTACATTGTTAGCTTGCAGCTGCGTTCATGTATGAACTCCATTTCATCATCTGTGATTGCCTGTATACTTAAAAAAAGTTACGAAACATAACTTCCATTTCTACGCTGTTTCGAACATGTACCTCCTGCATGATGCTGTTCATGTAGTCTCTGTCCGTCATGCTCGCCAGCTCCAAGTGGATGGGGATGTCCTTACCAATGTCAGATATGGCTGCCACCGCCTGCCAGGAGGGAACACAGTCAACTTTTAAAAAACAATCTTAGAGCACATTGACTTGAATTAACTTAAGGTTGTTGTAATACATCTACCACCAAAACTTCAGCCCATTGTATACACAAAAAGGCCATTAGTTGCACCCACAGAATTTAATTAGAACCAATAGAAGAGCTTTATCATCTTCTTTATTCAGCTACAATATCATAAAAATTAGCCTTTTTTTTTTTTGGAAAGGCAGACATTTTGAAACAGCTTGTGCTGGATCTTATTATATGTGGAGATTACACATTTGTACCTATTGTTGTGGTACTAAACATAAGCAATGAGTAAGTCTGAGGTGGCAAAGTACTTAAGTAGAGATACTGTACTTGTTTAAAAAAAATATAAATATGGTAAAAGTACTGATTCAACACCTTTAACTAAAAGAACAAAATGTACACATTAAATGTACTTAAGTACAAAAGTAAAAAACGAATTCTTACTGTCAATTATAAATTATCCATTTTGATAACTTGGCACAGTGATTTAATATATTTTTTTTAAACAAAAAGCTACCGTTGGCTCAGACTTTTATGCTATATGTGTTCAAATATAGGTTGTAAAAGTAAAAAGTTTTCAGAAAAATAAATACTCAAGTAAATATACCTGAAAAATCTATTACAGTAATTAAGTATTTGTAATTCATCACTTCCCATCACCAACATTAGTCACCCGTAGTCTTTAAGCCACGTGCGTTTACAGACCTCTTTGAGCCGCTCCTCCCACAGCTGCCTGCCCTGGCCCTCCATCATGTGCAGCCCAGACAAGACCACCAAGTCGGGCTGGAACTCCTCCAGGCTCGCCACGAATGTCTCCAGCGAGCTCATCTCCCCGTTGGACACGTCGTGCGAGAAGATGAAGCGGTTGGCTTGAGGCGCCCGCGTTGAACCCCACTGCTCACCTGGTGACACAAAATCTGTAAATCCGACAAAAGAAAAAACCCGGGCGACTAATCCAGGGTGTACCCCGCTTCTTGGCCAAAGTCAGCTGGGACAGGTTCCAGTTCACCCTCGACACCCGTACAAAGCAGCAGAGAAAATGGATGAATGGGCGGATGAATTAAAACAAAAAATAAATAATTAACTGCTTTTTTTATAAATATGACCTTTTTTAAATGTCTTATTTCTGCTATTTTATGGATTTTATTCTCGTAATATGTTTTTCGTTTTCGGTCTGTAATACATCTTTAAAACCTGTGAAGGAGAAAAATATATGCAGTATTACAAGAATATAAAACTGTAAATTTGTGACTGAAAACAATTGCAAATTTACAGGAATAAATTCATATTAGAAGAATAGTTATTCACATTTATTAATCCTGTGTGAGAACTTAAGCACAGCAGCCAGCAATATTTACACATACACAAGTTTTAATGATATATTGTCACCGTGTATATAGCAAGTCTGTTCAAATGCCAGGTTTTTGTGATATACAAAAAGAGACCAAGATCAATCATTTCAAAACTTTCTCCAACATAAATGTGACCTGTAAACTGTCAGGAAAAGCCTACCAGAACAATCTGAACTTCATTTGGGCACAAATGGTGGCAGGTGTGTGCCGACTCCAATTTAATGAGTTTGAATGTTATTGGTTAGTCTAAACACAGCTACATCCCCAGTTGTAAGAGGGTGTGCACACTTGTGCAACCACATTGTCTCAGTTGGTCATCTCAATAAGAGTTCTTTTTTTCAGTTGAGTTGTACGGGTCATAGCTCACATTAATGGCTGAAAAAAGCTTGTAAATGATTGAACTTGGTCTCATTTTTGTGTATCACAAAAACCTGCCATTTGAACAGGGGTGTGTAGACCTTTTATATCCACTACACTGTATGAACAAGCAAACAAACAAAAAACGGCATTCAGGAGGAACTTATTAAACGAGTGCACATTACCTGCTTTGTATTCCAGGATGAGATGGTATTCGTCCGTCTCCTGCAGAGAACCCGGCGGAACAACGATCTGCTCATCCAGCATCTCGTGAAGTTTAGGCCCCACCGGCCCACATAGCAAAACCTGCAGTGTTAAAAACAATTTCCTGCAGATCTTGATTGAGAATTTGCCTTCTACGATTTGCGGCAGGTTTAAACCCCACGAATAGTAAAAGTTTACTGTATTAACAAAAACAGTGCAACAATTCCTCAACCCTTCACTCCTGGAGGGGGAGGCTTGGAGCAAAATGCTTACCATGAGAGCCGGATAAGTGGCAAGCTTCTGACCGATGAGGGCGGCGTTCCCTCCGACATACAGCTGTACGACAGAAAGATTGAAAGTTTGAGGTGTAAGTGGCAGCCCAAGAAGTAGAATTGGTGTGGCGGGTGCCAGGTGGGCGGTAGGTAGGCCGTCACCTTGGCGCCGGGGTACTCGGCCGCTGCCCGGGCGATCCTCCGGAAGACCTCCTTGTCGCTGAAGAAGCGCTCGGCGGCCGCCCCGCGCTCCATGAAATGGACGAAGGCCTCCCGCAGGTCCTCTTTGGAGTGCAGCACCTCGTGATCCAGGCCGCTGCCGGGGTCTAGGGCCAGTGCCTGCAGCAGACCCACTCCGGACACCACCACGTCCACGCAGGCATTCACCCTTAACCAGGGACAGGAAACAATGGATTAGGGGGTCCAAACCTTGCTGCCTGTCATCTGTTTTTAGCGGCATACGCTAAAATGAACCCGTTTTGTTTTTGCCTGCATTGTACAACAGTGGTGGCTTGAGATACGAGTGACCTGACTTCGTTCAGCCGATTCTTGCTTTGGCTAGTGAGCAAAAACAATACAAACGCTGTATGGTGGCAGTGAACACAACTCACTCAGTTGAAGTGTTCTGTCAAACTAAACATAAAACAAAGAATTACACATCGTATATTTAAAACTACCACATAACCTTGCCTTAAAGTCTGCTGGCTTGATGCTAACACATGGGTAAATGCCATAGAAGGGCTAACAAATAGTATCCATCGCTGATGTTGTAACCCTTCAAACAACAAATAGTGGAACACATAATATAAGAATACTCAGAGGCATATATTCCTTATCCTCTGCAAAAAAAACAATTTTACTGGAGCTTACTGAAGAGTTGAGACCGACTCCATGTACAGTGGAACCTTGATGTAACGGACTAATGGGGGGAGCGGTCATCCGTTACATCACATTGTCCGTTAAATTGAAGCACTCTTTTTTCGTGGCATAAGAACAACAGTCGAGTACAAAACCATTGTTTTGTACTTTTTTCCATAGGCTAAAAACACAGACAACAATTCAAAATTGCTGAAAATACATATTAACCCTGTAGTTGTATTTTATTGTAGTTTTCTCATACAGAGATTAACCACAATGTTATTCCCACAAATTAAAATAAAGTTAACCTGCAACAGATTGTGTTGCGTCACCAAATTTTGAGCCTGACATCTTCAGATCTAAATGAGGACACTTTGGGAAAAACGAGTAGCGTGCAACAATCTTCTGGTGCTCAGGACACATTCCTCATTTTAAGAAGATCTTAGGTCAAGCCCAGACATGCCTGAGTAGACAAACAAGCCTCCGGTTTGCAAACGGAGCAGGAAACATCCAGCAAGCAGACGTTAAACCTACCCTACGGCCACTCTGGTCCACTGCCGCGTGGGCAACGTGATCAGCGAGTCCCAGGCGTTGGAAATGACCTGCTCCAGGCGGTGCTGGCTCTGCGGGGACGAATGGGAGCTGGCCGGGCTGATGTAATGGAGGAGCTGCTCGGGAAGTTCGGGGCAGCCGTGGTAGAGGTAGCCGACCGCCAGGGCCAGCAGGGCCGCCACAGACGCCTTCCTCCACATGATGCGCTGCGGAGGCAAACACAATGAAAATAAGTCGGGTCTCTCCCGTGGGAATTCAGACAATTTCCCCAAGATGAAATATTCCACCCATCCATTTTCTAGAAACAAACAACCCTTCAAACTCACATTTTAGAGTCTTCAATGAACTTAAGACCCCGCATACCGAACAACACGGCCAAACGCAACGTAACTGCGCAATCGTAAACAAATTACAGTGGGCGACTCACAACCGCACACCTGGTGATTGACTCTTGCAGACGTACCACCAACTCACTGTAATTGAAAAACTGCGACCCCCGGTGATCTTATTGGGAAACAATATTTTGAGAGTCAATGCCAATAATCGTTAACCCCCCCCCCCAAAAAAAAACCTACAAGATTGTAATGTGTTATTCTTATAACGAAAATTGCACTCTATATTATTGTACAGTACTTTATAAGAACATAGCATTAACTTAATTAAGAAAAAAACAGTTTGTGTATCATGATTCATTGCGATTACGAGTATGACGATGGTTTGAACTCCCAGGTAGAGGTGCAAAAACCAATCGATTAAATGAGAACTAAACAATTATCAAATTAATCAATAACAATTTTTGATAATCAATTAGACGTTTAAAGACCTTGTTTGACTTAAAATTGTCCAACTCAGCAGAATTTCAGCCATTCAACAGTAAATATTAACATTATTGTAATAATAAAGTAGACAAATTATCTGTTTTATCAAAATATCTTCTACTTTGGAAAATAATTATGAACATTTTTGCCTATTTTCTGTCATGATACGCGCCTAACCAGTAACTGAATAATAATCAGTTTATGTTTGTGCATTTTCTGCGCTGTCAATTTGAAATAATGTCCTGTGTTTGAATAAAGGGATGGAAAGTTAAAAAGTTTTTTTAACAATCCTTAGTTGCAGCCCTACTTGCAAGTTTCCGCTGAAATTATTTTGGGCTGAACTGCAAATTGCACGCCTTTTGGGTTGTTCGACTGAACATATTTTTACAATTGAGGAATTGTTATAGTATAGTTTTCTTCCTCTGCTAACGCTAGCTAGCATACCGTGTTGTCTTTTTGAGTGAAGTTCGCCCAAAATTAACGTGCCAATAGTAAGTAGCTCTCGGCCGCTCAGAGGAACGAGTCATCTCATTAACAAACATATTTTCCATTTATATTCCTCCACGTCAAGTTTTTAATCACTCAAACTGTGGGAGCTAAAACGCTTAATGGCTGACAAGAGCGGTAGCAGAACATACCAGCGGTCCGAGGAGCAGCCTTCAAACGTGTCGCCGAGGAACGTGTTGTCGTCTCCCGGAGAACCGCATCAAGGGCGCTAATCTCGCTGGACGCTGGCCGCGGAGAGAGAGGGGAAGCACGGCGTCATTGAACGGGCGAGAAGCGGTGTAGAAGGTAAGTGGAAGTCCCACAGGGATCGTAAGCGCGCCGCCGTCAGCACACAGCCAAACACACTTCCGCCTTCCCGCACGACGCAAGCGCAGTACGGACACGCTGGCGGTTGACAGAGGACTTCCACGGTTGAGAACGCCCACATTCGTCTATTAATAGTGTCTTATCCATAGGCTTGGTAGGACCCCTGCTTCCAACGTAAATCAACAATATAGTCCATATTTTCTTTACCGGATTTTACGACTAAAGAGAAAAAAACACACACACAACATAAAATAGATAAATATTCAATACAAATGACTTTGACTGCAGAGTTTTTTTTCTTCCAAATTTGTAATTTCAATGTTTTCAAAATTGTTTATGAATAATGAATTCAAGTCATTTGGATGGGTACAGACAGTGGATATAAAACGTCGACACACCCTCGTTCAAATGCCGCATTTTTATGATAGAACGCAAATGAGATCAAGATAATTGATATCAAAACCACCATTAATTATAGCCTGTCAGGAACATTTTACTAGAACATCTTAACTTTGTTTGGGGTTAATCCGAGCCTCTTAAAATGGCCGCAGTACCATTTAACGTGAGTTTGAATGCTGACCAGTTCAGGGTGTACCCCGCCTCTCGCCCGAAGATGGCTGGGATGGCCTCCAGCACACCCCCGACCCTAGTGAGGAGGAGTGGTACAGAAAATGGATGGATGGATGGATGGATGGATGAGTTTGAATGTGATTGGTTCATTCAGAACAAAGCCACATTTCCAGGTATATGAGGGTTTTATTATTTCAAAAAGAATTCCCACCATAATGTGATCTACAGTATGACCTGTAAAAACTCTTTTGGGAAAAACAAAACAAAAAACATATTTTCAAGAGAAGTAAAAGTAAATTGAGATAATGTGGTTGCACAAGTGTGCACACCCTCCTTTCAGTGGGATGTAGCTATGTAGAGAAAACCGATGCATATAGTTTTATTAATTAATGTAACTGTCTGCCTCATTTTCAAAGCATATACTGCTTGAGCTAATAATTAATCAATATTTAATAATATCATTTAAACATACACTATTTCTAATATAACTTGTTTGAAGAGGAAAATATACATTTGTCTTGCAAATTTTTGTTCGTGGAAAAAAACTTCTCTAAAAACACTGTCTGTAGCTCTGTCCTGTAACATAACATGTAGTGTCAAAAAATAATGTAACTTGAGATGTCATTTTAAACAGCTGACTACAGTGATGAATCTCTCAAAAGTTATCTTCTGTGTACTTTTCTGTACCATAGCTACAAGGCTTTCAGGGTAAAAAACAACAACAACCTTATAACTGATAAAGAACAATTTGTAAAGTCACCAATGTCCCCCTAACGCAAGATTAACAGATACTACAAGTCCTAGAATGTACTGCAACAGAACCTCCTGTTTGGACTTTAAGCACACTTTATGACGTTTATTAGCGATCCCAAACATACCTTACTAAAACAGGCTATTTTATTGAGCTTTCTAGTTTAGTACGGTCGTTGTGTCTGTTAAAATATATGCTTCAACAATTAGCGCACATATACATTGCAAAACATGGTCAGATATGTCAGCAAATGTTAACACGTAATCTTAAATAAATAAAAAAAATAATCATGCAAAAATGCACCATCACGAATCTGCTTCAAAATGGAAATATTACTTCACATTTTCATTGCGTTCCGGTCTGTCACATTTTCTAATAGTGGCTCTTAAAAGCATTTAAGATTAAGGGAGAAATATATGAAAATGTTGAATAAAGGATTTTCCCAAGGAAGCATAACAGTTTAACTAGACCATCATCACTCGAAGTTATCACACTCTGAACTGCATTTGCGAATACATTTATAAGTGGGATGGTTATCTGTGCAAAAATCTGAAATGACATACTTTAACATTATTGCATATTAAAAACAATCCTATCCTTGGGACCCTTGAAAGACTACTGTATATAAATCCAAGTTAGTGCTATTGATATTATTAGTTTTTACTTGTGCCCAAGTACAGTGACCTGTCTTAACCTATTTAAACAGTGACAAATATAAAATCAAGCATTTGAAAGAGGTCAAACACAATCTGTTTCTTTATTATCTACCGCATCGTAATCATTTGACAAGAGACGAAGAACAAGTGAGCAAATACACACAAAAACAGGAGTCAGCCTCAATGAAAGCAAATTACACCATTTCTGACATCCTGAAGCAAATACGTATCTTACTGAACAAGACACTACGCTACATAAAAGGCTGTGATGCTGATCCAAGATAGGATGCATTTGGCCCCTTGTGGAAGTTTGTAAGACATTTTAAAAGGACCCTCTAAAAAGTCACTTGTGCGGTAAAACCATTGAATTCTCCTGTCAATGCATTTTGATGGCCTTTCATTTTTTTCCCCACTCATTCGAGGGCTTTTGTGTCAGACTTGCTGGGGGCCGTGAAGCTGACGCGGATGTCCCTCCGGTAGAAGCCCTCAAGGACTCCCGCCAGGACAACATCAGGCAGCCCTGCAACATAGAGCAAAAGCGAGAGGTGGTGCTAGAGGCCAACCCGGGGCTCCTGTAGACCTTTTCATAACTCCAATCACACATAATGTTTATAAACATGATGAAAAGCTCAATTACCTGATCTGTAGTCAGACACATACGGATCCCGGAAGAATCCCATCACTCGCTGATGTGGGAACTGAAAACTAAAAGGGAACAAACATTATTCAGTTGACTTTTGGAAGCTTTTTCAATGAACAGATAATTACAGTGGATATAAAAAGTCTACACTTCCTTGTTCAAATGCCAGGCTTTTGTGATTAAAAAATAAAAAAATAGACCACCTTTCAAAACCTTTTCCACCGTTGTGACCTAAAACCAGTACAATCTGCGAGAAAAGCTACCCGAATAGTGGAACTTTATTTGATGTTAATTAGGGGGACTTTAAATGATGGCAGGTGTCTGACTGCGATTAAACATGAGTTTGAATGTGATGGAATCTTGTTTATTTTTGCTTCCTCCCTCGAAAAGATGTTTTTCAACAGAGTGGTGCAGGTTATAATGGTTGAAAAAGTTTTGCGATGATTAATCTTGGTTTGTTTTTTGTTTTTTTAATCACAAAAACCTGGCATTGGAATAGGGCTGTGTAAACTTGTTTCAAATATCGATTGTAGATGTCATTTATTGCATCTGTAGCATTTTAAGACCTTAACAGTGGGTATACATTAGAGTAATTTTAAAGGATAATGAAGGCCTTCATTTTTGGAACATCCAATTTTATTTACCTGTAATCCTGATTGTCCAGGTCATCAAGTGATCTGAAATCAAAGCGATTCATTCATTATCAATAATCAAAACGATACCTCATACATACTACAGCCATGTTGTGTCAAGCATTGTTCAAACTCAATGGGATTGCGGCTGTGATTTTATTGTATGAAGCTAATTATAAAAGTAATTTATTTAAAAACAACAACCAACATTATCCATTAGTTGATTTAATTGGAAAATATAATTACATTCAAATTATTTATTTATTTCATTAAAGATTTTTAAAGACTTTTTAAATAATTTTAAATTTTCATTCATTTTAACTGCATTTAAAAAAAAAAACTTTAAATGGCAAAAATAAATATTAAGTATTAATGCTTTATTTCATGACCTTTTTAACCATATTTTATTTTTATTCATTTTGAGGGCAATTTTATTTATTTGTATCCATATTTATTCCTGATTATAAATACAATATTAAATACCCAAACGCATACATTGTTTATTTCATGATAAATATATTTAATGAGCTTTGTACGTCTTTCAAGGAATTTTTATTCATTTAATGGCATTTAAATTCATACATAATAATCTAATCATTTTGATGGCATTATTATCAAGAACAAAATATGTTACATACAGTGTATTTACATAATAATATTTTCCATTCATGTATCAAACTGTGAAATAAAGTTAAATGTATTTATTTCATGACCAGTATATTTACTTCATGGCTGATTTACATATTCCCTCGACCTTAATTATTTCATGATATTTGTATATTAAATTGATTATAGTGTCCTTTCATTAATAAATTGTGAGATATAACCTTAAATATATATATTAAAAGTATATCATTTTTTTCATGACCAATAAATATATAATTTGGCTTACCATTTCATTATGATTGCATTCATTTGTGTTTAATGGCATTTGCATTTATCTAAAGTTTCAGCGTAAAAGTGACGCAAACGGAGCGAGTTCTGTCCTGGTGTCGTAAATGCTCTCACTCCATGCTGCTGATCTTGTGTCCCGTGTGATAATGTTTGACATGGAGGAAGTCCAGCAGCTCCTGCGGCACATCCTCATACTGATAGATGATCTCCTGGACAGGGCACAACATCCATTCAATACATACTTGGGCTGCAGCCCATTGAATTTTTTTTTAGAATCAATTATTGTCCCAATTATCCTATCGATTGAGTAATCGGAAGAAAATAAGATTTTGTATTATTAAACAACAAAATGTGCATGTTAGGTGCAGGTATGGTTGTTGTCCACTTGGGGTCGCCATCCTAATTTTTCACCCCAATGATAGTTGTGACTTTGAGTGTGTGTGCGTGTGTGTGTGTGTGTGTGTGTGTGTGGCTTTCATAGGTGGACCTGGCCTGGTTAAGCTCTTTTTACACTTAGGGAAATGTCAAAATGTTAATGAAAGCATTGGCTGTACTATTTTACGTTGGCCAGGAAAAAGTTAATTCACTTGACATTCTTTCCGTTATTGGGAACATTACATTTATAATAATTCACTGTTAAAACAACGGTCCATTGACTTATGACTTTTGCAAGCCACGAGCAGTCCCGAGGTCAATTGTTTTGCTTTGTGTTTGCGAACCAAAACTTATAAAACCAGTTGATTTCTTCACATTCTCTTATTATGTTTTTCTACAACACAGTGAATTAAGAGACTGGTCACAGAAGGCATTCAATTTGTAAATCATGGTACCGATATATAAGGCGTAGTACTTTTTTATTTACCTGTATGTAATCCTCCAGCTCCTGCCTCCTCTGCTCCAGAGGTTTGGTCCTCAAATGAGGATTCCTTTTACTCGGGAAATCAGGAGTCTGGATGATCTTTCTGAGCTGATATCACAGGTAAAAAATAAAATACAAAATTATCTAGTATGACTCAGCATGTAGAAGGCCTAATGAAGAATGTGTGATGGAGCAGGGACGGTCACATGGACTCACTTTTCTGTGCAGAGTCTGGAATTCCCTGCTCCTCCTCAGCACAAAATGTTTCCTCTCGTTGAACAGCACTTCAACTCGGAAGAGCTGCACAAAAGAGGCACAAAATAATAAGAAGAATCAAATAAATTGTAATAAATATTACTGCAAGTAAGAATGCGGAATGTAGTTTTTTTTTTTTTTTTTTTAACTCGATATAATGGGAAATAAAGACCACTACACGATTTAGCTGGTTGCTTACATATGGACAACGTGTTTTTGCATTTGTTCAATAAAGAAAAAAAAAGTGTCCACCGGGAGTGACCGAATGTAACTTTTTAACATTTTTATTTTACAATTATACCGTACTGTTCAATAGTGCGCTTTTACTAAGCTTCAGTGAATGCATCACGACAGGAGGCAACATGCTCGCCCGCCCCTCCAGGTGCGCACTCACCTTTCGTTTCCGTCTTTCCTCCAGCACACAAACACAAGCAAAATACAAAAAGAGAACAAAAACAAGGACAACAAAAGCAAAAGGGACTAAAGTAGATGTAAAGTACTCACCTTTTTGGACTTCCCCTCGTCGTCCACATCCCTCTCGGTGGATGGAATGGTCACTTGTATCATTGGCATTCCCGTTGTCCCACCCAAAGCATTTGGAGTGACTGTGGGTTATTTATTGATATATTTGTAAACTTAACGGTCCAGATTGTTCCAGCGAGTCTTTTTCGGAGGAGCCGTTGTCACTGTGAATGTGACCGGGTGGCGAGAGCTCAACTTGGGCGTGAACAGCAGGAGTCTGTCCGCTCGGAGATCCACCTCCACGCTAATTGGACGGTGTGCTACATCCGGGACATTAAAGGTGCAGCTGAACATACAGGAAACTAACTACCAACGAACTAGCGAGCGAATGTAACATTTTATAGGTATTTATTCTGGGTTGAACTGTTGTTTTGTTAGGTATTACATTAAGATAACAAGAGGGAAAAAAGACAATAGTTTTAAAATACAAAATTTGTATATAGACATTTTATTTATAATTTATTTCAATATAGGTAACAATGTAGAATATATATATATATATATATTTCTTCTGATTACACTTGAGTCATATTTTTGCTTGAGTCATGTTTCATACAGCCATAATACACATTATACATTTTATTATACATATATACAGTCCTAGACTATATATCTGAGTACAAATACCGTAAGTTAGACCATTTATTTGAGGGAAATTGTCAAAATACCTACCAAAAAGATGAGTGTTCTTTTTCTCTTCATTTTTTTTTCCAAATCGTAATTTAAATATGATAAAAGAAGTAGTAGTATTAGTGTAAACATAATACTGAGGCAAAAAAAAGGTGAACGATGACACAAGTAAGGCTCTGTGCATAACTAATGAATTGTGTGACTAATATGTGAAAGCGATGTAGTCCAAGGTCGAGGTTTTCACTTCCCAATGAAACACGACCACGTTAGTTTCTGAAACTGGGATGTAAAACCCCAAAACACTTTAAACAGTTCACTTACTAATTCAGAGTTTTTGTAAATAAACTTCTACAATTTGGGCCGCAACAAATCAAATACAAATTTATTAGTAACGCTAAAGTTGATTCCAGCGATGACCATTTGCTCATCCATCAGTACCTGGGGTGGCATGGCGCAGAGGTTAGTTAAGTGTACACCCAGCAACCGTCGGGGTGCCGGTTCATATCCCCGCCCGAGTTGTTGTTGTTGTCTCCCTGGACAAGACACTTAACCCACGTTGCCCACGAATAAATGTGTTTGGAGGGGCTGTAGGCGCAGAATGGCAGCCATGTTTCCGTCAGACTACCCGTGGCTATACTGGTATCTCATCACCACCTGGGTGTGACTGTGTAATGAATAATGCGTGCAATTGTAAAGTATCTTTGAGTCACTTGAAAAGTGCTATATAAGTTAAATGCATTATTATTATTCATATGAATACATTAGAAACAAACAACTCTTCCCTTGAGTGACGAATGAGGTGGTTATAAATAATGTAATATAATGTTATGAGAATACAAGTTGTATTGTCGTAAGCTTATGAGAACTATTTTGGATAATGGGAAACAATAAAACAACACACTTAAACACACTTGCAACAAGTGACAGGCATATGCTAAGCTAACCAGTAAAATGACATAGCGGTCTATATCTACACTTGTGTCAAACATCACAAACACATGGATGGACTCAAATTTAGGACACCAGTCAGATTAAATACTCGAGTAAAAACATCAATGAAACATGACTCAAGTAGAAAGACATGAAACAATCTAGAAGAAACAACACGACAAGTGGAAAGAAACATGAAACACAACTTCAATAGAAACATGAAACATGAGCCAAGTAGAAACATAACTCAAGTAGAAACATGAAAATTGAAACATGACTCAAATTGAAAGATGACAAGTAGACACATTAAATATGAATAATGCTCCAACATGACAGATGACTCAAGTAGTAAGATGGCTCAAGCATAAACATGAAATATGACTCAAGTTGAAAGCTGACTCAAGCCTAAACATTAAGTACTTATATCACTCAAGTTGAAACATGAAATATGACTGAAGTTGAAACATGACTCAAGTCGAAACATGGAACATCATGTAAAAACATAAGCTGAAATGGGACTAAGGAGAAATAAGTTACATAAGTAGAAACATGATCCAGGTAAAAAATCATGGACAAAAGTACTTTTTTTTTTTTTTTTTTTTTTGTGTGCATGAAATGAGTACGCTTACTCCACGTTGACTTCCTGTGAATGTTGTTCTTCTCACATTCTTGTTATTCCACTGTCTTTCAGGGGAAAAAAAGTGTCACAAACTTGCGCGGTGCTCTGACATCACAGCTTTTGACACACGTTGAATGAGACTGTTGGTTTGAGACAGGGAAGTGGGCGTGTGGGCAACTTGCATGAGCAAGCGTGTTTATTTTGGTTTGTGACATGTCTGGTTGTGAAGTGGAAGAATGTGAGTGCACACTTTCACATGCTGCCAGTTTGCGATGAGTGGACATAGCAGCTGCCTGGGCACTCATTCCGAGTGAAAGGAAGCACTGTCACCCATGAATAACCACGTTAGCCAACACATTCCTCTTCCACGCGCACTTTTCCCTCATCTATGCCCTTTAACACCTGACAACTGGTTCACAAATGGTGATATTATTAACCGTCTCATGAAATGATTACCTCACTGGCAGCATTAATCAAAAGTGAACATCATTGCATTCGTAAAGGCAGAATGTTTGATACAGCTGTTGTAATTGATCTCAAAAGAGAAAACATGACTCAAATAGAAACAGAAACATGACTCAAGTACAACCCGAATTCCAATGAAGTTGGGACATTGTGTTAAACATAAATAAAAACAGAATACAATGACTTGCAAATCACGTTCAACCTATATTTAATTGAATACACTACAAAGGCCAGATATTTAATGATCAAACTGATAAACTTTATTGTTTTTAGGAAATAATCATTAACTTAGAATTTTATGGCTGCAACACGTTCCAAAAAAGCTGGGACAGGTGGCAAAAAGACTGAGAAACTTGAGGAATGCTCATCAAACACCTGTTTGGAACATCCCACAGGTGAACAGGGTAATTGGGAACAGGTGGGTGCCAGGATTGGGTATGAAAGGAGCTTCCCTGAATTGCTCAGTTATTCACAATCAAAGATGCGGCGAGGTTCACTTCTTTGTGAACAAGTGCGTGAGAAAATAGTCGAACAGTTTAAGGACAATGTTCCTCAACGTACAATTGCAAGGAATTTAGGGATTTCATCATCTACATTCCATAATATCATCAAAAGGTTCAGAGAATCTGGAGAAATCACTGCATGTAAGCGGCAAGGCCGAAAACCAACATTGACTTCCCGTGACCTTCGACATCAATGTGTAAAGGATCTCACCACATGGGCTCAGAAACACTTCAGAAAACCAGTGTCAGTAAATACAGTTCGGCGCTACATTCGTAAGTGCAACTTGAAACTTTACTATGCAAAGCAAAAGCCATTTATCAACAGCACCCAGAAACGCCGCCGACTTCTGTGGGCCCGAGCTCATCTAAGATAGACTGATGCAAAGTGGAAAAGTGTTCTGTGGTCCGACGAGTCCACATTTCAAATTGTTTTTGGAAATTGTGGACGTCGTGTCCTCTGGGCCAACGAGGAAAAGAACCGGACGGAATGTTATGGATGCAAAGTTCAAAAGCCATCATCTGTGATGGTCTGGGGCTGTGTTAGTGGCAATGGCATGGGTAACTTACACATCTGTGAAGGCACCATTAGTGCTGAAAGGTACATACAGGTTTTGGAGAAACATGCTGCCATCCAAGCAACGTCTTTTTCATGGATGCCCCTGCTTATTTCAGCAAGACAATGCCAAACCACATTCTGCACGTGTTAGAACAGCGTGGCTTCGTAGTAAAACAGTGCGGGTACTAGACTGGCCTGCCTGCAGTCCAGACCTGTCTCCCATTGAAAATGTGTGGCGCATTACGAAGCGTAAAATACGACAACGGAGACCCCGGACTGTTGAACAGCTGAAGCTGTACATCAAGCAAGAATGGGAAAGAATGCACCACGACACCATCAGTGACTTGTGTGTATCGATTTGTATGGTAATATGGGTATTAAATTTACATTTCATTAATGTGTATTATGTTTCCTTATAATTTTTGTCATATAGTAAGTTCCATTTCCCACATGAAACAAGACTCAAGAAGAAACATGACTCCAATAGAAACTTGAAACGTGACTCAAATAAAAAACATGAAACTCTAATTGAGAGTCACATGGAAGCATTGGGTAGATTATACATACATACATGTTGACGGTCACATGGACCACATCAGACACTGATTGAAACAAAAATACTTTTAGGGACATGTCAGTAGCACTTAATTTGTTTGTTAAAACTACTAACTACTGGAAGGAAAGTGAATGAGTTCTTTCAAACTTGGCACCTGGATGTAGAAAAAAAATCAAAATGTAGTTAATGGCAAGCATAGTACATGTGTGTTAAAAAAATAATCTACAGTGAACCCCCATTCATGTGAGTGATTGAAGTTACACACGCCATGGTCCTAGAATGAATTGAACTCAAGGTACCACTGTATGCTGTAAGAGCCCATTAAGAACAATAAACCACAGATTTCTGCGATAAAGCCGGGATTTTTTTTGTTTCTCCCCCAAAATCTGTGATATAGCGGGGGTGCAAACGATGAACCAAGATATAGCGGGGGAACACTGTACAATGAAGCTGACATCGGCATTACCGTCTTGCCCGGCCCAACGCTGAGGTCCTTGATCCTGTAGAAGTTCACTTGTCCACTAGAGTCCCCGACCAGGATGCAATCTGAGCTCCTGGCGAAGAGGAAGGACGTCATGGTGATGCCTCGTGCGGCGGGCTCAACGATGACTGGGTCCAGCCTGAGACAGAGATGCAGTAACATTTGTAACATTCATGACTCTCATACACGTGCAGAGAAGAGTTAAACAATGTAAAGCTAAAATAAGGTAAAACTACTCACGCTAAAACATAATGGAGAGGGGAACAGTAAGGTGTTTGCAGAGCAATACCACCTAGTGGTGTTTCTTAGGTATTGCTTCAATTCAGTCTTTTGTAGTGAATAATAAGTGTATTATGGTTGGCGTCTGCTTGGTATAAATAATATATGTATGGAATTAATGTTTTAGTTATTGTATTGTACATATTGTACATACCTGTAGAGTATTTATTTCCCATATGTCATCGGAAATTAAATTTCCCAGATGAAACATAACTCAAGTAGAAACATGACTCATGCAACAATCTAACTCTGAATCTGAGAAACATGAAAGAAGAGTCCAATAGAAACATAAAACACAATTCCGATAGAAACATAAAAAATGACTCAAGTAGAAACATGAAACATGACTCCAATAGAAACATGACTCAAGTAGAAACATGGCTGGAACAGAAAAATGACTTCAGTTGAAATGTGACACGTGACTCAAGTAGAAACACGACTCAAGAAGAAATGAGAAACATGACTTGTGAAATGTCCTGACTCAACTAGACATGAAAGTATCCATCTCATCGAGACTCACAAGGAAGAGTTCAGGTCCCAAATCTCCAGCTGTTCACTTTTGATGGAGGCAAATACCGAGGGCCAGAGTGGGCACCAACTGACGGAAAGCACGGGACTCTGGATGGAGGTGAAGCCCATTACCGGCATCAGGCAGTCCTCCTTCCATAGCTGGATGGTCCAGTCAGCGGAGCAGCTCAGGAAAACGTCGAGGCTAAATGGTGACCATTCCACTTGGTTGACTGGGCACTGTGGAAGGGGCAGGGAGGTCAGAAGTAACCATTCACAGCAATGTAGTGAGGAGTTAGTGCCTGACTTACAAGGTGTTTCTGATAAAGGGCCAGGTAATGATGATGGTTGGACACGGAGCACTTGTGGATAACGCCTTCTGACGTGCCAGCCAAGTAGATACTGGGATCCTGAGGGAGGACCGATGAAATTGTGTCGTCGGATCACAAAACATAACTGTGCAGCCGGATAAAACCTCAACTTACTTTGGGGTGAAAATCCAAACAAAGACCAGGCGTCGCGGTGGAAACTAAAATACCCTCTTTCTTGGTTTTGTTGCCTTCGGCCTTCTTGATGCCGTCTTGGATTCTCCTCAGTTCCAGCATGTCTGACAATTGACGGGAAAAAAATGTGTGTGACGGCTGAGAGAGGGAGATTTTATCTGATTTAAGGGTGACCCAATTTACAAGTTTTGGGAGACACAAACCATTGCTCAATTTATTTTTTTGCTTTTGTCTTGCAAGTCAAAATAATTATCTCAAGAGTGCTAGACGGTGGTAGCAAACCCAACTCACTTCACAACAAGCAGAAGTTTGGCAGATAGTGAACAATTTTTCAAAAAAGAGGCTTCAAGCTGTAAGTCGAATTTCACCTTTAAAGTCGACATTTACGGCGAAATACTTCCGTTACGGGTATTGTCCCACGTGATTGTGACAGCAAGCTCAGTGTGTGTGGGTGTGTGCGTCCATGTGTGAGTGAGACGGGACTGCGAAGGAGGAAGGAGTGCGCGCCGGTGCGAGTGTGTACAGTAGCAAGTGTAGTGATGGCGACCAGGGAAGGGGAGCGATTAGCGGAGGACCCGTTGACTGTGCAGAGGAGCTAATAAGGCCATTAAAGCAGCAAATCGGTGCTTTGTGCCTTTATTGTTGCCGCCACCCAGCTCAGCTGTGCAGCGAGAGAAGGAAGTTAACCCCTGCGTCTCCAGACTACGGTCAGGTGACCGTAGCGGGAAAGGTTAACACTTCGTATAAAGAAACTAAAATACATTAAAATAAAAAAATAAGATGCTGTACTTACCATTACTGCTGAGTGTGTGAAAAAAGGAGGTCGAAAAAGGCAACGATACTCCCACAAACACATGCAAGCACTATGCACTCGCTAAGCACAAACACTATGGTGCTGGGACAAAATGGCGGACGAGGCATGGGCGTCGTAAAGTCGAGGACTTCCTGTACTCAGATATACAATATATTTGTAATTCTTTAAACGACTATATGACAATGGCTGAGTCAGTTGTGAAGCTCTTCTTTGTGTGTCCAAATGTCTGTAATATACTGCCCCCTGGTGGCCAAGGCGCAAAGACCAGAAGTAGCACAATGTGGGGTTGGCATTTCCGTTCTTTTCAGTGGGGAAAGATGATTTGAGATACGATTGTTCTGGGTTACGAGTGTGGTCATGGAAGGAATTAAACTCCTAAGTCAAGGCATGACAGTATGTCCCGTAGTTCTTTGTGAGCAGTACAATGTTCCCCAGCTATAACATGGTTCACTACAAGACGCAATATTTCCGATACATTTTATACTAATAATAATTTTTTGCTTTCAACTACATTTACAATGTGTTTAAAAATGTATTTTCATAATTTTAAATGTGTTTAAAACTTGCGGGTGGGGTAAAAGTATTTTCCAAAAATATATACCTTTGGTTTGGAACATAACTTTTGCGATGAAAGGAGTTTGACTGCTGTAGATTAGTGTTGTTCAGCATTGTCTCCTACCAATGCCCTCCAGGCCGTGGCTGCACAGGAGCCACTTGAGGACACGTCCGTCCTCCGACACGGACACGATGGATTCCACTGTGTCCTCTTCAGAAAGGCCCAATTCTTGTTTGGCCCAGGTGATTTGCCAGACTGGATGAACGTGCCTCCGACTGCAATCCCTTCACAAGAGAAAATATACCACATGGAAGTTGAGAGCTCGTCAGGTGTGTGTCATATTATTCAATTTCACTTAATTCATCCATTTGTATATGAAAAGGCCACAGCGAGGCAGAAACCGCCGTTGGTGACAGGCTCTTCACGACAAGTTCTGGCATCCTCACATGCTGCTGGCGAGGAATGTGTGGCTGTCTCGATTGCGCACACTGAAGATGGCGACCGTGCCGTCGTGCAGCCCCACTGCCAGTTTGTCGGGGTTAGTGGAGGAGAAATCCAGCGCTGTGATGCTGCTGTGACAGTGGTAGTGACGCTCTGGCCACTGCACACAGCACAATGCATTTGAATCAGTGAACCTGTGTTGAGAGCAATCTTGTAAACGTTCATCTATCTCAAGACTCAAGTAGAAACATAAAACATGACTGAAATCGAAACATGACTGGAGTAGAAAAAAGACTCAAGTGGAAACAAAAGTCAAGTAGAAACAAGACTCTTGTAACATGACTCAGAGAAACTATACTCTAAAAACATGATTGAAGTAGAAACATGAAACAAGTAGACACATGACAAGAAACACAATTGAAGTAGAAACATAAAACAAGACTCAAGTGGAAGCATGATTCAAGTAGAAACAAGACTCACATACAAACATTACTCAAGTAGAAACAACTCTATAAACATGATCTATGACTCAAGTAGAAATATGACTCAAGAAACATGGTACATTACTTAAGTTGAAACATGTGTTAAACATAAATAAAAACAGCATCCATCCATCCATTTTCTGAGCCGTTTCTCCTCACTAGGGTCGTGGGCGTGTTGACCGACTGGTTAGAGCGTCTGCCTCACAGTTCTGAGGTCGAGGGTTCAATCCCCGACCCCGCCTGTGTGGAGTTTGCATGTTCTCCCCGTGCCTGCGTGGGTTTTCTCCGGGCACTCCGGTTTCCTCCCACATCCCCAAAACATGCATGGTAGGTTAATTGAATACTCTAAATTGCCCTCAGGTGTGAATGTGTGTGCGAATGGTCGTTTGTTTATATGTGCCCTGCGATTGGCTGGCAACCAGTTCAGGGTGTACCCCGCCTCCTGCCCGATGATAGCTGGGATTGGCTCCAGCACTCCCGCGACCCTTGTGAGGAGAAGCGGCTCAGAAAATGGATGGATGGAAAAACGTAATGTTACAGAAATTTTCTTGTTTTTAGCAAATAATTATTAATCATTATCATGAATCATTCATAATCCAAAAAAGATGGGACAGGGTCAAGTTTACCACTGTGTTGCATCACCTTTTCTTTTAACAGCATTCAATAAACGTGTGGGAACTGAGAACACTAATTGTTGAAGCTTTGTAGGTGGAATTCTTTCCCATTCTTGCTTGATGTACAGCTTCAGCTTTTCAACAGTCCGGGCTCTCCGCTGTCATATTTTACGCTTCATAATGCGCCACACATTTTCAATGGGAGACAGGTCTGGACTGCAGGCAGGCCAGTCTAGTACCCGCACTCTTTTACTACGAAGCCACGCTGTTGTAACACGTGCAGAATGTGGTTTGGCATTGTCTTGCTGAAATAAGCAGGGGCATCCATGAAAAAGACGTTGCTTGGATGGCAGCATATGTTTCTCCAAAACCTGTATGTACCTTTCAGCATTAATGGTGCCTTCACAGAAGTGTAAGTTACCCATGCCATTGGCACTAACACAGCCCCATACCATCACAGATGCTGGCTTTTGAACTTTGCCTCCATAACAGTCCGGATGGTTCTTTTCTGGCGCCGTTTCTGGGTGTTGTTGATAAATGGCTTTTGCTTTGCATAGTAGAGTTTCAAGTTCCACTTACCGCACTAGCGCCGAACTGTATTTACTGACATTGGTTTTGTGAAGTGTTCCTGAGCCGATGTGGTGATATCCTTTACACATTGATGTCGGTTTTTGATGCAGTGCCGCCTGAGGGATCGAAGGTCACGGGCATTCAATGTTGGTTTTTGGCCTCGCTGCTTACATGCAGCTATTTCTCCAGATTCTCTGAACCTTTTAAGGATATTATGGACCGTAGAGGATGAAATCCCTAAATTCCTTGCAATTGTACATTGAGGAACATTGTCCTTAAACTGTTCGACTATTTTCTCACGCACTTCTTCACAAAGAGGTGAGCCTCGCCCCATCTTTGCTTGTGAATGACTGAGCAATTCAGGGAAGCTCCTTTGTTACCCAATCATGGCACCCACCTGTTCCCAATTAGCCAGTTCACATGTGGGATATTCCAAACAGTTGTTTGATGAGCATTCCTCAACTTTCTCAGTCATTTTTTGCCACCTGTCCCGGCTTTTTTGGAACGTGTTGCAGCCATAAAATTCTAAGTTAATGATTATTTGCTAAAAAAAAATCAAGTTCATCAGTTTGAACATTAAATATCTTGTCTTTGTAGTGTATTCAATTCAATATAGGTTGAAAATGATTTGCAAATCCTTGTATTCTGTTTTTATTTATGTTTAACACAACGTCCCAACTTCATTGGAATTGGGGTTGTACAAACATGAAGGATGACTGAAGTAGAAACATTACTCTAGAAACACAGATCAAGTAGAAACATGAAACATGACTGAAGTAGAAACATGAAACAAGATTCAAGTTGAAACATGACTCCAGGAACATGAAACAAGACTCAGATAGATGACTCTCGGAACATGAAACATGATTTAAGTAGAAAAATGACAAAAGTAGAAACATGGCTCAATGGAAACATTAAACCTGACTCAAGTAGAAACATGAATCAAGACTTGAGTAGGAAAGCAACCAAAATAGAAAGATGACACAATTGAAACATTGCTCTAGAAATCACATAACACATGTAGAAACATGAAACACGTATAAAACAAAACTTAAGTAAAAACATGAACCATAACTCAAGTACAAACATGAAAAATCAATTAGTACCCGCTCATGTCTAACATGACTCAAGAAACATAAGAAAAAAACCACAACTCAAGTAGAAACATGACTTAAATATCAAATGATTCAAGTAGAAACATGAGTCATCACAGCATTATATAATGTTAAGTACATACGCTCAAGTTTTTTATGGACCAGCAGCAGATTAGGCCTGTTCTCCCAGGGCAGAAGTCACCGTAGCCCACTGCAAGCAGATCCTGACAGCGAAGGAAAACACACACACACGCACACACAGATCAACAACTTCACTGCGTCATCCTGAGACCTGTTGAGAATAATTCAACCCCACCATGTCGCTAAATATGACAAATGCTAAATAGCGCTCCTTTCCCACATCTGAGGGCAGAACAGTAATTACGTACACTGTAAAAACATACAAAACAAGGTCGATTAAAAAATATGCGATGTCACTGGGGACTTTCCTACCGAGTTCTTTTTGTTCCAAGCCATGCAGGTGATGTTTCGTCCTTTGCTGAGCTCGCAACTAAAGGTCCAGAGAAGTTCCAGAGATGGATCGGCCGCTTCCTCTTCCTCCTCCTCCTCCTCCCCTTCTTCCTTTCCCTCCTCATTCTCTTCCTCTTTCACCTGCTCCTCTTCCTCCTTCAGCTCCTTCACCTCCTCCTTAAGCTCCTTCACCTCCTCCCCCACCATCTCTACCTCCTCTTCCTCCTCCTCCTCCTCTTCCTTGTCCAGCTTCTCACACTCAGGCTCAGGAGGCAGCACTTAAAACACAGTTGGCTCATCATTACACTTAATTCCCTGCTCGTCCTCCATGTTAACATGGATATTTGAATTCAACAACCGTCAATGGGAGTGAATGAGTTAAACCAACATCTCCAAGCGTCGGACTACCTTTTATCTCCGGGAGGTTTCTGTAAGCGGCCAGCTTGGGTTGAAAAATGTTGGCGACGAGGCAGCGTTCCATGATGAGCAAATTGCGTTGGAACGTCTCCGACTTGAAGATCAGCTGAAGCTCTGGCACGTCGCTGAGATCGCCCCCTTGCATCTTGATGGAAAACAGGGAGCTACCGGTACTGACTGGGCACAGGTGAGACAAAGTTAACAGAAGCCTCTTTCATGCAGTGTCCGTTATTCCACCCGTGCCTTTTGTACGGAACCCAGCGCAGAAACACAACTCGTGAAACATGAATCAAGTAGAAACATGAAACATGACTCAAGAAAAACAACTCATGGACAAACATTACTGTAGAAACATGGCACAAGTAGAAACAGGACTCAAGTAGACGCATGACTCAAGAAACATAACTCAAGTAGAAACATGACTCGAGTAAAAATGTTACTCTCGATCAGGGGTGTCCAAACTTTTTTCAAAGAGGGCCAGATTTGTTCAGATGAAAACGTATGGGGGCCGACCATTCGGCCTGACATTCCTCGAACCATTACCATTGTAAAGTAACTTGTAAATATGTAACTATATCACTTTGCTGTCTGCAGCTAGGTCGATATTGCAAATGAGAATCTGTTTTCAATTGCATTACCGGGATAGTTAAAGGTTACAATAATAATAAATTAAATACAAATGAACTATTTTATGAAAGTTGACTGATTTTTTTTAGAAACATGTATTTATTGATTTTGTTTTAACAAATCACATCCCAGTGCATTTTGACAAAGAATAGTATAGTGTCTATACTATTCTGTCATCTGACTTGACTACAGTATAGTCAAATCAGAAAAAGTGCTGCTGTGCTATCAAAACAGCTTCCAGTGGCTTCCGTTTTTCGGCGCGTTTGTTCGCCGTTAGCTTGTCGTAGTGAGCATGTTTCGTCTGGTAGTGCCTCTTAATATTAAATTCTTTGAAAACAGCCACAGTCTCTTGGCAAATTAGGCAGACACAGTTTTTTCGTATGTCAGTGAAAAAAAATCCACTTGTCTTGGACACGGCGGCCCTCGTTGTCAACTGTCCTCTTTTTAGTTTCAGTTGCCATTTTAGAAATGGGCTAAAAACATACCACAGGGGTCACGCGACGAGAGTGCGGCCACAGGTCTACTGCCACCTTCTGTTGAAATATAAAATGGCTTTTTTTTGTATGTGTGTATTGTTTACTGTGGTAAACTGTGCTGGCGGGCCACATATTATTGATTTTATGACATGATGCTTCGGGCCGGAGGAAATTTGGACACGGGCCGGATTTGGCCCGCGGGCCAAACTTTGGGCATGGCTGCTCGAGATACACAACTCAAGTGAACCATGACAAGTAGAAACATGACTCAAATAGAAACATGACTGTCAAAAAATGAAAGATGACTCTAGAAACATGAAACAATGTTCTAGAAACATGACTCAAGTAGACATGACTCAAGTACAAAACATACATCTATAAACATGAAAGATGAATCAAGTCAAAACGTTACTCTAGAAACATGACTCAAGTAAAAACACTACTCAACTAGAAACACAAATCAAGTAGAAACATAACTCAAGAAACATGAAAGATGACTGCAGTAGGAACGTTACTCTAGAAACATGACTCAAGAAAAACTACTCAAGTAGAAACACGACTCAAGAAAGATGAAAGGTCACTCAAGGAGAAACATTATCAAAGAAACATGAAACATGATTCACTTACACCATGACTGGAGTAGAAACGACTCAAGAAGAAAAATGACTCAAGTACAAACATGATTCTGGAAACATGACAAAGGAGAAACATGAAAGATGACTCAAGTAGAAATATTATATATTGCTCAAGTTAAACCATGACTCAATTACTGTACAGAATCTGAGTAGTAACATGACACAAATAAAATCATGACTCGTACAAACATGACTCCAGAAACATAAAACATGACTGAAGAAGAAACATTCTCAAAACTTGGACTCTGACTAAAGTTGACTACTCTACTTTATGGTGGAATCACGCAATTATTTTTATCCTTAATTTTCCCCATTGTTGATAAAGGAAATGTTGTCAAATGTAAAACCAGTTGAGGAAATAATAAAAGAGGAAACATTAAATTCATTTTGTGGGTCATAGAGAATGCAAAAAAAATGGTATTGAGTTGTTGTTGTTTTTTTTTTTGAGTTTTTTTTACCGGTGCTTATTGTGCTGATGCTGCTGAAGCTTCTCATGCGCTCCAGATCTTTGCTAACATCCACGGTGCATTCCCCAGCACCGGCTTTCTCAGCTTTCGGAGCTCCGTTCTGGAACGAGTCGTAGATTTCCCAGATGGTGGCGATGGTGCCTGTCAAAGAATTCCAACTTGAATGAACTGACCGGACAGCAGATCTAGTGTCCATCTTACCTTGATCGTGCATGACAATCTTTTCGCTCTGGAGTTTTTTGTGTTTCGCTGCGCCGACGAACGTCTGCATGGCTCGCGCAACGTACTTGTCATTGCCCAATCTGTTGTTGCACAACTCAATATAGAGGATGTTACTCTCCCTGGAAGATACACAGGTGACGATACAAGCTGTGGTTTGGGAGATTTGCTCAGGGTTTATGATCACAATATGAGGATTATTATTGTGAAATTGCATGTTTTTATGCTAAGATTCTTAATTTACAGTGGATAGAAAACGTCTACACACCAATGTTCAAATGCGAGGTCAAAAAACAAGATCATTTCTTAAACTTTTTCACCATTAATGTGACCTATAACCTGTACAACTCCATTGAAAAAAAAAACATATTTCGAGAGGGTAAGTAAAAATAAACATTATTTTTGTATAATTCGTTTGTTTGTTTTGTTTGCCTTTACTGACTTAACAGCCTGTGCGTTTTCAGCCTCCTCGGACATACAGGTGCTGGGCAGATCCAGAAGTGTGATGGTGTCCGTCTCAGTCAAGTAGATGTTCAAAACCTCATCCAAAGCCATCTCCTTCGACGCCTGTTGTCCCCCAGCGACCGCTTGTCTCGTTGAATCTGGAAAGGAACATAAAAATACAAACATATTCATGAATTGCATTCTGCTCCATCCGGGGATGCCGTCAAATCGTGAAGAAGTAGTAACCGAGTGGCTGGCTGGTGTCCAACTTGATAAAGCCCACACGACTTTGAGAGGCCAGTGAGGCTCTGGTCGACAGGCTGGGGAGACTGGTGCTCCACATACATAACCTGGAAAGCAAGGAACAATGAGATGTGGAACGTGCCCGGAGGATATATTTTTACTTTCTCAAATGAAATGTGACAGATGTTTTTGTTTTTTTTATCGCAGCTGAGTTCAGGCAAGAGGTGGGATAAACCCTGAACTGGTCGCCCGCACATAGAAACAAACAAACAGTTGCACCCACATTCACACCTACGGGCAATTTAGAATCTTCAATCAACCTACCATGCATGTCGTCGGGATGTGGGAGGAAACCGGAGTATGCGGTAGTATTTTTTTATTTCCTCATGTAACTATCTGTTGGATATTTTTTTTCTATTTTATTGTATGTTTTTCCCCAAGTCAAAATGATTTGCTATTTTAATCCTTGAATTAGCTCGCAAGTGTGATCACTTGTTACCCGGAAGAGGGCACATGAGAGAAGGAGGACGATTTGGAAGTGTCCCATCTGGAGTAGAAATCATCGAAAAAGAATCTCTGTGGCTTGGCATGCGGGTCCTTGGGCTCGGGCTCATACAGCGGCCGCGGTGTCACATCATTGCCGTCCTCATCCAGCACCTGCAGCGAAAAACGGCACGTAGCGCAAAATCAAACACAAACTGAGGAGAAATGTGCTCTTGTGTGAGTCTCATATGCATCGTGACTTGTTTGGAGCGTTATAACCTGACTGCTGTGATGTTTATTTTACTATTAACAGTTGTCTTAATCCCCTTTGCATTACATCTTCCTCATCTAAAATTTAGAGTACGTTTTAAAAAAAAAAAAAAAAAAAAAGATATATATATATATATATATATATATATAGTATTAGATTAGTTCCTTAAACAATGTGACATATTTGTATTGCCTCAAATTAATACAAATTTATATGTGAGTTATTTTTATTTCCTCAAATCATCATCATCATCACCACTCATATGTGAGTTATTTTTATTTCCTCACTCGACGTGATAGCGCATGTGATAGTTGTTTCCTCAAAGAATAATGTGGTACATTTTTATTTCCTCAAATAATGTCAGTGCAATTTTATTTACTCAAATAATGTGATTCGAATTCAAATAATACAACCCCAATTCCAATGAAGTTGGGACGTTGTGTTAAACATCAATAAAAAAAGAATACAATGATTTACAAATCATATTCGACCTATATTTAATTGAATACACTGCAAAGAAAAGATAGTTAATGTACAAACTGATAACCTTTATTGTTTTTAGCAAATAATCATTCAATTAGAATTTTATGGCTGCAACACGTCCCCAAAAAGCTGGGACAGGGTCATGTTTACCACTGTGTTGCATCACATTCAATAAACGTGTGGGAACTGTGGACACTAATTGTTGAAGCTTTGTAGGTGGAATTCTTTCCCATTCTTGCTTGAAGTACAGCTTCAGCTGTTCAACAGTCCGGGGATCCAGTGGATGTTTATTTCCTCAAATGTTGTGATAGTACATTTTTACTTAAAATAATGTGCGCTGATTTTTTTGTTCCTCAAATAATAATTATTTATTGTTACTTGTTATTTTCACAGGTAATACCATAGTATATTTTTATTTATTCAAATAAAAATGTGGTAATACACTTTATATCAAATATTGCGGACATATTATTTCCTCCAATTATAATGTGATCATACTTTTTATTTCTTAAAGAATGTGATGGGTTAGATAAATATGTATATGTATAATAATGTGAGAGTACATTTTTAATGACTCAAATAATCATTTCACGGTTTATATTTTCTTCCTAAAACATAATAACGTGATAGTAGTTCTATTTACTCATATAATGCGATAGTAGTTCATTATTTCCATTAGGAACAATGGAAAAATGTGAGTATATTTGTTCAAATAATGTGAACACAATGGATTTTAGAGGTTCCAATTTATTATACTGATATCAATTAATCATAAACCTGATAAATATTCATTTGTGCAGCCCTGTCTTGTTGTCAGTGAGCTCTCGAATTTTGTTTTATTCAAGCAAAATTTGAGAAACAACACATTCGGAAATAATGTTACATTGATACCTTTAGTCCAATGGAGAATTATTATCTTTTAGAAAAGTATTGGATCTCAATATATGGTGAAGATGGAGCAAATGGAAGAGCCCAATGAAGTTACCCGGATGGCTTTCCTATGAACGATGCTTCTTCCCATTTTACTGTCTGAAAGCATCCTGGAGCCTTTCCGGCTCTGGAAACCCGTGAAGCTGCCCGTGTATCTCGAACTTTGGAGGACTCGCTGCATCCCCGACGTGGATCTTTTCACAGCTCGAGAGGAGCTAGAACACAAAGGGGGAAAAAAGGAAGAAAACACAAACAGTCTGGTTAGCATCAGCCGCAAGTTGTGTTTCCTAGATGAACAGCTAGTTAACAGCAAAGATTGTGTACATACGCGGTTAGCGTTGAACTATTTCGCTTCATCTTTCGTTTTTTCCCCCCTCCCTACATACACCTTCAACCTGGATTTGAGATGTCTTGTGAGTTGACGCTGAGTGCTTTTGTTGTGCTTTTAAAACGCTTGTCACTCTCGTTGCCGTGACAACGTCAACAAGGAAAGCTACAAGCAACTCTGCGCATGCGTACAATCGACGCTTTTACAAATAAATAAATAACAGCACTATTATTTGATTAAACAACACTACACCCGCACACACAAATTTGTTCTTTCTTTGCCCGACGTCTAAAAAAATGGACATCTCTTAAAATCTATGATGTTCCACAATTTGAACTGTCATATTATTTTGTTTATGGATGCTTTGGAATTTTCGGTTTTAGACATATTACTATCATTTTGTTACTGGGTAAACATATTTATTTTGCCAAATGGAAAAACAGTTAAGCCATCCTCCGGATTTATCAATGACTTCAAAACGTTTTGTCATGCCTTAAAATATTAGAAAAAGCAAATATAGTAGACAAATATGTGTAGTCAGTGCTTGTAACCAATTTGAATTTTCCTTCTTGTCTCTGCTCCATTACGTGTCAATTTAAATGCCTAATTTACTTTGTGATTTAAATGCACTTTATTTGCTATTATATTTTCTTTTTTGTTTTCTTCTTTCTTAAAACAATCCACGGTTAGTTTTTCCATATTCTAATTGCATTTGTACATATGTATTATTCTCTTTGGGGGTATGTCATTTTCAGTGTTCAATACAGTATAAGTAAATACATAAAATGTCCGAGCCAATCTGGACCAAACACTTCCGGGTTCATCATCCTACCCTGTCACGTGATCATTACATCACAGCCCTCCTCCTCCCACCAGGGATTACATGGTGCCGGTGCGCCTTTAAGGGCCGTGGACCAGCCGCTATACTCGCACGAAAAATCTCGGTCGCCTCGGAGGGGGGAGGTAGAAGACACTGAAACGCCGCCACCATGTCCGCCAGCTCGGCCTTCAACGACGAGAAAGGGGGCTCCTCCAGCGTCGGGGAACCGGAATATGGCCACGACCCCGCGAGTGGTGGGATTTTCTCCTCGGACTATAAAAGGTACACATGGGCTCGCTTCGTAGCCAAATGTCGTTTGCCGCACCGCTGATGCACGGTTTGGTTGGTATTTCAATGTCAGCACATGGCCTGAGTTGAGCTAGTTTCAATTGAATGCCCCCCACCACCATCTTGTCTTGTGTGCTGGTCGTGATTTGGTTCGCTCGAATGTTGTTACTGTGGTAATATGACCTGGAAGAGTCAAGGTATTAAAAAAAACAAAAAAAAAAGAGGAAGAAGTTTGAATTAGTACAGTATTCAGTGGACGTGTTACATTTGTGTTATGAGAAACGTCCTGTTTAATTAATATGGATCACCAGCAGGCCTCGACTCCATCTTATTCAGCACCATCCCTACTGGACAGCGCCACCCTATTCCAAACACTCCTACAATGAAGCCCCGTATATTCGCGGTTTGGCATTCGCGTTTTTGTTTTGTTTTTCGTTAGGCGGGGAGGGCTATCATCACTGAAAGTCTCATTTATTCTCCTTTTTTATACTCGATCCAAAGAAATGGAATTATTACTTTGGTGCTATCTGGTGGAATTGTGGTGTTTCTGTCTGGTTTAATTCATTGATTGTGTTCCCCCCCCCCCCCCCAAACTGTTTTGTTGGGGGTCTTTGAAGGCACCTCGTGCACCGTCAAAAGTGAAAGTGAAAGAATGTTTCTGCTTCCCCTCCCCATGCAGCTTCTAATAAGACTGCTTTGCTGTTACGCTTTGCCTGTATTTTTTTTTTTTTTACCGTTGATAAATGCCGTATAAAGTACATCGAGTTACCGACTGTATGAAATGCGCTATGAAAATAAAGCAGATTGCTTTGCCAAAAAGTGAATTTAATGACTTTATACTGTTTGTGTCATGTACGAGTGTGCATATTTGTGTGCCCACGTGTGATGTCACGTGACTTTGTGCTAACTTGTTATTTAGACTAGTATGCTAGCTAATACAACAGATGAGCCTTATGTTAAGGTAGTTCGTTTGTGTTGACTAATTTAACTACTGAATACAGTTGTTGATGTAACATGGGTTTGTGATTGTGTACGTGCTAGATGCATGGCGTTGGTGCTTTACGATCCTCTCCTTTTAAGTGCTTTACTGCCATCTTGTGGCATCTATATACATTGACAAATCTCTTTAAGAGGTGTTAATTATTTGTGGATTTTCGCTATTCGGGGCAAAGGTCAGTCTCACTCCCCACAAATAACTGGGGTTTACTGTAATATGTATATGAATAAACTGGAAATGGACAGTTTTCTAACTGCAAAAATAAATAAATAAATAATTCCCGTAGCAAATACAGCAGTTTACGAACCCCAAATTGTACGTTAAGTTGGATGGCCGCAGTTTATAACTAATTTGCACTAACGCAGTAGTAGTCACAATTATAGTATTTGTTTAAAAAATACAAACCCCAATTTCATTGAAGATGGGATTAGTGTAGGCGGCACGATGGTCGACTGGTTGGCGCGTCAGCCTCACAGTCCTGAAGACCGGGGTTCAATCCCCGGCCCCGCCTGTGTGGAGTTTGCATGTTCTCCCCGTGCCTGCGTGGGTTTTCTCCGGGCACTCTGGTTTTCCCCCACATCCCAAAAACATGCGTTAATTGGAGACTCTAAATTGCCCGTAGGTGTGAATGTGAGTGCGAATGGTTGTTTGTTTGTATGTGCCCTGCGATTGGCTGGCAACCAGTTCAGGGTGTACCCCGGCTCCTCCCCGATGATGGCTGGGTTAGGCTCCAGCACGCCCGTGACCCTTGTGAGGAGATGCGGCACAGAAAAAGAAAATTTTTTTTTGCAATTATTCTCTCATTTTGAATTTGAAAACGTTCCGAAAAAAAAAGCTTGGACAGAGGCAACAAAAGTCCGGGAAAGTTGGGGAATGCTCAAAAAACACCTCACAGGTCAAAAGGTGAATTGGAAACAGGTTAGTATCATGATAGGTAATATAAGGAGCATCCATGAAAGGTTCAGATGTTCCCATGCAAGGATGGAGCAAGGGTCACCATTTTGTGAACAACTGCATGAGCAAATAGTCCAACAGTTTAAGAACGTTTCTCAAGTTTTACCTGTTTTCGCCTGTGCGTCCGTAACTCTGTCTTCCTCCCATATTACAAAAAAAAAACCTGTTATGTTATTTGAAGACTTTGTCCATAGATGTAAATGAATGTGAATGCTTGTTTGTCTATATGTGCCCTGCTGATTGGCTATACAGCTGACCCGCTCCCCCTAATGAAGGCACACAGTATAGAAAACCGATAGATGGTTGAGTTGTGCCACGTTTTGGGACCTTTCCTCTTTTTTCACCAGTAGAGGGAGCTCATTCCTTTTTGATGTCAGAACTTGCGACTGTGAACTCTGACCTCAGGCAGTTAGAGTAGCGGTAGAGGGTCCAGTAGACATTATGCACGCAGCATGCAACACTTCGGTGTTAGGTGTAAGGTATCATGTTAACTTCCAGTCAGCATTAAACGCATAGTGACAACAAGGGAAACTTGTTAGAACTCAAAACTGAGTTGACGGCGAACATAGCCCAACGCCGCAGTGTTGGCTGGAGGTAGCGATCTCCTTGTCTTTGAAAAGTAAAACCTTTTAATGCCATTTCAACCTTGAAAATAATGATTGAATATACATATTACACGACCCAATTTATCTCACATTTAACAACAAGAGGTATTTTTCAGTCAGATGGTGTCCCATCTTGTCCAGCTTGTAGCATATCAACAGCAAAAACTGTTATGCCATCTGACCTTTCCACCGGTAATGCTTAATGCTTTGCTGTGCATAGTGTCATTTGTACGACAGACCTGTGGTGTGTTTTCTGTGGAGTAACTGCAGATGAACTCGTTTTGATTCTCCAGCTTTTTGTAATGGTTCTCTTTACGCATCCATGACAACTAAATCCTTTACGAGAAAGGGATGTGCTGGTTGAACGAGCGTTTGAGTGTTTGGGAAGGTTTTCCAGTACAGTCAAAAACATTCTGTTAAGCATTCACTGGTCCACCTCATTGTGTCATTTGTGGGCACTAGGTATTGTATTTGTGGGTGTTGTTAAACCCTTACATCTCGCACAACACATTGACGGCGATGTATTTTGATTGTACAGACATGAGCCTGTACCTCTGATGTTGGATTTGTTTCCCAAATGTGAGTCACCTTAAGATGTTAATATGATTTTGATACAACTCTAAGCATTAAGGTTGTTATCTGTCTATTTCTGAAAATGTGTCTGTGAACGAGCTGTTCTGAATTGTGATGCCATAATATGGCTGATATGTATAACACTTCCCTCACACCGAGTTTCTTTTCCCATGACTTGGAAGCTAGGCTGAGCGAAGAGCCGCCAGTTTCAAGCAGACACGGAAAGACGATCATGTCAAAAGAAAAAGATAAGTGGAGTCCAGTTTTGACAGATACGTGACAATTCGACCATCTTGTCGACACAGGATCAGGGAGTATTTGTGTTTGGCGATGTGAGTATCTGCTACACAAACTGATAAGTGTAATTTGGCGGCTTGGTGCTGAATTGCTGCCTCCATAAAGGTGAACTGAAGTTTTTCACCTGTTCTGACTACAACGTAAACATTTTGCACTGTAAGCGCTAGAAAATCAAAACCCATAAAAATCAACTTGACTTGTAGAATTTAGTTCCATAAAGGTAATGCATCATAAGTGTGTCTCAGAATCTATTGTCCAACATAAATATAGGACCTCCTCCACTCACCATGAGCGAGAGGATTCCCTGCAACAAGTCCACTCACTACCGTCTGACCTCCAAGTGCTCGCTTCAAGCTTTTTATGTATTTTTATTTCTGTATTTATTTATTTTAGTTTACCGTCAAACTAAACATACAACAAACAGAATTACAAGTTGTGTATTTGAAACAACCACATAGGAATAAGGACATTCGTACACAAATTGTTAGAGCAACAACCAATGCCCAGGCATTTAACATGCAGACTGGCTAACGGTTAGTTAGCTAACGGCCAGCCGCTAGGCTGAGCACGCAACAGCCAACTCGACACTCCCATTCGCCGACGTCACATCACTCACCAGGCCACATTTTAAAGCCGCTCACACTCAAAGTCACAGATATTATGCTGTGGCAAGTGAAGGATGGTGACCCCAAGTGGACAACAATAATACCTGCCCCTCACATGCACATTTTGTTGTTGAATAAAAATACATTCGTATCCAGTTACATGATTCGTCGATATGATCATGGGTAAAATCATCGATGTTTAAAAGTATTCAATACGTGCAGCCCTCATTAAGACAGCTGTAGTTAAAAATGTGTCATATCTCCTTTGAAAACGATTTTTATAGCAAAAGCTGACTGATCTTTGGCACATCATCGTTGGACTCATTTTCATCCCGTTTGTTGGTGGGTGGGGAGGAAGGGGGGGGGGGGGGGGGATGAAGTGACGTTTCTGCCAAGAATGCTGAGTCATGTTAGATGAAGAAAACGGCATTAAAAAAAAGCTGCGACAGTTATAATGAGCGAGAGGATTCAGGATCAAGAAGCTGTAGAGGCTGGTGGTGGTTGGGAGGGGGGGGGGAGGCAGTGCTAATGTAGGGACGTGTCATCATGAGAGCGCGTCTCAATGTGTGCGCGCGCGACAGGGAGAGGCCGCTCTGCTCTGCAACAGCGAGCACGTGAACAGCGGGGAGGGGTCGGCATGGACTCCATGCCTCTCTGTGACAAGCATCTTTTTGACAGAGCGGCTGATGGCAGCCCAGCCAGACGCAGCGGAAACAGCGGCAGGAGCAGCAGCGGAAAGGATCCCCCAGTAATCAGATTCGAATTACCGTTTCCCTCGTCGCCACGGAGACGTCTTTCTTTGCAGGAAGTGGAGCCTTTCTGGAGAAGCTCGTGGCATCAGATCTCCAAGCAGATCCAGAAAATAGTACTTGTGATGTTCTAGCTGTTTCGGAAACGACGGCCTTTGACGCTTTACCGCTTCACCGAGGATCCCGCAAAGTTTTCAAAGAAATAACCCAAAGAAAAGATGACCGCCATGCAGAAGCTGCTGCAGCTGCCCGTGAACGCGGTGAACATGGTGAAGACTGTGCAGAGTCAGGTGCAGGGCCACGAGGAGGACAAGAGCCCCGTGCTGACCCCCGATGGCGGGCAGCAGACCTGGTACAGCGCCCTGAGGCCCGACGAGCTGCGCCACCTCCGCTCGGGGAGCAGCGGAGGAGGAGGTGTTGGCGACAGAGGGCGGGATCAGGAGGAGCGAGCGCCACCGGAGGAAGGTGGCGGCGCTAACGGGAGTTCCCAAAGTCAACCTTTGCGGTAGGATCGCCACTAGAATCCCGACTGGGTTGGACTTGCAACGAGCTTCGTATTTGTCAGTAGTGAAAATAAGAAACTGAAAGAATCCATCCATTTTCTATACCGCTTATCCTCATTAGGGTCGCGGGTAAACTGGTTTGGGAGACAAGTGACTGGTTGCCAGCCAATCGCAGCACATATATAGACACACAACCATTCATACTCACATTCACACCTAAGGACAGCTTTATCGTCTTTAATGAACCTAACTTGTATGTTTTTGAAATGTGGGAGGAAGCTGGAGTCTGCGTAGAAAACCCAGACCCTGGGCCCTGGCTATATAGAAAATAGATGGACAGATGCCATTCAACTTTGACCTAAAATGTTGGTTGAATTCCTAATTTAATATCGTATTTAGTGTATGCCCTATATAGGGACCAATCGCAAACCTGCATTTGCAAATGCTCTCAGGAAACGCGCTAGTACTATGCAAAAGTTATAAATAGCATTGTTTATTGTTTTCACATGGTGCTGTTCACTAGTTATTATTTTATGTTTGGGCAGTTAATAGCTGCTTGGTTCATTAATAATGCATGCAAATGATCGGTTAGCCTGGACGTGCTGCATAATATCCACGTCACAATAAGCAAAACGATGCACGCAAGGTGCCTCTGCCTTATTTGAGTATTTTGAAAATTGAGAAAGTTTAAATGTTTCATCCAACTTATGCAAATACAGTAGATTTTCATATTTGCGGTTTTACGGTGCAAAAAAGCCGTGGCGTCGTCCTACTGTCGTGCAGAAGTTCCAGGTGGAGAATACTTTTTTTCAGGTAACCAGAGACCCAGGGTCCTGCAGTGGTTAAATTATTCAGAGCTTTTTGTCGATCCAAAATTAAAGAAGCAAGAGTCGGTGTCAAATTATTGCCAGCCCTTTTGCCAGGAACCTAATCTAAGTGTCATTTTCCATGAGGCTTGTTTCCTGAAGTGAGATTCATGTTACCCCCCCCAAAAAAACCTTTTGGAATTGTGGACGAAATATCCAGCAGCCTGGTCACGCACTGTTGTGGGATGGCACGCCGCTCCTTAAACCGGACTCGTTGCGAGACGGTCTAAGTGGTTGCGTAGATCCCTTGGAAACACACAGCAAGCCCTTGCCGACTCCATTCTTTTGTCTCCCAAGTTGTTGAGGTAGTCTCCGGTAAACACAACTCTGTGGGCGCGAGCATCGTCATCTTGGCGGATTGATTTCGGTCCCAGACTGTTGAGTTGTAGTACCACCCCTGGTTGCAGAATTTCATGTTGCTATCTCTCAGCATTACCTTCAGTGACATCTATGGGTTGAACCGATTAGTCGACGAGTTGACCAGTCGATTTTACTACTCCGCATCGAGGTCTTAAGCTTGAAGTCGACTCAGGGTTTTTTGGTATCTCGTCTTTCAATCAGCCAATTTACTTCGGACTTTCAACTTGCCCATCTGCTGTCTTCGCCGCACATGTGACTCTCTGTGGAGCAGCGTAATGTCTGGTCAACAAGGTCAAAGAGTACGAAAACAAGCTGGCCTTAGATGAGAATAATGTTAGCCTTGCTAGGTTTGGCTATTTCAATCGCCACTAATCTTAAAATTCATACGAGTGGGACCACAGGACGAGGGCAGCGGCACTGTGCAGTCAAGCTCCAACGTTATTCATCATGCAACACCACCACCACCATCACAACACTACGATATGGTGTCGTAACACTTCGGAGTACCGTGTACGGCTGTACTGTGCCGCAAGCATGTGAAAATAGTTTACCAAATCTGAGACCGGTAGCACGGTCACTTGCAAAATATGCAAGTCTGGACAGCAGGGCCCCCCCTGTGGAGACGCCGAATTACCACTGGTTACACAATCTCATGTCGATATGTCTCTGCATTAAGAGATTGCCTTCAGTGATGACAATCCTCGGTTTTCCATTCCACGCAGCACTCTCTCCACTGCAATGTGTTATTCTATCAGTGCAACAATCAGCCATACCGTCCCTCCGTCTTCTCCGCTTGTCATTTTGGGTGTGCAACCACCGTACTAAACACAATTCGTCGATGTCACTGTGATTGCACCAATGGATGTCGTGCTATCCCCGTTTGAATTAGAACCTGTTTAACCGCACGAGTCACTGACTGTAGGAAGCGCTGTCGTGGTTGTAATTTAATTCGTAGGAGCCATTATGTAAATGTGCTTAATTTTTTTGGGTGGCTATGATGGTCGTATTTTCCATCCACGAATGCCTGGTGTTTGAAAATCATTTGCACTGCTGCTGCACATCTGGTTGCCATGGAAACTGCTTTGTGGAAAGCTATGGAATGAGCCTTGTGCAGCTTTTTGCACCTTAACACCTTAATTCACGCCCGAATGCCATACTGTGTCGCTTTTAAAAGTTGTAGATAACTTACAGTATTATATTGTAGCGTATTGATTTGATGGGGAAATCCAGCCTTCTAAGTCAGTTTCATGTAGGAGCGTGACATTTGCTTGGGATGTCAATCATGAGATGATGACTGAAAACAACTTGTACCCAAAAAGACTCAGGAAGTCTGCCATTTTGTCTAATTGCGACCAATTTTGAACTAAAAAGTACGGTGGCGCTTTGGGATACGGGACCTGCCGTTTGAGGTTTTTGAGATACAAGCAGTCTTTTCAGTCAACTTTTTTAAATTTGATTTGCACTGTAAATAATGACTCAATTAAAATGTATTGCATCTAAATTTTATTTAAAAAAACGACCTAAATAAATGTTTCAAAAATAAACACTTTAAATGATTAAATGCTGTTATATTGTACTGTTTAAAAGTTAAATACAACTGAACTGTACTTCACTGCACGAGACAAATGAAAGACACTAAATAATGAGGAATTGGATTCTTTTGTCATCGTGTGTGGGCGGAGCATGGCGGAGAAGTTTGATGGCTCGCCATCAAACACAAAACACTCATAACTCAGTGCCACAGGGTCAGAGCTTGAGCAAAACCTCTTGTGTACGGCGAAGGGCCCGCTGCCGCTCTTGGGCGATTCATAGCCTCCTGGCAAAATGTACTCTATAGCTGGACTAACTTACTCACGTCGAGTCCTCCATCCAAACTAACCGTGTTTTCCTTACTCGCAGACACGACGACCTGAAGGAGATGCTGGACAGCAACAAAGACTCGCTGAAGCTGGAGGCCATGAAACGCATCGTGGCCGTGAGTAGTCATCTTCTCCGTGGGATTTCGCGACGAGGCTTCATGAGGGCCCTAAAAACACAGCGTGGTTTTAAATTGGAAACAGGCACGAAAGACTTGCTCCTTGCTTTACTGCCGTTAATGTCCTGGAACTTGACTTGGACTCGCTAAAAGTGTTATGGAGCATAAACTGCCACAGTAAAGACACAGTCGGCTGTTAAATATTCATAGCGCTGCCACTATCTGCTCGGTCCCGCAGGAACGAGTTTGCAAAGCATGAGAGGAGAACAATATACTGTACAAGTCCAACTTCTCTGCGTGTGAAATCCTGAGTTGGTGCTTTTTTGTGTCTTTTCCCCACAGATGATCGCCCGCGGTAAAAATGCGTCAGACCTCTTCCCTGCGGTAGTGAAAAATGTGGCTTGTAAAAATATTGAGGTATGCATCATCCCCCTTCCTCCTCCTCTGTCTAATTTATGCACTAGCTTAGTGCTTATCATAATAGTACAGCCCCCTGTGGTTTGGGTTTATCTCAACTGAAGGAAATTGCTATTTTCTTCTCCTCGTCTTGCCTTTCATCACCGTGCTCCATTTCGCCTCGCTCGGGATTGAAAAGGATTGTTTTCTTTTGTCTCCTTCTCTGCTTACAGGTGAAGAAGCTGGTCTACGTTTACCTCGTACGCTACGCCGAGGAGCAGCAAGACCTCGCACTGCTCTCCATCTCCACGTTCCAGCGAGGCTTGAAGGTACACAACACGAGCAGTGGTGGTGCTCTTTGTTGATTTATTCAGCTACCGGTACCATCGTTTCTTGTGTAAAATATCCTCTTAAAAATAATGCACACCCCCAAAATCGATCGCAAAAATCAGGAAAACACTTCTACCTATGTATAATGCATACCATCGATTTACTGGTATTAATATGCTCAAAACATGAAGTATTATCTGTATTTTATAAGGTTTTTAAAAGAAGTATTCTGCTCTGTGTGCATGTGTTGACGTAATTTATTTATTTATTCTATTGAACGTTGATGTCCGAGTGTTGGGACAGTCGAACGAAATGAAATGAATAAAATATGAAAATAAAATACAAAGCATTAGATGAAAAGCATAAAAAATTTAGACCCCCAAAATACAAACATACTATATGTAAATAACAAATATATGGAAAAAAGATACTAGATAAAAAAAAAAAAATGGACACACACTAGACAATTATTAGGGAGAAATATGATGATGATATGATATTTTAAAATATATGAACTATCAGATGAAAAATATCAAACAAGTGACCCAAAAATGCAAAATTATTCGATTAAAATACCATAACTATAACAAACTCCCTTCCCCCCCAAAATAGATGAAAAGAATGTATTAGACACAAAATACATTAGGAAAAAATATTCTACAAAAATGTTATAAAATATATAAACAGGTAAACAAAATATTAGATAATATATACAAAATATTATGAAAACCAAAGTAATTGTCAAAAATACGGCAATGTTAAATGAAAATAAGGTTTGTTTCTATGTGCCCTGCGATTGGCTGGCGACCAGTTCAGGGTGTACCCCGCCTTTCGCCCGAAGATAGCTGGGATAGGCTCCAGCACCCCCGCGACCCGCGTGAGGATAAGCGGAACGGAAAATGAATGAATAACACAGATATCAGAGAAAATGCAAAAACATTAGATGGAAAATAACAAATATTTAAAAAGCAACATTTCAATGCTCAACAAAAATACAAAATTAATGGGGAAAAATTGCCGCCACTGCCACGTTTCTGACTCGTCTTCCTCTCCTTCGTCTCTTTGTACGGTTTTGCCTGTTTGGTGTTGCGTTGCGTACCCGATGGGAGAAACCGATAGACGACGACTGTACCACTTTCACAGAGGCGAAATACGGTAGCAACGGTTATTTACATTTGGATCAGTAATACTAACAATCTGAACTTTGATCGTTTATGCGTAAAGAGAGAAATGTTTTATCCCTGCTCAGTGCTGTATGTCCATCAACGCCTGCACACAATTAACCACACAACTCTCGATACGCTCTCTACTTCCTCAGGATCCCAACCAGCTGATCAGAGCCAGCGCGTTGCGAGTGCTCTCCAGCATCCGAGTCACCATCATTGTTCCCATAATGATGCTGGCCATCAAAGAGGCCGCTTCCGACATGTCTCCTTATGTTCGGAAGACTGCTGCCCACGCCATCCCTAAGCTCTACAGGTGCGCTTCCTCATGATGGGCCTATTTTTTTTGTTACTGCCTTGGCAGGATCCAGACTCTTGAGTCCAAATTGTGTCTGTCTGCCTTGTGTGTCCTCAGTCTGGATCCAGAACAGAAGGACCAGCTAATTGAAGTCATTGAGAAACTCCTTGCTGACAAAACCACAGTGAGTGTGTCCCCTCCCCCCCTTTTCCCAATTTGCTCCTTCCAAGTTGTTTCAGGAAAAAAAAAAAAAAAAAGATCAGACACTAGCCATGAGCAAACATCTTCGTCAAAGGGGCTTGAACGTACACCCTTGTGACATAAACATGTGGCGTCACAGCTTGTGGCAGGCAGCGTGGTCATGGCCTTTGAGGAGGTGTGTCCCGAGCGGATCGACTTGATCCACAAGAACTACAGGAAGCTCTGCAACCTCCTGATCGACGTGGAGGAGTGGGGCCAGGTGGTCATCATCAACATGCTGACGCGCTACGCCAGGACGCAGTTCCTCAACCCCAACATCAATGTGAGTTACACTTGGTCCCGTCATCTGGCATGTTGAGTTTCAGCCACACAAACACAGTATTTTTTTTTTTTAAAGCAATAGCAGCCACATCGCTGTTATCCCTATGTTTTCCTCGTTTTCCTTTTCCTTTTTCTCTTTTTTTACAGTCGCTTGTTGGTGTCATTTCAATCAAGTCTAAAGTGGGTTACACTCACCGATTTTTAACATCTTAACCACAAATTGCCCTGTGCCTGTGTGTGAGTACTATTCTTATAGTATGTGGTGTACTCGAGACCTCTATTTGTGTCGGGCAGAAGCGCCAGCTTCAGCGAGCTCCCTCGTTCTGTTTCACATCACAATCAACAATAAGACCGTGGCGAGGCCCAACTTGCTGTCGAGAGCTGACCAGAAACCTTAAACTGGTTTAATTTACGACTGTTTTCCGGGCATATCGAAGCGATAAAGTCACTCTTAACACACTCCACACCACAGGATTATCCTCTGGGATAATCTGTCAAATACAGTTGGGCCTTTACTGACTTTGCCTAGAAGAGAAAAATATTGCTCAAAATAGACCCAAATATCTTTTCGTGTGTACCCCGCTTAAGTATGCCAATCTTTTACCATTTTTTTTTTATACCATGAATTGGCTCATGTGCCAGCACAATGTACCAGGAGATGCAGTGTCTTTTAAAGGCTTTAAGGCAGGGTTGTCCAAACCTTTTCGTCCGAGGGCCTCATTCGGAAAAACCCAAGGACGCAAAGAGCCTCTTTGACATTTTGTTGTTGTTGTTTGTTGTTGGTTTTTTTTTAAACAGCTAGGTGATCAAGCAAAAAGTCAAGAATTTTTCAAGGTAGGCCACCAGGATAGATCCGCCCCTGAACTGATCAGCAGTAAAATCCCATCTCCACATCCAGAACCAAAACGAGAGCAATGTGTACTAACTGGCCTTCACACTGAGTAGAGAGTGGCGCAAACAATCATGATGCAGGCTCTTTGCAGCTGTAATGGGATTATCTATATTCACAGGCGGTTTTGCTAAGACATTACTATTTTACTTGGAAGGAGTTGCTATGTGTTTTGCAAATCTAGAAAAGCTCCATATAAGTAGTAGGATTAGTAGTAGTAGTAGTAGTATTAACAGTAGACACGGGCTGTGTCAAATGTTATAGAATATGCAGCGGGCAGCAAAATACAAACGGCGGGCCGCAAATGGCCCCAGGGCCATAGTTTGCAAACCTCTGCTTTAAGGGACAAAAGTAAACAAAATGCTCTATTCTTAAAATACAACTGATACAAATGTCACACTAACATGGTCAGCAGAGGCAAAAGCAATGTGAAATATTGACCTCATGATGAGTGTTTAATGCGTTAATTGCGTGGTTTCTCACAAAAAAGTATTTCATTTCCGATTATTATTTTATGAATGTATTATTTGAAAGAGACTGTACGCTTGATATTCTGTTTTGGTGCTGAGTACCCCTAAAGTCCGCATTCTGTAATTGATTAATTCAAATGAATTCCACTCGAGTTTGTATAATCAATGAAATGATACAAATGGGAATTTCCGAAGCGTGATCATTTTTCACTTATATCCACTTTTTAACGTAGGAATCCCTGCTGGAGGAGGGCGGAGGCGGCGACAAGACCTTCTATGGCTCCGATGGCAACGGCGACGACGAAGATGAGGAGGACAAGCAGAAGAAGGCCGAGGCCGCCGCTTTGGCCAAGAGGAAGCCGTATGTGATGGATCCGGACCACCGGCTGCTGCTGAGGAACACCAAGCCACTCTTGCAAAGCCGCAACGCAGCTGTTAGTATCCCCCCCCCCCCCCCGGACTCCCACCCCCTGCATCTTCACCCAAGCATTAGCGGCGGACGTCATTAGCGCTCATTATTCAACATGGATCCGCAGCTTTGGTCTCCAGAGGCTTGACCGCAGTTCGACCTTTCATGTTTTCATCATCACTCTGAGATGAGGATACTTTCTCAAGGGAAATGAGGCAATTAAGCATAATCGGTAACTTTGGTGGGCGCTTAGAATGGACCCCGCACACGTCGAGGCAGCAGAAGACTGTCTCCCGACTTCTCCCAGTCGCTCAGCAATCGAAATAGCGGCACTTTATAGGTATCAGTGGAAGGATATTAACGCCTTGTGGTACAGTAATCCCCTAAATATTCGTGGTTCTCTATTCTGGAATAAGGTTGCAAACGGGTAGAACATTTTCAGTAAATTTCCATTAAGTTTCCAGTAAATTTCCATGGGAAGTACAACTGTGGGATTTTGGTAATACTGTCTTGCCAATTGGAAACTTCACTTGGGAGTTATGAGAAGGCATGGGGGATGAAGGGTAATGTAATGGAAGCCTATCACATTCAAGCATAAATATAAACATTTTGTTTTGTCAAAAGCAGACACGCATGCAAAATATATGTGCTGTAGGTGGTGATGGCCGTGGCTCAGCTCTACTTTCATCTCGCCCCCAAAGCGGAGGTCGGGGTGATCGCCAAGGCTCTGGTGCGTCTTCTGCGGAGTCACAGGTGAGCCTGAATGCGTTTGAAAGTAATGAGATTTCTCCTTTTCCCCATCTTTGAACCCGTTTTGGTTTTGTTCCAGTGAAGTCCAGTACGTTGTTCTTCAAAATGTGGCCACAATGACCATCAAGAGAAGGGTGAGTCAGACGTAGACACTTTATATGTGTGTTTAGGAGTGAAAATGTAAATCCCTCCCCATGTCATTTCTCACAGGGGATGTTCGAACCGTACCTGAAGAGTTTCTACATCCGCTCCACAGACCCGACACAGATAAAAATCCTCAAGGTTAATTTCCCATATAAACTGCATATATTTTAACCTAAAAACGGAGAATGACACACATACTTTGTACAGCCAGCGTGAAAGGTGTTTATGTATGTTATCATTTACGAGGTCAATTCCATAATTGATATGTGATTTATTTTTCCATTTTTCTGCAGCTGGAGGTTCTCACCAATCTTGCCAATGAGACCAACATCTCCACGATTCTCAGAGAGTTTCAGGTACAAACTTTATAGCCCATTTCAAAAGCTCAATATTGGCAACTACAAATGTACTGAATGGGTGGGTTGTTGTTTTTTTTCTCTCCCCTCCCTGGGCAGACCTACATTAAAAGCATGGATAAAGACTTTGTGGCCGCCACCATCCAAGCCATCGGCCGCTGTGCCACCAACATCGGAGAAGTGAGGGACACGTGTCTGAACGGCCTGGTGCAGCTGCTGTCCAACAGAGACGGTGAGCACGTTGAAGCCTGATATCCACATAGGCTACGGAAACAGCATAGGGTGCGTGAGTAGCGCCGTGTCAACGTGTGACTCTCGCTCGCAGAGTTGGTGGTGGCCGAGTCGGTGGTGGTCATCAAGAAGCTGCTGCAGATGCAGCCTGAGAAGCACAGCGACATCATCAAGCACATGGCCAAACTGACGGACAACATCCAGGTGCCGATGGCGCGGGCCAGCATTCTGTGGCTGATCGGCGAATACTGCGAGCACGTGCCTAAGATCGCCCCGGACGTCCTGAGGAAGATGGCCAAGTCCTTCACCAATGAGGAGGACATTGTCAAGCTTCAGATACTCAACCTGGCTGCCAAGCTCTATCTCACCAACTCCAAACAGGTACAACAACTACTAAAGCTATTAAAAACCCCACTCAGCGTAAAGTTAATACACTGGAATGGTCCTGAGGTTGCACATGCTTTTTCTTTGGCTTTTTATGCTTTTTTTGCAACACTTATTCTAAAAGAAGGACAATGCTGACCAGGAAAGAAGAATGTACACAGAAGGTTATGTGAAATAAGCATCAGTAAGTAGTAAGACAACGTCGCCACGTTAAATTCGAGCTTTTGCTGTTTTTCTTTTTCTTTTTTTTTTCCAGTAATCTCCCTCATATTTGCATATTGCTCTTCCAAATTCACCTATTTACGTTTTTTTTTTTTTTGTGGAACTAAATCCCAGCGATTCTCAATTTTTGTGCTTGTTCTGAAGTGCCCTTAGATGCCACAAGATGACACCAAAAATAACAAGAAAATAGTGCAACAGTCTCAAGGAACTATGATGAAGTGATACATGTCGCCTAAGAGACAAGCTTTGTATGTGTGAGAGGAGCGGGGTTTAGCCTGGGTTGTTAGTGGAAGAAGCTACAGGAGAGTCTTCGCCGCATGTTACGGTGCATTATTATTTTTTTGTTTATTACATTTTCTGTGAGCCATTTATTTTTAAGAGTAATGTTGTAAAATTGTAATAAATTGTTTTGGGATCATAGGTTGTGGTACATTTCCTGTTCCTGAGTATTATTATAGTTGCAATATTAATATAGGTTATATAGACAATTACTATATAAACATTTTCGGGGTGGCGACCAGTTACTTGCTGTTAATAAAGCTTGGTGACAGTTTGACCTTGGAATTTATTATTATTTTTTTTTAAACTCACCTCATTCCTGCCTCCCGCAGACCAAACTGTTGACGCAGTATGTCCTCAACCTGGCCAAGTACGACCAGAACTACGACATCCGCGATCGGGCACGCTTCATCCGCCAGCTCATCGTACCCACCGAGAAGAGCGGAGCCCTCAGCAAGTACGCCAAAAAACTCTTCCTGGCCCTCAAGCCCGCGCCCGTCCTGGAGTCTCCGTTTAAAGGTACAGAGGCAGTCCTGGAGGATTAAGAGGGAAGACACTTTCATTTTGTAGCTCATCCGCATTCCCCTTCTCTAGATCGAGACCACTTCCAGCTGGGCTCGCTGTCGCACCTGCTGAACGCCAAAACCGGCGGCTACCAGGAGTTGCCCGACTGGCCGGAAGCCGCCCCAGATCCCTCCGTGCGCAACGTGGAGGTGAAGGAGTCTGTGCGTGCAGTGGCATTCAGTAACATACATAGTCACACCGAGTCGGGAGGGGAGCGAGTGTGGCGCCTGCTCCGGTGTGAGCGACGTAACACTGACGGTCGTGGTCATCCAGTCACTTGCTTGGCCTGTTTCGGACTTGACTCACTCTCTGCAGCAGCTCACTTGCTCCCTCCCCTGCTGAGCCAATAGCACATGACCTACTTCTTCTTTCGAGCCAACACACTGTAGTGTGTGATGAAGATTTTCTGTACAGTGGAACCTCCAAAGTAGAACACAGTGTTCTATTTGTTTTTTTTTTTAATGCCCCATCGGAAACAGTGTTGGCTTGACCTCGTAGTTCTTTTGGGTCATTTGACTTTGGAGGTTCCTAGGATCACTCTTTTTATTTATTTAATGAATATATGCAGGTGTAGCTCAATTAATATGACTGTTGTGGATAACTCAATTTATTGTAATAGTTCAATTCCAAAAGTGAAAATCACACACAGTGTTCAAAATGTCATGATTTTATTTTGTATAATATTGATGATTATAATGTCGCTTACAGCAAATGGAAACTCAAAATTCACCATCTAAAATTTGATTATCACATTTAAGAAACAAACAAAACGAATTCAAAAATATATATATATAAAATATAAAAATATATATACAGAGGAAATTAGGGTATTTCCAAGCTTGTGCCCTAAACTAGCTGGGATAGGCTAACCCTAAGGCGACCCTACTTTTTGAATTGAACTACTGAACTCAACTTTTCGGCAACATTCTGTTATCGATAAGCACCTGCATATTCTTTGTAGACTAAAATTTTGGCTAAATCCCAAGTTACAAACATGTGCCATTGGTTCCTCATAAGCGATGATGTGTCCACAAATCAAAATTTGAGCACCACTTCCTTTTGTCAAAATCAAGATGTAATCCACAGGGGGGGGAAACCCGCCTGCTTGATTTTGAATTCAAGTAACGTGGTCAAGCTTTGATTCATGTTGTCATGTTCGTTTTGAATGGAAGCATTTTTACAGATTTTCACTCCCATGCCCCGTTAATAACCTGTCGTCTACTTGTGATGCAGATCTCAAGACGAGGAAAGGCGGCGGTTTGTTGTGATTAGTTGTTGGGAATCCATTTCGATGCATTCCCTACTTTTAGTCCGAGATGTTCTCAAACGAGCAGCTGTCCGCTCTTCTCTAAATTCGGGGATGTGGGGCACATTATCCGAAAAGCGAGGAGGACCCTTTCTGACAGGTTCTCTCACCCCATCCGCAGACAGAGGAAGTCATAACTACCGGCGAAGGGAGAATCGGCCTGCTGGGAGACTGGCGAGAGGTTGGGTTTGGGAGTGCACTTGTTGTTTGCCTTTTTTATTTGACCGTTCTGTCCCTTCCGCGCTCTTTCACTGAGTTCGGACGATGGACTCTTAAATGGCACGATTACAAACGGCATGCCACCGAAGAACAGCGGACAAAAGAGCACCTTGAAACAGCCGTCATATGTCAGGCATGAGGAAGAATTCCTTGATAGTTACAGTATATGGCCAGCAGAATAGGCCCTATCACCAAATAACGATGAGAAACTGGTTCAAAAGAACAGCTTGGAGCAGTAGTGCAAGTGAATCTCAGTGAATTAGAATATCATGGAAATTGTTACTTATTGCAGTAGTTAGTTCAAAAAGTGAAACTCATATTCAGTGTTATATAAATTAAACTGCACAGAGTGAAATATTTCCCGATTGTTTTTCTTCCTCCTGGTAAATTGATGATCATCATTGCATTTTCTATCTACAGTGGAAATAAAAAGTATACACGCCCACGTTTTTGACACCAAGGTAAATAATTTCCCCCCATAAAATTCCAACATTAAGGTGACCTCTAACCTGTACAACTCAAATGGAAAAGATATTACTGAGATAGTGTGGTTGCACAAGTGTGCACACCCTCTTGTAGCTGGGAATGTGGCTGCGTTCACATTCGAAATGTTAAATGAAAGTCAGCACACAATGTCCACCATCTTAATTAAATGTCTCTGACTAACCCCAAATAAAGTTCAGATATTCTAGTATACTTCTCCTGAGTTTTTTTTCCATTTATTTTGCTTTCCAGCAGAAGCCTGAAGGTTTTGTTCTAATACTAACTGCTATTTGGAACTGTTCATAATTCCCTCCACCTTGACGAAGGCCCCAGTTCCAGCTGAAATTGTTCATTTTTACTTGCCCTCTCAGAAAGCTCTCAATATTCTTTTGAGTTGTACTGGTCACATTAATGGTGGCAAATTTTGTGAAATTATCTATCTTGTTTGATTTTCTTATATCACGAAAATGTGGCATTTGAACATGGGGGTGTAAACGTTTTAGATCCACTATAAGTGCCATCATATCGCAACAACAAAAAAGACAAAGAATCATCAAAATACACTCGTGGAGTTTTTCCATTTAGAAAATACAAAGTTGTTGTAATCCACACAAAGGTTAAGATGAGTATTTATTGATGTTCAATAAGTTAACATAGGAAGTAGGTGAAATATTTTCAGTTTTAATGAATCTGTACAATATCCTCTGACTTTCAATTTTTTGATTGCACTACTGAAATAAATGGACTGTTCAACCCTATTCTACTTTCTTGAGATGCACCTGTACTGTATGGTAGACACAAGGAAGTGCCTGTCAAAGTAAAACAGGAAGTCCAGATGGAATCAAAATGTAGGGATTATAAAGTTGACAAACCACCTTCAATATTTCCTCCACTGCATCCGGTTTTGTTTTGCATGCAATTCGTGACGTGACTTTAGAATTTTGTCTCAATGGAGTGATTTGATTTTTCTGTCCATGCATGTGACGTCTTTCCCCTCCTTCTCTTTTCGAAAAACTCGTTGTTATTGTCAAGTTACACACATACTGCACATTCAGGTGAGCTGATGAGCGCACAGCAGGTCGCCATTTTGAAATCTGACACTCTCATGCAAGGTTCTTTAATTGGCTCATTCCCCAACTAAATTTGTCAACTGTTCAACTTTTTTTTTTTTACATTTTATTATTACTACAGTGAAACATTAAAGATCACTGGATGCTTTTGTTCGTTACCAAACTTCCAGGTCACATAAACCCAGTGACTAAATAATGAAATTCTCAGAGGTTTTCTCCAACTTTAGAGGTTCCACTGTACTTTCTCTGTGCTTTTGTTGTGAAGTGGAGCCATCAGAGGACATTTGCGCTTCATTTGTGCCTTTGTATCTAACTGTTGTCACAATTCTCCCCTCTTCTAGACCCAGTGCCCAGATCCTGTGCTTTATGTCTTCAGATGTTTTTTTATTTTAATTTTCTTCTCTCAAATCTTTCCCCCCGTCTCACCTCCATCCCCCATCTTTTTTTCCTCCCCCCACCTTCGCCCCCAGTCTTGCCAGGTATTTTCGCTGCTTGAGCGAGTCACAACGTTGACCAGCGTGAGTCAGTTAGCGCCCTCTCGAAGCATTGTAGCGGCTTCTCGATCCCCCTCCGCCATCCTCACCCTGCTCCCCAGTGACCTCACGCTCCTCCGCTCCCCCCCGTGCCTTCGCCTGATGTAGTCGCTGTGCTTAAAGCTCTCAGCCCCCTAAAACACAACACAGCCCCCCTCGACTCTTTTCTTCCATCCCCTCGTTCCTCTGTGTCTGCCATTAGAGAAGTGATTCTTTTAGAGAGGAGAAGCTTCAGTGTGCTTAGCTTGATTGTTAGTGGTGGGCGGATTGAGCCAAATATCAATAACGGCGATACCAACGTTGGTATTGGTATTGATCGAGACAGGTGTAATGAGATGAACAATTGAGCCACTGAGAATTGGGACAAGTCAATTTTTGTCATTTTCATTATGGCTGCAATAAAAGCTGGTATCTCTCTCTCTCCCTCTCGCTCTCGCTCTCTCTCTATGTGTGTGTGTGTGTGTGTGTGTATATATATATATATATATAGTATATATATATATATAGTGTGTGTGTGTGTGTGTGTATATATATATATATATATATATATATATATATATATATATAAACACACACACACACACACACACACACACACTGCGATTGGCTGGCAACCAGTTCAGGGTGGACCCCGCCTCCTGCCCGATGATAGCTGGGATGGGCTCCAGCACTCCCGCGACCCTTGTGAGGAGAAGCGGCTCAGAAAATGGATGGATGGATATATATATATATATATACATATATACATATATGTGTGTGTGTGTGTGTGTGTGTGTGATTTTTATCGCAATTATTACTTCTGCTGGATACTCGTTTTAACAAAAAATAAGGTTTTCCTCAGATTTGGGCATTTTGTCAAATATATTGATTTTGGACTTGGATCATGTTGCTTGCACTTTTATCCACAACTGTGGTACTGTCATCATTTGCACTTTCATAGTTTGGCTTAAGGTCAATGTGGTCCAGGTTTCCTCACAGCAAAAGAACAAACTAGGATGAGAAAAAAAAGATTCAGTGCAATAGTGATCTAAGTGCATTTGTCAAATCTATCAATATTTCCTGAAGGGTGATGGCACCCAAGTTAAAACATCTGAATCTTCTATCAATCTCTGAACTTGGAACTAAACTTTGATTTAGACCAGTATTCATCTGATTCATATGCCTCGTCTCGATTTATTTCTGCCCTTCAACCAAAAATGACACAAAAATAAGTTGGCTCACTCTTGTTCTCAGTGGCTCAATTGTTGTTTAGTTAATTCAACTAATTTTATTATATTTTAACAATTTATTTTCGACATTTTGTATTTGTTTTGCATTTCCTCAGCACACATTCTACCTTGTTTTAAATATTGTAGAACATATTTATGTAATAATAAATCATAATAATAATAATAAAATGTAGGCCTACAGTGAAGTGAGAATTGTTATAAAATTTTTGTATCTTATTAATACTTTCCCCCCATTTTTCTTTCAAGTAATATTGATATCAGTATCAGCGAAAGTGGTCCTACCACCCAGTCAGCCGGGATAGCTCCAGCTAACCATGAATCAATGACAGCAAACGCTATACAATATAAAGTGGATGGATGGATACCAAATCGTGTTGTATTGCACAAAGTGCTCATTGTAGTTTTCTCACACAAAGCGAGTCACTCCCCAAAGATATCACTTCTCTTAATGGAACTGCTACTTGGGTTAAAACAAAACCAAAAAACCATGAAGTCATCACCTGGTGCTTGCATCCATCTCGACAAACACTCAGGGTTGACTTTTGTCGCCCGACTTGACAGGCGGGGCAGGCTGGCTTCTTCCGTCCGTCTGCATCGCGTCCCAGGCCGAGGCTTATATGGCCACGCCGCTGTTGCCGTTGTCAGCCCGCGTCGCTCGCTGCTTCCGTCTCGGGGGGGGGCTTTTGTCGTGCCAGCCTGATGCTTTTTTCGGCTTTTGGGATCTGCAGGTGCCCGAGTGGACCAAGTGCAGCAGCCGGGAGAAGAGGAAGGAGAAGAAAGTGGAGAAGCCCTTCTACTCCGACTCCGAGGGCGAGTCTGGGCCGACTGAGTCCGCCGACAGTGGTAAGATCAGTTGAAGTGTCATTAAACAGATTTCACAAATCCACATGAACCTTTTCGCCGTGATATCGCATGTATTTCCGGGTGCCAAATGCCCAAGCATTGTGATTGAAAAAACAGGGCAAGTGGCTTGAATGATGATTTGAGGCTGGAAGGTCACCAAAGCCATTTGTGGCGACCGAGAGATTGGAGACACTTCTGGCATTTCGCAACCATCACTAAACCGAATTATGCTGGCAGTGTTGGATGAATTACTGGTATTTCTCTGGCCTCCACTTACATCCAGTTAGTTCCCATACAGACATCACCACCAAGCCGGAATTAAACAAGGGTTTCCCAGACATAGTTGGAGCCATAGATTGCACCCACATTTCAATCAAAAAACATCACACAACAGATTCCGCCACGTCAACAGGAAAGGATTTCATTCAATCAATGCATAAATAATCTGCGATCCATAACGCGTTGGAGGAATGCACGATTCCTTCCTTCCACTCAATAGCTCGGTGGTTGGAGACCTCCGAGCGGGAGCTGAGGAGGATAAATGTGAAACTAAGCAAAACTGCTGCAATGCGTCAGCCTTTTCACACGACTGGCAGAGCACATACAACAGCGGTCCTTAAGAGAGAGAAGAACACTTTGTTTCCCCTTGGTCTCAAACCATGGACCTCTCACATTCAGCAGTGGAGCAACATGTTTTCCAGTTCGAATAAAAGTGCACATATGGTAACAGCCACACAGTTAGCAAATGTACCATCTTGATCGACGTCGATCGGTTTGTTTGCTCGATGTATTTGCGAGCTGATACGTATTGACTTTGACTTCCTCCCGCGCAGAGTCGTACTCCTCCAGTGGCTCCGACAGCGGAAGCGGGAGCGCCGAAAACGGTTCCGGATCAGCGAGCGAAGACAGCGTAGAAGCTTCAGAGTCGGAGGAAGAGGAGGAGCACAAGAAGAAGAAGAAGAAAGAGTTCAAGAGGCCGGTGCAAGAAAGCGACAGGCGAGACGGCGCTTTTGTTTTTGAGTGTTTTCATCATTTAACAACTAACCTGAATAATTGTGCCAGCGAGGAGAGCAGTGAGGAGGAAGAGAGGAAGCGCGTGAGGAAGCGCAAACAACTGAAGAGCAACTCTGAGTCGGAGTCTGACGAAGACGAGGAAAGCGATTCCGAAAGCAGCCAATCGGAATCTGAGGATTCAGAGTCGGAGGTGGACGTCAAAAAGAAGAAGGTACGGACACAAAATTGGATGTTTGATGATCACCAAAGGCGATATTCAAATCTGCATCTGTTACTCGAATTTCACCCGAGCACGGTGGTGCGAGGTGCCTATTGAAATTGCTATATTTCCTATTATTATTAGGGTCTTGGGGTCTTGAAATGACTTAAGTGGAGTACACACCTAAGCATAATCAGATCGAATTTGAGCATTTTCCGCTGCTTCCGATTCCAGCTATCAAATGTAAAGAATATTCTAGCCAATTATCCATTGGTTGGTTGAGAGTGATTTTGTTTTCCCTACCAGATCTGCTTGAAAACCAATCGGTGCCGACAGTCGTAAAATATGAAACCTTAAACTGTGGCGTGCTGTGTCATCTTCACTACACTACACAACGCTTGACATATGAGTGCCCCGAACTTCGCTATTGCTTGCTCGTTTTTCTCTCTCGTTTTGTTGCAAGACAAAATTGCGAGCTTCAGATACGCCGCCGCTCGATTTGAAGTGAAAAGAAAAAAATGTGCTACAGCGTGAAACGTTTTAAAACCATTTTGTCTTTACGCTCTCTTTTGTTGTGTTTTAATGTTTTAATACAACGCAGTGCTGTTTTTCCTCATAGATGAATGGCATTTCAATTCATTTTAATGGGATAAATGAATATACACAAGTAAATCTAATTATGAGCTTGGTCACGCAATCAATTTAACTTGCAAGTCAAGGTACCACTGTATTGAACAAATATGTTTGTGTCTTTTTACAAACCTGAATCTTTAGTTTCTGGGTCGTATTTATTCTTAGGCCAAATACAGTAAATGGCACACCAAACAATGACCACATTTCGCAGGCATGTTCATCCAGGTTAAAAGGTTTACACCTAACTTTGGCTCAGTAACACTCCCCGGAAATCTGGGGAAATTTCTCCCCATGCCAGTTTGCATTTGCAACAAGAAATTTGGCAGGCATGCCCATTAGTGGTCAGTGGTTAACAAATGTGAAATTGTTACTTGAAAAGATTGTTTGCACAATTCATAAAGTTGTTATGATGGTGACGCTTTGAGCCTGAAACACTGTATTTATTCCATACGGTAACAATGGTCGGCTAACATATAAAATATTTGCCCTTCTTGCAGGAAGTGCAATCAAAAGCTCCCTCCAAGCCCGTCACAAAAGAGAGCAAGAAAGAAAAGAAAGAAATGTCGCTGCTGGACCTTGACGACTGTGAGCGTTTTTGTTTTTGGTTTTTTTAAATCTCTGTTCTCTCCTTTGAAGTTGATGTGTGCAGTCTGTCACAACCTCGGCTCAAAGGCTGCAGAAAAAAGGGAGTTTCCTCAAAGAATAGTTTATTGACAGACATAAGTCAAATGAAACCCCATGAAACCAAATGAGACTAAATTAAACCAAATTAGGCTGCGAACTAAAGTACACGTACACATGTATAAAGTCAGTCGTGCAGTGAGTGGATGAGTGTAAGATATATGTGGGAGCGTTGTAATGTGCAAATATATTCTTAGGATAACAAAACAGAATCAAACCCAAGATCAAACAAATGAAGTGCAGGCTGGATGGACTGTCCTGTCAACAGATGAGGAAGAAAGCAGCCGAGAGTGAAATCACTCAGCCGGCAACGTGGCCCCGTGACAAGTGTTCACCAAGCTATTTGTGAATAATCGCGTGTGAGTGATACAGACATTTTTCCTTCAATCTGCGTTCCTTGCTTCTCAGTCGAACCCGCCGCTTCGCCTCAAGTGACGCCCGTCAACTCCTTCCTGTGCAGCAGTCTCGTGACTGACCTGGAGGGTTTGTCTTTGGCTGACTCCGTCCTCTCGCCCATTGTAAGTGCACACTTTCATCCTAGCTAGTGTGCCATATATTCTCAAGATGATTTACTGGGAAATCGATGTAGCGATGATAATGAATGGACCCTCGCACCAACCTTTTTCACGGCCGATCCTCCAAATGATCAGTTTCAGTTTGCAAAATAGCATCGCCCATGTGTCTTGGGCAGTTTCCCAACCTTTATTGAGCCAAGGCACACATTTTACATGACAAAAATCTCATGGCACACCATTAAATTGAACCTTTTTGTTGATCCGTGAAAAGGTGTTACCGTGTCAGCTTTCTTCCAGATATTTTTTTCTTACAAAATCCGACAAAATTCCAGCGTCTCACGTCTGTCCACCTGTCGCCGACAGGCCATCTCGCCGTCGGGCGCGCAGAAGAGCTACGAGCTGCTGCACCGCATCACCGGGGAGGGCCTGTCGGTGGAGTACTGCTTCAGCCGCCAGCCGTTCGGCCCCGACCCCAAGATGGTGGCGGTGCAGATGCAGTTCGCCAACAGCGCCGCCGCAGACGCCAAGAACCTGCACATGGAGGACGTCAAGCTGCAGTCCGGCATGAGGGTCCAAGAGTTCCCGGAAATCGGTTAGTGACGAAGGAACGAAAGAGGGGGATAGTTCCTGTTTTTGGTGTTTACCACAGGTGGGTAGAGTCTAAGTCAACAGTTGTAAGACTGCTACTAAAACAATAAATTACATTTTATAAAATAGTATATATTAAGGCAAATCTAGACAACAAATTGTCTTAAAATAACTTTCGTTGTCGACACTCGTGAAATTCGAAGTGGAGTTCTTGCTGGTTGAAACGTGGGCTGTCATGTGACATCCGGGCTCCATTTAATTGGTGAAATGAAAACAAATGTCAGTAGTAATTATGTTTAATTGGCCAAAAGAGTTTGGACAGAAGTCTTTCTGACAAACCAAAACAAATAGATTGCGCAAGCAATAATAGCTCGAGTTCTCAAGTTAAAGTCAAAAGCATGTTGCGTTAAACTTAAATACAATTGATCCAAAAAGTTACTTAATTCAATGTAATGGAGTAAATGTAGTGCGTTACTACCCACCTCTGCTGTGGACTGACTTGTTTTTTCCGCTTCCTGCCCGCAGAGCTGCTTCGTGCGGGTGAGACCGCCACCGCCGCGATGGGCATCGACTTCTGCGACTCCACACAAGCGGCAAACTTCCAGCTGTGGTAAGACTAACTCGGCCTGATTTACTTTAAAGATTTGCGCATCCACAAATAATGGGTACCAACTTGATTTCTCACGCAAACAGATGTGACTGCATCTGCCAAAGTTCAAAGAATGTAATTTCGCACGCACAATGTGATTTATCCAATCTGCGGCGAATTGCGCTGGATAATTCTGCGTCTTTAAATACAGCGTCTGAAAGGCAGGTGCAAACGGGCACCGCTGTGCGTAAGTAACCATGACGAGAAGGCGCAGGCAAAATGAGAGGGGAGTGGGAAAACGGACCTTTAGCGCTCAAGTCAACATTTTCGAAATGCCAGGAACAAAAATCATCGCGACATGTCGTCTATTCAGCAATGCAATTTTGGAGTTTCTGAATGATCTAAGGGCTGACTTGGAGCCAGTTAGAAGAAGAAGACAAATTCATTGAACTCAACTTTAACCTAATAGCATAGTACAAACTGCTGTAAAACTAATACTGCTATTTACTTTCACAGCACTCACAGCAGGAAGTGCTTCGTCTCCATCCAGCCGCCAGTTGGAGAGCTGATGAAACCCATTTTCATGACCGAGAACGAGTTTAAAAAGGAGCAAGGTGAGCGATGACAAACGGGACTTTGTTTGCTGTTGGCACAGCAGGAACAAACATTTGAGGGGGGGAAAGGGAAATTATTAGAATGTTTTTTTTAAATCCGTGGATAGGTGAATCTGCAGGTGCCGAGCCGCAAGAATGCGGGGGTCCACTGTTAAGTTGATCTTTATGGATTGAGCCACTGAATCTTTTCCACCATATTAATTCACCCTCTCGAGTTCGTATTAGTGCGTAGTGTGGAGTAATATAAGTTAGCGACCTTATTAATTACTGTGGTCAAGCATCATTTAGTGTCATGGTGACTAACGTGTTGCTAAACATGCTGCTCAATTCCGCGCTGTCTACAAAAGAGACGCTATCACAGCGTCTAGGTGAGTTGCCTTCCATTTACTGTACTTGTTCCCCCCCCACCACCAAAACCTCCTCAAACCCCCCACCCATGACCACACTCCGTGCGAGACACACCCTTCACCCTTCCTATTGCGCTTATCTTCGGCCCCTCGTCAGCAGCAAGTTGCGGCCGCTTGTCATGAAATCATTTTATTAGTAGTGAGATGTGATCACGAAAAGTTGACTCTAATGTTCTGGTTTGGTATGTTGTAATTTTTGCAGAATTTTAAGTGTTTTTAATGCCAAATAGTGAGTATAATACCCTGTAATGAGTAAAATAGTGATACTTTTTAAAACATATAATTTGGCTTAAAAAGGCTACTTCATCAGTCAGTCATCCAATGCTTGTGATAACTGTAGTTGATTTCTTTTTATTGAAAAATATATTAATTATCTGGATTGTTTTTTGTTTTTTTTTCAAATTCCAAATAATTGAGTATAATATGCTGTAATAAATGAATGGGACTGCCTCAATGTAAATCATTTCAGAATTAATTTGAATTAGAAAAAGCTATTTAAACTAATAGTTGGTTGTTTTATGTTAGATATTCATTTGAGCAGTTTTTTTTAATGTAATTCCACCAAATTGGAATATTAATTTCAAATTAATTATTGATTGATTAGTGGATTTTCCCCTATATAAATAAAATAAAGGTTCTACTGTGGGAGGTACTTCAAATTTGACCTAAAGTAATATTTAGTGATTTAATGACAATTATTATTTGTAAACGGAAAAAAAAGAACTAAGTTAGTTATTACATTTCTTTTGTTAACATACCAAATTCCATATTCATTCCAAATAGTTGAATAAAATATTATTATGTTATTGTTATTCAATTGTACTTGTTTTGTTTACCTAATTATAATTGCCTTAATTATGATATATGTTTTTATACTACTTCTGCCAAACTCCATATTCCTTTCAAATGATTGAGTATAATATCCTGTATTAAATGGTCAAAATGTCACACTTTTGGGGTGTTTTGTTGTTGACAAAACAACTTAAATGAATGCTCATTTGTTTTTAAATTATTTATTTTTGTAGAATTTGAGTTAGTTAAATTGTTCAGGGAGTTAAACATTAACTCCTAATATTTGGTTATTTAATGTCATTACGTTGAGGAGATCTTTTTGCTTAGTTATTTTGAATGGATTTCTCCTTAAGTTTCTTATTGTTTTTAATTTAAAAAGAACAAAAATGGATTTCTACCCATTTCCTTATTTATTCCAAACGATATCTACAGTATACTAAATTTGTGCAAATGTCTGACTTTTTGGGAGCTTGTTGGGTTTAAAAATCGACTTAAATTACGGCTTGTTTGTTTTTAAAGTAGTTGTAAATATATGCATAATCTCTGTTAAAAAAAAACATTCTTTAAAGCTACCAAATTCCATATTAAATCTAGCTAAATTGTTTCTGAATCCGAACAAACGAGATTGTGTCGGACCTTGGCGCTTCCGCCGCGCGGTGCGTTCAACGGCACCCAGGAAAAGTACGTTCGTCACAGATTCGCTCGGCCCAGCCGACTTCTTGTTCTGATGTGGGGGTGAAGTTAACACTTGGGAGTGCTCGTCACCTGCTGCCACGAGAAGGAATTTAAGGAAATGACATCAGCCACTTCCTTTGTCCTCACACACCTTCCTTCCTTCCTTACATCCTTCCTCCCTCCCTCCCTCCCTCCCTCCCTCCCTCCCTTCCTTCCTTCCTTCCTTCCTTCCTTCCTTCCTTCCTTCCTTCCTTCCTTCCTTCCTTCCTTCCTTCCTTCCTCCCTCCCTCCCTCCCTCCCTCCCTTCCTTCCTTCCTTCCTTCCTTCCTTCCTTCCTGTAGCCTCACCTCTATTGAATTTGATTAGATTCAATAGACCTTTGCACCACGATGTCACGCGTTCTTCTGGGTGGCAAAAACTCAACAAAAACAAACCCATTAGACGAAGGCAGAGCAAGTGAGAAAACAGCGTCAATGGCTTGGGTGGCGATTTTAGCCCTGTTGCCTGCCCCGGCAGCACAAACCCCCCCAAAGGTTTTTGTCACGGTTTTCAGTTTAGTGCAGCGCTAGCGTCCCGTGTGTCTGCCACCCGGAAGTACCCTTGGTGCCTATTGTTTACATACATTATGAAAGGGTCTGTTTAGTGGAGCGTTTCCTCTGTGGCGTTGTATGAAGTTGACACAGGGCCCGTGTGCCAAAACAGGTCAGCTGATGGGCATGAACGAGATCACAGAGAGGCTGACGCTGGACGCAAAGTGCCGGGACGAGCACGTCGTCGTCCAGAGGGTGACGGCCGCCGCCAACCTCAGCAGAGTGCCCTGTGGCTCCGACAAAGAATGCAGGTAAGTCAGCGGAAACGAAATATTGAAGTTGAGTTCAAATATGTCTTTGTTGATTTGAATTGAAAGGCAAAAGAAAGACTTTTGTGTTCATTTTTTATGATTAGTAAGTAAATATTATGTACCTTCAATATTTTGATTTGATTAACAGCAAACCGCGATCAATTACTTACAAAGCCTTTAATGAGCTTTTTACTTTTCATGATTATTTTTTGTTAGTTCATTTATGTATTATAAATACAATTGTTACACCAGTTAAAAACATACATATACATTACAATACCTATTACATTACATTAAATGCAGTTAGCTATATCTATGTAGTTGAATTAAAGTATATATTTTATCATATTTTAATTATACATAGTTTTAATTTACATTGTTTTATGTAATTACTTTAACATATATAAACATATACACATTTTTACAAATTCATTTCAAATACATTCAAACTTAATTAATCTTTTTTGAATGGAATCCCACCACGAGTAAATACTTTTTTCCCCAATTTCTAATAAATTCTTATTTATTTTATTTTATCGTCACACTTGGACTAATCTTTGTGTTTTTCTACACTGCTAAATTAATAACGCCATGCACTTCCTTCACTCTGCCGCCTTTGGCGTTCACTTCTTCGTTGCGCTTTGACTTCAGTCCTCCACTTCCCCTTCCTGCACTTCCCCTTCCTGTGCACAGATTCGCCGGCAGGACGGTGAGCGGCGGCAGCCTGGTGCTGGTCACCGTGGCGACCAAGGAGGACGGTGCCGCCCAGCTGACGCTCAACTGCGACAAGATGGTGATCGGCACCATGCTGGTCAAGG